>NC_088388.1:106262692-106900000 GCF_037993035.2 Macaca fascicularis | reverse complement strand
GGGGGTGTGGGAAGAGAAAATGGGGATTTACCAATTAATGGGCATAAAGTTTCAGATAAGCAAGATGAATAAATTCTAGAGTTCTGCACGACATTGTACTATAATGTCTTATACACTTCAAAAATATTAACAGGGCTGGGCATGGTGGTTCATGCCTGTAATCCCAGCACTTCAGGAAGCCGAGGCGAGTGCATCACCTGAGGTCAGGAGTTAGAGACCAGTCTGCCAACATGGTGAAACCCTGTCTCTACCAATAATACAAAAATTAGCCGGCCCTGGTGGCATACACCTATAATCCCAGCTACTCGGGAGGCTGAGGCAGGAGACTGGCTTGAACCTGGGAGGCAGAAGTTGCAGTGAGCCAAGACTGCGCCATTGCACTCCAGCCTAGGCGACAAGAGCAAAACTCCGTCTCCAAAGAAAAAAAAAAATTAACAGGATAGGTCTTGCATCAAGTGTTCTTATCACAATACAGCAAAACAAAATAACCTCTTCAGGTTACCTTTCATCTCTTTCCTTTCCTTGGCAAGCAATCACCGAGTTCTATAGTTATTTCCTTTGTCTTGGTTCCGTCTTTGGTACTCCTGTCATCACTACTAAAGTGCACCCTGTTACCACTTGTGGTGCTGTAATAATTACCTTCTAATGGCCCTCTGTACATTCAGAATCCTTTCTAATTTATTCTACCTGAGCAATCTTCTTAGTACTCTACTGCTTAAAAAGCCTCTTAATGACTGTCCACTGTTTCATAGAAGGAAATGGAAACTTCTTGACTTACAAAGCTCAAGACTCTTAACAATCAGATTTCAATTTGCCTTTCTTTCCTTCTCTTTTCCTGTTTCCTATCATGAAACCCCCTCTTTCAGCCAGGCCGTTTTGTCTGTTCTTTCATGTTATATTCCACTTTTTACCTGACTTCCAAATTCTCCCTTACTCATAGCCTATCCAGGACCTAATCATAATTTAAAGCTCAGGGAAAGAGGTTTTTTGTTTTTTTTCTCTTCTTCTTCCAAGTAAGCTTTCTTTGATTTAATTCAGAGCCATCTCATCTCGTTTGAAATTCCTGTATAATTTATCATTCATACTAACATTTAGTGCCTTACTTTGTCAGTTAACTTTTAATGCATATGCCTCATTTCTTTAATACACATTGCTAATTTCTTTTCTTTTCTTTTTTTCTTTCTTTTCTTTTCTTTTTCTTTTTTTGGAGACAGAGTCTCGCTCTGTTGCCCAGGCTGGAGTGCAGTGGCATTATCTTGGCTCACTGCAACCTACACCTCCCAGGTTCAAGTGATTCTCCTGCCTCAGCCTCCCAGGTAGGTGGGATTACAGGCACGCACCACCACGTCCGGCTAATTTTGTATTTTTAGTAGAGATGGGGTTTCACCATGTTGGCCAGGCTGGTCTCAAACTCCTGACCTCGGGTGATCCACCCAGTGTGGGCCACCATGCCTGGCTGATACTGCTAATTTCTTGATGCCAAGAACACATATACCTCTATATCCATTAATACATACAATAGTGTCTTGAGCCCAAGGGTCATATACGTTAAACTAAAAATTGGGACATATGGTCTGTGAAAATTTGTCTGTACACAGGACTGCCATTTGAACTTTGAGTACTCATGACTCATGGGAAACCCACCCAAATTTCTTGATCAGTTTATAAGTCTTTTGTGTTGGTGTATTTAAGTTTGTTTTCTAACTAATGTGCCTTGCAGCACAGTAAAGGCGATGTTATTTGGCATGTATGAATGAAAAGTTTAACTTTTTAAAATCTTATCTGATTTAACACAAAAACAAGTAAATCAAAGCATGGAAATCAAATACATTAAACCTCAGAATATTCTTAGCTGATTTATTTTGACAAATGTTTAAATTATTTAGCTATTCTGAATTTGATTTTAATGATCTATAACACACTGTAGTGCATTAGTAAATGTCTTAAGGAGTGTTTTGTAAAAGTAAGCAGCATCTCAGTAATGATATCACTATAACTCTGCCATTTAATTTTTGCTGACAAGTGGCTGAGCCTGTGAGGATAATTGTAAGAAACATTAAGGAACACGGCATACGCAGTTGATACAGGATGGCGCTGTATTTGCCTTTTCAATTCTTTGTGCCACTATAGTTTTTCAATACTTTTCAAAACTGCTAGCAGTTCAATAAGACTTTTAGTTCATTCTTGAGCTTAAAATATCATCTTCATATGCACTCAATACTATATGCCCAAATTTCTCAAGTGCTTACTTACTTACTTTTTGCCAGCAGCACTTTTAAAGGGTGTTCCATTATATCCCAAATGTCCAAACCCTTTCTCTTTTTACTTCTGCCTGGAAAATGTTCAAAAGCACTTCAATTTTTAGGGACTGGGCATGGTGGCTTATGCCTATAATCCAAGCATTTTGGGAGGCCGGAGCGGGTGGATCATTTGAGGTCAGGAGTTCGAGACCATCCTGGCCAACATGCTGAAACCCCGTCTCTACAGAAAATACAAAAATTAGCCGGGCATGGTGGTGGGTGCCTGTAATCCCAGCTACTTGGGAGGTTGAGGCAGGAGAATGGGTTAAACCTGAGAGGCAGAAGTTGCAGTGAGCCTAGATCTTGCCAACACACCCCAGAATGGGTGACAGAGCGAGACTCAGTCTCAAACAAAACAAAACAAAACAAAAAAGCACTTCAGGTTTTTTTTGTTTGGTTTGATTTTTTAGACGGAGTTTCACTCTTGTCACCCAGGCTGGAGTGCAGTGGTGTGATCTCGGCTCACTGCAACCTCTGCCTCCCAGGTTCAAGTGATTTTTGTAGCTGGGATTACAGGCACCCACCATAATGCCTGCCTAATTTTTGTATTTTTGTAGAGACGGGGTTTCACCATGTTGGCCAGGCTGGTCTTAACCTCCTGACCTCAGGTGGGCCACTCACCTCAGCCTCCCAAAGTGCTGGGATTACAGGTGTGAGCCACTGTGCCCAGCCAGAACTTCAGTTTTTTAACAAGAATACAGTAATCTACAATGTATATTTTACATGGAATAACTCTAGATAATGTGAATAGTTTCCTTAGGCATTTTTCCTCAATTTTTTCCCTTTGACATTCTTAACAGAGGCTACTTAGTTATTCCTCAGTGAGAAGGAGATTAACATAAAGAGGGCTACAGTCGCCGGGCGCGGTGGCTCACGCCTGTAATCCCAGCACTTTGGGAGGCCGAGGCGGGCGGATCACAAGGTCAGGAGATCGAGACCACGGTGAAACCCCGTCTCTACTAAAAATACAAAAAATTAGCCGGGCGCGGTTGTGGGCGCCTGTAGTCCCAGCTACTCGGGAGGCTGAGGCAGGAGAATGGCGTGAACCCGGGAGGCGGAGCTTGCAGTGAGCCGAGATCGCGCCACTGCACTCCAGCCTGGGCTGGGCGACAGAGCGAGACTCCGTCTCAAAAAAAAAAAAAAAAAAAAAAAGAGGGCTACAGTAAGGCATTCCCAGAATTTGTTGACTTTGAGAGCAATACCAAAAGAAATCAGTGTATTTATTAACTCTCTCTCCTTTTTTTTTTTTTTTTTTTTTTTTTTTTAACCGGGGGACGGAGTCTCACTCTGTCGCCCAGGCTAGAGTGCAGTGGCATGATCTAGGCTTACTGAAAGCTCTGCCTCCCGGGTTCACACCATTCTCCTGCCTCAGCCTCCCGAGTAGCTGGGACTATAGGCACCCGCCACCATGCCTGGCTAATTTTTTGTATTTTTCAGTAGAGACGGGGTTTCACCATGTTAGCCAGGATGGTCTCGATCTCCTGACCTTGTGATCCACCCGCCTCAGCCTCCCAAAGTGCTGGGACTACGGGCGTTCATTAACTCTTATAGTGGATAGCAGCTGCAGGAAATATCCACTCTAAGATGTGTATTGCTAACAAACACTAGGACTACGCTGTAATCCTAGGGCTGGTAAATAACTCAGAAAGTTGTAACCTTCAGCATTATCCAAGTGAGGAAGACACTATATTCTACAGCTATAAATACTCTGTTTAGGCCGGGTGCAGTGGCTCACACCTGTAATCCCAGCACTTTGGGAGGCCACGACGGGTGTATCACCTGAGATGAGAAGTTCGAGACCAGCCTGGCCAACATGGCAAAACCCTGTCTCTATTAAAACGACAAAATTGGGCTGGGAGCAGTGGCTCATGCCTGTAATCCCAGCACTTTGGGAGGCCAAAGCAGGTGGATCACGAGGTCAAGAGATCAAGACAATCCTGGCCAACATGGTGAAACCCAGTCTCTACTAAAAATACAAAAAATAGCTGGGCGTAGTGGCGCACGCCTGTACTCCCAGCTACTTGGGAGGCTGGGGCAGGAGAATTGCTTGAACCCGGGAGGTGGAGGTTGCAGTGAGCCGAGGTCGTGCCACTGCACTCCAGCTTGGGGATGGAGCGAGACTCTGTCTCAAAAAAAAAAAAAAAAAAAAAAAAAACTGCTACAAAATTGGCCAGATTGCTTACATCTGCAATCCCTGCACTTTGGGAGGCCGAGGTGGGTAGATCACCTGAGGTCAGGAGTTTGAGACCAGCCTGGCCAAAATGATGAAACCCCATCTCTACTAAAAATGTAAAAAATTAGCCGGACATGGTGATGGGCACCTGTAATCCCAGCTACCTGGGAGGCTGAGGCAGGAGAATTGCTTGAACCCCAGAGGCAGAGGTTACAGTGAGCTGAGATCGAGCCACTGCACTCTAGCCTGGGCAACAAGAGTGAAACTCCGTCTCAAAAAAAAAAAAAAAAAAAAAAAATTAGCTGACTGTGGTGGTGCGTGCCCGTAATCCCAGATACTTGGGAGGCTGAGGCAGGAGAATCACATGAACCCAGGAGGTGGAGGTTGCAGTGAGCTGAGATCATGCCATTGCACTCCAGCCAGGTGACAGAGCGAGACTCCATCTCAAAAAGATAATAAATAAATAAATAAATAAATAAATAAATAAATACTCTGGTTACTGGAGAGATGGAAGTGACTGCGGGAAAGGGGCTTTCCAATTTACATCACCCCTTTTGTGTTTCATTTACGTGGTAACACGATGGCTTAGCACTTGATCCCCCTTCAGTTTCCTTCTAGTGTGCCTTCCTCATTTGCAAAGGCTGGAAAGCAAAACGTTTAGATTTCCCAAACTCCTAGTGGCTATGTGTTATTTTTAAAAAAACTTCTTAGTACGGACATTTTCAAACAAACATTTACAAAAATAGATAGAATAGTATAATGTACTCCATATAAGCAAAAGCTCTAAAATCCAGTAAGATGAGTATGCTTAAAGGGGTTATCTTTTATTTTTATTTTCATTTTTTAAGAATTGAAGTCTTGCTCAGTCACCCAGGCTGGCCTCAAACTCCCGGGCTCAAGCGATTTTCCTGTCTCGGTCGCTCAAATTTGCTGAGATTACAGTCATGAGCCACCACAGCCAACCATGAGATTATGTTTTATGTCACTCTGGACCTAAGCTTTATTTTATGTGCTATTTTTTTCCCCATTTGTTTTTCTTTCCATGTACATTTAAAAAATTGGGTATAACTTAAAGTGCACATAAAAGTGTGGGTCAGTGAATTTTTACATATGTATATACCATGTAACCACTCCTCAGATCAAGATATAAATTATCTTTATGTCCCGGAAGTCTCCTTCCTGCTCTCTCCCAGTTGATATTTCTCCACAGTGTGTTAGTTTCCTAGATTATCACAGACTAGGTGGCTTAAACCAATAGAAATTTATTCTTTCACAGATCTGGAGACTAGAAGTTCAAAATCAAGGTATGGGTGAGGTTGATTCCTTCTGGATGCTCTGTGGGAGAATTTGTTCCATGCCCTTCTCCTAGACTCACGGTCTAGGAGACTGAGTCTCCTAGGAGACTTAGGGTTGCCAACAATCCCTGGTGTTCCTTGGCTGGCAGTGACCTCTCTCCAGTCTCTGCCTCCATCGTCGCATGGCATTCTCCTTCTATATCTCTATATCCAAATTGCCCTCTTCCTTTTTTTTTTTTTTTTAGATAGAATTTCGCTCTTGTTGCCCAGGCTGGAGTGCGATGGCATGATTTCAGTTCACCACAACCTCTGCCTCCCAGGTTCAAGTGATTCTCCTGCCTCAGCCTCCTGAGTAGCTGGGATTATAGGCATGGGCCACCATGCCCAGCTAACTTTTTGTATTTTTTGTAGAGATGGGGTTTCTCCATGTTGGTCAGGCTGGTCTCAAACTCCCAACCTCAGGTGATCCGCCCACCTTGGCCTCCCAAAGCGCTGGGATTACAGGCGTGAGCCACCTTGCCCAGTCCAAATTGTCCTCTTCTTATAAGAACATCAGTCATTGAATTAGGGCCCACCCTAATCCACTCTGATCTTGTCCTACTTGATTACATTCTCATAGACCCTATTTCCAAATAAGGTCACATTCACAGGTACCTGGATTAGGACTTTGACATACTTTTTGTGGGGACACAATTCAATTCATAACACCAAAGGTAACCACTATTCTGACTCTTAAAATGGATTAGTTTTACCTTGTTAGTTTTCTTGAAATTCACATAAATAGAAGCATGCAATATGTAATGGCTTTTGCCACTCAATATTATGCATGTGAGATTTATCTCAAATTGTTTCCCATAGTAGTACTTTGTTCTTTTCATGCACTATAGTATTGTAGGAATAGACAACAGTTTATTCTGTTGATGGGCACTTGGGTGTTTTCCAATTTGAGGCTATTACTAATAAAAGTGGAGCCAGGTGCAGTGGCTCACACCTGTAACCCAGCACTTTGGGAGACCGAGCAAGTGGATCACTTAAGCCCAGGAGTTTGAGACTAGCCTGGGCAACCTGGCAAAATTCCGTCTCTACAAAAAATACAAAAATTAGCCGGGCATAGTGGCACACGCCTGTGGTCCCAGCTACTCGGGAGACTGAGGTGGAGGATCACTTGAACCTGGGAGGTGGAGGTTACAGTGAGCCGAGATTGTGCCACTGCACTCCAGCCTGGGTGACAGAGTGAGAACCTGTCTCCAACAACAACAACAACAAAAGTTACAAACATTCTTGTGTTCTTGTAACATTAATGCAAATATGTATTCATTTCCTCTTGCACATACACCTAGGGGTGGGTTTGCAGGGTCATGGCATATGCATGTGTTCAGCTCTAGCAGCTATACCGCCAAACAGTTTTCTAAAGTGGTTATACTTCTTTCTATTCCTGCCAGCAGCATATTAGAATTCCAGTAGTTATACATCCTTATCAATTTTGGTATTATCATTGAAAAAGTTAGCGGTTCCTTTGGGCATGTAGTGGAATGTCATTGCATTTATTTGATGACTAATGATAGTGAGTATCTTATGTTTATTGATCATTTGGATATGATTAATTTGGAACTGTGTTTTCTTCATAATACTTCTGATACCAACTACTGTGATCTATTTCTACCCATAGAACACTTCTGGCACCAAATGTGTGGGGTTTTTTTTCTGTGACGTCAACCAGTTCTCCAGCTCTTCAGATACCAACTGGATTTCCTACGGTTCTATCTGATATTATGTACTTTGAGTTGGCATCAGATGCAACAAATTAAGGGTTCAGTCCCACTTCATCTGCCATCACTTCAGATGTCAATTGCAAGCTGAGGGCCTCCCTTCTCTTGAATGACCAGCTATAAATCGGGAGTTCCCATGATCCCCTCCTCAGGTTCTATAATTTGCTAGAACAGCTCACAGAACTCAGGAAGACCGTTTCCTTATATTTACTGATCTAGTATAAAGAACATAACTCAGAAGCAGCCAAATAAAAGAAATGCATAGGGTAAGATATGAGGAAAAGGCATAGAGCTTCCATGCATTCTCTGGGTGCCCCACCTTCCCAGCGCCTCAACAAGTTCACCAACCCAGAAACTCTCCAAACACCATTGTTGCTGTTTTTTATGGAAATTTCATTATGGTGGCATAATTGATTACATCATTGGCCACTGGTGATTGAAGTCAATCTCCACCTCTTCCCTCCTTCCCAGAGTGGGGGCCAAAGTTCCAAGTCTAATCACATGGTTGATTCCTCTGGCTACCATCCTACACCCTACAGCTATCTAGGGAACCACCAAGAATCACCTTATTAACGTTATTTTAGGTTTAGTTGAAAGGAGCTTACTATGAATAACAAAAGACACTCCTCTTGTGTCAGAGATTCCAAGGGTTTTAGGAGTTCTGTGCCAGGAACTGGGATGAAGACCAAGTATGTATCTCATTATATCCCAATATCATAGATGTCTTATTTTGTGAAGGGCCTATAAAAATATTTTGCTGGCTGGGCGTGGTGGCTCATGCCTGTAATCTAGCACTTTGAGAGGCCGAGGCGGGCAGATCACCTGAGGTTGGGAGTTCGAGACCAGCCCGACCAACATGGAGAAACCCTGTCTCTACTAAAAATACAAAATTAGCCGGGTGTGGTGGCACATGGCTGTAATCCCAGCTACTGGGGAGGCTGAGGCAGGAGAATCGCTGGAACTCAGGAGGCAGAAGTTGTGGTGAGCTGAGATCAAGCCATTGCACTCCAGCCTGGGAAACAACAGCGAAACTCCGTCTCAAAACAAAACAAAACAAAACAAAACAACAACAAAAAATTGTGCTGGCCAGTTGTGATGGCTCATGCCTATAACGCCAGCATTTTGGGAGGCTGAAGTTAGAAGATCGCTTCAGCCCAGGAGTTTGATACCAGCCTGGGCAACATTGGAGAGACCCCGTCTCTACCAAAAACAAACAAACAAATAAATAAATAAATAAAATTTTACAAAGAAGACATTAACATAAAGAAAAATGAACAAAAATTTTTATCTACATTTTGCTTAGGTTGTCTTTTTCTTTTGGATGTATATGAGTTCTTTAAAATGTATATAGATATGAGTCTTTTGACAGTGCAGTGGCTCACCCAGTAATCTCAGCACTTTGGGAGGCCGAGGTGGGCAGATCACTTGAGGTCAGGAATTCGAGACCAGCTTGGCCAATATGGTGAAACCCTGTCTCTATTAATAATACAAAAATTAGCTGGGCATAGTGGTGCATGCCTGTAATCCCAGCTATTTGGGAGGCTGAGGCAGAAGAATGGGTGGAATCTGGGACGTAGAGGTTGCAGTGAACCAAGATCATGCCACTGCACTCCACCCTGGGCAACAGAGCGAGACTCTGTCTCAAACAAGCAAACAAACAAAAGATATGAGTCATCTGGCAGATATGTGTATTGTAATTTTTTTTTTCCTGAGACGGAGTATATCTCAGATATTTGTAAAAATACAAATATCACCCAGCTAATATTTGTATTTTTAATAGAGCCGGGGTTTCACCATGTTGGCCAGGCTAGTCTCGAACTCTGACCTCGTGATTCACCCACCTCAGACTCCCAAAGTGCTGGGATTACAGGCGTGAGCCACTGTGCCTGGCCTAATATTTTTAAATAAATAAATCTGTTGCTGGATTTTAAAAATTGTTTTAATGGTTTAACACCTTTATATTATAGATTAAGTAAATGTAAAATTCCATTTCAGGCAGTAATGTCAATTAGACACCCTGAATGACCCTTCAAACTAAACAAAATATAAGGCACATAAAATAATTTAAAATGCATTACTGAGCTGATATGAAAGTAATAATGTTATCAGCAGAACATATCCAAGTTACAGAGCACCAAAGTATGTTACCGGCAGCAAATCCGCAAGGGTCCGCAGCAACCTCAATTCTTTCATACTAAGAATAATTCACCTGATGGGCATAAAGCAGAGTGAGAGATCCAGGCAAATTTTAGAGCAGGAATTGAAGTTTATTTAAAAGGTTTAGGGCAGCAATGAAAGGAAGTAAAGTATACTTGGAAGAGGGCCCAGTGAGGGACCAGAGAGAGTGAAGTGCACAATCTGACCTTTTGACTTGGGGGTTTATGCGTTGGCATGCTTCCAGGGTCTTGCATTACTTCTCCCCTGATTCTTCCCTTGGGGTGGGCCATCCACATGTGCAGTGGCCCGTCCACATGTGCAGTGGCCCACTAGCACTTGGGAGGTGAGCATGTGCAGTGTGTTTACTGGAGTTGTATGCATGCTCATTTGAGGCATTCTTCCCTTACCAGTCAAGTGTTCCTATAAGGTCATATACCAGTTAAAACTCCATTTTGCCTCTTAGTGCACATGTGTGAGCCTACTTGTCCAACTCCTAAGATCTTATCAGGAAACTGCTGATCACCAGCTTCAGGTTTTTCTATATATTGGGAGACCGCCTTTCCCTGGTGCTGGCTGCAACCAAGAGAGAGAGTTAACAACCACCTGACCATTGATGGTTGCCTAACATTCCTGGTAGGGGAAGATGCCCTCTCCTGCCCTGCTCATATCTGACTAATTACTTACTGTAACGATAACTGCAGTTAAAGAAAGCTCAGAGACCTTGAGAGGTAATACGCTAAAGACAGTATTTGCCCTGCAGGTTTCTGCTAAATCTTGAAGAATGTGAGTCTTCTGCTTTGAAGACCTCTTGGAGCTACTTCTTTTTTTTTTTTTTTTTTTGAGACGGAGTCTCGCTGTGTCACCCAGGCTGGAGTGCAGTGGCGCAATCTCAGCTCACTGCAAGCTCCACCTCCCAGGTTCATGCCATTCTGCCTCAGCCTCCCGAGTAGTTGGGACTACAGGCACCCACCACCATGCCTGGCTAAAGAAAAGAAAAGAAGCGGCTAAAACCCACCAAAACCAAGATGGGCACGAGAGTGAGCTCTGGTCGTCCTCACTGCTACACTCCCACCAGTGCCGTGACAGTATACGAATGCCATGACAACATCAGGAAGTTACCCTATATGGTCTAAAAAGGGGAGGCATGAATAATCTACCCCTTGTTTAGCATAATATCATCAGGAAATAGCCATAAAAAAGGGCAACCAGCAGCCCCCAGGGCTGCTCTGTCTGTGGAGGAAACATTCTTTTACTCCTTTACTTTCTTAATAAACTTGCTTTCACTTTACAGACAGCTTGCCCTGAGTTCTGTATTGTGTGAGATCCAAGAACCCTCTCTTGGGGTCTGGATCGGGACCCCTTTTCTGTAACATTCTGAATAAAACTGAAGCTCCAGGGATCTATACCTGAAGTATAAAGAAAAATGAAAAAATAAATTCCATTGTGCAAGAGACATCAGAAAATAAAGTTGCCTATCTGTAACAGCCCAAGGGGTTCACCTTGCCGGCTGCCTAGACAGAGCTGATTCATCGAGACAGGGGAATTGCAGTAGAGAAAGAGTCACGCAGAGCTGGCTGTGCGGGAGACTGGAGTTTTATTATTACTCAAATCAGTCTCCCCAAGCACTCATGGAGCAGAGTTTGGAGACGGAGTCTCGTTCTGTTGCCCAGGATGGAGTGCAGCGGCACAATCTCAGCTCACTGCAAGCTCCACCTCCCAGGTTCACGCCATTCTCCTACCTCAGCCTCCCAAGTAGCTGGGACTACAGGCACCCACCACCATGCCCAGCTAGTTTTTTGTATTTTTAGTAGAAACAGGGTTTCACCGTGATCCTGACCCCGTGATCCACCTGCCTCGTCCTCCCAAAGTGTTGGGATTACAGGCATGAGCCACCGCGGCCAGCGGAGCAGGGTTTTAAAGGAAAACTTTGTGGGTTGGGGAAAGCAGTGGGCCAGGAGTGCTGATTGGTGAGGGATGAAATAATAGGGAGTCAAAGCTGTCTTCTTGCATTGAGTCCATTCCTGGGTGGGGACCACAAGATCAGAAAAGCCCATTGATCAATCTGGGTGGTGCCAGCTGATCCATCAAGTGCAGGGTCTGCAAAATATCTCAAGCACTGATCTTAGGAGTAGCTGAGGGAGGATCAGAGTCTTGTAGCCTCCAGCGACATGACTCCTAAACCATAATTTCTAATCTTGTGGCTAATGTTATTACTATAAAGGCAATCTGGTCCCCAGGCAAGAAGGAAGTCTGCTATGAGAAAGGGGTGTTATTGTCTTTGTTTTAAACTATAAACTATAGTCCCAGGTGTGGGTTGCTCACGCCTGTAATCCCAGCACTTTGGGAGGCCAAAGTGGGTGGATCACCTGAGGTCAGGAGTTCAAGACCGCCAGGCCAACATGGTGAAACTCTGACTCTACTAAAAATACAAAAAACTGGCCTCGTGCAGTGGCTCACGCCTGTAATCCCAGCACTTTGGGAAGCTGACGTGGGCGGATCAAGAGATCAGGAGTTCGAGACCAATCTGGCCAACATAGCGAAACCCTGTCTCTACTAAAAATACAAAAAATTAGCCAGGTGTGGTGGCCTGTAATCCCAGCTACTTGGGAGTCTGAGGCAGGAGAAGTGCGTGATCCCGGGAGCAGAGGTTGCAGTGAGTGGAGATCACACCATTGCACTCCAGCCCGGGCGACAGTGCGCGACTCCATCTCAAAAAACAAAACAAAACAAAACAAAACAAAACAAAAAATTAACCAGGCAGGGTTCCCTCTTTTGGCTTTGGAGCCCCCCTCCCTCTGTCTCTATACAGGGGAGCTTCTTCCTTCTGTCTTCTCCCTTTCTTCTTGCCTATTAAACTGTCAACTCCTTAAAACTAAAAAAAAAAAAAAAAAAAAAAAATTAGCCAAGCATCCGAGTGGGTGCCTGCAATCCCAGCTACTTAGGAGGCTGAGGCAGGAGAATTGCTTGAGCCTGGGAGGCAGAGTTTGCAGTGAGCTGAGGTTGTGCCATTGTGCTCCAGCCTGGGCAACGAGAGTGAAATTCCGTTACAAAAACAAAAACAAAAACAGAAACAAAAAAACTATAAACTACAAACTAAGTCTCTTTCAAAGTTAGTTCAATGTACGCCCAGGAATGTACAAGAACAACTTGGAGGTTAGACGCAAGATGGAGTCTGTTAAGTTAGATCTCTTTCACTGTCTCAGTCCTGCAAGTTGGTGGATCCTTGCACAGTTACCCCCAAGACCCAGGGCTTATATACAATAATAGGGAATTTGCCAAAAGGCAGGACATACAGTAAGTATGCGAAACTATAAATCTTAACAGGCATTCTCGGAACTGGAGTTAATCATAAATCAACATGGATTAGCATATGGAGTTGATTTAGCTTCCACAAATCTGTACTTCGTGGGGGAGAAGAAGCAAGCTAGAACTAAATTACTAGATAACAACAGCATATAAGCTGGGAGAGTCATAAAGTATTCTAAGGTTCTTGCATTGTTTGGGAAAAGGATAAAACTTTTGATTAATTTTAGACTTTCCTAAGTTTGTATGTTATGACTACTATGAAAGAATAGGCATAATGTACAAAACTTCCAAACAAGTATAAGAGAAAAAACTCAGCCAATTCAAAAGAAGGAAGAGAGAGAGACAGAAAGAAACATTAAGACAAGTTGAAAACCACATAGTAATTTGGTTTAAATAAATCCAAATATGTCAGTAATCATCCTATATGTAAATAGACTAAACTGTCCAATGAAAAGGCAAAGATTAAAGTAGATTCAGCGGTTCAAGTAACAAAAAGGAAAAAAAAAAGAAAAGGCAAAGAAACTAAAAATAAAACACAGCTGGGCATGGTAGCTCACGCCTGTAATCCCAGCACTTTGGGAGGCTGAGGTGGGTGGATCACTTGAGGTCAGGAGTTTGAGACCAGCCTGGCCAACATGGTGAAACCTTGCCTCCACTAAAAATACAAAATTTGCTGGGCACGGAGGCACACACCTGTAATCCCAGCTACTTGGGAGGCTGAGGGAGGAGAACTGCTTGAACCCGGGAGGCAGAGGTTGCAGTGAGCCGAGATTGCCATTGCATTCCAGCCTGGGCAACAAGAGCAAGATTCTGCCTCAGAAACAAAAAACAAAACAAACAAAACAAAATCCAGCTATGTGCTATTTCAAGATATATATAAATATCATTATTATACAGAAATATTGAAAAGCGATGAATAGAAAAAAAATACGCCAGGCCAATACCAGCTAAAATGAAGTTGGAAAAGCTCTATTAGCATCAGAAAAAGTAGACTTTCACACAAAAAGTATTAGGACAGATAAAGAGTGTCATGTCATAATAATAAGATACTCAATTCAACAGAGATGTGTAACAAAAACTACCCTGTACCTAATAATAAAAATTTAAAACATACGAAGTAAATATTGACAATTGTATAAGGAGAAACTAAGTTTCTATTTCTTCCTATAATGGAAGAATAGGTTGGGTCTCAAATTTTAATCTAACTCATGATCCCATGATGGGCTTGTTAAAACAGATTGCTAGCCGGGCGTGGTGGCTCATGCCTGTAATCCCAGCACTTTGGGAGGCTGAGGCGGGTGGATCACCTGAGGTCGGGAGTTTGAGACCAGCTGGACCAACATGGACAAACCCCGTCTCTACTAAAAAGTACAAAATTAGCCCAGTGTGGTGGCGGGCGTCTGTAATCCCAGCTACTAGGGAGGCCGAGGCAGGAGAATCGCTTGAACCCGGGAGGCGGAGGTTGCAGTAAGCTGAGATCGCACCATTGCACTCCAGCCTGGGCTACAAGAGTGAAACTCCATCTCAAAAAAAAAAAAAAAAAAAAAAAAGACAAAAACAGATTGCTAGGCTCAACTCCAGAGCTTCTGAGTAATAAGTCTAGGGTGGGGCCTGAGAATTTCCACTTCTCACAAGCACCTGAGAGAAGCACCTAGTTCTCAGGTGCTGCTGATGTTTCTGATTCAGGCCCATGCTTTGAGAACCACTGGTTTCACAAATGTTTCAGAAATTGATAGATCAAATAGACAAAAAAATCAGTAGGAGACTGAGTATTTGTTCAAATGGACATGTTAAAACACTGAGGGCCGGGTACAGTGGCTCATGCCTGTAATCCCAACACTTTGGGAGGCCAAGGCCAACGGATCACTTGAGGTCAGGAGTTTGAGCCCAGCCTGGCCAACATGGTGAAACCCTGTCTCTAGTAAAAATACAAAAATGAGGCGTGGTGGCGGGTGTCTATAATTCCAGCTACTCAGGAGGCTAAGGCAGGAGAATCACTTGAACCTGGGAGAAGGAGGCTGCAGTGAGCTGAGATCACACCACTGCACTCCAGCCCGGGCGACAGAGTGAGGCTCCATCTCAAAAAACAAAACAAAACAAAACAAACAAACAAAAAACCAACCAACCAAACAAAAAACACATCGAGAATAAACACTCTGCCGCGCGTGGTGGCTCACGCCTGTAATTCCAGCACTTTGTGAGGCCGAGGTGGGTGGATCACCTGAGGTTGGGAGTTTGAGACTAGCCTGACCAACATGGAGAAACACCGTCTCTACTAAAAATACAAAATTAGCCGGGTGTGGTGATACATGCCTGTAATACCAGCTACTCAGGAGGCTGAGGCAGGAGAATTGCTTGAACTCGGGAGGTGAGGTTGCAGTGAGTCGAGATGGTGCCATTGCACTCCAGCCTGGGCAACAAGAGCGAAACTCCGTTTCAAAAAAAAAGAAAAAACCAAACAAAACATTCTTTTACACACACATGAAAAACATTTATCAAAATTGACCATGTCTTAAAATGTATCTCAATATTTTCAAAGTATTGAAAGTATCAGGTCAGATCAGGCATGGTGGCTCACATTTGCAATCCCAATGATTTGGGAGTCCAGGAGTTCTAGACCAGCCTGGGCAACATGGATAAAACCAGTCTCTACAAAAAATTTAAAAATTAGCTAGGTGTGGTGGCGCTCGCCTGTAGTCCCAGTTACTCTGGAATCTGAGGCAGGAGCATCCTGTGAGCCCACGAGTTTGAGGCTGCAGTGAGTTATGACTCTACCACTGCACTCCAGTTTGGGTGACAGAGTGAGACCCTACCTCTGAAAAAAAAAAAAGTATCATATAGCCTATATTATCATACAATTAAGTTAGAAATCAACTGTAGAAAATAATTAAAAACTTGGCCAGGCGCGGTGGCCCACGCTTGTAATTCTAACACTTTGGGAGGCTGAGGCATGCGGATCACCTGAGGTCAGGAGTTCGAGACGAGCCTGGCCAATATGGTGAAACCCCATCTCTACTAAAAATACAAAAATTAACTGGGAGTGGTTGCTTATGCCTGTAGTCCCAGCTACTCAGGAGACTGAGGAGAGAGAATTGCTTGAACCCAGGCGGCAGAGGTTGCAGTGAGCTGAAATCACGACACTGCACTCCAGCCTGGTGACAGAAATAGACTCCGTCTCAAAAAAAAAAAAAAATTAAAAGCTCTTATTATGCTTGGAAATTAAGGGATGTGTCTTTCCAGCTCAGGAGTCAAAGAAGAAATTATAATGGAAACTGGAAAATACGTAGAGGTGAATGCGGGTGAAGCCATTTTCAAAACTGGTGAGAGGCAGGTCAAAATTAATGAGTTTAGAATACAATTTAAGGAGTTAGGGAAAAAGCAACATAAACCCAAATAATGTAGAAGGAAGGAAATAATATAAATTGGAACAAAAATTACTGAAGTAGGGCAAGGGTCGGTGGCTCAAACCTGAAATCTCAGCACTTTGGGAGGCCGAGACGGCCAATAGCTTGACCCCATGAGTTTGAGACCAGCCTGGGCAACCCAATCTGTACAAAAGGTACAAAAACAGCCAGGTAAGGCACCTCGCGCCTTTGGTCCTAGCTGCTTGGGAGGCTGAGGCAGGAGGATCACCTGAGCCTGGGAGTTCGAGGCTGCAGTGAGCCATGTTCACGCCACTGCACTCCAGCCTAGGGGAGACCCTATCTCAAAAGTCAATAAATAAGTAAATAAATAAATAAATAAATAAATAAATAAATAAAATATAAAGAGGATTAAAAAGAGTTCCCAGAGGAAGGAATACCTTTGCTTAGTGTTGAAGGACAAGACTTCGCCTTAATCTAAGGGAAAGGTATAGCTGTGCCAAACGGCATCTTGTAGTTCATGAGCTGTAAGTAACTTGGTCTGGCTGAAGGGATAGTTGTTGTAAGTGGGTGCAGAAGAGTGAAGAAAGGAAAAGGCAGTGAGAGAGGCACTGAAATTAATATATTAAAATTCATGCAAGATGTGTATGAAAAGATAAAAAGAAATATTTTTGTGAGGTCACTTTACCGTTTAGCTTCTTTTGAGTGCTAACATGATTCTCAAGATACTTATGGGACTGTTCTCCATAGATGGGCAGGAAATGCTCTGTGGGCAGGAGAATACAATATAAGTAATCAAATAACAAGATAATTTCAGATAATTTCTGTATTAGTTTATTAGGGTTGCCATAACAAGGTACAACAGACTGAGTGGCTTAAACGTATTTATTTTCTCACAGTCTTGGATGTTAGAAGTCTGAAATCATGATGGTGGCAGAACTGGTTTTTTTTGTTGAGACAGAGTTTCGCTCTTGTGGCCCAGGCTGGAGCTCAATGGTTCGATCTCCGCTCACTGCAACCTCTGCCTCCCGGGTTCAAGCGATTCTCCTGCCTTGGCCTCCCAAGTAGCTGGAACTATAGGCATGTGCCACCACGCCTGGCTAATTTTGTATTTTTAGTAGAGACGGAGTTTCTCCATCTTGGTCAGGCTGGTCTCGAATTCCCGACCTCAGGTGTCCGCCCGCCTCGGCTTTCTGAAGTGCTGGGATTACAGGTGTGAGCCACCGCACCAAGAACTGGTTTCTTTTGAAGCCAGAACTGGTTTCTTTTGAAGCATCTCTCGTGGCTTGTAGAGGGCTATCTCTCTGTGTCTTCACACGGTCTTCCCTCTGTAACTATCTGTGTTTTAATTCCCTCTTGTTATAAGGATACTAGTTGTATTGGATTAGGGCCTACCCTAATGTCTTCATTATAACTTAATACCTCTAAAGACCTTATCACTGCAATCACATTCTGAGGCACTGGAGGTTAGGATTCCAACATATGAATTTTGGTAGAACTCATTATAGCCCTCCATCTACCTGTCCTCCAAATTCATACACTCACCCTGCTCTAACGGCCCCAGAAATCTTAACTCATTTCAGCATCAAGTCTAAGCACAAAATATCATCTAAATCAGGTATGGGTGAGACTCATAAGAGTTATGATTTGTCCTGAGGCAAAATTCCTCTCCAGCTGTGAATCTATAAAACCAGACAAGTTATCTGCTTCCAAAATACAATGGTGGAATAGGCATAGCATAGACTTTCCCATTCCAAAAGTCAGAAATAAAAAATAAATCCCAGTCGGGAGTGATGGCTCACGCCTATAATCCCAGCACTTTGGGTGGCTGAGGCAGGTGGACCACCTGAGGTCAGGAGTTCGAGACCAGCCTGGCCAATATGGCAAAACCCCATCTCTACTAAAAATGCAAACATTAACCAGAGGTGGTAGCTTATGCCTGTAATCCCAGCTACTCAGGAGGCTGAGGAAGGAGAATTGCTTGAACCCAGAAGGTGGAGGTTGCAGTGAGCCAAGATCATGCCACTGCACTCCAGCCTGTGTGACAGAGCGAGGCTCCATCTCCAACAAACAAATAAACAAACAAATAAACAACAAACAAAGACTTTAAGGCTCCAGAATAATCTTCTTTGGCTTGATGCTTTGTCCTTGGCCCATCAGGGTGGTGGTCCATCCCCTCAGCCCCGGGTGACTGCAATATATGAATTTCTGGGTAGGAGGTGGTACACAGTTCAGTCCGCAACAATTCCTACGATGAAAATGTAACCTATCAATTTGATAGGGAAAGACTGGGAACCAGTGGATTAAGTCAAGGACATCTTCTCTAAGGAAGCAACATTGGACCTAAGACAATGCTTAGATCTGAAGGCAGAATATTCCGGGCAGAGGAAATGAGGCAATAGAAATGAAAGGAAAGAGAAAGCACAGTGCATAGGTTGAAGAGTTAGGCAGGGCATTGAAGCTAGAGCAAGGAGCCTAAATTTCATGCTAAATACAGCAGGCAGGCATTGTAGGCTTATAAGCAGGGGAGAGTGACTTTATTTCATAGGGATTTTGGGTAATGGATTGGAGGGAGGCAAAAACAGAATAAGTAAGAAGATATACCAGTCTGTTGCAGCATATAGGCCACAGAGTTCGGTGGTTTGGCCTATGGTCTTGAAGACAGAGAAAAGGGAATGGATTTCAGATATATTTTGAAAATGAAAATAAAAGACTGGGCTGGGCATGGTGGCTCATGCCTGTAATCCCAGCACTTTGGAAGGCTGAGGCTGGTGGATCACCTGAGGTCAGAAGTTCGAGATCAGCCTGACCAATATGGTGAAACCCTGTCTCTATTAAAAATACAAAAATTAGCCAGGTGTGGCAGCATATGACTGTAGTCCCAGCTACTAGGGAGGCCGAGACAAGAGAATTGCTTGAACACGGGAGGCAGAGGTTGCAGTGAGCCGAGATCGTGCCATTGTACTCCAGCCTGGTCGACAGAGCGAGACTGTCTCAACAAAAAAAAAAAAAAAAGAAAAGACTGGCTATTGGATTGAATGAGAGAGATAAGAGAAAAGGAGAAACCATGTATGATCCCAAGATTCTTTTATTTTTAAAATTAATTTTTTCCCCATGGAAATGAAGTCTTACTTTATTGCCCAGGCTTCTATCAAACTCCTGGCCACAAGTGATCCTTCCAGCTCAGCCTCCCAAAATGCTTGGATTACAGGCATGAGCCACCATGCCTGGCAGATCCCTAGTTTCTTAGTTTGAGAACAGATA
Source organism: Macaca fascicularis (assembly GCF_037993035.2). Lineage (NCBI taxonomy): Eukaryota > Metazoa > Chordata > Mammalia > Primates > Cercopithecidae > Macaca > Macaca fascicularis. Next base: position 106,880,374 of record NC_088388.1, on the reverse strand, counting down.
GATTGAAGTGCTTTATATTGCAATGGGTGTGAGGAAAGTAAGAAACGGAGGAACAGAAAGAGTTTTGTTTGGGCCATGTTTGAGATGCCTTTAAGACTTCCTAGTGGATATGGCAAGTCAGCAATTATATATACAAATCCGAAGCTCAGGGGAAGCCTGTGCTGGAGTTAAAAGTCAGAGAGTCATTAGCCTATGGTTGGTATTTTATTTTATTTTATTTTATTTATTTTTTTTTTTTTGAGGCGGAGTCTCGCTCTGTCGCCCAGGCTGGAGTGCAGTGGCGCGATCTCGGCTCACTGCAAGCTCTGCCTCCCGGGTTCCCGCCATTCTCCTGCCTCAGCCTCCCGAGTAGCTGGGACTACAGGCGCCGCCACCACGCCCGGCTAATTTTTTTGTATTTTTAGTGGAGACGGGGTTTCATTGTGTTAGCCAGGATGGTCTCGATCTCCTGACCTCGTGATCCGCCCGTCTCGGCCTCCCAAAGTGCTGGGATTACAGGCTTGAGCCACCGCGCCCGGCCCTATGGTTGGTATTTTAAACCACTGCATTAGACAACAAGGGACTGCTATGGTTAATGACACAGTTTAAAACTTCTCAAGATGATTTTTTGTTTTTCTCTTTTGTGTTTTTATTTTTTGTACAACCTATATTTGTTTCCTTTTCATTTTCCCTCCAGTACTTATTTTAGAAGTTAGATGGCCTCAGGAAAAGGGATTCAGGCAACGGTACCTGGAAAAGAGGTGAAGTGAAGAGAAATCTTTCAGAACCGTAAGCAGAAAAGAAGGGGTGAAGTGGGAGCTGGCCGGGACCAAGGGATAATCAGGAAAAAGCTCATTTCTCAGAGCCTTTACTCCTCAATTAAATAATAAGGTTAGGCTGGGCACGGTGGCTCATGCTTTTTTGGGGGTTTTGGGGAACGGAGTCTTACTGTGTTACCCAGGCTGGAGTACAATGGTGTAATCTTGGCTCACTGCAACCTCTGCCTCCCAGGTTCAAGCTTTGTTTCTTTCTTTTTCTTTTTCTTTCTTTTTTTTTTTTTGAGACTGAGTCAGTCTCGCTCTGTCACCCGGGCTGGAGTGCAGCAGTGCGATCTCAGCTCACTGCAACCTCTGCCTCCTGGATTCAAGCAATTCTTCTGCCTCAGCCTCCCGAGTAGCTGGGATTACGGGCACCCTGCTAATTTTTGTATTTTCAGTAGCAACAGGGTTTCACCATGTTGGTCAGGTTGGTCTTGAACTCCTGACCTTAGGTGATCCACCCACCTTGGCCTCCCAAAGTGCTGGGATTACAGGTGTGAGCCACCTCACCTGGCCTAGCTCAAACTCTTTTAATCGCAGCACTTTCAGAGGCCAAGGCGGGAGGACCACTTGAACCCAGGAGTTCAAGACCAGCCTGGGCAACATGGAGAAACTCCATCTCTACAAAAAATATAAGAAATTGGCCGGGCGCGGTGGCTCAAGCCTGTAATCCCAGCACTTTGGGAGGCCGAGATGGGTGGATCACGAGGTCAGGAGATCGAGACCATCCTGGCTAACACGGTGAAACCCCGTCTCTACTAAAAAATACAAAAAAAAACTAGCCGGGCGAGGTGGCGGGCGCCTGTAGTCCCAGCTACTCGGGAGGCTGAGGCAGGAGAATGGCGGGAACCCGGAAGGCGGAGCTGCAGTGAGCTAAGATCCAGCCACTGCACTCCAGCTTGGGCGACAGAGCGAGACTCCGTCTCAAAAAAAAAAAAAAAAAAAAAAAGAAATTAGCTGAGCATGGTGGTGCACACCTGTGGTCCAAGTTACTTGGAAGGCTGAGGTGGGAGGATCACTTGAGCTTGGGGAAGTTGAGGCTGTAGTGAGCCGTGATCACACCACTGCCATCCAGCCTGGGTGAGAGAGTGAGACCTTGTCTAAACAAACAAACAAACAAACAAACAAAAAACCAAACAAACAAGTCGGGCGCGATGGCTCACGCCTATAATCCCAGCACTTTGGGAGGCCGAGGTGGGCAGATCACTAGGTCAGGAGTTCAAGACCAACCTGGCCAACATGGTGAAACCCCGTCTCTAGGGAAAATACAAAAAATCAGCTGGGCGTGGTGGCAGGTGCCTGTAATCCCAGCTACTCTGGAGGCTGAGGCAGGAGAATAGCTTGAACCAGGGAAGCCGAGGCTGCAGTGAGCCTAGATCACGCTACTGCACTTTAGCCTAGGCGACAGAGCAAGACTGTCTCAAAAACAAAGGGCAGTTAGGGTTGTGCAAAGAAAGTACTTTCCTCTCTATTAAATTGTAAACAATATGAATACAAGAACCAAGTCTTAATTACTCCTACATTCTTCCTGCCATCTAGCATGGGGCCCTGAACATAGTAGGTGTTCTAAAATGTTTTTGGAGGGAAAGAAAGAAGGAAGGAAAGGTGGATGGAAAAGTAAAAATGTCTTTCACATACTGAATATCAGAGATCACATCTAGAAATGTGGTCTGCACATAATTTGCATTCAACCAATATATAGTTGATTGATTTGTAATGGGTCCTATAATAAGATAATGGTAATAATGTGAATTCTCTAAACAAAGTTGCCATCTAAGCAGATAGTATTATTGATTCACTCTGCTTAATGGCAGGTAATTCTGACATTTTCATTTGTTTGGTACCTTGTGTACTTTAGGCCATTCAAATTGAAGACAGATTGACACTGACCAGTATTCTTCGAATACTTGTGAAAGAGAAAATAAAGAGGCTTAGCTGAGATAAAGCAGCTATTGTCCTTGTGAGCCTCAAGTATAGTAGCAATAAATGCGTTTAATAGGATGCTACAAACAGAATTTTTAAAAATAAAGCTTTTTAAGTAAGGGTTTTAAAATGACCTTTAATTATAGATTATATTTGGAAAGTTCCCATTGAATGTTTATAGAAATGACTTTAGTTTAACTACCTTAAACATTGGTTCCAGATTAAAGGAGTCTTAATTTTTTTTTTTTTTTTTGAGACAGAGTCTCATTCTGTCACACATGTTGAAGTGGAGTGGCATGTTCATGGCTCACTACGGCCTGCATCTCCCAGGCTCAAGGAATCCTCCTACCTCAGCCTCCTGTGTAGCTGGGGCCACAGGTGCAAGTTACCATGCCCAGCTAATTTTTATGTTTATTATTTATTTACATTTTTTGTAGAGATGGTGTCTTGTTATACTGCCCAGGCTGGTCTCAAACTCCTGGCCTCAAGTGATCCTCTGCCTTGGCCTTCCAAAGCCACTTCTTTACTACTGTGGTATTTTTAGTATTCAAATATTCCTCACAAATAATATAATATAAAATCTTGGTTGGGCATGGTGGCTCATGCCTATAATCACAGTACTTTGGGAGGCCAAGGTGGGTGGATCACCTGAAGTCAGGAGTTCAAGACCAGCCTGGTCAATGTGGCAAAACCCTATGTCTACTAAAAATATACAAATTAGCTGGGTGTGGTGGCATATGCCTGTAGTCCCAGCTACCTGGGAGGCTCAAGCAGGAGAATTGCTTGAACCCAGGAGGCAGAGGTTTCTGTGAGCTGAGATCACACCACTGCACTCCAGCCTGGGCAACAGAGTGATACTCCGTCTCAGAAAAAGAAAAAAAAATCCAAACACTTAGTGCATTAGGCTGTTCTTATGTTGCTATAAAGAAATATCTGAGTTGAGTAATTTATTGAAAAAAGAGATTTAGGTCAGGCACAGTGGCACGTGCCTATAATCCCAGCACTTTGTGCGACTGAGGCCAGAGGATTGCTTGAGCCCAGGAGTTCGAGACCAGCCTGGAGAACATAGTGAAACTTTATCTCTACAAAAATTTTAAAAATACAAAAATTAGCCGGGATGGTAGTGCATGCTTGTAGTCCCAGCTACTTGGGAGGCTGAAGTGGGAGGACTGCCTGAGCCTAGGAGGCCGAGACTGCAGTAAGCCATGATTGTGCCGCTGCACTCCAGCCTGGGTTACAGAGCAAGCAAGATCCTGTCTCAAATAATAATAGTAATAATGAGATTTAATTGGTGGCTCAGAATTCTATAGGCTTTACAGGAAGCATGGTACTGGCATTTGCTTCTGGTAAGGCCTCAGTAAGGTTACAATTACAGTGGAAGGTGACGGAGAGCCAACATGTCACATGGCAAGAGTGGGGGAAGTTTTTTTTTGAGACAGAGTTTCGCTCTTGTTGCCCAGGCTGTGTGCAATGGCGTGACCTTGGCTCACTTTGCAACCTTCACCTCTCAGGTTCCAGCGATTCTCCTGCTTGAGCCTCTCGAGTAACTGGGATTACAGGTATGCACCACCACCACGTATTTTGTATTTTTAGTAGACAGGGTTTCACCATGTTGGCCAGGCTGGTCTTGAACTCCTGACCTCAGGTGATACACCTGCCTCAGCCTCCCAAATTTCTGGGATTACAGGTGTGAGCCACCATACCTGGCCGGTTCCAGACTCTTTTCAACAACCAGATCTTGTGTAAACTGAGTGAGAACTCACTTATCATTAAGGAGATGGTGCTAAAGCTTTCATGAGGGATCCCATTGATCCAATTACCTCCCACCAGGCCCCACCTCTAACACTGGGAATCACATTTCAACATGAGATTCAGAGGGGACAAACATCCAAAACCGTCGCTTAGAACTACAGTCTTGGCTGGGTGCGGTGGCTCACGCCTGTAATCCCAGCACTTTGGGAGGCCGAGGCGGGCGGATCACAAGGTCAGGAGATCGAGACCACGGTGAAACCCCGTCTCTACTAAAAATACAAAAAATTAGCCGGGCGTGTTGGCGGGCGCCTGTAGTCCCAGCTACTCGGGAGGCTGAGGCAGGAGAATGGCAGGAACCCGGGAGGTGGAGCTTGCAGTGAGCCGAGATCGGCGCCACTGCACTCCTGCCAGGGGGACAGAGCGAGACTCCGTCTCAAAAAAAAAAAAAGAACTACAGTCTTATTATTTTTTTAAATGGATGGTAATCTTAATATGGATTTGACTATCATAGCTTTTCTTTTCTTTTTTTTTTTTTGAGACGGAGTCTTGCTCTGTCGCCAAGGCTGGAGTGCAGTGGCGCGATCTCGGCTCACTGCAAGCTCCGCCTCCCGGGTTCACGCCATTCTCCTGCCTCAGCCTCCCGAGTAGCTGGGACTACAGGCGCCCACAACCGCGCCCGGCTAATTTTTTTGTATTTTTAGTAGAGACGGGGTTTCACCGTGGTCTCGATCTCCTGACCTTGTGATCCGCCCGCCTCGGCCTCCCAAAGTGCTGGGATTACAGGCGTGAGCCACCGCGCCCGGCCTGCTTTTCTTATTCAGTGTGTTGTATTTGGTGAGATCTATAAAGTATATCTCTTTATAATTATTTTTACAAGCAATGAGTAAAAGATACTGGGAAAGAGGCTCATAAACGCTTGCCAATTAAATTGGAAAGACAGCTTGGTGCTTTTAATGTCAGTATCAATCAGTTACTATTCTAAAGATCTTGGACAATTTACTTAATCTTTTCTGAATTTTAGCTTACTCACCTGAAAAATAGTATTAATTATGCCTGAGAGCAGTTTGCAAAGCATTTGTGGTAGACCATTGATGGCTTCAGCAATATCCTCCAACCCATATGCTCTTTTCCCATGTGATGGTGACACCCTGTTCCTTTGAAAGGTGGGGTCTATATTCACTTCCTTTGAGTCTGGGTGGATTTGGGACTATGGTGGTAATGAGACTACATGACTTTTTTGGCTAGGTCGTAAAAGGAGATACTGAGAAAGAATAGGAAAATAAACAGTGTTTTGTTTTGTTTTGTTTTTTTGTGAAACTGGTCTGGCACTTACAACTGAGTCATATTATTATTATTAGTTTTTTTTTTTAGATGGAGCCTCATTCTGTCACCCAGGCTGGAGTGCAGTGGTGCGATCTCAGCTCACTGTAACCTCTGCCCCCTGGCTTCAAGCAATTGTCCTGCTTCAGCCTGCCCAGTAGCTACCACGCCTGATTTTTTGTATTTTTAGTAGAGATGGAGTTTTGCCATGTTGGCCAGGCTGGTCTCGAACTCCTGACCTAGGTGATCTGCCTGCCTCGGCCTTCCAAAGTGCTGGGATTACAGGCGTAAGCCATTGTGCCCAGCCTTCATATTATTCTTTTATAGGACATAATCTAACAGAATATCATTCTCAGATGAGATTATCCTGAGACCATGATAAAACAAAATAAAGCAAGTCTAGCTCATAATCTTCTCTAAGCACAAAAACAATGTCATTGTGCCACCCATAAAATACCAACTCTGGACTTTTTGACAAAATGAGTGACTGCTAGTTCTTTAACAATTACAGTTTTTTCCTCACCCAAGTCTGCCCTCCATATAGATGTCTTGAGATACCAGTAAGAATTGCATCCAAACAGCCTCCAATCTAGAGTGAACTCCTGCTTCCTTAAACCCTTCTTCGAATCACTCAACAAGCTAATAGCCTATATGTATTTAGTTCTTCCTAACTCGCTGTTACTGAGAATCTATGGTTCCCCCATCACATGAATTCTCTCTCACAGCAAGGAGTAATAAGTTCAACTTGTTGAACTACATATACATTTATGGTGGTCTTTGGTTGGAGGATACTGACAATAAGCTCCGGCTTTTTTCTCTTAGGGCACTTGCTTGGGGGTAAGAACCGGCTGCCAGCTGCTAGGTATGCAGACCAATTATCCTAGTCACCTGGCTATGAGGAAGCCCAAATTAGCAAATTAGCCCACAAAGAGAGACCACATAGAAAGCCCCTGAAACTAAATGGAGAGAGAGAGAGAGATATGCTAGTCAGGTTCTCAATGCTCCAGCCCAAACCTCCCAGTCTACCCCTTGCCTTCTCACTTCAGCTACCTTCTGACTGCAACCACAAGAGACATAGCGAGCCAGAACCACCTGGCCCACACCTTCCTAAATTCCTGACCCACAGAAACCTCAAGCGATAGTAAAATGATTGCTGTTTGAAGCCTCTATGATTTGGGGTGATTTGATACATACAATAGAAAATATAAATTATCTGGCACACATTAGGCACTCAATAAGTGGCAGCTGTTATTTTGTAATTGTAAGAAATAAAGTTACTATGTGCAAAACCCCCAACACCTAAATTATTTTTCCAGTAAATTTCCATCGACATAAACATGTGGATCGGTGCCCGTAGATCCACTCAATGTATTTTAATCCTGATACCAAAATAAGGTAGACTGATCAATACTCCTCAGTAGGGATGAGCTCATTTTGGAGCAATGCTAGAGTAGTACTACTGTTGCCACTTTTTGAGGAGGATTTTGTGTTTAAGAAATACATATAATTTTGTCCATAACTTTATAATCCATGTCAGTGGTTAATTATATTTCCTGGCCCCATTGTCTCCTGGGGGTGACATGTTGAGCCTTACATGTTTTTGTTTTGTTTTGTTTTTTGTTTTTTGTTTTTTTTTTTGAGATGGAGTTTTGCTCTTGTTGCTCAGGCTGAAGTGTAATGGCACAATCTCGGCTCACTGCAACCTCTGCCTTCTGGGTTCAAGCAATTCTCCTGCCTCAGCTACTGCCCAAGTAGCTGGAACTAGTCATGTGCCACCACGCCAGGCTAATTTTTTGTATTTAGTAGAGATGGGGTTTCACCATGTTGGTGGGGCTGGTCTTGAACTCCTGACTTCAGGTGATCCACCTGCCTTGGCCTCTCAAAGTGCTGGGATTACAGGCATGAGCCACCGTGCCCAGCTGAGCCTGTTTTAAATTAATATTAATGTGACTTATTGAAAAATGCCTTAATTGTATATTTTTTAAATTGCAAAGGCAGTATATGCTCATAGTAAGAGCACAAAATGAAGATACATATGGCAATCTCTCAATCCCTTATTCGTTCCCCGACCCCATCCCCAACCACTCACATGATTTAACCATCATCAATAACCTGTTGTGTATTCTTCCAAATCCTTTTTCTTGCTCATATAAACACAGAAAACATAAATATATGTCTATCAGTGTATTAATATATGTATGTATATATAAAGATATTTAGTTGGTAGCTTTTATTAAAATGGAATCATATTATACAATTACCCTAAAATTTGCTTTCTTCACTTGACAGTGCACCCTGATTTCTATAAATCAGTGTATATACATTTGTATTTGTTTCCTGTGGCCACCGTAATAAATCACCAATTTAGTGGCTTAAAACAACGTAGATTTATTCTCTTACAGTTCTGGAGGTCAGAAGTCTGAAATCAGTTTCACAGGCCTATAGTCAAGGCTAAAGTTGTCAGGGCTACTTCCTTCTGGAGCCTCTGAGCTTCTGGTGGCTGCATGTATTCCTTGGGTTGTGTTAGCCTTTCTCTGTCTTCAAAGCGCATCACTTCAACCTCTGCTTCCATTATATCACTTTCTTTTCTTTCTGTTTCCCTCCTGTTTTTTTTTTCAGGACAGAGTCTTGCTATGTCACCCAGGCTGGAGTGCAATGGCTCACTGCAACCTCTGCCTCCTAGGTTCAAGCAATTCTCCTGCCTCAGCCTTCTGAGTAGCTGGGGTTACAGGCGTGCATCACCATGCCCGGGTAATTTGTATTTTTATAGAGATGGGGTTTCGCCGTGTTGGCGAAGCTGATCTCGAACTTCTGACCTCGTGATCCACCCACTTCAGCCTTCCAAAGTGCTGGGATTACAGGTGTGAGCCTCCACGCCCGGCCTCTGTTTCCCTCCTATGACAATATGATTACATTATGGCCCACAGGATAATCTCTCCATCTCACGATGTGTTACTTTTTTTTGAGACAGAGTCTCATTGTGTCACCCAGGCTGGAGTACAGTGGCACCATCTTGGCTCACTGCAACCTCCACCCTCCGAATTCAAGTGATTCTCCTGCTTCAGCCTCCCCAGTAGCTCGGATTACAGGCGCCTGTCACTGCGCCCGGCTAATTTTTTTTTTTTTTTAGATGGGGTTTCATCATCTTGGCCAGGCTGGTATTAAACTCCTGATCTCGTGATCCACCTGCCTCGGCCTCCCAAAATGCTGGGATTACGGGCATGAGTCACCATGCCTGGCCACACAGTGTGTAACTTAATCACATCTGCAAAGTCCACTTTGCTACTCAAGGCAACATTCACAGGTTCTAGGGATTAGGACCTGGATATTTTGGGGGACATTATTCAGCTTGCTACAATGTATAAATCCATCTTTTAATCTTATGTATTTATACAAAAGCATACATTTTACATAACAGGGACTCTATTGGCGGGGCGCGGTGGCTCACACCTGTAATCACGGCAGTTTGGGAGGCTGAGCAAGTGGATCATGAGGTCAGGAGATCAAGACCATCCTGGCCAACAACAAACCCTGTCTCTAAATAAAAATACAATAATTAGCCAGGCATGGGCACCTGCCTGTAGTCCCAGCTACTTGGGAGGCTGAGGCAGGAGAATCGTTTGAACCAGGGAGTTGGAGGTTGCAGTGAGCCAAGATGGGGCCACTGTATTCCAGCCTGAGGACAGAGAGACTCCGTCAAAAAAAAAAAAAAAAAAAAGGGACTCTATTATATGTGCCAGAGATTTTTTTTTTTTTTTTTTTTTTAAATTTTTTAGACGGTCTCACTATGTTGCCCAGGCTGGTCTAAAACTCCTGAGCTCAAACAATCCTCCTGCCTTAGCCTCCTGAAGTGCTGGGATTACAGGCATGAGCTACTGCACCTGGCCCCGCACCCTCTTTTAGAGTTACTTGTGTTGATGTGTATCTTATATTTTTCTTCATATTCACATAATCAAACATAGTAGTCCTCCCTTATGTTTCAAGACCCCTGGTGGATGTCTGAAACTGCAGATAGTATTCAGCCCTATACAGTATATATTTTTTTCCTATACGTACCTATAATAAAATTTAATTTATAAAATTAGCACGGTAAGAAATTAACAACTCATAATAAAATAGAAAAATTATAACAATATACTGTAATAAAAGTTACGTGAATGTGGTCTCTCTCTCAAAATATCTTACTACAGCCATCTATTTTCAGAGGGTAATTGGACGTGGTAACTAAAACTGTGGAAATCAAAACCTCAGGTAAGGGGGTGACTACTGTATATATTGCAAATAAAAAACAAATCAAATTTGGTTAAGGAGAGACTTTATTTGAAGGGATTATTGCAAATGGGGATGGGTGGGGACTACGGGGAAGGGTTCCTGCAGTAGGAGGAAAGGGTCTATTCTCTACCCATGGGAAGTGGAATGAAAAGGTGGCTCCCTTGAATAGTAGATCATAGAATGTTTCACCCTGAGGCCAGCTACTTCTCAGGAGGGGCTACTAAGGAGGGGTTACCTGGGCTCAAGGTCAGGGTGGGTGAAAGTTCAGAGGTATGAGGAAGGGAAATTCAACCAAAATCTTTGATTTAAAAAAAAAGGTGGGAGGTTTATTTTCTTCTTTCTCTTTCTCTCTCTCTCTGTCTCTTTCTTTCTTTCTTTTTTTTTGAGACGGAGGTTCGCTCTTTTTGCCCAGACTGGAGTGCAATGGCGCGATCTCGGCTCACCGCAACCTCCGCCTCCCAGGTTCAAACGATTCTCCTGCCTCAGCCTCCTGAGTAGCTGGGATTACAGGCATGCGCCACCACCCCGGCTAATTTTGTATTTTTAGTAGAGACGGGGTTTCTCCATGTTGGTCAGGCTGGTCTTGAACTCGCGACCTCAGGTGATCCACCTGCCTCGGCCTTCCGAAGTGCTGGGATTACAGGCGTAAGCCACCGCGCCCGGCCTCTGTCTCTCCCTTCCTTCCTTTCTTTTCTTTTCTCTTTTCTTTTCTTTTCTTTTTCTTTCTTTCTTTCCTTTCTCTCTCTTTCTTTCCTTCTTTCCTTCCTTTCTTTCTTTCTTTCTTTTTCCTTTCTTTCTTTCTTTCTTTTTTTTTTTTTGAGACGGAGTCTCGCTCTGTAGCCCAGGCTGGAGTGCAGTGGCCGGATCTCAGCTCACTGCAAGCTCCGCCTCCCGGGTTCACGCCATTCTCCGGCCTCAGCCTCCCGAGTAGCTGGGACTACAGGCACCCGCCACCTCGCCCGGCTAGTTTTTTGTATTTCTTAGTAGAGACGGGGTTTCACCGTGTTATCCAGGATGGTCTCGATCTCCTGACCTCGTGATCCACCCGTCTCGGCCTCCCAAAGTGCTGGGATTACAGGCTTGAGCCACCGCGCCCGGCCTTTTTCTTTTCTTTTCTTTTCTTTTCTTTTCTTTTCTTTTCTTTTCTTTTCTTTTCTTTTCTTTCTTTTCTTTTCTTTTCTTTTCTTTCTTTCTTTCTTTCTTTCTTTCCTTTCTTTTCTTTCTTTCTTTCTTTCTTTCTTTTTCTTTCTTTCTTTTTTTCTTTTTTTCTTTCTCTCTCCTTCCTTCCTTCCTTCCCTCCCTCCCTCCCTCCTTTCTTTCTCTCTCTCTCTCTCTCTCTTTCTTTCTTTGAGACAGTCTTACTCTGTTGCCCAGGCTGAAGTGCAATGGCGCCATTTCGGCTCACTGCAACCTCTGCTTCCCGGGTTCAAGCGGTTCTCCTGCCTCAGCCTCCCAAGTAGCTGGGATTACAGGCGCATACCAAAACGCCTGGCTAATTTTTGTAGTTTTAGTAGAGACAGGATTTCGCCATGTTGGCCAGGCTAGTCTCGAACTCCTGACCTCAGGTAATCCGCCCGCCTCGGTCTCCCAAAGCACTGGGATTACAGGCGTGGGCCACCGCGCCCAGCGTAGTAAGGTTTCTTAATTGTCATTATTTTCTAGGAGCACAGGGCTCAGGTAGAATTCAACGTTGTCAATATGCAGGGTTAAATGAGTTGTTTACTTTACAAAAGTGAGATCTTAAATGTGCTTCTAATGTCCTCTTGTTTCATGATATGCTTGTATTATAATAATTAGTCCTCTACGGATGACCACGTTCTTAGTTTCAAAGGTTTTTTTGAGGTTCCTGCAGCTGCTAAACTTGGGGTTCCTGAAGCCATATTTCATTTTAGAAAGCTATTCTTTTTTCTTAGACTCCTTTTACAGAATTGCCAGCTCGTCTGCATAGCCTATTTGAACATACGTTTATTTTGTCTCACCCCAAACCCCAAAGCAGGTGGCCAGGAAAAAAAAAAAAAGGTCCCAACACCTTTTGTTTTCTGGATCTCCTCCTTTCCGGAAGCAGGGGGTCAGTGACGGGAAGTTTTCGACCCCAGCTTAGTGTCTCTTAATCCCTCTTTGGCCCGTGGAAGCCTCGGAAGGCGTGGCCAGGGCAGGACATCCCAGCCGAGCGCTGGGGTTTGGCACCGTCTCCCTCCCTGGCACAGCGGAGACAACTGAATACTGAAAGACAAAACCAACACACCGCGAGGAAGGAGACACGCCTCCATCCACGCCACAAAGGCACGTTTCCAAGATCTTTTTAGGATCTTACCCATGTATTGCAGGGAAAAGCGACACAGACCTGAATCGCCTTCAGGTTTGTTTTTTGTTTGTTTGTTTTTTTTTTTTTTTTGAGACGACGTCTCGCTCAGTTGCCCAGGCTGGAGTGCAAAGGCGCGATCTCGGCTCACAACCTCCGCCTCCCGGGTTCAAGCGTTTTTCCTGCCTCAGCCTCTCGAGAGCCCGGCCAGCCTTCAGCTATTTTAATGAAGCGATCTTGTGCAAATCAGCCAGAGGGAGGGAGAGTGGGAGGGAGGAGGAGGGGTCAGCTAGTCCTTCCAGCTAGCTCACTCACCAGTTAGCTCACTCACTGTCCCGGCTCACTCACTGCTTCTAACTCACTGCTCACTCACCGCTTCTTAGCTTAGGAATCACCTACAATAACCTAGTGTTACCGTATCTTGTGATTTCAAACGAGGAACCCTAAAAACCTGAAAGACACATTGGGTGTCTCTCAACAATGAGGCTCAGCTGCCAAGACGAAAAAAGAAAAATTGCCCTTTCTCTTCCTGCCACCCTGGAGGTGCCAGGTTGTAATCTGCAAATGTATTGTCTGGCCCTTAGGGCTTGACAGTTCATGATTGGTCGCTGAAGGAGCCGGGCGGAGGAACGAGAGGGACGCTGGCGGAGGAGCGAGAGGGAGGCGAGCGAGAGAGCGAGCGAGCAAGCGAGGGAGGGAGCGCAGGGCCAGAGCCGAGCCCCCGCCGACCGCACAGGCGCCGCCTCCCGTCTTCCGGGACCCAGCACTTCGGGGGTTTTGGGCGCCGGAGACGCGTAAGGGCGCCCATGGAGGCAGACTCGCCGGCGAGCCCTGGCGCCCCAGAGCCCCTCGCGGAGGGAGCAGGGGGAGAGTTCTACGGCCTGCTGCGCAGGATAAAAGGCAAACTCTTCACCTGGTGAGTGGAAGGCGCGCGCTGCAGCTCAGCTGGGGCGCGTGGGCGGCTGCGGGCCCGACGCGCACGTGGACGCTGAGCACACGCTCTGAGGCTCCCAGCGGGGAGGCAGAGGGGGCGGCCACACGGACTTCGGTTCGGGGCTCAACACGTGCGACAGGGATGGTGCGCTTTACCTGGCCTCGGGAAGCACTTGGTGCGTCTCCCTCGGCTCCCGTTTCGAAATCGTGGCAATGTATTTTAGAGGATTTTGGGGGAAATCCACCCTGTTGGCACTGTTAGGTCGGTCCTTTGGGGCGTTCCACCGGGGAGGGACGAGGTCCCCAGGGATGCCGTGAAGGAGGAGTGCCCACCTCAGGCTGGGCAGGTGGGTGAGCGCCACTTCCTGGCGCCGGCGCCCTCATTCCGTCTGCTGCCGAGCCCTCCAGACCGGGCGCGGTGATCCGAGAGTTGACCCAACTGAGAAATCCTGGTTAAGTTTTGTGCTGCTGCCGGGCGAGAGACCAGAGCCGGCCCTCTCTTCCTGGGCCTGAGCGAGGTGACATAGCCTTCCCCAGGGCTGGGGTCCAGGGAAGCCTGTTTGTGGTATCACTATGCTCTGTGCGAAGTAGGGACAAATGTTTTTAAGGAGTGGGCAGCGACTCTAGAAAGCGTTTCTGTGGTTGCTGGAGGACTTGCACTCTGGAAATGAGAGAACCCAGGACCTAAATTGTGAAAGACATTTATTGGGCATTCGCTCTGTGTCAGGTACTGTGCATAACAATGTATGTGGATAATATCAGCGAATCCTCACCACTTTAGGAGATGGTACCATTGTTATATCCGCTTTACCGCTGGAGAAACAAAGAAGGCTAAGCAATTTGCCCAAGGCCACAAGATGATCTTTAAGGGGTGATGCCTGCAAGCCCTAGTCTGAGCAGCGTGGGCCACTGACAACTCATGAAACAGGCTTTTGATTTTTTTTTCATATTAACAAAGCGAATTTCCCTTTAACGATTGTGAAAGATATGTCCTGAAAAGCCATACCATTTAAAAAATGAGATCGATAAAGCTGTAAGCATTTTTTAATCGTATAAATATAGTTTGAAATTGATGCATGTGTTTAAAGGGGAAACTTGGCTCAAAACCACCTTGTAGCATCTAGTTGTGTGTGTCCTGATACATTTGTTGAAAGTTCTCAGCTGGGAGGCAATTCAGTGTAATGGCTAAGGACACTCACATTCTGGACTCAAATCCTGTCTGGGTGACCTTGGACAAGTCAGTCCTCCCCTCCCGTCCCCTCCCTCCCTCACTTCCTTCCTTCCTTCCTTCCTTCCTTGACTAGTCACTTATCTGTGCTTCAATCTCCCTCCCTCCCTCCCTCCCTCCCTTTCCCTCTCTCCCTCCCTCCCTTTCCCTCTCTCCCTCCCTCCCTTTCCCTCTCTCCCTCCCTTTCCCTCCCTCCCTCCCTTTCCCTCTCTCCCTCCCTTTTCCTCTCTCCCTCCCTTTCCGTCCGTCCCTTCCTTCCTTCCTTCCTTCCTTCCTTCCTTCCTTCCTTCCTTCCGTCCTCCGTCCGTCGGTCCTTCCGTCCTGACGGAGTCTCGTTCTGTCACCCAGGCCTGAGTGCAGTGGCTCGATCTCAGCTAACTGCAACCTAAACCTTTCGGGTTCAAGCGATTATCCTGCCTTAGCCTTCGAAGTAACTGGGATTACAGATATGTACCACCATGCCCGGCTAATTTTTCGTACTTTTAGTAGAGATGGGGTTTCCCCATGTTGACCAGGCTGGTCTTGAACTCCTGACCTCAAGTGACCCACCCGCCTCCGCCTCCCAAAGTAGTGGGATTACGGAGCCTGTGCTCCAGTTTTCCTATTTGTAAAATGGAGATAATAACAGTACCTACCTTGTAGGGCTGTTACAAGGATTAATTGGGTGACTGCACAGGAGAGGGTAGGCAAAGCCTGGCTCCTTTCAGCGCTCCGCATGGGTTAATTGTCACCATTAGCTCTCTCTATTCTTGGGTGATGGGAACATGTGGTGATTACTTCAGGAGATGCCAGTGGCCTTGAAGCTGGGGCAGATGATATGGCAAGATGTCTGTTTAACAAGATATGATAAGAATTAACAATGATTTTCTTTTTGTTTTTCTTTTTCTTTTTTTTTTGAGACAGAGTTTTGCTCTTGTTGTCCAGGCTGGAATGCAGTGGCACAATCTTGGCTCACTGCAACCTCCGCCTCCTGGGTTCAAGTGATTCTCCTGCCTCAGCCTCCTGAGTAGCTGGGATTACAGACGCCCGCCACCACACCTGGCTAATTTTTGTATTTTTGGTAGAGACAGGGTTTCACCATGTTGGCCAGGCTGGTCTTGTACTCCTGACCTCGGGTGATCCATCCACCTCAGTCTCCCAAAGTGCTGGGATTACAGACATGAGCCACAGCACCTGGCCTGATTTTTTTTTTTTTTTTTCCTCTCCTAATGTTCTGATACTTTTGGAATCTGGGTATGCTTTATAATCAGTCTAGTAGCCTCCTAAATATGATATTTCTTTTGTCTATGAATGTCCTTTTTATGTATCTCTTTGAGGGCTTTTTCCTTTCTTGTGGAATAGCGGTTCTGTGCATTTTTTTTTTTTTTATTTAGACGGAGTTTTACTCTTGTTGCCCAGGCTGGATGGAGGTTGGCTCACCGCAACCTCCGCCTCCCAGGTTCAAGCTATTCTTCTGCTCAGCCTCCCGAGCAGCTGGAATTACAGGCATGTGCCACCACACCCGGCTAATTTTGTATTTTTAGTAGAGACAGGATTTCTCCATGTTGGTCAGGCTGGTCTCAAACTCCCGACCTCAGGTGATCCCCCTGCCTTGGCCTCCCAAAGTGCTGGGATTACAGGTGTGAGCCACCATGCCTAGCCATGGACAAAGTTCTTTAACAGCAGAAATGGTGTCTTTTTCTTTTTTATGTCTACCACAACCCTTAGCACATGAATGAATGAATGAGTGAATTACTGAGCGATGACAAAGGTTCTCAAGGCTTCCTTTCCATTCTGCCTCCCTCCCTGAACTCTTCCCTTTATTGGTCTTTATTCCAAGGGTCTTGGGCTGAGCTTCTTGTTTGGTTGGCTGGGCTCTTTTGTTAATTAAAGTTTCCATTCCTACCTCTGGCAGCCATCCAAGCACTTGGATTTTGGATTGCAGTTTCTCTTTGTCCGACCCAGCAATCAGAAAAGAGTGGTTTACCAGATATCCAGTACTCCTGATACTCAATATTTTAAACTTTGTTGTCAAAACTCATGTCCCAAGTTTGAGTTTAGCTTTGTGAATCCACATCTGTGGCCAGGGAACCAAGGGTGGGAGAGTGTAGAAAGAGGTTGGTGAATGGATATGATGTGTTATCACCATATGGGCAAGATACAGAGAGAGATTTATAACCACATAGCTCATTTCTACTCCTTTTACCAAAAAGGGGCAAGAAGAGCCTTTTTGGGCAACTGGATACTAAATATAGGGAAAATATTGGGGCCTGGAGCTTGTTATGTTTTCATTATGAGGAGGATATGTTCTAAGTGACCCCAGCTCTTAATATACCTGCCCCCATAGGGTACAGACATCTTTTCTCTATGATTAGGAATATCAGATCACTCATTCAATAAAAGTTTATTGAACACTTACTATGTGCCAGGCATTCATGATAGTGAGAACCATATATTCCTGAGTGGACTCTGTAATTTTGGCTTTTGTCATTGCTGTCAACTCAAGTGAAAAATATTCTGATAGAAGACCATGGACTTCCAGGAGTATCTGAGAATACTTCTTATTTAATTGTTTATTATTATTATTATTATTATTTTTGAAACAGGGTCTCACTTTGTTGGCCAGGCTGGAGTGCAGTGGCTGATCATGGCTTACTGCAGCCTCAACCTCCGTGGCTCAAGTGATCCTCCCACCTCAGCTTCCTGAGTAGCTGGGACTATGGCATGTACTGCCATGCACTACTAATTTTTTTTTTTTTCGTAGAGACAGGGTTTCATCATGTTGCCCAGGCTGGTCTCAAACTCATGGGCTCAAGTGATCCACCTGCCTCGGCTTTCCAAAGTGTTGGGATGACAAGTGTGGGCCCCTGTACCTGGTATTATTATTTAATTGTATACTGTCAGTTTATATTCTGACACATAGATCCTAATTTATTCATATATATGTTTTTAATTTTTAATTTCAGTTTTTGTAGGGACAAAATCTTACTATGTTACTCAGGCTGATCTTGAACTCCTGGGCTCAAGCAGTCCTCCCGTCTTGGCCTCCCAAAATGCTGGAGTCACTGCACCAGGCCTATTCACATATTTTAGAAATGCGTATTCCTTCTAACAATCATCAACTTTGTATCTCTAGCAAAAAACCTTTAATTATTGTTTTATATATTTATCCTTTTTCCCATCAAACGATGGTAAACTTTTCGAGGGCATGGATTTTATCATATTCCTTTTGTAGCAGAGTGCCGGACATGGTTTATTCATTGATTCTTTCATTCACCAAGCCTTGGACATCTGTAATGTTCTAGGCTTCAGACTAGTCTCTTTGGCCATAATGAACAGGACTAAGTTCCTGCTCTAAAGAAAGCTCATAATCAAATTATCATAAAAAGTTATATTAAGTGCTATAAAGATAAGTGCAAGGTTCAGCAGTGGCACCAAAGAGGGCAGAGACCAAGTTTACCAGGGTGAGGTAGGGTTGGGGAGCTTGAGAGGGAAGGTGATCGGGATTATGAAGACTGAATGAGTTTCCAGGTGGCCTAGGTGAGGAAGGGTAGTCTAGGCTTGAAAGTGCCAGAAAGTGTTTTGCTTAAGGAACTTCAAGTGGCTTGGTGTGAAGGGGCATGGGCTGGAAGAGGGAAGGATAATAGGTGGTCAGTCTACACCCACATTCCTTTGTTTTTTTTTGTGAGATGGAGTCTCGCCTAGGCTGGAGTGCAGTGGCGTGATCTCCTGAGTTCACACGAGTCTCTTGTCTCAGCCTCCTGAGTAGCTGGGATTATAAGCATGGGTCACCATGCCTGGCTAATTTTTTTTTTTTTGAGATGGAGTCTTGCTCTGTTGTCCAGGCTGCAGTGCAGTGGTGTGATCTCAGCTCACTGCAACCTCTGCCTCCCGGGTTCAAGCGATTCTCCTGCCTCAGCCTCCCTAGTAGTAGCTGGGATTACAGGCACATGCCACCATGCCCAGCTAATTTTTGTATTTTCAGCAGAGACAGGGTTTCGCCATGTTGGCGAGGCTGGTCTTGAACTCCTGACCTCAGGTGATCGGCTCATCTCTGCCCCCTCCAAAGTGCTGGGATTACAGGCGTGAGCCACTGTGCCCAGCCAGTTTAATTTTTTTTTTTTTTTTTGAGATGGAGTCTCGCACTGTCGCCCCACCTGGAATGCAGTGGCGCGATCTCGGCTTACTGCAGCGTCTGCCTCCCGGGTTCAAGTGATTCTCCTGCCTCAACCTCCCGAGTAGCTGGGATTACAGTGTCTGTCACCACACCCAGCTAATTTTTTGTATTTTTAGTAGAGACAGGGTTTTACCATGTTGGCCAGGCTGGTCTCAAACTCCTGACCTCGTGATTCGGCAACCTCGGCCTCCCAAAGTGCTGGGATTACAGGCGTGAGCCACTGTGCCCAGCCAGTTCTGTATTTTTAGCAGAGATGAGGTTTCACCGTGTTGTCCGAACTGGTCTTGAATTCCCGGTCTCAGGTGATCCACCTGCCGTGACCTCCCAAAGTGCTGGGATTACAGGCCTGGGCCACCACGCCCGGCCAACACCCACACTCCTTATTATTGTCTAGCAACGGGTCTGGGATACACCTGTGCTTTCTCCTTTCATTTGGGTTTCCGCCTTCCAAAGGGTAAAGTCCTAGACATTTTTGAAGGAGTCATTTAGTTCTGCTTAACTGTGCAGACTTATCCAGTCAACAGACATCTATTGAGCACTCATTGTGTATGCAGCAGAAATCCTAAGCTGGTATGTCGCCCTGCATGAAAACATATTGTTTTATAGTGTTATTTAAACAAAGATGTAAGGTTAGGAATCTTTTGTGGCTTGTGCAATTCCCTGGGGAATTGGGAAACTGGATTCTACTAATCTTCATAAATTCTCCTCCCTTCCCCCCTTTTACTATGAAATTATTTAGTATCTTCCCATTCTACTAGACTCCAGGAATCAGGAATCATCTAGTTATGGCCATTCTATATTCTGATTGTAACATTACTGACTTTGCAATAGATTCCCAATAAATATGTGATGCATGGCTGAGAATGAATCCTTAATACCAATAAATAGGCATTGTATAAAATATTACATCTCTTTTTTTAGAAAAAATTTTGACTGTGCATTATATGTTTGTGACCCAGTCATATTATTTTGTTCATCTAGTGTGTTTTTCAACCTCAGCCTTCTTCTTTTTTTTTTTTTAAATTTATTTTTATTTTTATTTTTTTTGAGACGGAGTTTTGCTCTTGTCACCCAGGCTGAAGTGCAATGGCGTGATCTCCAGTCACTGCAACCTCCATCTCCTGGGTTCAAGCCTTTCTCCAACCTCAGCCTCCCAAGTAGCTGGGATTACAGGCAGCTGCCACCATGCCTAGCTAATTTTTGTATTTTTAGTAGAGACGAGGTTTTACCATGTTGGCCAGGCTGGTCTCGAATTCCTGACCTCAGGTGATCCACCCTCCTCAGCCTCCCAAAGTACTGGGATTACAGGCGTGAGACACTGCGCCTGGCCAACCTCAGCCTTCTTGACATTTTGAGTTGACTAATTCTTTTTTTTCTGGAGACAGAGCCTCACTCCAGGCTGGAGTGCAGTGGCATGATCTCGGGTCACTGCAACCTCCCCCTCCTGGTTCAAATGAATCTCCTGCCTCAGCCTCCTGAGTAGCTGGGATTACAGACAGCTGCCACCATGTTTGGCTAATTTTTGTATCTTTCGTAGAGATGGAGTTTCACCATGTTGGCCAGGCTGGTCTCGAACTCCTGACCTTAAGTGATCCACCCGCCTCGGCCTCCCAGTGTGCTGGGTTTATAGAATTGAGCCACCACGCCCGGCCTTGAGTTGATTAATTATTTGTTGGGGCTGTTCTGCAAGATGTAGATCTCTGACCCCAGCCAATAAGTGCCAGTATAGCACCCTCACCTCCACTCCCAGTTGTGATATTCGAAAATGTCTCCAGAAATTACCAAATGTCTTCTGGGGGACAAAAATCATCCCTGGTTGAGAACCACTGATTAGTCTATTGTTTTTACCTGCTACAGAGTATTCTGTGGTTCCACGGTCCATCCACCAGTGTTAGACAACCAGACAGTTTCCAACTCCCAGCCTCCACAAACATCACTGTGATGACCATTCTCAGACATGTCCCCTATGTGCTGAAGAAAGAGATGATAGCTGGGCTTGGGTCTGAGTCCCTCTAGGTAGAGGGGAGGGGATGCACCCTAGGATGGAGAAATCTTGGGCACCACGGAATCACTGTTGATTTCTGTTGTTCAGTGACCATCTGCTAAGCTATTCCTATCAGCTGCTCTGAAAGAAGGAGGAGGCAGTCTCTCTAGGTTACAGCCCATTAGCCCAAGGAGCTTGGAGAGGGTAGGTGAGGAATGATTATTGCTGGCTGGACAGCCTGAACCTGTTTTATTAATTTCTCAACACTGGAGGGAGTTGTTAAACGGGCAGGCATGTACTGTAGGGAGAGGTAAGACTGGAATTGAAAAGCTTTTCTCCAGGATGCCCTCCACTGGGCCTCTTGCTCCTCTCTCTGCCCCAGGGTGTAGTCTCCTTCTTCCCCTAGACCACGTCTAGACAACCTTTGGGTTATTCCATCTTTTCTTTGCTTCTTTCTTCTGGTTGACTTGAAGGAAGTTAGTGCTTATTCCCTGTCTTGACAGCACTTCCAGAATAGTCCCAGAGTCTACCTCTGCCTTCAATCCCTATTGTCTTTTATTTTTTTTTTTTCCCGAGACGGAGTCTTGCTCTGTCGCCCAGGCTGGAGTGCAGTGGTGCAATCTCCGCTCACTGCAGCCTTCGCGTCCTGGGTTCAAGCGATTCTCCTGCCTTAGCCTCCCGAGTAGCTGGAATTACAGGTGCCTGCTGCCATGCCTGGCTAATTTTTGTTTTTTTAGTAGAGATGGGGTGTGACCATGTTGGCCAGGCTGGTCTCGAACTCCTGACCTCAGGTTGTCCGCCCATCTCAGCCTCCCAGTGTGCTGGGATTACAGACTTGAGCCACCGCACCTGGCCTCAATCCCTGTTGTCACTAATTCAGTTTAAGCCTTTATCGTCTCTCACTTAGTAATAGCTTCCATCCATGCCTCCATCTACCCCCGACCCCAATCATCTCGCTACACAGAAGTCAGAGTGATGCCTGTTAAAACGAAGGAGTATTAATAGCTGTCATCAAATGAGAATTCGCTGTGTATCAGGCACCCTACTTACATTTCATCAATCCTCATGACACTCCTACAAAGATAGTTTTTTTATTCTGTTTTGATAGACAAAGCAGGTAAGTAACTTGCCCAGGACAGTTGGCTGATGAGAGGCAGAGCTGAGATCGTTTCATTTGATTCTAAAACCCAGACCTGCTTTACTCTTTCAGAAATCTCAGGTGATATGACCAGTGTACCCAAGAAAATTAAAAGAAAAAAAGAAAGAAATCTCACTACATTATGCTCAGGCTGAAAACCTTTTGGGATTCTTCCCATCACCTGCCCCAGTGATCAAGGCTGGCCTCTGGCACCCACCAGGGTGTGCTGCTATTGCTTGTTTTATAGTTGGGCTTTTATGCCTGATTAATAACAATGATACTGTACACTGGATAACTTATAAGCCAAAGAAACTTATTTCTCACAGTCTGGAGTCTGGGAGGTCTGAGACCAAGGTGCCTGCAGGCTTGGTGTCCCCTGGTTCATCGTCAGCTGTTTTCTTGCTGTGTCCTCACATGGTAAAAAGGGTTTGGGAGCTCTCT
This sequence comes from Macaca fascicularis, assembly GCF_037993035.2. Classification (NCBI taxonomy): domain Eukaryota; kingdom Metazoa; phylum Chordata; class Mammalia; order Primates; family Cercopithecidae; genus Macaca; species Macaca fascicularis. The sequence goes on along the minus strand of NC_088388.1, from coordinate 106,858,128 downwards.
GGAGTCCCTTTTGTAAGGACACTAATCCCATTTATGTAGACTCCGCCTTCATGACCTAATCATCTCCCAGGGGCCCCACCTCCAAGTAATATCACATTAGGGATTAAGTTTCAACATATGAATTTTGAGGAGACACAACTACTAAGTCTATACCAATGCTGTTTGAAGAAAGGGTTCTGCAGCTAAAACAAATCTGAAAGCCACTGTTTATTGGTTAGAGCTCAAACTGCTGCCCCTCCTCCTCTCCTCTTCTTCCTCTTTACCTGAACACAATAATTCCTTTTTTAAGTTTTTTTTTTTTTTATTGTGGTAAAATATGCATAGCATAAAATGTACCATTTTAGCCATGTTTATGTGTACCATTCAGGGGGATTAAGTACATTTGTAATACTGTGCCACCATCACCATATCTGTTTCCAGAACTTGTTTATTATCCCAAACTCTGTACATTTCAAATAATAACTCTGCACTCGCCCTCCCCAGCCCCTGGCAACTACAGTTCTACTTTCTGTCTCTATGAATCTGACTTCTCTAGATACCTCATATAAATGGAATCATTTAGCACTTGTCATCTTGTGAGAGTTCAGGCTTCTCGACATGAACTGTGAGGCTTTCCGTCACTGGCCCACTTCCCTCTCCAGGTTCACCTCCCAGAGTGTCCCTCTCTCACTTGGCACTCGGTCCAGCGACACTGACCTGCCCTTGTGCACACCATACCTGCGCCTTTGCACCTGTAGTTCCCTCCTGGGATTGCTTTCGCTGTTGGCACCAAGTAGGAAATCTTCCCTGTTTCCTCTCTCTGTCCCTCCTGACACACATCTTCGGTTGGGTGCCCCTCTGTGTACCTGTTCCTACCTCATCATTGCACTTCTCGTATTGTAATGCTAAGTATAATTATCACTTACCTAGGAGGGTGCCTTTTTAAGGACAGAGATGATAATTCATCTTTGAAGTTCCTGCAGTACTTTATGCCTGGCACAGAACTGAAATGGTAGCAGTTCCTCCCATGAGATGTATGAGTTAAGACTGAAATAAAAATTAGGCTATTTCTGAATAGCTTTCAGAGATTATTTTTGAAGGTAGCCACATTTTTGGAAGAAGTGAATTGCCTCCCCAGGAAATTGCTTGTGTAGGTAGGTTTTGGTAGGTTTATTAAAAAGCTATAGTAGGCCGGGCGCGGTGGCTCAAGCCTGTAATCCCAGCACTTTGGGAGGCTGAGACGGGCGGATCACGAGTTCAGGAGATCGAGACCATCCTGGCTAACACGGTGAAACCCCGTCTCTACTAAAATACAAAAAAAATTAGCCGGGCGAGGTGGCGGGCGCCTGTAGTCCCAGCTACTCGGGAGGCTGAGGCAGGAGAATGGCGTGAACCCGGGAGGCGGGGCTTGCGGTGAGCTGAGATCCGGCCACTGCACTCCAGCCTGGGCAACAGAGCTAGACTCCATCTCAAAAAAAAAAAAAAAAAAAAAAAAAAAAAAGCTATAGTAGACTTGCTCATGCCTGTGGTCCCAGCACTTTGGGACACTGAGACAGGAAGCTTTCTGGAGCTCAGGAGTTCGAGACCAGCCTGGGCAACAAAGTGAGAGTCCTGTCTCTACAAAAAAATAAAAAATAGAATATTAGCCATGTGCAGTGGTTTAGGCCTATAATCCTAGCTACTCAGAAGTCTGAAGCAGGAGGATCGCTTGAGCTCGTGAGTCCAGTATTTCAAAGTCACTCCACTGCACTCTAGTCTGAGCGACAGAGTAAGTCCCTATCTGTAAAAGAAAAGCTATAAAAATTTCCTTATGTCGTTATTTACTGAAGACAATCAGAGAGAACGAATCATTTCACACAGGCTAATTTTCCAGATAATTTAAAACTCATTCTTTTAAGCATTAAAATTCACTTTTTTCTTTTTCTTTTTTTTTTTTTTGAGAGAGTCTCGCTCTGCTGCTAAGACTGGAGTGTAGTGGCGCGATCTTGGCTCACTGCAACCTCCGCCTCCCGGGTTCAAGTGATTCTCCTGCCTCAGCCTTCTGAGTAGCTGGGATTACAGGTGCCCGCCACCATGTCCAGCTAAATTTTGTATTTTTGTAGAGATTGGGTTTCACCGTTTTGGCCAGGCTGGCCTTAAACTCCTGACCTCAAGTGATCCACCCACCTTAGCCTCCCAAGGTGCTGGTATTACATGTGTGAGCCACTGTGCCCAGCCTAAAATTCACTTTTAAATCCAATTGAGTGACACTATGTAATGGATTGTTAATGTTTGCTAATTCATTTATTCATAATTTTGGCAGCAATTCTTTGAGGATTAATTGGTGTGTACTGAACAACTGTCTTAGGGTAGGCCAAGCCATTTAGTTACTTAGTGTGTCCATTTGCAACTAATCCTGGAGATTTTGCCAAGAAAAAAACCATGATTTAAAAATTTTCATGGCATATTTAAGACAAATATGTGAGACTACTCTTTTGATAAACAGTACATTTATTGTGGTATCGCATTTTCTTCATGATTCAGGATCATCATCGTTAACTTTTTTCTGCTGAGAGGCAGCAGTATGTTCATAGGCATTGGTATGAATTATTTGTCTGATTTTTTTCAGCCTTTTTTCTCCCAGGTTGTCACATGTGATTTTTTTTTTTTTTTCTATTACCAGTCATATCTCTGGAACCCTGTGTTCTTTCTAAATTATGATTTCTACCATCTTAATACTGTAGAAACCCGATAACTCAGTTTCTTAGAATTGCTTGTAGTCGAAGTATAAATAGATCCCAAATAAAGATTTGAATGGTTTTCATTTTAATAAATTATAAAAGCTTTGAATCCAGATATTTTGAGCTGTTTATTTTGGATGATGACAGGAGCTTATGTTATTATTTTTTTATTTTTTATTTTTTTGAGACAGAGGTCTCGCTCTGTCACCAAGGCTGGAGTGCAATGGCACAATCTCGACTCATTGCAACCTCCGCCTCCAGGGTTCAAGCAGTTCTCCTGCCTCAGCCTCCTGAGTAGCATGGATTACAGGCGCACACCACCACGCCCAGCTAATTTTTGTATTTTTAGTAGAGATGGGGTTTTACCATGTTGGCCAGGCTGGTCTTGAACTCCTGACCTCAAGTGATCTGCCCGCCTCAGCCTCCCAAAGTGTTTGGTATTACAGGTGTGAGCCATGGTACCCAGCCAGAGCCCATGTTATTTAAAGCCATCAGACAAGTGATGTGTCACAAAAACTTGGTTATTTATGTTAATGATACACAGAGAGATTCCATGAAAAACCACAGGTAAATCCAAAATTTCTTTCTACTCATTTCTTTTTCCTTTCTTTTTTTTTTTTTTTTTTGAGACGGAGTCTCGCTGTGTCTCCCAGGCTGGAGTGCAGTGGCGTGATCTCGGCTCACTGCAAGCTCCGCCTCCCGGGTTCACGCCATTCTCCCGCCTCAGCCTCCCAAGTAGCTGGGACTACAGGCACCCGCCACCACGCCCGGCTAGTTTTTTTTTGTATTTTTAGTAGAGACGGGGTTTCACCATGTTAGCCAGGATAGTCTCGATCTCCTGACCTCGTGATCCACCCGCCTTGGCCTCCCAAAGTGCTGGGATTACAGGCTTGAGCCACCGCGCCCGGCCTTCTTTTTCCTTTCTTTCTTTTTTTTTTTGTTTTTGGAGATGGCATCTCACTCTATCACCCAAGCTGGAGTGCAGTGGCACAAACATGGCTCCCTGCAGCCTCAACTTCCTAGGCTCAAGCAGTCCTCCAGCCTCAGCCTCCCGAATAGCTGAGTTTTGCCAGGTTGCCTAGGCTGGTCTTGAACTCCTGGGCTCAGGCGATCTGCCCGCCTTGGCCTCCCAGAGTGCTGGGATTACAGGAGTGAACCTTCTAGTCATTTCTTAAAAATGTAAGAGTACTTAAGGAAAAAAAGATTTCGTTTCTTCAGTCTAACCTTATTAAGGAGGATGGTGTTGTGCTGGGTGGATGCAGTAGATTTTCCCAGAGAATTGTGGGGATATTCCTGCTCCAGAAGTGTTTAGGATATACTTGGGGGAAGAGCATTTCCTAAGCTTTTCACTGTGATATCAAGCAAGAAATAACAATAATAACATTTGAGCCGGGTGCGGTGGCTCAAGCCTGTAATCCCAGCACTTTGGGAGGCCGAGACGGGCGGATCACGAGGTCAGGAGATCGAGACCATCCTGGCTAACACGGTGAAACCCCGTCTCTACTAAAAAATACAAAAAATTAGCCGGGCGAGGTGGCAGGCGCCTGTAGTCCCAGCTACTCGGGAGGCTGAGGCAGGAGAATGGCGTAAACCCGGGAGGCAGAGGTTTCAGTGAGCTGAGATCCGGCCACTGCACTCCAGCCTGGGTGACAGAGCGAGACTCCGTCTCAAAAAAAAAAAAAAACAAACAAACAAACAAAAAAAACAAAACAATAATAACATTTGTTGAGTAAGGCTTACTTTGTGCACTGAGAGCAACCACGCTATTCTGAGACCTCAGGGTGAATTAACTCATGTAATTCTTACAATAACTTTATTTATTTATTTATTATTTATTTATTGGAGAAGGGGTCTGGCTCTGTCACCCAGGCTGGAGTGCCGTGGCACGATCTCAGTTCACTGCAACCTCTGCCTCCCGGGTTCAAGTGATTCTCCTGCTTCCGCCTCCTGAGTAGCTGGGATTACAGGTGTGTGCCTCCAGGCCCGGCTAATTTTTGTATTTTTAGTAGAGAAGAGATTTCACCATGTTGGCCTGGCTGATCTCAAACTCCTGACCTTAAGTGATCTGTCTGCCTCGGCTTCCCAAAGTGCTGGGATTATAGGTGGGAGCCACTGTGCCTGGCCCTTATAATAACTTTCTACGACAGGTATTATAATACTATTATTGCTAGCGCCATTTCACAGATGTGAAAGTTGGAGCACGGAGGGGTGAGGTGATTTTCCCTAACAGTATTAGTCACATAGTGGTAAGGAATGCAACCAGGCTTCCCCCTCAGGCAGTCTGGCCCCCAGAGCCTGTGCTCTTACTCACTGTACCATTCTGCCTCTTGTGATAGGTCAAAAACAAAAAACAGACCTTGGGCAGTCTATCCCTAGGCTTGTTCTGGATTATTTGGATCTCTAGGAATGGCAAAGAGTATATAAAGTCAGGATAAATAGAATGCATCTTCTGGGAGCATTATTTATTTTTTAGACCCTAGTTGCATGGAAATGGATTAATCATAATCACTGGCCTATGATACACTGTCATTGTGGGCCCATGAATGGCTTAATTTATATATATATATACACACACACACACACACACACACACACATTTTTTAAGAGACAGAGTCTCACTTTGTCACCCAGGCTAGAGTGCCATGGTATGATCATAGTTCACTGCAGCCTTGAACTCAAGTGATCCTCCTGTCTTGGCCTCCAGAGTAGCTAGGACTACAGGGGTGCATCACTAGACCTAATTTTTAAAAAAATTTTGTAGAAATGGAGTCTTGTTATTTTGCCCAGGCTGATCTTGAACACCTGGCTCAAATGATCCTCCCGCCTTAGCCTCCCAAAGTGCTGGGATTATAGGCATGAGCTACTCTGCTCAGCCTCAATTAATTTTTTTTTTTTTTTTTTTGAGACAGAGTTTTGCTCTTGTTGCCCAGGCTGGAGTGTGATGGTGTGATCTTAGCTCACTGCAACCTCCGCCTCCTGGGTTCAAGTGATTCTCCTGCCTCCGCCTCCCGAGTAGCTGGGATTAGCCCAGCTAATTTTGTATTTTTAGTAGACCAACAAGGTTTCTCCATGTTGGTCAGTCTGGTCTTGAATTCCCGACCTCAGGTGATCTGCCCACCTCGGCCTCCCAAAGTGCTGGGATTACAGGCGTCAGCCACTGCGCCCGGTCAGCCTCAATTGATTTTTTAATGTAGTAAGTTCCCATAAACCCATCTAGCTGTAAAGCTAGAATTTACATGTACCTAGACCAGAGATAGTCACAATCTGGAATTTTCCTTTCACTATTCCGTTGCTCTCATTTTAATACTGCTTCGTACCTCTGTATTTCTAAAAAGTATGCTTTTATTATCATGTTTGACTTGATAAAAAGGATATCATGCTCTATAATCTGGTGAGATTTATATTCCCTTATATCACATTGCTAAAATTAATTCATATTGTTGCAGATGCTGATGCTGTATACAAACACTCACTTTGACTCTATATAATATTCTTTCCTGTGAATATACCACACTTTATTCATTCATGCTGTTGATGGGCATTTGGGTTTTTCCCAGGTTTTTTGCTATTGTGTACAGACTTCTAGAAACATTCTTCTGCAGGTCTCCTATTGATCATGTGTAAAGGGCTTCTTTCATTCACAGACATGCACATACACATATATCTAGGAGCAGAATTGCTGGTTTATAGGGAATGTGATTGTTAGACTTCATAGAATAATGCCAAACTGTTTTCCAAAGCAGTCGTACCAATTTCCACTCCTAAATTAGCCAGGTATGGTGGTACACACCTGTAATCCTAGCTACTGGGGAGGCTAAGGTGGGGGGATTGCTTGAGCCCAAGAGGTGGAGGCTGTATGAGCTGAGATTACGCCACTGTATTCCAGCCTGGGTGACAGAGTGAGGCTGTATTTAAAAAAATTAAATTTAATTAGAGGGGTGTGGTGGCACATTGCCTGTACTCCTAGCTACTTGGGAGGCCGAGGCATGAGAATTGTTTGAACCCAGGAGGCGGAGGTTGCAGTGAGCCCACATCATGCTACTGCACTCAGCCCACACATCATGCTACTGCACTCAGCCCACATCATGCTACTGCACTCCAGCCTGGGCAACAGAGTGAGACTCTGGCTCAAAAAAATAAAAAAATTAATTTTTTTTTCACTCCCACTAGCTGTATGTGAGAAATCCTATAAAACAACTTCCAGTCAAGCTTTAATTTTTTTTTTTTTTTTTTTTGAGACGGAGTCTCGCTCTGTCACCCAGGCTGGAGTGTAGTGGCGTGATCTTGGCTCACTGTTTCCCAGTTTCAAATGATTCTCGTGCCTCAGCCTCCTGAGTAGCTGGAGTTACAGGCACACCACCACGGCCAGCTAATTTTTGTATTTTTAGTAGAGATGGTTTTACCATGTTGGCTGGACTGGTCTTGAACTTCTGGCTTCAACTGATCCACCTGCCTCATCCTCCCAAAATGCTGGGATTACAAGTGTGAGCCACTGCACCCGGCCAAGGCTTTAAAATTTTTGACGGTCAAATGAATGTAAAATAACATCTTAATTTACATATGCCAGATCACTAATGAAGTTGGGTCTGTGTGTGTGTTTATTGGCTTTAGTGTACTTTTTTTTTTTTTTTGAGATGGAGTCTCTTTCATCCAGGCTGGAGTGCAGTGGCACAGTCTCGGCTCACTGCGGCCTCCGCCTCCTAGATTCAAGCAATTCTCCTGCGTCAGCCTCCCAAGGAGTTGGGATTACAGGTCTGTACCACCACACTTGGCTAAGTTTTGTATTTTTAGTAGAGACAGGGTTTCACCATGTTGGTCAGGCTGGTCTTGAACCCCTGGCCTCAGGTAATTCACCCGCCTTGGCCTCCCAAAGTGCTGGGATTACAGGCGTGAGCCACCACACCCAGCCAGCCTTAGTGTACTTCTGTGAAGAGCTGCTGTTCTGTGAAATACCCACCTTTTCCATATTATTTTCCTGTTAAACAGATGGCTCTATACATATTGCAACTTACCTGGATTTAAAGATCCCACATGAGACTGACAGAGTTTTGGCTTCTGGCAGGTTCCCCAATAATCCTCATTTAGTTCTTGTGTGGTAGTGGAAGTTGAAAAGTTTTTGAGCATATTCAGAGCTGTCTGGATTAAATTAGGAGAAGTTGAAGCTGGTTTAAGTATGACACTTTTTCTGGTTTAGGGCCTGTGGGGTGTTGAAACGCTGGAAAGGATGACATGACTCACAGGAAATCTCCCCGCCGCCTCCCCTTCCCTCATGGGCCAGGTCTCCACGAGCTTTCTAGATTAGTCACCGACTCCTGTTTTTCTTCAGGTGCCTGATTGGTGTGTGATGAGTGTAGTAGGTCAGTTGTTAGAGGTGTTGGTGGTGTCCAGCTCACCACTTTCATAGGGAAAAAAAAGAGGATTTATTACTTTACAGAATCATGGAGGGTTACACTGCCAAACCACAGAGAGACCAGAGAAGCAGCAGGAGCCAGGAGTCCAAACCACACACAGCAGGATTCTGTGTAAGCCTTTGTGCATTGCGTTTGCTGTTGGCTTCATTCTTCCAGCTGCACGCCAGTTGATGATCTTCATCTGAGGATTGCATTGGACAATTTAGATCACACAAAATGAACAAACCCCTCAAGTGTTGAAAGCAGTTTTTGTTTTGATAATCCGCAATGAGGGAAATTTAGCTTTTACAATAGTTAAAGAGAATCGTCCTTCAGAACCTTCTGTTCCACCCTAATGGGCAGGCGGTGTTAAGAATTGAACGTTTTATGTGGCTTCTTGGCTGCCTGTTGAGAACAGGGTTTGTTTGTGCTCAGTCCCTGTGCCAGACTGGGATGGACAGAGGGAGGGTTGTATGTCTGTCTCAGGGATGTACTCTCTTGCAATCCAGACTCGTGAAACGGCAGCACGTTTGTTACCAACGCTAATCCCACCCCAGCACCCACCTTTTTAGCCCCGCTGGAGCTCCTGTGTGTCTTTTGGAGTGTGTCCACGTTTGTGCTCCTCTTAGAATTTTTCTCCCAGAAGAGTTGTGGGGAGGGAGGATCCTGGAGGCAGAGGCCACATACTCCATATATTGCCCACGGTTGAATCCTGCCCTCTTCATTTTGCCCCTTCCCCCTAATCTAGGCAGTAGACTTAAGTTCCTCTGACCCATATCCAAAGAGAATAGGTGATTTGAAAATGTGTTTCAGGTTGGTGCGGTGGCTCACACCTGTAATCCCAGTACTTTAGGAGGCCAAGGCAGGGGATCACCTGAGGTGGGGAGTTCCAGACCAGCCTGACCAACATGGAGAAACCCGGTCTGCACTAAAAATACAAAATTAGCTGGGTGTGGTGGTGCATGCCTATAATCCCAGCTGCTTGGGAGGCTGAGGCAGGAGAATCGCTTGAACCCGGGAGGCAGAGGTTGCGATGAGCCGAGATGGCACCATTGCACTCCAGCCTGGGCTACAAGAGCAAAACTCCGTCTCAAAAAAAAAAAAAAATGTGTTTCACACTTTCTCATTTCAGCCAATGAAAGCCAGAGGACAAAGAGAAGGATATCATGAATGGATTTTATAGTTTCCCTTATTTTTATCAGAACACCTCTTATGAAAATAATTGTAGAACAGATAACCATGTGGGTTTGACTAATCAGTGCCCATTGTTATAGAGGCAGGATAGTATGTTTTTCTTTTTTTGGGACAGTGTCTTGCCCCGTTATCCAGGCTGGAGTACAGTGAGTGATCTCTACTCACTGTAACCTCTGCCTCCTGGGTTCAGGTGATCCTCCCACCTCAGCCTCTTGAGTAGCTGGGATTACAGGCATGTGCCATGATGCTCAGCTAATTTTTATATTTTTAGTAGAGATGGGGTTTCACTATGTTGGCCAGGCTGGTCTCGAACTCCTGACCTCAAGTGATCCCCATATCTTGGCCTCCCAGGGTGCTAGGAATACAGGAATGAGCCACTGCGTCCAGCCAGAGTCAGGGTAATTTGTACCAGTTAATCTCCCTGTATGGTATCATAATCATCAATATTACATACAGTATATTTTATTATTGTTATCAGGGAAGTAATGTATGGAATGGGAAAAATATAGGCTTACTAAATTTCTGATCTTGCACAAGTTACTTCTCTGAACAGCTGAAACTGTTACAACTGTTTTTCAACAGTATAATTGTACTAATAATCTCTATCTTACAAGAGTTTTTGTAATATTTAAGAGAAACATATTGGCTGGGTGTGGTGGCTCACACCCGTAATCCCAGCGCTTTGGGAGGCCAAGGTGGGCAGATCACCTGAGGTCAGGAGTTCGAGACCAGTTTGAGCAATATGGCGAAACCCCATCTCTACTAAAGATACAAAAATAAGCCGGGCATGGAGGTGCATGCCTATAGTCCCAACTACTTGGGAGACTGAGGCAGGAGAATTGCTTGAAGCCAGGAGGCAGAGGTTGCAGTGAGATGAGATAGCGCCACTGTACTCCAACCTGGGGTACAGAGCGAGACTGTCTCAAAAAAAAAAAAAAAAAAAAAGCTGGGTGCTGTGGCTCATGCCTGTAATCCCAGCACTTTGGGAGGCTGAGGCAGGCGGATCACCTGAGGTTAGGAGTTCGAGACCACCCTTGCCAACATGGTAAAACCCCAACTCTACTAAAAATACAAAAATTATCTGGGTGTGGTGGCGGGAACCTGTAATCCCAGCTACTTGGGAGGCTGAGGCAGGAGAATCACTTGAACCCAGGAGACGGAGGTTGCAGTGAGCCGAGGTCACACCATTGTACCCCAGCCTGGGTGACAAAAGTGAAACTCCATCTCAAAAAAAAAAAAAAAAAAAGAAAAGAAACATCATATATAAGTACTTAGTATGGCACCCACACACATTTATTTTTATTAAGCCACCTCACTTTTGTTAAGATAAGAAAGATTTTATGAATCCCTAATAGATGCACTTAGTATACTTGTAATATAACAGTGGTTATAAGCTCAGCCTCTGGAGCCACACTGCTTGGGTTGGTCTCCAGGTTCTGCCATTTGCTAGCTGTGTGATATTGGGCAAGTTACTTAACATCTCTGTGCCTTCATTTCTGTATCTATAAATAGCAATAATAATGGTACCTATCTCGTAGGATTGTTGGGAGGATTAAATAAATTAGTGTTTGGTATATAGTATACACTCTAAGTGTTAGATGTCATAATTATTATTACTATTACTATTACTAGATATTGTGAGACTATGTGTATATAAGGTGGGGGTGGGTGGGTGGCAAAAATATCCATAACACGATGTCTGCATTTAGAATCTAGTAAAGGAAGTGGAACATATAAAACACTACAGGCAAAATACAGAAAATGAAAAAATAGGATTACAACCACAATGTCATAGGAATTTAGAGGTCATTATTCTGGTAGTGGGCGCCTTTCTTAGTATCTTTATTCCCACAATTATTTCAATTTACTTTTTTATTTTTAATTTGAGATGAAGTCTCACTCTGTCACCCAGGCTGGAGTGCAGTGGCGCGATCCCAGCTCACTGCTACCTCTGCCTCCCAGGTTCAACTGATTCTCCTATGTCAGCCTCCTGAGTAGCTGAGATTACAGGTCTGTGCAACCACGCCTAGCTAATTTTTTGTATTTTTTTTTTAGTAGAAACGGGGCTTCACCATGTTGGCCAGGCTGGTCTTGAACTCCTGACCTCAAGTGATCCACCTGCCTTGGCCTCCCAAAGTGCTGGGATTACAGGCGTGAGCTGCTGCTCCTGGTCTTATTTCAATTTTTTAGTGTGGCAAAATGTAAAGAACACAGGCTTTGGAATCATATTTGGATTTTAATCTAGTGCTGCTATTTATTTGGCACATAAACTTGGTTAAAAGACTTAAATGCTAGCAAAATGATACATATATAGTATTGTATGAACATGCAGTATGTTAATATACGTAAGAGCTCAGTCAGTGGCTAGCACTTCCCTGTCTTTTATTATGTAGGGGGTGGGACAGTACTAATGTGTCCCCTGTATTCTTCACTAAGAGTCACATGGGACATAATACAGAAGAATAAATCACTGGATTTATACTTTCAATTTTTGTTGGTTTGCATGGAACTAGTTCAGCAATTTCTGGCTTGATGGCATAGTTTTATTTTCTCCCTGGCAAACGATGAAAGTGTTTTAATCCAAGGTGGCTCCTGATCAGCTTTGCCTGCAATTTTTTAATAGACTCTTTATTCGATGTGATTATTTTGTTGCTAAGGAAATTCACTGAGATGAATGTAAATAGTTATAACATTATGATTCAAGTGTTGTTTTAAAGTATCACATGCATTATTGACTTAGAATATTCATTTTCTATTGCTGTTATAAATTACCACCAATTTAGTGGCTTAAAACACCACCAATTTATTATCTTACTGTTCTGTAAGTCAGAAGGCCAACACTGGTCTTCCCGGGCTAACAATCAAAGTGTTGCAGGTGTTGCATTCTTTTCTGTAGGTTCTAGGGGAGAATCAATTCCTTGCCTTTTCCACCTTCTGGAAGCCGCCTGCCTGCCTTGGCTTGTGATTTCAAAGCTAGCAACGTTGCATCTCTCTGAGCCTTCTGTTGTTATACCTCCCTTTGACTACAGCTGAGAAACGTTCTCCCTTTTGAAGTCTCATGTGATTAGATTGGGGCTACCTGGTTAATCCACATCTGCAAAGTCCCTTTCGCCCTGTAAGGTAACCTATTCGCAGGTTCGGGGTGAGGGAGAGAGTGTGGACACTTTTGGAGGGCCAATATTCTTCCACCTACATTTAGTGGTAGAACCTAGAAATGATGCCCCCCACCAGAAAAAAAAGCTTTAGAGCACAAAGAAATAAGAACACCTAGATGTTCCTGCAAATGTAAGCAATAGTTCTACAGCTCATGAACAGCAGGGAAACAAAAAAGAAAAAGAAAAGGTGTAAGTGATAATTCATAAAATGTCAAGGAAACCTTTACTCAGCTCTTTCACCCACAACCTTTTACACATACTCGGTGTTTGAAAGAATGAACCAATAATTGTTACTGACTGTTTAAGTTATACCACGGATTAGAAAACTACTGATTCCTTTGGATGAGCTGCATCTTCAGGCTCCATTCATGCGGGGGAATTTACAATGCTGTCCCCTTTGCTGGGATGACAGTTCTTATAGCCCTTTTATTGACCCAAACAACTTGTCTTTATTCTGGAAGTCTAGATGAAATATCACCTTATGAGTAAGGCCTTCCATGAATCCCAGATTTGGTTAGATCTCATCCTACGTCGCACATCTCTTTGTTCATCCTCACCACATTAGGAATTGTTGCTTTACTGTTCTTGTTCACTGCTGTATTGTGAATTCCATGAGGACAGGGGCTCCATTTCTCTGTGTTCCCATAGCTTGACACAGCGTTAGGATCTAAAAAAACAAGTGCTGAATTGAATTGGGTACCATTAAGGAGACGGTAATAAGAGTCATTGTGTTTGGGAGGCCGAGGCAGGCAGATCGCTTGAGTCCGGGAGTTCCAGACCAGCGTGGGCAACATGGTGAAACCCTGTCTCTACTAAAAATACAAAAAATTAGCTGGGCATGGTGGTGTACGCCCGTAGTCCCAGCTACTTGGGGGCTGAGGTGGGAAAATCACTTGAGCCCACGAGGTTGAGGCTGCAGCGAACCTTGATTATGCCACTGCGTTCCAGTTTGGGCGGCAGAGTGAGATCCGACCCTGTCTCGAAAAAAGGAAAAAAGAAAAAGTCACTGTGGGCTATTGAAGTTGCCTTCCAGGTTTGGACTATTTCCGCTAAGCAGGCAGGGAAAATTCGCACACAGTCCAGTCTCTAGGTAAAAGTCTTGAAGTGGTGTGCTACTGCAAAGGCCTGTCTTGAAAAAAGACACAGGTATAACCTCTGGTTTGATTGTTTTGAGATAGATGACCTCCTGCAGACAAGGCTGCAGTTTACCAGGTGTGCTGTGTTCAGTCCATAGGTGCAATTACCTTCAAATACCTTAAGTGGCTGTTTGCTCTTGCTCCAGACTTTTCTGTTTTTGCATGTCAGTGTGCATGTTAATGATTTAAGGCATTGAATGTTGGCCTCTTTAGCAACCGTTTGATTTCCTGCATAACTCTCATTTTCTACAGGACTTGATATTGGTAGCTTTTATCTTATTGGCTATGGGATGATATTATGATGGTTTACAGTTGTCAGGTATTACAGGAGTTGTATATGTCGGTAGTGTGGACAATGTGATTGGAGTGTATTAGGATATTTTTGCATGCAAAATTCCAAGTTAAATGTAAAATAATTATAATTCTATAATAACTGAATCTAGTCATGCAATATGTTGTTATCTGTTATAAAATGTATGGAAAAATATACTCAGATATGAGTATATATGATATGAGTATATATGATCAGATAAAAGGTTGGGCATTTATAGACAGAAACCGCATTAGCCTGTATTTTTACAGCTGTGGAAATCTAGCCTGTGTTTTTGTAGCTTCATTCATTTTCTTTTCCTTTGAGATGGAGTTTCACTCTTGTTGCCCAGGCTGGAGTGCAATAGCACGATCTCAGCTCACTGCAACATCCGCCTCCTGGGTTCAAGTGATTATCCTGCCTCAGCCTCCCGAGTAGCTGAGATTACAGACATGCGCCACCACACCTGGCTAATTTTGTATTTTTAGTAGAGATGGGGTTTCACCATGCTGGCCAGGCTGTTCTCGAACTCCTGACCTCAGGTGATCTACCCACCTCAGCCTCCCAAAGTGCTGGAATTACAGGCGTGAGCCGCCACGCCCGGCTGCTTCATTTATTTTCATCAACGTTTGAATGCATCCTCTATTGGGAATTTATTTTAGCAAGAGTCATGTAGGAGGGAACATGGTTAGCAAAAGCACTCTACTTATGCCAGTAGGTTTGTATTTTGAACCTGATTCTGAGACTTTTGAACAGCATCAGTTAGGCAACCCATTTCACCTCTTTTTTTTTTTTTTTTTTTTTTTTTTTGAGACAGAGTCTCACTCTGTCACCCAGGCTGGAGTGCAGTGGCGTGATCTTGGCTCACTGCAACCTCTGCCTCCCAGGTTCAAGTGATTCTCCTGCCTCCTCCTCCTGAGTAGCTGGGATTACAGGCACGTGCCACCGCACCTGGCTAATTTTTGTATTTTTAGTACAGACAGGGTTTCACCATGTTGGCCAGGGGATGGTCTCAATCTCTTGACCTCGTGACCCGCCCACCTCAGCCTCCCAAAGTGCTGGGATTACAGGCGTGAGCCACTGTGCCCGGCCATTTCACCTCTCTTAGCCTCAGTTTCTTCATCTGTAACCACACAGCATTGGCAAATGGATCAAAAATAAGATAGGGTGTAGAAGAGTTTTTGTAAACTGGGAGCCACTATAGAAAACATAGGCAAGGTATTCTGATGGGGTCCATTAGCATGAATATAATAAATACTTGATGATGATGGGTACCCCACTGGCAAGTGCAGGGAACTTTAAGTCAGCAGTTTGGAAATCTGGTCTAATCACAGACCAGAAAAGGTTGGGAGAGAAACAAAAGATGGAATGTGAGCTGCAAGTCCAAATTAGCCACAAGGATTAAACATGAGGAGTCAAGGGGAAGCCTTCCAATGTTATAATTAGTGTTTTCTTCTAGTCCCTGTACTTTCCTAGTTCTTTTAAGATGGAATGTATTTTTTTTTTTTTGAGACAAGGTCTCACTCTGTCACCCAGGCTGGAGTGCAGTGGTGTGATCGTGGCTCACTGCAGCCTTGAACTTCCTGGGGTCAGGTGATCGTTTCACTTCAACCTCCTAAATAGCTGGGACTATAGGTGCATGCCATCATGCCCAGCTAATTTTTGCATTTTTTTCTGTAGAGGAGTCATTTGATCATGTTTCCCAGGCTGGTCTCACACTCTTGGGCTTCAGCGGTCTGCCCACCTTGGCCTCTCAAAGTGCTGGGATTACAGGCGTGAGCCACCACACTTGGCTGTAAATAGATTTCTCATTGTTTGAAAACTAGTATGTACAAAATAAAAAAATAACAAAAAACTTCCATAATCCCACCCAAATTATCTGGTTCTTTTAAGGTTTAATCAATCAGGCAATTTGATCCATCAATCAGTTCATCAAATCATTGACTTCTAAACCCTTCCACTACTGTCTTTTGGCTTCAGGCCTTCTGTTGTTCAGAATAGAATGAACCAGTTCTGGGAACTAACAACATTGGGAATGCTCGGAGGTAGACATTGTCTTGATTGGAAATATCCTGAGTTACAAGTAAAGTGACTGGATATAACCTAGTGGGTTATTTGCCTTATCTAGACCCATACTAAGCTTGCTCTGCTCTAAACTTCTGTTGTATTGCTATAGAATACTGCAAAATTAGCTCACCCACCCCCTCCTATAGTCTAAGAAATGCAGTATAACATTTGGTGAAGATCAGCAGAAAAAAGAATATTTTGCCAATTTCAGAAATGTCCTGCTCCATAAGAAAATATAACTGGTGTTATAATTTATAGGGTAATTTTTGAAAAAGCTTGCTTTATTGCTTTATTAAGTAGCAAGACTGTGGTTTTGGCAAAACTTTATGAACATATTTCTAGAGTGGTTGATAAGAAGACTGACACCTGAACCTCTCGATTCCTGTTCTTTGCCAGAATTTTCCAGTTCTCTTTGTCTGGAACATCATGATCAGTTCATTTGGTAGTGACCAGTCTCTGGAGAAAGTAGCTCTTGCTATTCAAACTTACACTTATACTTGAAAATAAAGGTGGTAGGTTTTTGTTTTTTTTTTTTTTTTTTTTTTTTTTTTTTTTTTTTGAGACGGAGTCTCGCTCTGTTGCCCAGACTGGAGTGCAGTGGTGCGATCTCGGCTCACTGCAAGCTCCGCCTCGCGGGTTCACGCCATTCTCCTGCCTCAGCCTCCGGAGTAGCTGGGACTACAGGCGCCCGCCACCACGCCCGGCTAATTTCTTTTTGTATTTTTAGTAGAGACGGGGTTTCACCGTGTTAGCCAGGATGGTCTCGATCTCCTGACCTCGTGATCCGCCCGCCTCGGCCTCCCAAAGTGCTGGGATTACAGGCTTGAGCCACCGCGCCCGGCCTAAGGTGGTAGTTTTTAATGAGAATCGTCACTGCTAACTTTGACGAACGGTCACAAGGCGACCATCTCAAAAGAAAAACCTATCTGGGAAATATAGGATTAAAGTTGCTTCGTGTATCTAGAAGAAATATAGGATTAAAGTTGCTTCGTGTATCTAGAACAACGGCAAATAAATTACATGTCCCCCCACTTCATGAAGATACTTTTGTATCTGCCTTGCAACCAGATAAGATTGTCTTGTTGGTTGGGTGCGGTGGTGCATGCCTATAATCCCAGTGCTTTGGGAGGCCTAGGCATGAGGATCGCCTGAGGCCAGGAGTTTGGGACCAGCCTGGGCAACATAGTGAGGCCTTGTCTCTACCAAAATCTTTAAAATTAGCTGGGTGTGGTGGCATGTGCCTGTAGTCCCAGCTTCCTGGTAGGCGGAGATGGGAGCAGATACTATCACTCTGTCCCATTCCCATGAATGTTGCAACTTATTTTACATTTTTATTTTTAAGTTGAATGCTTTCTGATAGTCGCATTTGGGTTGACACATTTCCAAGTTAAACTGTAGACTGATTTCTTCTTGTAATCCATTTGTTCCTACTTGTTCCAGTTGAACTAACAGAGGTTTCAGAAAGGTCAGCTTTCTCTGGTGGCATTTTTTACCTTTGCAGCAATTCTGCCAGCCCATATTGATTCATATCCTGGATAAACAAAGATGAATATGACGCTGTTTCTGCCTTTTAGGAGCTTGTGACCTACCTGGGAAGCCATACACATAGTAAGTAGAATACTGTGTGAGACATTTTATATTAGATTAGCAATCTTCAGGTTTTTCTTACATTATGAACCCCTTTTATTACTATTTTTTGCCAGGAATCTTATGTTTTGAAATATTTTGACACCCTTTCCCCAATACTCATTTGTTAAGTAATAATGAGTTTATTTTTTTCTCTCTCTTTTAACTAATCAGACACTAGAACTTCTGGTTAGCAAGAGAAAATGACTGTTACCACGCTTGGTTGATATAATTAGAGCTGAAAGGAAATACAAGTGATGTTTTGGTTTGTCTGGACAGCCTTGGCATGGGTACATGTAGGGTTTCTGTTGACTTAAAAAAAAGTTTTATGGAAACATTCAAATAAAAGTAGAGACTATTCTCTACTGTGATGACAACCCAGTTTCCTTCTTTTTTTTTTCTTTTGTGATGGAGTCTTGCTGTGTTGCCCAGGCTGGAGTACAGTGGTGTGTTCTCGGATCACTGCAACCTCTGCCTCCTGGGCTCAAGTGACCCTCCTGCCTCCGCCTCCCAAATGGGCTACAGGCATGCGCCACCATGCCCTGCTAATTTTTGTGTTGTTAGTAGAGATGAGGTTTTGCCATGTTGGCCAGGCTGGTCTTGAACTCCTGGCTTCAAGTGATCCGCCCGCCTTGGCCTCCCAAAGTGCTAGAATTACAGGCGTGAGCCACTGCAACTTGTCCCTTATCACCCAGTTTCAGTGAATGTCAGCAGTTCATTCTTGTTCCATTTATACACTTCTACTTTCTTCCTCTTGGATGATCTTAAAGTAAATCTCAGGCATCACATAATGTAATGCACAGATCAATGTTAATCTCTAACAGATAAGAACTTAAAAGCAACTATAATACCATCATTCCATCTAAAAATGTACAATAATTCCTTAATATAAAATACCCAGTTCATATTAAAATTTTCTCAGTTATCTCATAATTAAAAAAAAATAGTTTGTTCAAATCACAATGCAAACAAGGCCCATGTATTTTAATAGGTTGTTATGTTTATATCTTTTTCTGTCTTAGGCTTACCTTCTTCTCTTTATTTTTAAAGAAACAGTTCATTTATCATGTGGTTTTTCACATTTTGGTTTTTGTTGACTGTGTCTTTCTGATAAGTTAACAATATTTTCTTTTTTTTTTTCTTTTCTTTTTTTTTTTTTTGAGACGGAGTCTCACTCTGTTGCCAGGCTGGAGTGCAGTGGTGTGATCTCGGCTCACTGCAAGCTCCACCTCCCGGGTTCAAGTGATTCTCCTGCCTCAGCCTTCCGAGTAGCTGGGACTACAGGGACCCACCACCACGCCCGACTAATTTTTGTATTTTTGGTAGAGATGGGGTTTCACTATGTTTGCCAGGATGGTCTCGATCTCTTGACCTCGTGATCCGCCCGCCTCGGCCTCACACAGTGTTGGGATTACAGGTGTGAGCCTCCGTGCCCGACCAACGGTATTTTCTTCTTAGGATAATGTTTTTAAATGCATAAATATATAAGATTATAATGGAAACCAATTGCAAAGATTTAGTTGTCAAATTATTAAAAAGTAAATTGGGATATATGTTAATATAGAGGCTTCTTTTCTTTAAAATTTACTAAGTAACAAAATATCACAATGAGTTTTTAACTATGATGTTTTTTTTTTTTTTTTTTTAAAGAGATGGCATTTTGCTCTGTTGCCCAGGCTGAATGCAGTGGTGCCATCAGAGCCCACTGCAGCCTCAAACTCCTTGGCTGAAGCAATTCTGCCTCCTCAGCCTCCCAGGTAGCTGGGACTACAAGCATGCACGATCATACTATCACATCCAGCCTTTTTTTTTTAAATTTTTTAAAACTTCTATAGAGATGAGGTCTTGCTGTTTTGCCCAGGCTGGTCTCCAGCTTGTGGCCTTAGGTGATCCTCCCGCCTTGGCCTTCCCAACATGCTAGGATTACAGATGTGAGCCGGCGTGCCTGGTTTACCATGATTTTGGAGTAGCGATGAATATAAATTTTATTTGAAATTTTAGCTACAGTTGCCATATGAAATGAAAATATCTGAATTCTTTTGGCAGCAAAGTCTTAGGTATTGCTAGCACCACTATAGTTTGTTGCCTACATTTATAATTGAAGCGATTATTAAATTTTAGTTCAATGTTACTGAAAATGAGGATATATATATTTTTTTCTACTGAAATTCATAGACCCTAGAATATTTTCATGGACCTGGTCCATGTACCCCAGGTTAAAAAAATCTGTGGTCCTATTTTTTTTTTTTGGTAAGATTTCATAGGTATTGTGTACTACCATGAAGAGATGTCTTAGTGTGTTTTTTTTTTCTGTAAAAATATCCAAGGTTGGTAATTTATACAGAAAAGAAGTTTATTTCAAACAGCTCTAAAGGCTGGGAAGTTCAAAGATTGGGCAGCTGCATCTGTTTGGCTTCTGGTGAGGGCCTTGTACTGTGTCATAGCGTGGTGGAAGGCATCATAGGGCGAGAAGGGTACACTGAGAGTCAAACAGGCTTTTTTTTTTTTTTTTTTTTTTAGATGTAATCTCACTCTGTCACCCAGGCTGGAGTGTGTGTGGTGGCACGATGTCTGTTCACTGCAGCCTCTGCCTCCTGTGTTCAAATGATTCTCCTGCTTCAGTCTCCCAAGGAGCTGGGATCACAGGCACCTGCCACCACACCTGGCTAATTTTTGTATTTTTAGTAGAGACGGGGTTTCACCATGTTGACTAGGCTGGTCTCGAACTCCTGACCTCAGGTGATTGGCCCACCTCAGCCTCCCAAAGTGCTGGGATTACAAGCATGAGCTTTTTTTTTTTCCTTTTCTTTTTTTTTTTTCCTACCGACCTCCTGCTCTGAGACAGAGTCTCTCTCTGTCGCCCAGGCTGGAGTACAGTGGCGTGATCTTGGCTCACTGCAACCTCCGCCTGCTGGGTTCAAGCAGTTCTCCTGCCTCAGCCTCCTGAGTAGCTGTGACTACAGGCGTGCGCCACCACGCCTAGCTAGTTTTTTTGTATTTTTAGTAGAGACAGGGTTTCACCATGTTGGCCAGGCTGGTCTCGAACTTCTGGCCTCAAGTGATCCGCCTGCCTCGGCCTTCCAAAGTGCTGTGATTATAGGCAGGAACCACCGCGCCTGGCTGGGATTAAGTTTCAGCATGAGTTTTAGAGGGGACAGATATTCAAATCATGACAGGAGATATATAATGTTTTCTTGTCTGTTTCTTTTTTGTTATGTTAGGAGCTATTGATGTTTTGTCTAGATCCATTATTTAATTAGGACTCCTAAAGTGATATTTTATTTGTCGTCCCCTCTTAATTTATTGTACAGACTATTTCCACAAGGACAAACTCCTTGTCATCAACTCTTCGATTACTCTGAGGTATAATTTGTATAAGAAGGGCAGGATAAACATTGACTGATTTCTTTTATTCACCAGTCTTCAAAATAATAAGTTCATTCCCTAGCATCCACCAAAGAAGACCAGCAAGTTAAAAAATTTTTTAGTATTGCTATTTTTTTTTTTTTTTTTTTGAGACGGAGTTTCGGTCTTTAACCTAGGCTGGAGTGCAGTGGTGCGATCTCAGCTCACTGCAACCTCCGCCTTCCGGTTTCAAGTGATTCTCCTGCTTCAGCCTCCTGAGTAGCTGGGATTACAGGCACTGCCACCTGCGCATCTAATTTTTGTATTTTTAATAGAGATGTGGTTTCACTATGTTGGCCAGGCTGTTCTTGAACTCCTGACCTCGTGATCCGCCCGCCTCAGCCTCCCAAAGTGCTGGGATTACAGGCCTGAGCCACCGTGCCCAGCCAGTATTGCTATTAACTCATGGGTTTCAACATTTGAGGTGTTTCATTCCATTGCATTTATTCTTCCCAGTGCTAAGAATTTATTTTTGTCATAGATTCAATCCTTAGTTTTCTTACTATTTGGTGTGACAAGTTGTTCCAGGCTTATTTTGTACATTCCCTGCCCCAGGTCTGAAATCAGCCATTCTCCAAAAAGCCCTAGTTCTTTTTATTTTTGTTTACTTACTTACTTTATTTATTTTGAGACGGAGTCTTACTATGTCGTCCAGGCTGGAGTGCAATAATGCAATCTCGGCTCACTGCAACCTGCGCTTCCTGGGTTCAAGTGATTCTCCTCCCTCAGCTTCCTGGATAGTTGGGGTTACAGGTGCTCCACCACGCCCAGCTAATTTTTTTTTTTTTTTTTTTTTTTTTGAGATGGAGTCTTGCTCTGTCGCCCAGGCTGGAGTGCAGTGGTGCAATCTCGGCTCACTGCAACCACCGCCTCCTGGGTTCTAGTGATTCTCCTGCCCCAGCCTTTCGAGTAGCGGGGATTACAGGTGCACGCCACCATGCCTGGCTGATTTTTGTATTTGTAGTAGAGATGGGGTTTTGCCATGTTGGCCAGGCTGGTCTCGAACTCCTGAGCTCAGGTGATCCTCCTGCCCCGGCCTCCTAAAGTGCTGGGATTACAGGGGTGAGCCACCACATCCAGCCATTTTTGTATTTTTAGTAGAGACGGGGTTTCACCCTGTTGGCCAGGCTAGTGTTGTACACCTGACCTCAAGTGATCCACCCACCTTAGCCTCGCAAAGTGCTGGTGTTACAGGTGTGAGCCACTGTGCCTGGTTCCTAGTTCTTTTTAGTGGGAGGTCGTATTTAGTTGCCATTATCTAGACACTAGAGGTGTTTATAATTAATGGATTAGTCATTGTTTCAGAGCTTTTTAGGGGAGATAGGATATCTATATGTATATATTATGAAATACTCATGACATACTACGAAGTACTCATGAGTCAATTGTACCTTTCAATAAAGTTCAAAACTATAAGGTTTTTAACTTAACCTCTTCGATCTTACAATTTCATCTTCTTTTTTCTATATATCCCAAATGAATACATCAATATTCATATTGTATGTGTATGTATATACAATATTCATATATCAATATGTATATACAGTATTCATATTGTAGGGGGACACGGCCCTCAAAGCCAGAAGAGGTTAAAGGGGCTCCCATCAATGTAATTTCTTATCTTCTGTATTCCACAGTATTTGTACATACTCCCAAAATAATATCAACACTGTATCCAAACAGTTTAAGCTATTGTACCGTTCTTTTTGATCCTATGGTATATTTTATTAGGAGTGTACTGTCAAATTAGTATGTTTTAAAGTCTCTTGAAATAATTCCTGTCTGTTTGGTTTTGCTACCACCTTTTAAAACATCAAGTTTATTTTAAATTTTGTTTATTTTAGATGTGGCTTTTTTAAATTTCATTTTTGTTTTACATAATTGTAAGTTATGTAACATACTTACATGGCCTCAAAGGCAAATCTATAAAACAAAGTATCTTCAGACATACACCTTTTACTTTGCTCCCTCTGCTGCCCTGTACACAACTTTTAAAAAGTTTTGGTTTGGCCGGGCACGGTGGCTCACGTCTGTAATCCCAGCACTTTAGGAGGCCAAAGAGAATGGATCACCTGAGGTCAGGAGTTTGAGACCAGCCTGACCAACCTGGAGAAACGCTGTCTCTACTAAAAATACAAAATTAGTCTGGCTTGGTGGTACATGCCAGTAATCCCAGCTACTTGGGAGGCAGAGGTTGCAGTGAGAGTGAGCTATTGCATTCCAGCATGGACAACAAGAGCAAAACTCTATCTCAAAAAAAAAAAAATTTTCTTATTTTGTCTTTCCTTTTAAAAAATTAACAAATTATAGATAAATATTTGCATTCCATACCCATTTTTCTCCACATTTGCTTCTCCTTTTTAAAAAAGGAGTCACTTTATAACAGTACATATAAATATGTGCTTTGCTTTTTATAGGTGTACAGTAGTAATCCTGTGTGTTTATTCAGCTAGTCTCCCATTGTTAGACATTTTGTTTTTTTCCTTTAGTCTTTTGCTAGTATAAATAGTGCTGCAATGAATAGCTTTGTAGACACACCTTTTTGTATTTTTGCCAGAGTTGCCTTGGGGTAGATTCCTTGAGACAAAATTGCTAGAAATTGTCAAATCAGCACCCCCAAACTCTCCCGCTGAAATAGAGATTTATCGTTTTGCACTTTCACCAGCAAAAGTCAGAAGTACTATTAAGTTTTTGAAGTGTCAAAAACAGATCCTGAACAGCCCATGGATTGCATTCACTTATTCCACGGATTCCTAAAAGCTGACAGACCTCAGAATCAGAAGCATTGCTGTAGACCTTTGCTCACTCAAGGTCTGGTCCATGGATCAGCAGCATGAGTATTTCCTGAGAGCTTGTTAGGAATGCGGAATGTCAGGCCAGGTGCGGTGGCTCACGCCTGTAATCCCAGCATTTTGGGGGGCCGAGGCGGGTGGATCACGAGGTCAGGAGTTCGAGACCAGCCTGACCAACAGGGTGAAACCTGTCTCTACTAAAACTACAAAAATTAGCTGGGTGTGGTGGCAGGTGCCTGTAATCCCAGCTACTCAAGAGGCTGAGACAGGAGAACTGCTTGAATCTAGTTGGCGGAGGTTGCGGTGAGCCGCGTCGTGCCCCTGAACTTCAGCCTAGGCGACAGAGCAAGACTCCATCTCAAAAAAAAAAAGCAGAAACTCAGGCCTCTCTCCAAACCTACAGAATGAGAAGCTGCGATTTAACAAGAGCCTTAGATGATTCATATCACATGAAAGTTTGAGAAGCACCAGGCTAGAACCGTGTCCTTCAATGCTATAACTCCCGGCCTCATGCAGTTATTTAAGTGAAAATGAATCCAAATCGAATAAATAGAATAAATAAAATAGAATAAAACGAAACATTCAGTTCCTCATTTATACTAGCCACATTTCAAGTGCTCAAGAGCTACTTTTCAAACATGTCTATCACTGTGGTGACATCTACAGTGTGGCACAATGCTGATCCCTGGCTTCACTGTCTAATTTGGTAGCCATTCTCCATATATGGCCATTTTAGTTAAGTTGAAATGAAATAACATTAAACATTCAATTCCTTATTCACATTAGCCGTGTTTCAAACACTCAATAGCTGCATATGGGTAGAGGGTACTCTATTGGACGGTGCATATATAGAATAGACAGGTATGGTCAAGAGGTTACCAAAAGGCTGGGCAAGCCAGAGGAAAGAAGGAAATAAAATGCACTCAGTGCCTCAGGTGGGTGGATGTGCTAGGTACTTTGATAGGTTACATCAGTTAACCCTTAGGCGCATAAAGGTGGTATTACACTCACTTAAAAAAAAGTAAGAGAACTACCTAACACTAATAAAGAGTAGAGTTAGATCTTCGGATTCAAAGACTAGGAGTCTTTCTACTATGTTCAGAAGGAATAATCTTTTCCTGAAGGCCACATCTAAATTGCACTCTATGCTAGCCTTTTCCAGAACAAGACATGGTGTGCACCACTGTTTTCACTTGCCTGTACCTGTTTCTCTTCTTTTTCATGTTTCAAATTTAAATCCAGACCCCAGTTTTATCTAATTCTAGAGCTTGTATTTTTTCCACTGTAACATTCATTGAGTTCACCTTTGAGGGCCTCTTGTCTACAGTATTGTCTGCCTTGCATTTTAACATGATGCCATCTTCATAATAGTAGCATTTTTTGTTAACTTTAAATAAACATTTACTGAGCACCTATTCTGAGTAAGACATAATCCAGTGAGCAAAAAGAAAACACTGATTTTCTTTCTTTTACTTACCTTCTTTGTGAGGTGATCATGTATGCCACTACACTTATCTGTTTTTTAAAATTTGACTTTTTAAGCTACTTTGAGTTTTGAATATGACTTTAACAGAATGTGGGTTCTTCAAAATTGCAAGCTACTTATGCTTACTAGAATTTGATGATACATTAATGGCTAAACTTTTGAATCATAGGAATGTGGAGATGGAAAGAAAACAGTTCATCTTGGCTGCTACTTACTGTGTAAAGAAAAGCTACTTATAATTCTTTCCTTCCTTCCTTCCTTCCTTCCTTCCTTCCTTCCTTCCTTCCTTCCTTCCTTCCTTCCTTCCTTCCTTCCCTCCCTCCCTCCCTTTCTTTTCTTTTCTCTTTTCTTTTCTTTCTTTTTCCTTCCTTCCTTCCTTCCTTCCTTTCTTTCTTTTTCTTTCTTTCTTCTTTTTTTCTTTCTCTCTCTCTTCTTTCTTTCCCTCCCTCCCTCCCTCCCTCCCTCCCTCCCTCCCTCCCTCCCTCCCTCCCTCCCTCCCTCCCTCCCTTCCTTCCTTCCTTCCTTCCTTCCTTCCTTCCTTCCTTCCTTCCTTCCTTCCTTCCTTCCTTCCTTCCTTCCTTCCTTCTCTTGTTGTGTCGACCAGGCTAGAATGAAGGGGCGTGATCTTGGCTCACTGCGTACTCCACCTCCTGGGTTCCAGTGATTCTCATGCCTCAGCCTCCTGAGTAGCTGGGACTATAGGCGCATGCCACCACACCTTGCTAATTTTTGTACTTTACTTAGTAGAGATGGGATTTTGCCATGTTGACCAGGCTGGTCTCAAACTCCTGGCCTCAAGTGATCTGCCCACTTCTGCTTCCCAAAGTGCTGGAATTATAGATGTGAGTCACAGTGCCTGGCCAAAAACTATAATTTATTTCTAAACATGCTTCTAATATAATTTAAAATGCTTTAGAAATAGAAACTGGGTAGCTTATGTGCAGAGTGCGAGAACTTGGTCTAAATGAATATTTCTTTTTGGGTTCCTAATAGGATTTTTATAGATGTACTGGAAGTTGTTATTCTTTACCAGGTATTTACAGGTGGCAGATGTAATGGATTTAAAAATCTCCCCCAAGTAACTGTGTTCCATAGGAGTCTTAGCACTAGTATGAAATCCTGCCTTTAGCTGACAACATGCAACCTAGCAGCACAGATTTATTGAGACATAAAGTGAAGGGAATGCATAATTTGCATTCAAATAATGCATCTTATCCATCATTTGGAACTCTTTTTTCTTCAAATAAAAAGGAAAGAATAATTTAGTGATTTGCCATCCTGATTGTGTCTTAGACTCATCTAGGAGACTTAAAATAGGCTGATATTTGGAATCTACCCCCTGAGAATCTGATCCAATTGGTTTGGGCTGGGGTCTTGGTGTCAGTGTTATTTTTAAAGCCCAGTATTTTTAAATATATAATCAGTAGAGGACTGCCTATCTAATTTGAAAGAGTAAATAAAGAAGAGCTGAAGAAATGAATGCATTCCATCACTGTGTCTCATATATATATTATATATGTGTGTATATGAGTGCATCTCATTACTGTCTCATATATATGTTATATATATGTGTATATGAATGCATCCCATCACTGTGTCTCATATACATATTATATATGTGTGTATATGAATGCATCCCATCACTGTGTCTCATATATATTATATATGTGTATATGAATGCATCCCATCACTGTGTCTTATGTATATGTGTATATGAATGCATCCCATCACTATGTCTCATATATATATGTGTGTATATGAATGCATCCCATCACTGTGTCTCATATATGTATTATAGGTGTATATGAATGCATCCCATCACTGTGTCTCATATATATTATGTATGTGTGTATATGAGTGCATCCCATTACTGTGTCTCATATATATATTATATATATGTGTATATGAATGCACCCCATCACTGTGTCTCATATATATATTACATATGTGTGTATATGAATGCATCCCATCACTAGGTCTCTCATATATATATTATATATGTGTGTATATGAATGCATCCCATCACTGTGTCTCATATATATATTGTATATGTGTATATAAATGCATCCCATCACTGTGTCTCTCATGTATATTATATATATGTGTATATGAATGCATCCCATCACTGTGTCTCATATATATATTATATATATGTGTATATGAATGCATCCCATCACTGTGTCTCATATATATTATGTAGGTGTATATGAATGCATCCCATCACTGTGTCTCTCATATATATTATATATGTGTGTATATGAATGCATTCCATCACTGTGTCTCATATATATATTATATATATGTGTATATGAATGCATGCCATCACGGTCTCATATATATTATATATATGTGTATATGAATGCATCCCATCACTGTGTCTCATATATATATTATATATATGTGTATATGAATGCATCCCATCAGTCTCATATATATTATATATATATGAATGCATCCCATCACTGTCTCATATGTGTATTATATATGTGTATATGAATGCATCCCATTACTGTCTCATATATATATTATATATATGTGTATATGAATGCATCCCAGCACTGTGTCTCTCATATATATTATATATGTGTGTATATGAATGCACCCCATCACTGTGTCTCATGTGTATATATAATGTAAAACTAGTGTTTAAATTAGGCACACACTCGTATTTTAAATTAGGCACACACTCGTATTATGGCCTTTCCTCCATTCCTCAATCTTCCTGAAATATCTTTCGGGTGTGTGATTGTTTTGACTCCTCTGTGAACCTTTCCCAGGACGTCTTGAGCTTTGCTTCTCCTTGGCTGCATGCACAACTCTTATTTTAACCCTTTCTCATTTTATTGTGGTTTTGTGTTGTGAGGTCTGTCTGACTCCTCACAGAAAACTCCTGAGGTTGTTCAACAATAGCACATACCCTATGTGCCAGGCACTGTTAATCATGGAGAATATAATGTCCCTTTCCTCCTGGAGCTTAGAGTTTTGGGGAAAGAACAGTCATAAGCGGTGTGGTATTTTGTAGAGGCACAAAGTGGAGCTCCCTGATCTGTTCTGGGGAGAAGCAAGAGGGTCTGGGACTAGAAAATAGATGAGTCTTAATTCTAAATTCCTTGTGCTTGGCACATATTAACAACCATTGAACTCTGGTGAATATATGGCTGAGGAGCTTACTGACTGAAGACATGAAATCAGGTACATGAGTATGTATTTTGGAATGGAAGGGAGGTTACAATATAGATTTTAGGTTTCCTCGAAGAAAGAAGGAGGGAAATAAAGTGCCTCATGATCTTTTCTTCTTTCATTCCTTGAATTTTTTTTTTTTTGAGATGGAGTCTTGCTTTGTCACCCAGGCTGGAGTGCAGTGGTGTGATCTGCAATCTCTGCCTCCTGGGTTCAAGTGATTCTCCTGCCTCAGCCTCCCAAGTAGCTGGAATTACAGGCACGCGCCACCACACCTGGTTAATTTTTTTGTATTTTTACAAAAAATACAAGGTTTCACCATGTTGGCCAGGCTGGTCTCGAACTCCTGACTCAAGTAATCCACCTGTCTTGGCCTCCCAAAGTGCTGGGATTACAGGCATGAGCCACTGTGCCTGGCCTCATTCCTTAAATTCTTAAAGTTATAAAATAGATTCTAACAATAATGTGGTTGGAAGTGACCTTACTCAGCCCATCTTCTACCTGTTTGTCCACTCCTGCCCTCAGTGATCCATAACTCTTGTTTGCTGTGTATTCTGGAAGGCTGGCTCCCCCGGTGTGAAGCTGCCTTGGGGAAATTTGTCTTGGAATTGGATCATATCCTGCCATTGAAGTTCATTTTAGTGGAGGTTCCGTTAGAAAAACCAGGACAGGATATATCCGAAGGTCGGATGCATGTTTCTTCTGGCAACTTCGCTTAGACAGGAACAGGTTTTGTTATGGTATAGAGAGTTCCTCTGTTCAGAATTCACGTGAACCAGGACCTTGTACAAATTTTATACAAACGTGAATGTGGAGCTGTAAGTAACAAAAATTGTTTTGAGGCCTTCAGTGTCTGTAAGTCTGAGTGTTTTTGTCTTCTTTCTTCCTTTGTTCAAGTTCCTCCCCCCTCCCCCCCAGCTTTTCTCTCTCTCTTGCTCTCTTACTCTTATAGATGAGGTCATTATGATTTGGAGCCAAGAGAAGTGCATTCCTGTAACTTTAAATCTCCATACTCAATTTGTGACTCTCCTTTTTTTAGAAGATGGTTACAGTTTATAGTAGTTAGAGGACAGCTTGCTTAATTGTGCTATTTTAGAATGCAGATATGAGCTTACTGTAGGAATTCTGTCAATTTGTGAAGAGGGCTTAATGCTTCCACACTTTTTATTCTCACTTATTTCAGATTTATAATTGCTTTCAAGTC
The DNA here is from genome assembly GCF_037993035.2 of Macaca fascicularis. Lineage (NCBI taxonomy): Eukaryota > Metazoa > Chordata > Mammalia > Primates > Cercopithecidae > Macaca > Macaca fascicularis. The sequence goes on along the minus strand of NC_088388.1, from coordinate 106,828,484 downwards.
CATTATGAGATGTGAAAAATGTTCTCAATTTGATTAGGTTATCAGCCACTTGGTTAGAGTGTCTGTGCCTGGTACTTTGGACGTCCAGCTCCCCCATGATGTACAGGGAAGCAGTGTGACTGCTGGGAGGAGAGAGATGAGCCCAGGCTCCCTCTTTCTTGACAGCAAGGCGAGGTACAGGGATGCTTTGAAGAAGGGTGTTTTGTCTTGCTTTGAGACAGAATCTTGCTCTGTTGCCCAGGCTGGAGCGCGGTAGCGCCATCTCGGCTCACTGCAACCTCTGCCTTCCAGGTTCAAGAGATTCTCCTGTCTCAGCCTCCTGAGTAGCTGGGATTACAGGTGCCCGCCACCACGCCCAGCTAATTTTTGTATTTTTAGTAGAGACGAGGTTTCACTATGTTGGCCAGATTGGTCTTGAACTCCTGACCTCAAGTGATCCGCCCGCCTCAGCCTCCCAAAGTGCTGGGATTACGGGCGTGAGCCACCGTGCCCAGCCTGAAGGGGTTTTCTAATATAAACTCTGTTATAAAATCATAATGGAGAGAGAACGGAGGGGAAGAGAGGGATGAGCGGAAAGAGAGGAAGGAGAAAGAGATATAGAACGTCGGAAGATACCAACTGTGAGGGATGACCCACCTGTTATCCCAAGTCTGTGTGCTGTAGCAGGGACAGCAGATGTTTAATGGCCAGGAAATTTGGGCATTAGCTCTGCTCCCGTGTGATCTTAGACAAAACACTACTCTTTTCTGGGCGGCAGTCTCCTTGATTAAAGTGGGTTAGTGCTAAGGTTCTGCAATTCTGAGACTTCCTTCCAGGGAAGAGAGGAAGTTTCCTTAGAGTCCTTCCTCCCTTCCTTCCTGCCTCCCTCCCTCCCTCCCTCCCTCCCTTCCTTCCTTCCTTCCTTCCTTCCTTCCTTCCTTCCTTCCTCCCTTCCTTCCTTCCTTCCTCCCACCCTCCTTCCCTCCCTCCCTTCCTTCCTCCCTCCCTTCCTTCCTCCCTCCTTTCCTCCCTCTCTCCCTCCCTCCCTTTTCTCTCTCTCCCATCCTTTTTTTTTTTTTTTTGCAAACTCTCACTCTGTCGCCCAGGCTGGAGTGCAGTGGTACGATCTCGGCTCACTGCAGCCTGCTTCTCAGGTTCAAGTGATCCTCCTCCCTCAGCCTCCCAAGAAGCTGGGATTACAGGTGCACACCACCATGCCCAGCTAAATTTTGTATTTTTAGTAGAGACGGAGTTTCACCATGTTGACCAAGCTGATCTCAAACTCCTGACCTCGGGTAATCCACCCGCACAGCATCCGAAAGTGCTGGGATTACAGATGTGAGCCACCTTTAAGAAAATTTGAACCCTGTGATCTTTTTTTTTTTTTTTTTTTTTTTTGAGGCGGAGTCTTGCTCTGTCACCCAGGCTGGAGTGCAGTGGCGCGATCTCGGCTCACTGCAAGCTCCGCCTCCCGGGTTCCCGCCATTCTCCTGCCTCAGCCTCCCGAGTAGCTGGGACTACAGGCGCCGCCACCACGCCCGGCTAATTTTTTTTGTATTTTTAGTGGAGACGGGGTTTCATTGTGTTAGCCAGGATGGTCTCGATCTCCTGACCTCGTGATCCGCCCGCCTCGGCCTCCCAAAGTGCTGGGATTACAGGCTTGAGCCACCGCGCCCGGCCGTGATCTGATCTTTTAATAGTTAGGAGCACTGATCTCTTCTGCCTTTTACAGACAGTATGACGATGGGTGAATTCTGGACCTGCTCTGAGTTTCATCTTCTCCATCTGTAGCATGAGTGCAATAGGACTTTTCTCAGGGCTGTTGTCAGGATCATGTTATTGAGATTGTGAACTGTGATAGGTACTAACTGAACAATGAAATATAGGAAAATTGGAATCATTTCCTCAGCCGGGTACCTCTCCCCACATGGTTCCTGAGAGAGGCATATGGCTGGGAATAATGACACAAAATAAACGAACTTTTTCATCCTTTGGCTTTGGCCCCACATTCCCGGAGACTCCTGGTGCACTATACTGGACTAAGCAGTGAATTTCCTTTGTCTAGGATAGGGCAGCCTAGGACCTGAATCAATGCAAACCATGCCTCCTTCAAGAGGAAGTGTGCACAAGAGAAGGAGATAGCAATTCCTGGATCTGGTTTAGCTCATCAGCCGGTGCTGGGTAGAGCGTGCCTAGAAAGAATGCTACTTGTAGGGGAGCAAATCCTTAACTTTTGGCTCATCTTGGTGTAAATTTCCTCCAGTAACCTAAAACAATGTCCTTGGATTTGGCCAGTTCTTGACATCATCACCTTCCCCTTAGAGAGTGGAGATTCCTTCCTTTTGAGAGTACCAGACTCAGCTACATGAAGTAATATAACCCTTTGGAGAGCAATCTAGGAAAACAAAACTGAAGATGCTTGTGCCCTAAGAACAAACACCATCTCGTCCAATTCTGTTCTTGGATATATCCAGAGCAAATGATTCCTTTAAACTTTATTGTAGAAATAGAAAGTCATTATATTTGTAGGACACTCTGAGTTTCCTGCTCCCAGCAGAATGCAACTGGCTGGAATCTCTCCAGATGCCTTAGATGGCTCCCATCAGGCCATCTTGAGTACTGAGGAGATTAAATCTTAGCGTATCTGTAATCCATTTTTTTTTTTTTTTTTTTAAATAGAGACAGGGTCTCACTTTGTTGCCCAGGCTCTTTTGAACTTCTGGACTCAAGAAATCCTCCTATTTTTTTTTTTTTTTAAATAGAGATAGGGTCTCACTATGTTGCCCAGTTTTGAACTCTTGAGCTCAAGCAGTCCTCCTTCCTGGTCTTCCCAAAGTGCTGGGAGTACAGGTGTGAGCCACCACGCCTCGCCATCTGTAACCCATTTGTACCACCTGGCTAAAAACTAGAAAAAACTCTTAGAAAATTACATCAAAAGACATATGAAAACAAAAAGAAAAAGGAATATAACCAAAATATTCATCAACGATGGAATGGATTAATAAAGCATGATGTAGTCATGTGGTAGAGTACTATACAGTACTGAAAAGAAAGAACAAGAACTCATGTATCCATATAGATGGCTCTCTCAAACCCTGTTGATCAAAACCACAATTGCAGAAGTATATACAGTATGATGCTGTCTATTTAAAATTTTGAAACAATGCTATTTGTTGCTTAGGGATACTTACATAAATATTAAAATATGTAGAAAGGCATGAAAATAATAAATACTAAGTTCTAATTAGTTACCTCAGGAGGCCTAAGAGATTAGAGAGAACACACGTGGGATACCTTGATGTTGCCAAATGTTTCTTTCTTTTCTTTTTTTCTTTTTTGTAGTGGTGTGATCTCAGCTCACTCTAACCTCCACCTCTCAGGTTCAAGCTATTCTTGTGCCTCAGCCTCCCTACTAGCTGAGATTACAGGCGTGCACTACCATGCCTGGCTAATTTTTGTGTTTTTAGTAGAGATGGGGTTTCGGCATGTTGCCCAGGCTGGTCTCGAATTCCTGGGCTCAAGTAATTCACCCACCTCGGCCTCCCAAAGTGCTAGGATTACAGGCATTAGCCACTGTGCCCAGGTGACAATTGTTTCTTTCTTTTTCTTTTCTTTCTTTTTTTTTTTTTTTTGAGACGGAGTCTTGCTCTGTCGCCCAGGCTGGAGTGCAGTGGCGTGATCTCGGCTCACTGCAACCTCTGCCTCCCAAGTTCAAGCGATTCTCCTGCCTCAGCCTCCTGAGTAGCTGGGACTACAGGCGCATGCCACCACGCTCAACTAATTTTCTATTTTTAGTACAGATGGGGTTTCACCATGTTGGTTAGGCTGGCCTCGAACTCCTGACTTCGTGATCCTCCTCTCTCAGCCTCCCAAAGTTGCTGGGATTACAGGCATGAGCCACCGCGCCCAGCAAATTGTTTATTTTTTGAGGTGATAGATACATGGATACATGTTGATTATACATTATACATACTTTGTTATTTGTTAGATAGAAGAATTACTAAAAATTAAAAATGAAACATGCTGTGAGAGAGTAGTTCAAGGTGAGGCTGGAGAGTCAGATGGTGGGTTGCCTGTAGGGCCATTTTAAAGTGTGGCTTTCACCTAAGGCCAGAAGGAACCAGCCAGTGAAAGGTTTTATTTTTATTTTTATTTTATTTTAGGCTTTAGACATGAGAAATAATCTCATAATATTAACACTCAGAACATCACTCCTGCTGCAGCGTGGAGACTGGATTTGGGTAGAATGACAGTAGGACAGGAAGAATACTTAGAAAAAGTTTCCTTTTTGAAACACCATCTTCTCTAGGCCTCCAGATTGTTTCTTCCTTCCTAGTTCTCCCCTTAACCTCTCTGGCCATGCCCCTTTATCTCCATCTCTAATGAGTCTTCCTCCCTCCCTCCCTTCCTTCCTTCCGTCCTTCCGTCCTTCCTTTCTTCCTCTCATTCTGTCACCCAGGCTGGAGTGCAGTGGTGCAGTCTCAGCTCACTGCAACCTCTGCCTCCTGGGTTCAAGCGATTCTCATGCCTCAGCCTCCTGAGTAGCTGGGATTACAGGCGCCCGCCACCACACCCTGCTAATGTTTGTATTTTTACTAGAGATGGGGTTTCACCATGTTGGCCAGGCTGGCCTCAAACTCCTGACCTCAAGTGATCTGCCTGCCTTGGCCTCCCAAAGTACTGGGATTACAGGCATAAGCCACCGCATCCAGCCTCTCTAGCCCTTTAAATATTGCTGTTTCCCACGGTATGTCTTTTTTGCTCTTTTCTTCCCAATTTTTAGTTATATGCCTTGGTGATCTCATTATGTCCCGCATTCAGCTACCACCTTTATGCTCATGATTCTCAAGTTTATTTCTCCAATCCAATCCTTTCTTCCAGCTCCAAGCTGTCTACTGGACATTTCTTCTTGGCTATCTCATAATTAAACAAAATCCAGCATGTCCAAAATGGAGTTATTATCCTTTCTAAATATGCCTTTTCCTTCTGCCTTTAGGGTCTTGGTTAACCATATTGCTATCTATCCAATTATCTGATCCAGAAAATAGGTATTATTGTAGACTCTTCTGTCTCAGTCAACTTGCTTCTTTAATTAGTTTCCATGTTAGAAATGCAGGGTAAGGGCCAGTCACAGTGGCTCACACTTGAAATCCTAGCACTTTGGGAGGCTGAGGTGGGAGGATCCCTTGAGCCTAGGAGTTTGAGACCAACCTGAGCAACGTAGTGAAACCCCATCTTTACCAAAAAAAAAAAAAAAAAAAAAAAAAAAAAAAAAATTAGCTGGGCATGGTGGCATGTGCCCATAGTCCTAGTTATTTGGGAGGCTGAAGTGGGAGGATTGCTTGAGTCTGGGAGGTCAAGGCTGCAGTGAGCTGCGATTGCACCACTGCACTGCTGAGCAATAGAACAAGACCCTGTCTCAAAAAAAAAAAAAAAAAAGACACACACACACACACACACACACACGTGCTTTACAAAGTATGTTATAGTCAAGTAATCAAAATGATCTCTAAATGGATGTTCAGTGAAATAGGGGAATATGCCTTTGTGGGAATGGAGGGGATCAGAAAGATAAAAGAGAATAAAAATGTAGTCCTTCAATAACTAACATTTAAATAGTTATTTCATAAAATGAAATGAAGAACCACCTGGAATAATTAGCATTTCCCTTTGTGTTTAGCTGTGTGTGTGTGTGTGTGTGTGTGTGTGTGTGTGTGTGTGTGAATAATTAGCATTTCCCTTTGTGTTTAGCTGTGTGTGTGTGTGTGTGTGTGTGTGTGTGTGTGTGTGTGTGTGTGTGTGTGTAAGGTATAACTTATTTGCAAGCTCTTCTGATTTCTTCCCTTATTTTCCAGGAATATTTTGAAAACAATTGCTCTGGGTCAGATGTTGTCCTTGTGTATATGTGGGACAGCCATCACCAGCCAGTATTTGGCAGAAAGATACAAAGTGAACACCCCCATGCTTCAGAGCTTTATCAATTATTGCTTGCTGTTCCTAATTTATACAGTGATGCTGGCATTTCGATCAGGTATGTCAAATGTGGCAATTACCTTTTCAACAAAATTATCTTCATAAAAATTACTAGAAAAGTATGACACCTCTGAATTCTGTGAAAGTAGTAACTAGAGACTTATGCATAATTCTATGAAATTGTTGATTAAAGTAAGTAGCACCATACTGTTTGTAACAGAGAAGTTGTCCAAAAAAAGTGGTTTTTTTTTGTTGTTGTTGTTGTTGTTTGTTTTTGAGCCAGGGTCTCACTCTGTCACCCAGGCCGGAATTCAGAGATGCAATCTTGGCTCACTGTATGTAGCCCTGACCTCCCAGGCTCAAGTGATCCACTCACCTCAGCCTCCCTAGTAAGATGGGACTACAGGCGTGTGCCACCATGCCTGGCTAATTTTTTTTTTTTTTTTTTTTTTTGGTAGAGAAGGGTTTTTGCCATGTTGCCCTGGCTAGTCTCTTAACTCCTGGGCTCAAGTGATCTGCCCACCTCAGCCTCCCAAAGTGCTAGGATTTCAGGCGTGAGCCATTGGACCCGACCTAAAAAGTATAAATGTCATTACAAGTTAGGTCCCCCCACCAATTTAAAAAATATTTTAAAATATTAAGATGATATTAAAAACACTTAAAGTCAAGAACCTTACTCTCCAAAATATTTACTTACAAGTAAATAAAGATGGTAAATGGAACATTAGTTGATTGTGTAGATCAGGTCTCTGGGTTTTTTTTTTTTTTTTTTTTTTGTGCAGTGGCATAATCTTGGCTCACTGCAACCTCCACCTCCTGGGCTCAAGTGATTCTTGTGCCTCAGCCTCCTGTGTAGCTGGGACTACAGGTGCACACCACCACGCCCGGCTAATTTTTGTATTTTTAGCAGAGACGGGGTCTCACCGTGCTCCTGACCTCAAGTGATTCACCTGCCTTGGCCTCCCAGAGTGCTGGGATTATAGGTGTGAGCCACTGTGCCCAGCTAATTTTTGTATTTTTTGTAGAGACAGAGTTTCACCATGTTGCATAGGCTGGTCTTGAATTCCTGAGCTCAAGCAGGCCTCCCACCTCGGCTTCCCAAAGTGCTGAGATTACAGGCGTGAGCCACTGGGCCCAGCCAGATACATTATTATTAACCAAAATCAGTAATTTACCTTAGGGGTCACTCTTGGTATTGTGCATTCTATAGGTTTTGACAAATGTATAATGGCATACATTTACCATTACAGTATCAAACAGAACAGCTCCACTGCCCTAAAAATCCCTCTGCTCCACCTATTCATTCCTCCTTCCCTCCCTACAGACTCCTGGTAGCTACAGCTTCAGTGTTGCCCTGTCACCCAGGTTGGAGTACAGTGCAGTGGTGTGATCTTGGCTCACTGCAACCTCTGCCTCCTAGGTTCAAGCGATTCTCCTGCCTCACCCTCCCTAGTAGTTGGGATTACGGGCATGTGCCACTACACCCGGCTAATTTTTGTATTTTTAGTGGAGATGTTGGCCAGATTGGTCTCGAACTCCTGACCTTACATGGTCTGTCTGCCACGGCCTTCCAAAATGTGGGGATTACAGATGCCTGTCCAGCTTCATTATTTTTTAAAACTTTAGTTTAACCCTTTGTTGTAAAGGGGTTTGAAGGTCTGATTCTCAATTTACTACTTGCTTTTGAGTCATGTGGCCGACACAGCAGAAGAAAAAGCCTCACAAAGGTTAGTGAATCCAGTGAAGAAGGACAGCACTGTGCACACTTAGGAAATTACAGTAATTTATTTCATCTCATGCACCAGCTATCTAAAGGTTTTTATTGAAATTTAGGGCTGGGTGTGATGGCTCATACCTGTAACCCCAGCACTTAGGCAGTTGGAGGTGGGAGGATCGCCTGAGGCCCGGAGTTCAAGACCAGCCTGGGCAACATGATGAAACTCCTTCTCTACAAAAAATATAAAAATTAGCTGGGTATGATGGCATGTCCCTGTAGTCCCAGCTACTTGGGAGGCTGAGGTGGAGGATGGCTTGATCCCAGGAGGCTGAGGTTACAGGGAGCCAAGATGGCACCACTGCAGTCAAGCCCAAATGACAGACCAAGACCTGTCTCCAAAGGAAGAAAAAAAAAAAAAGCTGGGAGTGGAACTATACATGGTTAATAACCCTATACTTTGCTCTTTGTGGAAGCATTGGCCTTCAGGAATTCGGTGAGACTCCCAAATATATCAGTGCAGTTAGTCTGGGGTGGGGTGCAGTTAGTTAGGGGTGGTTGTTAGGTACTTCCTATGCCATTTGATGCTAGGAAGACTAATTTTGTGTTGTTGTGTTTTTTTTTTTCTTCTGAGACGGAGTTTTGCTCTTGTTGCCCAGGCTGGAATGCAATGGCACGATCTTGGCTCAATGGCACGATCTCAGCTCAGTGCAACCTCTGCCTCCCAGATTCAAGTGATTCTCTTGCCTCAGCCTCCCTAGTAGCTGGAATTACAGGCACCTGCCACCATGTCCGGCTAATTTTTTTATTTTTAATAGAGACAGGGTTTCTCCATGTTGCCCAGGCTGGTCTCGAACTTCTGACCTCAGGTGATCTGCCCACCTCGGCCTCCCAAAGTGCTGGGATTACAAGTGTGAGCCACCGCACCCGGCCTAATTCTGTGTTTTCAAGATGTTCCTGCTAATTGGATTTTACTGATAATTATTTGGTTATGATTCTCACTACTTTTATTTGTGAGTTATCTTGCCATAAAGCCTTCTCATATATGTGCCAACTCTGCATCTCCTGTGATGCCAGCTTCTCCAAAGTAGTGAATCCAATTAATTTGAATAAATATAATTTGGGGGAATAAAATGTGTTTCTTCAGTGTGCCACTAAGCCTTTTCTCAAACTTATAATGTACTTATTTTTCACTTGAAAGCACATCTCTTCCAAAAGAATGATCACATGCAGACTTTTCTTTGAAGAAGCCCATGGATAGAAGTTAAATAACCAATTAATTTCTAGGAAAACATTTCATTTCCTAGGATAGTCCGTGGCTTGTCAGAAATGGCGACATGCAAGCTCATATCCAGAAATTTTATTTCTGTTATGATAGGAAAGGGATTTTTTAAAAAGTTATTTTTTTTAAGTTCTGGGGTACATGTGCAGAATGTGCAGGTTTGTTACATAGGTAAACATGTGCCATGGTGGTTTGCTGAAGCTATCAACCCATCAAGTCCAGCATGCATTAGCTCTTTTCCTTAAGGCTCTCCTCCCGCCCTGCCCTCCCCCCAGTTTTTTTTCTTAAAGAGGTGGAGTCTCATTATGTAAGCCCAGCTGGTCTTGAACTCTTGGGCTCCAGCTGTCTTCCACTCTTACCTCAACCTCCTGAGTAGCTGGAGTTACAGGTGCACACCACCATGCCCAGCTAGGAAAGGGAATTTAACCACTTTTCTCTTACTTTCATTCTGGTGCTTTTATTGAACACTTGGTCTCTGATGACATTTTAACTAGGGTTTCATACTAGAAAAAAATCTAACTCTGGTGAGCTGTTGCAGGAGTTTGGGTTATGAAGACCATAACCTTCATAACATTGGGAGGGTGCCACATTGGAAATATACAATAGCCAGGCGTGGTAGCTCACGCCTGTAATCCCAGCACTTTGGGAAGCTGAGGCAGGCAGATCGCTTGAGCTCAGGAGTTCGAGACCAGCCTGGGCAACATGGTGAGACCCCATCTCTGCTAAAAATACAAAAATAATTAGCTGGGTATGGTGGCGTACGCCTGTGGTCCCAGCTACTCAGGAGGCTGAGATGGGAGGCTGGCTTGAACCCAGGAGGCAGAGGTTGCAGTTAGCCGAGATTGCACCACTGCACTCCAGCCTGGGCAACAGAATGAGACCCTATCTCAAAAAGAAGAAGAAGAAGAAGAAAAAGAAATTCTTGCTTCTACTCTTTTATCTTCAAATCAACATGTATGGTATCATTTGCAAATAACATGTACTGACCCAGATTTCTTTCAACCAGGCAGTGATAACCTTCTAGTAATCTTGAAAAGAAAATGGTGGAAGTACATCCTGCTGGGACTAGCAGATGTGGAAGCTAATTATATGATTGTCAGAGCCTACCAGTACACAACTCTAACCAGTGTCCAGGTAAGAGGGAGCCCTCTGACCACTTTGGATTTTATAGCTTCAAAAGGAGAACACGAAGTCATACGTGTTGACCTAATTTTATTGAAAATCTGTTCAGTTGAAGAAAACCTAAACACAAGTGGGTGCTGTTTTCTAGTAGAGCATATGCTCTAATGAGTAATGGTTCCTAGAATTAGTGAAAATGTATACAAGTTAAGCTGCCCCCAAACTGCTAATGCTATGGCAGAGCAGTTCCTACCACAGTAAGCGTAAATATTTAGTTGGCAGTTGATGCTGTGGTGTTGACATGTGTTCTGTGTTATATGCTGCTGAAACATGGCATATGAAAGTAGATATACCTTTGTTCTATAGGAAAGTTGGAGGTTTGCAAGCATAGTAGATATTCATGACAAAGGAACCACTGGAAGAAACCCATTAGACATTTTTGGGAGAGGTGGTAGCCAGAGTTAAAACTCCCATCTCTGTTTCTTTGTTAGGTTTATTCTTGCTGCATTGAAAGAAAAATATTCATTCCTACATTGCAGAGGCTTTCGACTTTGTAAAGTTGAAGACAACTGATTTCAGTTGTCTTAATGTTAGCAAACTATGGGATGTGTCATAACATTAACTCACCATTACTAACTACAGAATGTTTTATAAATGGAGGTGAAAGTGAGATAGACTCAAATGCCAGGTTTAGATGTCACAGTTTAATAAGTTGATAACTTTTTTTTTTCATTTTCTTAAATAATAAAAAAAAGTTTGTATCAGATGTGGGATTTGAAGTTTATAACTTTTTGATACATCCCTTTCTCACTATACAAAATACAGAGATGTTCTTACTTGACTCTAAATTTTAGGGACTGGAAAAAATTGAGATTAGACTTATTTCGCATAGAAAATATAAGGATTGTTGAGAACTCAATATATTTCCAATGTGAACCTACATTAAATGTTATTGCCAGAGTGCCTTATATTAAATACTTTGTTTTCTGTAACATTTTGCTAAGCATTGTTCTCAGCAAACCTCTTGGACTTTGACCAGTATGGGTTAAAAAGCTGATAGGAGATGATTTATTAAGACAGACACCATAGGAGGCACACAAAGAACCTAAAGTTTCGCAAAAATTAAACCTAGCAGTTACCTAGAGAATGATGCATGAGAATGAAGTTACCTAGTATCACTAATAGGAGTAAGTGTACTTTTAGCATTGGTTAATGAAGTATACATAAGTATGCAGAAATGGCATTTTCTTGTCACACCTACTTTCATAATCTCATATACATTTTAATTACTTGATTACAATTCCCAGGAACTTTGATCTCTAATAATGATAAAAAGTTTTGAATTGGTGCAAAGCCTAAACACAGTTAAACAGAACACTTACAGTTGGATATTTGCGACTGAAGTTCGTGCCTTCTTTCAATTTCAAAGAAATTGAAAACAATTTCTTTCACGCTAGCCCCTTAGAAAAACCTAAGCATTTGGTTGCCAAAAGTCATGCACTTACAGTCCTAGTGAGGAACATATTATAAAAAAGGCATCTAACAAGGTAATGTTTTCTCCAGCAGCAGAGACGGCTGTCACAGGACTGATTCAAGCTTGTTCTCCACCTGAGTAAATCTCTGGCCTGGGTGGTCCAAAAGGATGGAAATTTGGATTAGGTGGTCTTTGAACCTTCTTTTTAAGGATTCCTTAGAAGGTTCTGTAATTACCAACAGTCATGGCATAGTTCACGTGAAGATCATGATGTGGCCTAGGTTTCTGCTCATGTCCCTTCCCACTTGACTGCCACATCAACCCATTTCCTACTCATGGCCTGCTCCTTCTCTCCTGTGCTGCTCTGTTCTTCCTAGAATGCAGTCCTTTTTGAAGCCTGCTCCCCTCATTGTCAAAGGCTAATTCAATTTTCATTTTCTCTTCTATACTCTATCGTACCTCTAATATGGTCTGACTCATTTTTATACTAACCATGTGGCAGGGTCTGTCTTAGTACCCTGCTTACTGTGACTAGACAATAATTTTTAAAAATTAAATTGATACTCTTAGAACTGAAACAATCAGAGAAGACATCCATCCCCAAGAATACTTTTTTTTTTTTTTTTTTTTTTTCTGAGGAGGAGTCTTGCTCTGTCACCCAGGCTGGAGCACAATGGTATGATCTCGGCTCACTGCAGCCTCTGCCTCCCAGGTTCAAGTGATTCTCCTGCCTTATCCTCCTGAGCAGCTGGTATTACAAGCATGTGCCACCACACCTGGCTTTTTTTTTTTTCCAGATGGAGTCTCATTCTGTCGCCCTGCTGGAGTGCAGTGGGGTAATCCTGCAGCCTCGGCCTCCTGAGTAGCTGGGATTACAGGCATGCGCCACCACGCCCAGCTGATTTTTTTTTGTATTTGGAGTAGATATAAGGTTTTGCCATGTTGACCAGGCTGGTCTCAAACTCCTGACCTCAAGTGATCCTCCTGCCTTGGCCCCCATAGTGCTGGGATTACAGGCATGAGCCACCGCACCCGGCCACCAAGAATGCATTTTGAAAAGAAGGTTCACATGTCTGAAGGTGATAGATATCAGATGAGAAGTCATGGAATGTTAGAGTCAGAGGGAACCTATGTGATCATTTCATCTGATCTTTTTATTTTATATTTTGGCTTGGAGAGTGACTGGCTGGGGACCACACATCTAGCTGGTCAGTGTGGGGCTGGGGCCTGAGGTCTCTGGAGCTCTGACCATGACATAGGCAGCTCCCTCATTGCCCAACAAAAATTGTTAAAAACAGAGCAAATTTAAGTTTGATTTTAAGACACAAGGATAAGGGAATCTTCTGTGGTAGTTCTTAGAATGTCTTTTTCTACTTTTTTTTGTTTAAGGAATGTAGTTGAGATTTTGTTAAGCCATATGGCTGGATTCTGCTGGTGTCTTCAGGGACAGGGTATTATCATTTGCATCGTTTAATGTTTTGTTATTCAGGCAGGCTCAATAAAGCACTTAGGAGATTAGAGTTCTGCAGCTGGAATAAATAACAAGGCAAGATGCCATTCCTACACATGATGCGTTGGACTCCACTGATGCTACTGCAGTGAAAGGCAATCAGTAAACAACTGTGGACAGGATTGAATGGGCTGCTGGAGATTAGGGGCCTGTCTTGTTCAAGACTAACCAGATACGGAGAGAATCAGGCACAAGGTTTGAAACAACAGGGTGAGCAATAAAACAGCAGTTTCAGGAATATTATTGGTATAAGGAATATATTTCTTCCTTGAAAGAAATACATTGGAATTCATCAAGAATCTCTTGAATATATTTTATCCTTGAATGCACATTAAATTTGTGAATTTAAGAATTGAACGAATTCACTCTCTTTTTTATCTTTTATCTTGCAAACAACTTTGGGCCTGCTATAATTTTGGCATGCTTAATCCCTCTGCCTTCCAGATGAGCAATATCAGGTGTATAGCTAGTGTTTTCTGGACCTGTTGTCAACAGGTGATGGAGAAGCACGTGAGGAGGATGAGCAAGAATATTTGCCGTGAGCTCGAGTGTGTCTCACGTGGTGGGGTTGGACGCTTTGTCAGGGAGATGGTGTCTGTTCTCTCGTAGTAACTGGTGCTTCTTTGTAGCACTTAGCCCAATTCTAGTGAAATATCTGGTGTGATTGTTTATTCCATGTCCTTTCTAGCTTTGTGTGCTCCTGAGGGCACAGCTTGCTCTGTCCTGTTCACCTCTATTTCTAGCTGCTTTCACAGTGTCTCACACATGCAAGGTGTTTAGCAAATATTTGTTGGCTGAGTAAATGGTTGCATGTAGGAAGGAATGTTTGTCTACCGAACTTAAAGATACACACAGGGCCAGGCATGGTGGCTCACGCCCGTAATCCCAGCACTTTGGGAGGCCGAGGCAGGCAGATCACCTGAGGTCAGGAGTTCGAGACCAGCCTTGCCAACATGACGAAACCCCATCTCTACTAAAAAATACAAAAATTAGCTAGGCGTGGTGGCAGACGGCTGTAATCCCAGCTCCTCAGGAGGCTGAGGCAGGAAGAATTGCTTGAACCCAGGAGGTGGAGGTTGCAGTGAGTCGAGATTGTGCCACTGCACCCCTCCTGGGTGACAGAGCAAGACTCCATCTCAAAAAAATAAAAAAATAAAATAATAAAATAAAATAAAATGACATAAAATAAAAAAATAAAATAAAGATATACACAGGTGGGAGCATAGAGGTAAAGAGCACAGGCCCTCAGCAGAAGTCTTGTGTTCAGCAACTGACTCTTCCATTGTATTTTATTATTTTATTTATTCATTTATTTTGAGACAGGGTCTCTCTCTGTATTGTCCAGGCTGGAGTGCAGTGGCACCATCACAACTCACTGCAGCCTTGAACTCCCAGGCTCAAGTGATCCTCTCACCTTAGCCTCCCAAGTAGCTGGGACTACAGGCGTGCACCACCACACCCAACTATTTTTTTTTTTTTGTACAGACAGCATTTCACCATGTTGCCCAGGCTGATCTCGAACTCCTGGGCTCAAGCAATCTGCCCACCACAGCCTGCCAAAGTGCTAAGATTACAGGCCTGAGCCACTGTGCCCAGCTGTCATCCCATTTTTAACTATGACAACTCATTTCACCTCTTTGTACCTTCATTTTCTCATGTATAAAATTGGATTGTAATTTCAGTCTCATAGAGTTGTTGTGAGGATTACATGAGTGAATTCAGGTAAAGCTCTTAGTATAGGGCTGGCAATAATAAATGCTCAATAAATACTGACTCCTATTATAAATACTGACTCCTATTATTTCTTAATTACTCATCTTTTAGCTAATGAGAGATATGTTTTAAACTGTTGATTCTTTCCATGCAGCTTTTGGATTGCTTTGGGATTCCTGTGTTGATGGCTCTGTCGTGGTTTATTCTTTATGCAAGATACAGAGTGATCCACTTCGTTGCTGTGGCTGTCTGTCTGTTGGGTGTAGGAACCATGGTTGGTGCAGACATACTAGCAGGGAGGGAAGACAATTCAGGTAAGATAGTGTCACATGTTTGTGCTTCAGTCACAGAATTTTATGTTTTCACCTTTATTCTGCAAACTATATCTTTTTATAGTAAAAAGCAGAAAATACATTTCTGGTTAACTACATTTGAAATTATATTTTTAGATTTACTTGTATCTGGTATTTTGTAACTACTTCCACAAAACAATCTGTATGTTCCTACCAGCCTATAGTTTTTCTTCCTTTTTGTTACATTAAATAGTTTTGTTTGTCTCTTGAGAGCAAAGTTTCTTTATATATTTGCAATAATCTTTTGTCTCATACATTTAAGATTGGTTACTGGAAAACCTACTGTCGATTCTTTTTTTCTTTTTTTATTTAATCAACAAAGAAACTTGTTCACTGGAGTATTTCTTTTTAAGTCACTGTGTAGGTGAGAACACTTTGCCTCACTTTGTGTTGAATTCAGTTGATAGTATAAAATGTAATTAAGGTCTATGAATTCATCCAAGCTTCAAGTGAGTTAAATGTCTCCTTGGATTGAGAGAGAAAATTACAGTTGATACTATAAAATCTAATTAAGGTCTATGATTCACCCAATCTGCAAGTGAGTTAAGTGTCTCCTTGGATTAAGAGGGAAAATTACTTTGAAAGCAGGTTCCCATTTTTCAAATTGACCTACCTCTTCAGTGAACTCCATTAATTTGTCGTGTCATAGAATCATTTTCTGAGGCCTTACATTATGATATATACCATCAATTTCTAGCCTGTTAGACTTCCGAGGAGTTACATTATGAAAAATCACAGCAGAATTGAACCAGAAAGTGAGAAGAGTAAGAGACTTTAAACTTCTAGTAACCAGGTTGGGTGCGGTGGCTCACACCTGTAATCCCAGCGTTTTGGAAGGCCAAAGTGGGTAGACCACCGGAGGTCAGGAGTTCGAGACCAGCCTGGCCAACATGGTGAACCCTCCGTCTCTACCAAAAATACAAAAATTAGGCCAGGCACAGTCACTCACACCTGTAATCCCAGTACTTTGGGAGGCCAAGGTGAGCAGATCACTTGAGTTCAGGAGTTCAGGAGTTCAAGACCAGTACAAATACAAAAATTAGCCAGGCCTGATGGAGGGTGCCTGTAATCCCAGCTATGCGGGAGGCTGAGGCAGGAGAATCACTTGAACCCGGAGGTGTAGGTTGCAGTGAGCCGAGATTGAGCCACTGCACTCTGCACTCCAGCCTGAGCAACAGAGCAAGACTCTGTCTCAAACACATGCGCGCGCACACACACACTCTCACACATAAACTTCTAGTGACCAGTTTCTTCTTCTTTAGCATCATTTAAATGAACACGAGTCAGATGACCGCTTGGAGGCACGCCGTAGAGGTTCACCTGTTGACAGTGTTTTGCTTTTTGTGGCTTGTCTTACTGCAGGGAGTGATGTATTGATTGGCGACATCTTGGTCCTTCTTGGGGCTTCCCTCTATGCCATTTCGAACGTTTGTGAGGAATACATCGTGAAGAAGCTGAGCAGACAGGAATTTTTAGGAATGGTGGGCCTGTTTGGAACAATTATCAGTGGTATACAGCTGTAAGATTCTACAATCTTTTTCTAAAAACAAAATAAGCAAATATATTATAGATGATAACTACTAATATTCATTATTTATTTGGCCCAAATTCACATTTGAAATCAGTATTAGGTGGATGCAAGAGTAATTGTGTTTTGCCATTACCTAATAACTTGCTGAGTGTCTATTAGAGGATTGTTAAAATATCAAGAATTACTTCCTGTTTTCTTAAACATGTGTGTTGCTTAGGATTCCTGATTAGCATGTAGTAGAGGCATTTACCAGTAAGGAGTTTTCTCTTTTAGTTATTTCCAGAAAATATTAACACATTAACTTCCTAAGCTTATTCAAAAACAAAGTATAATACCACATTTTTCTCCTATACTTGACTATTATTGCAGAGCACCTGTAAGGGAGTCAAACATATCTTTATGGGCTCCTTTGGTTTTATTGTCATTTTTATTGAAGATAGTTATTTTTATATTCTAAGACAAGTTCAAAAGTCCGTGTAATTCCGCACTTTAGCTGAAGTATAGTGACTAAAATGCTTATAAAATAGTGAACATTAGTATGTGGACCTCTCTGTGACCTCTTGTTTTAATCTTAGATTGATTGTGGAATATAAGGATATCGCCAGCATTCACTGGGACTGGAAAATTGGTATGTAAAGAAAGAAATCCTTTTAGTCGGCATTCTTTCCTTTAACTAACACATGAACATCTAGAGGATTATATTGTGCTTTATTTTAATATTTAGACACCTTTGTAAAATCCCAGAGTGATGTAATACATATCAGCTACAGTGGTTTACATTGAGTTTTCTCTGAAAATTGGTAGATAAACTTCCATAAAAGTTAATTCTTAATCTTTACCTGCAGGAATAGCCTTTGGTTACTAGGGATCCTGAACAAGACTGGAGATTGAACTTTGGTCAAACCAACTTTCAAGTAGATCTATATCTCGGGTCCTCAAATTTCTTGCGAAGGTTATCTGCTTGATATAATTTGTGAAGCATTAACCTGAATCGTCAGTGGTGTGAAATCTCCCTCACCTCCCATTGCTCCTGTCATCTGAATAATCCTAGGCATCTGCATAAATAAATAAAGGAAAACAAAATGGTGATGGGACAGTCAGAAAAGATTTGAACCTGGTTTAGCGATGGGGTGGGGAGAAGTTAAATAGTTCATAGATGTCATTGAAGATTGTCTACCATGCTTGATAATTTAATTCAATTAAATAACTTAGATTGCAGGCTGGGCGGGGTGGCCCACACCTGTAATCCCAGCACTTTGGGAGGCCGAGATGGGCGGGTCACCTGAGGTCAGGAGTTCGAGACCAGCCTGGCCAACATGGAGAACCCCGTCTCTACTAAAAATACAAAAAAAAAAAAAAAAATTAGCCGAGCATTGTGGCGGGCGCCTGTACTCTCAGCTACCCGGGAGGCTGAGGCAGGAGAATCACTTCAACCTGGGAGGCGGAGGTTGCAGTGTGCTGAGATTGCGCCACTGCACTCCAGCCTGGGCAACAGTGCGAGACTCCGTCTCGAAAAAAATAAAAATAACTTAGATTGCCAGAAAGTGTGTGTGTGTGTGCGCGCGCGTGTGTGCGCGCGTGCTGCGTATGGGATGAGATTAAAGAAGTGGTTGCAAAGCAGAGATAATTGCTAATGTAGTCAACATCCACATGGCAAGCACTGTCCTAAAGAGGATAATTATGTTGCGCTGCCTTGGAGCACTTAATTTAATGAGATGAACAAAATACAATGGACCTAATAACTGTCTTTGATGTCTTTAAAGATACTTTATTCTGAATCCAGTTATATGAATCATGTCCAACCAAACAAAAGCAAAGAAAAGATAATGATTTTTCTTGACACGAGATGTTGATTCTACCTTTACTGGCCTTTTATCACAAACATCACTGCGTCCTTGCAGGGTGCATAGCAAGGGGTGATAAGAGCAATGGACTCAGTCACACCATAAGCAGGATTTTCTGACCTTGATCATCCAATACCTTGTTGGATTTTTGAGGTCCTTTATCTACATCACAACTTGCTATTAATATTCTTTTTTCCAGAGAGCTTTGTGGTCTCATTTGCAATGCTGTTAACAAGGGGCTTTGTAGATAATATGCTAAAGGATTAGGGAGTTTTATATGGCAGCCAAGCCTCAAACTCCTTTGTTTTATGATTTCTTGTGCTAATATTAGATATTCCATGTTTTTTTCCACAGCCCTGCTGTTTGTGGCATTTGCCCTGTGTATGTTTTGCCTTTATAGCTTCATGCCATTGGTGATTAAAGTCACAAGTGCCACTTCCGTCAACCTAGGCATCCTGACAGCAGACCTCTACAGCCTTTTCGTTGGACTCTTTCTGTTTGGCTATAAGGTAAACAAATAGAGCATGTTCAAATAAGAATACTTGCTTGGATCCAAAAAACGTAGCAGGTTTCTTCAAGACTCGATCAAAAAATAAAACCTTCTCATCCTCTTGGCAAGAATGTTGTTAGTCAGGCCTCCCTTTACTACTACTGAATTACAAAATGGGTTCACATAAGAATTGCCCTTCTAGGGTTATTCTAAAGAGTGAAATACGGCCGGGCGCGGTGGCTCACGCCTGTAATCCTGGCACTTTGGGAGGCCAAGGTGGGCGGATCACGAGGTCAAGAGATCGACACCATCCTGGCTAACACGGTGAAACCCCATCTCTACTAAAAATACAAAAAATCAGCCAGGCATGGTGGCGGGCGCCTGTAGTCCCAGCTACTCCGGAGGCTGAGGCAGGAGAATGGCGTGAACCCGGGAGGCGGAGCTTGCAGTGAGCCGAGGTCGCACCACTGCACTTCAGCCTGGGTGACAGAGCGAGACTCCGTCTCAGAAAAAAAAAAAAAAAGTGAAATACATGGATTTCATCTTCGATGGTATGGCCCAGGGCACTAGCTTATGGAATTGTTGACGCATGTTGCCGGGTGATAAACAAGCTGACCCAGAGCCGCTATTGACCTTGAGGGACAGTGTAACTTAGTCTGAGCACTAGGAACTTTTCCATTCATTCCTTTTGCCCTGGTACACAGACAAAGTCTGGAGTACCTGCTGGAAAGGAAAGAGAGATGGCCAGCTTATCATGCATGCATAATTGGGATGGTTCTGTCTTTGATAGTAATTTTATATCTTAAAGGTAATTCAGTCCATTGGTTTTTCAGACTTTTTCTATCCACATCATCACAGCCTTTACAAGCGTAACCTGCTGCCATCAGCAGTGGGTCCTATTACATGCACTAATTCTCAAGGCAGGTGGGGTGGAAGGGAATATATCAGTATCTCCAGGGGAAGCAAGAGAGCAAATACGAAGTTTGAAAAAATAACATCCTCAGAGAGCCTGATACACCTTTCCTTGAGAACTGATTGAGCCATTCATTTTATTTTATTTTATTATTTAATTAAATTAATTAATTTGTTTATTTGAGATGGAGTCTCACTCTATTGCCCAGGCTGGAGTGCAGTGGTGTGATCTCGGCTCACTGCAACCTCTGCCTCCCGGGTTCAAGCAATTCTCCTGCCTCAGCCTCCTGAGTAGCTGGGATTACAGGCACCCTCCATCATGCCCAGCTAGTTTTTGTATTTTCCTAGAGATGGAGTTTCACCATGTTGGCCAGGCTGGTCTTGAACTCCTGACCTCAGGTGATCTGCCCGCCTCAGCTTCCCTAAGTGCTAGGATTATAGGCGTGAGCCATAATACCTGGTGGAGCCATTTATTTTAGACACGGAGGAACAAAGACCCGGGGAGGTGATGTGCAGCTCAGTGACTTACCCTTAGTCAGCAGCTGGTTAGTGGTAAAGCCACTACTAAGTCTTAGTTGTCAGTCTTCTATCAGTCCAGGCTTCTTGCCACTGCACTTTCCACCTTAATTTCATTATTAAGATGAGAATCTCAAGCTTATGATTGCATCATGTTAAAGTCTCATAATCAGAGAGAACCAAGTATATAGATTTTTTTTTTCAACTTCACAGCTACTTGGAAAATTCCTAGGGCAGCAGGTTAGCAGTTCTCATCTTTTTTTTTCTTAGATCCAGGGCTTGCTGATCATTCTTTTTAAAATCTTAAGCCCCTTTTAAATGCTTAAAAATTCAGAACCCCAGTCATTTATACCTATTATTTACCATATTATAAATGAAAACGGATAAATTAAAAAATACTTATTAATTCATTAAGAAAATAATAAATTCATCATGTTAACATTTTTATGAAAGATTGTATTTTTCAAAATAAAAAAATAGAAGAATGTCATTGATTTATATTTTAAAAATCTCTTTACTGTGTGGCTTACTAGAAAGCCTGGATTCTCACCTCTGCCTCTTCCTTCTGCCTTGTCATATCACATGTCATATAGCTTCTAGAACATTTCATTGTGCATCTGCAAGATGATGAAAGTGAAAAGGGCATATAGCATTTTAGTATTATGGTAATAATAGTTTTGAGGGCCAGGCGTGATGGCTTACGCCTATAATCCCAGCACTTTGGGAGGCTGAGGTGGGTGAATCACCTGAGGTCAAGAGTTCGAGACTAGCCATGGTCAACATGGAAACCCCCTCTCCACTAAAAGTACAAAAACTAGCAGGGCGTGGTGGCCCATGCCTGTAATCCCAGGTACTCAGGAGGCTGAGGCAGGAGAATCGCTTGAACCTGGGAGACAGAGGTTGCAGTGAGCCGAGATTGCACCATTGCACTCCAGCCTGGGTGGGTAACAAGAGCAAAACTCTGTCTCAAAAAAAAAAAAAAAAAAAAATGTAATAATAGCTTTGACTGTATAGATTCCTCCCCAGCGTTTTAGGTTTTAGGATTTTGGATTATACTTTGAGAACCCCTGCTTTAGAAATATCTCTTTTCAGCCTGGACAACATGGCAAAACCCATCTCTACAAAAAAAAAAAAAAAAAAATACAAAAATAATTAGCCAGACATGGTAGTGTGTACCTGGTGTCCCAGCCACTGGAGAGAGAGGCTGAAGTGGGAGGATCACTTGGGCCCAGGGAGGTTGAGGCTGCAGTGAGTCGTCATCTGACAACACCACTGCACTCCAGCCTGGCTGACAGAGCGAGACCTGTCTTCTCCCAGCATGCCTTCAGTAAAGGATTATTGACCTGCTTCCTATCTTCCTGACAGTCATTTGAGCAGACAGTTAGGATGCTGGCCATTACCTGATAATTTTAGTTTCAGTAGAGGCTATCAACTATATTTCTTTGTCCTTGTAAAATTTTTTATCCAGACAAATCCTTATTTATGCTATTCCCAGAAGTCAACCATGAACTCACAACACTTAACTGAATTATTGCTACATTAAGCTCAGTGGATTCTCAGAAATTTCTACTTAAGGAATGTAAACCTTTTTGCATTGCAAGGTTACATGTCAAGGAACCAGCTGTTATCTTTGCAGACTTGCTGGTTAAGGTATTCCTGAACTAAGACTGAAGGAATGTTTATAGCTTTATAGCTTATTGGTACCATCATTTAAAAAAAGCCAGGCCGGGCACGGTGGCTCACGCCTGTAATCCCAGCACTTTGGGAGGCTGAGGTGGGTGGATGACGAGGTCAGGAGATCGAGACCATCTTGGCTAACATGATGAAACCCTGTCTCTACTAAAAATACAAAAAATTAGCCAGGCGTGGTGGCACATACCTGTAATCCAGCTGCTCAGGAGGCTGAGGCAGGAGAATGGCGTGAACCCAGGAGGCAGAGCTTGCAGTGAGCCAAGATCACGCCACTGCACTCCAGCCTGGGCAACAGAGCAAGACTCTGTCTCAAAAAAAAAAAAAAAAAAAAAGCCAAAGTGTGCTGGGCATAGTGGGTCACACCTGCACTTTGGGAGGCCAAGGCGAGTGGAGCACGAGGTCAGGAGATTGAGACCATCCTGGCCAACATAGTGAAACCCCATCTCTACTAAAAATACAAAAATTAGCTGGGCGTGGTGGCACGCATCTGTAGTCCCAGCAGGAGAATTGCTTGAACCTGGGAGGTGGAGGTTGCAGTGAGCCGAGATCATGCCATTGCACTCCAGCCTGGGCGACAGGGTGAGACTCCATCTTAAAAAAAAATAAAAAAAGTAAGATAAATAAATAAAGTCAAAGTGAATCAGAGAAGTCATCATGATGGGCCCAGATTTTTTTTCTGAGAGCCAAATTGTCATGGACTACAATGTCAGCCTTGTTTTTCTGTGATGCTGTGGCTGCATTTCATCTGGCCACCACTAGGAGTGCTGGTGTTTCTATATAGCAGTTGCAGGCCAGTTGGTGGCTGGCTATAGCTTCAACTGCTTTTAACTTTAAAATGAAAAAATCCCTTTCTTATGTCATTTTTTGGCCACATAACTTTACTATTCTCAGAATCGGAGCATGCAGTTGATAAATTCCTTTCCAGTTATTTTGTGTTCCTTTGTCCCTGAATGTCTAATAGTTCATTCTTAGATCAGATTTTTACTATTTTTGGTCAAATGTTATTTCAAGACTTATAGAGCAAAGAGCAGGTCTTCTGAAATCTTCAGAATAAATTACAGAGGTAGAAAAAACTCAGAGCATAATGAAGTCACCTAGCACTTTAGAAGCAGTTTTTTTGTTTTGTTTGTGATAGAGTCTCGCTCTGTCACCCAGGCTGGAGTACAGTGGTGTGATCTCAGCTCACTGCAACCCCTGCATTCTGGGTTCAAGTGATTCTTGTGCTTCAGCCTCTCGAGTAGCTAGGATTACAGGCACCTGCTACCAAACCCGGCTAATTTGTGTATTTTTAGTAGAGACGGGGTTTCACCATGTTGGCCAGCCTGGTCTTGAAGTCCTGACCTCAGGTGATCCACTCGCCTTGGCCTCCCAGAGTGCTGGGACTACAGGGCATGAGCCACTGAGCCTGGCCAAGTAGTTTTTAAAGGCAGATTGTAAGCTTAATATACTACAAGTTTTAAAAACTGTGTCTAACTTTGGCTCTAATTTTTTGAAGCAGACAGTTGAAAAAGAGGCTCAGAATTTTTTACACTCATCCATGTCAGACCTTAAGCACTCTGCCTCTCCTGAAATTGATCTTGAGTGAATATTTGCTGAATAAAGTAACTGCAAGAAACTTCCTGCATAGATCCAGACACACAGAATTTTACAAGACAAAAAAGTAAGCACCTCTAATTCAGGAGACTTACTCAATCTCTTTATTAGTCTCTCCATGCTAATAAAAGTGACTCAATTTAATCACCTGCCTTCTTAAGAGAGACATAGTAGTTTTTCTTCTGAACATTTTAAAAGCCACCAAACCAAATATAACAGATTTTGAACAAGTTATATAGGTTTTTTCACAGGTAACAGTGAACACTTTATGGGACAGCATGATTACCTTTCAAAATACCAACTTCAGGCTGGGCGCAAGTGGCTCACACCTGTAATCCCAACACTTTGGGAGACCGAGGTGGGTGGGTCACTTTAGTTCAGGAGTTTGAGACCAGCCTGGCCAACATGGTGAAACCCCCTCTCTACCAAAAATACAAAAATTATCCAGGCATGGTTGTGCGTGCTTGTAGTCCCAGCTACTCTGGAGGGTGAGGCAGAAGAATCGCTTGAACCCAGGAGACAGAGGTTGTAGTGAGCCGAGATTGCGCCATTGCACTCCAGCCTGGGAGACAGAGTGAGACTGTCTAAAAAAGAAAAAAAGAAAACAATACAGACTGATTTAACACTTCAACTTTTGTATGAATTTTCAGCTGAAATAAGAGGAAATATACAAAGTTCTTAATAGGATTTATTTAGACTTTTGGGGTGTATCATTTTTCCATATATATACCCAATGAATTCGTGTTCTGTCCTCACTGCATTTTGCCCTGGGTGGTGGTTTTCAGTCTTAGGAAGGGGAAAGTTGGGGAAGGTCACCAAAAACTCCATCCATAGTTGTAAAATGTCTGTCACAGACATTATAAAATGTCACAGGCTCTCTGTTCCCTATGATTGTCCTCACTGGACCTTACACCAGTCGCCTCTTTGGGCTTCGGATTCTTCTGGTATCTTAGGCTCTTTCTAGCTCTAAAATTCTGAATCTGCTCAGTGTACCATAAATTTTACTATGTAATACTTGCCTACAGAGACAAGATAATGTATTACATTTTAGCAAAATGAATTTCATTGAATAGCACACATTGAGAGGCTGTAGAGCAGATGCCACCCACATTTCATCATAGTCTTATGTTCCTCTGTTTCATACCAATATTGTAGGCTGTGTCTAGGGTCTGAACGGGGCTCTCTGTGGTATCCATGATGACCTTTTATTTTCTCCACTAAGTGGGATTATGTGCAGAGTGGGGTGTAGCTGGATTATGACAGAGAAAAGCAAAGATCCATTTCTCCTAAAGATCCAAGGATCCAGGTGGCTTATGTGCCGGGTGCTGTTGGCAGAGTCCCATCATTCAGCAGCATACAAAGGAAGGTTTTGTGCATTAGCATCTCCTTAGGCAACTTTCAGAAACAAGATCATGAGGCCAGGCATGGTGGCTCATGCCTGTAATCCCCCACACTTTGGGAGCCTGAGGCGGGCGGATTGCTTGAGCTCAGGTGTTCGAGACCAGCCTGGGCAACATGGAAAAACCCCGTCTCTACAGAAAACACAAAAATTGGCCAGGTGTGGTGGTGAGTGCCTGTGGTCTCAGCTACTCTGGAGGTTGAGGCGGGAGGATCACTGGAGCCTGGGAGGCAGAGGTTGCAGTGAGTCGAGATTGCGTCACTGCACTCCATCCAGCCTGGGCCACAGAGTGAGACCCTGTCTTAAAAAAACAAAAAGAAAAAGAAAAAGAAAAGAAAAAGATTATGAGAAGGTAATCCTCAAAGCACAGTTGGCAAAAGCCAGCAGCAAAGATGTGTATGTGAGGGGCACAATTCACTGCCTGTTCTTCTCTTCTAGTTTTCAGGACTCTACATCCTGTCCTTCACCGTCATCATGGTGGGGTTTATCCTGTACTGCTCCACCCCAACTCGCACGGCCGAGCCGGCTGAAAGCAGTGTGCCTCCGGTCACCAGCATTGGGATTGACAACCTGGGGATGAAGCTGGAGGAGAACCTCCAGGAGACCCACTCTGCTGTCTTGTAGCTGGAGAAGACGGCGCACCCATCCCCCACCAGGATAAAGCAGAGCCTGCTGCTTGCTGAAGGGACACTTGGGGAAAAATAGCAGACTCAGAGTGGACACTCTACAACCCTGGGTTGGATCCAGTGGTTAGGTTTTAGAGAGGAACACCAAACAAAGTTCAAAAGTAGAAATACCAAACTAGAGCAGAAACCAAGCTAAGAGTGTGTTTCTGTGTTTGAGGACCAATACCTGTTCGTGTCAGGGAGATGAGGTGCGGACCCCACACCGGGGTCTCAGAGGCACCAGTGGGAAAGCAGGACTGGGGAGAGATCCAGGAGTGAGCCAGCCTCAAGCCAGGGCGGGAAAGCAGGCTGTCCAGGCTGGGCTTGGTGGTCAGGAACAGGGGCAGCTCACGGTGGCTCTGGAGTACGTTTCCTCTGTCAGAGGCTTCGAGGTTTTTTTTGTTTTTTGTTTTTGTTTTTTGTTTTTTTTTGCTGGGGCAGTTATTGTCCACAGGCCTTTGGGTACAGATGAGGCCTTGGGGCTGACTGCATGTGGCAGAAAACGGGTGGGTCAGCCCTTGTAAACTCCTGAGCTATAAGTGTGAGTACTGTACGAGCATTAAACTGGAGTGCAGTAAACCTAGGAACCCTCCCACAATTGGTTTTTTATTTGTTTGTTTGAGACACAGAGTCTAGAGTGCAGTGGCACAATCTCAGCTCACTGTAACCTCTGCCTCCTGGGTTCAAGTGTGAGTAGCTGGGATTACGAGCATGTGGCCCCACGCCCAGCTAAGTTTTGTATTTTTCAGTAGACATGGGGTTTCACCATGTTGCCCAGGCTGGTCTTGACCTCCTTACCTCAAGTGATCCGCCTGCCCCGACCTCCCAAAGTGCTGGGATTACAGGCATGAGCCACCATGCTCGGCCTGTTTTGTTTGATTTTATAGAGAGGTGGGGTGTCGCCATGTTGCCCAGGCTAGTCTCAAATTCCTGAGCTAAAGCGATCTGCCCACCTCGGCCTCCCAAAGTGCTAGGATTACAGATGTGAGCCACTGTGCCTGGCCTATTTGTTTGTTTGTTTAAAACATTTCTCCATCACTCATTCCAGGTCCCAGAGTAAACTCTCTCTGCTCTCAGAGCCTGTGACACTGGATGTGTGTTCCACAGTTTCAGTCCCAGGTCATACTCTCCAACATTTTTCAGAGCTCCATATATATGTAGATGCCATCCTTTCTGAAAACTTCTCACGACCTCCTGGAATATTCCTATTGATCTCATTTTATTTAGCATTAGCTCAAGAAACTAAGTCTTAGTGCACATTATCACAACAAAGAAAAAGCTTTGTTTTTATAACTGGTAAAAACAAGAAAAGATTATCATCAAAATATAAATGAAAATATAAAATTAATCATTTCTCTCCGAAGAGTATGCCCGGGAGCCTCCAGTTGTTAAAAGAGGATACTATTACTACTTCTTATCAAAAATTTGTAATGCCTTGTGATTTTTATACTTCAATACAAAGTGTTAATATGTATCATCAGTATAATAACCAACAAAATGCCACTTTAAGAAAACTGTTATGTAAATTTTTTTGTAACAATGTAAGAAAGAAATGGGGAGTAAGTGTTCACATCATTAAAAGGCTTTGAATTCATGGAAATAAATCAACTGTGTGGTTTCTTTGATTAACCAGTTCCCCTTGTGGACTTTTTTTTTTTCCAGTAAAACCTTCCTTTAAAACCCTTGTGGATTTTTTTTTTTTTTTTTTTTTTTGAGACAGTCTCGCTGTGTCGCCTAGGCTAGAGTGCAATGGTGCCATCTCGACTCACTGCAACCTCTGCCTCCTGGGTTCTGCAGTTCTCCTACCGGGACCTTAGGCATGCGCCACCACGCCTAGCTAATTTTTATATTTTTAGTAGAGATGGGGTATCACCGTGTTGTCCAGGCTGGTCTCGAACTGACCTCAAGTGATCCACCCACCTCAGTCTCCCAAAGTGCTGGGATTACAGGCATGAGCCACCACGCCCGTCCCCCTTGTGGATTTTGAATGACTTCATATATTCAATATTTCTTCATACTCAATTTTTCAGATTCATATCCTCTGTGGGGTGAGGCAAGCCTGTCTATTTGGGGACTATGCTGGGATTCAAGGGAATTCAGAGCAAGCCCACCGATCATTTGCAGGAATAAATGTTTTCCACTTCTGAATTACCACAATGAGTTTTTTACTTTTTTGAGTGAAGTAACCTTTCATTTTCTGCAACCAATTAAAACTGCCTTTTCAATTGATATTTAATTTTCACTGCCTAACATTAACAACTATGAGAGTGGGAAGGGTTATGTTAAAATGTTTGGCTCTTTTGGGAAGACTTTCAGTTTGATTAGCACACTGATGGTTTATTTTTAAATTTGTGCTATTTTGCTCATTGTTTCATTTTATTTACACCAGTGACAGCTGCAGTCAGAACTACAGTTGCTGATCCTCCAAGATTGCTGTTTGGTGAGCAGGGTCATTCACAAAGTCTTTGGTTACATATTTGGGTGTTTAGGATACATACACACCATGATGGACTTTAGAAAAAGGAGGTAGGCCAGGTACAGTGGCCCAAGCCTGTAATCCTAGCACTGTTAGGGGCAGGTCTTTGTTCATAGAGCTCCCAAGATGGTGGTGGGCCACTCGCAAGATGGCGCGGGCCACTCCCAAGATGGTGGCAAGCCTTTTGTTCTCTCAGCTGGGGTTCTTGGCCTCAGGGATTCCAAGGAATGGAACCTTGGGCCATGCGCTGAGTGTTATAGCTCTATTAGAAGCTGTGGGTCTAGTGTTCAGCTTGATTAGGACGAATCTGGGCACTTGGCCCTGCAGGAACAGTGGCGAGCCTTTAGTCCCATTGGAGCGGCAATGGGCGCCTCGCTGGATCAGGAGCATAGCGGACACCCTGCCGGATCCGGAGGGGTTGAAGTCAATGGCGGGTCTGCAATGGCGGCAAACAGCAGTGATGGACGGCTGGGCTTGAGCCATAACAAACACGGACCAGAAGAATGCGCAGTTGCCAGATTTAAGAGTGAAAACAGAGCTCCCATACAATGGGAGGGGACCCAAAGGGGGTTGCCTGATGCGGCTCAAATGCCTGGGTTTATATCCCGATCATTGTCCCCTCCTCGTGCTCTTAGGCGATATATGATTTGACTATTTATTTATCTCCCGCTTTTAGCCTAATTTGTATTTTAGTGAGCCCTCTTTACTACCTGATTGGTCGGGTGTGAGCTGAGTTACTAGCCCTGTGTTTAAAGGTGGGTGAGGTCACCTTCCCCAACTAGACTTAGGAATTCCTAGCCTAGGAAATCCAGCTAGTCCTGTCTCCCAGCACTTTGGGAAGCTCAGGCAGGCAGATTACTTGAGGCCATGAGTTGGAGACCAGCTGGGTTAATTAACATGGTGAAACCCTGTCTCTAAAAAACACAAAAATTAGCTGGGTATGGTGGCATGTACCTGTGGTCCCATCTACTCAGGAGGCCGAGGCTGGAGGATCACTTAACCTTGGGAGGTTGAGGCCCCAATGAGCCAAGATCATGCCACTGCACTCCAGCCTGGGCAATAGACCCTGTATCAGAAAAAAAAAAAAAAAGAAAAAGAAAAAAGAAAAGAAAAAGGAGGTAGCTTTTTTTTTTTTTTTTTTTTGAGACAGAGTCTCGCTCTGTTGCCCAGGCTGGGGTGCAGTGGCCGGATCTCAACTCACTGCAAGCTCCACCTCCCGGGTTTACGCCATTCTCCTGCCTCAGCCTCCCGAGTAGCTGGGACTACAGGCGCCTGCCACCTTGCCCAGCTAGTTTTTTGTATTTTTTAGTAGAGATGGGGTTTCACCGTGTTAGCCAGGATGGTCTCGATCTCCTGACCTCGTGATCCACCCGTCTCGGCCTCCCAAAGTGCTGGGATTACAGGCTTGAGCCACCACGCCCGGCCTGGAGGTAGCTTTTTTTGAACCCTAGGAAATAATCCAAATCTCAACTTATCTCTGTTAACTTTTTTTTTTTTGAGATGGAGTCTCACTATGTTGCCCAGCCTGGGATGCACTGTCCCAATCTTGGCTCACTGCAACCTCCGCCTCCCGGGTTCAAGCAATTCTCCTGCCCCTGCCTCCCAAGTAGCTGAGACTACAGGCATGCACCACCACGTCCTGCTAAGTTTTGTATTTTTAGTAGAGACGGGGGTTTACAATATTGGTCAGGCTGGTCTCGAACTCCTGACCTCGTGATCTGCCTGCCTCGGCCTCCCAAAGTGCTGGGATTACAGGTGTGAGTCACCATGCCTGGCCATCTCTGTTAACTTTTAGAGATATACTTTGTTTACATATTCAAAAACATAAAATTAAACATTTTTAGAGAATGATCTTTGATGTATGTATTATACCAGAAAAGACACTACCATAAAGGTTAATATTTTAACATAATTGAGTTACCTCACTTGAATCTGAGTGTTCTTGGAGAAACCTGAAGTCACCCCTTACGACCAATATGATTTGTGTCCCTCCTCACTAAACAGATATTGAATGTTTATCATGTCTAAGTATTTTTTTTTATGTATGTGTACCAGTTTATTATAAAGGATACAGATGAAGAGATGTATAGGGTAAGGCATGGGAGAAGGGGCGAGGGGCTTCCATCCTCTCCCTGGACACACTACTTTTCAGAAACCTTCACGGCTTCGGCTATCCAGAGGCTCCCTGAACTCAGTTCTCTTGGATTTGTTTTGCTGAGGAGAGTCTGGCTCTGTCACCCAGGCTGGAGTGCAGTGGCTCGATCTCAGCTCACTGCAACCTCCACCCCCCGGGTTCAAGGAATTCTCGTGCCTCAGCCTCAGGCATGAGCCACCATGCCCAGCTTTTTGTTGTTGTTGTTGTTGTTATTTTTGGTAGATACGGGGGTTTCACCATGTTGGCCAGGCTGGTCTCAAACTCCTGCGCTCCAGTGAGCTGTCCGTCTTGGCCTCCCACAGTGCTGGGATTATAGGTGTGAGCCACTGCACCCGGCCCTCTTGTGTTTTTATGGAAGTTTCCTTATTCAGCATTCCTTCCCCAGGGTATAGGGCGGGACTCTCTCTGGGGAGGGTCTGAAGACCCACAATCAGAAAAGTAGGCGAGGTTAGAGTCCTGCCTTGGGGCAGGTGAACAGAGGGCAGGAGAAACATTCTGTTTCCTGAGGCCTTACCCAACATAACAAAAGACTGTAATGGGGCTATGGTAGTTAGGACCCAGGAACTGGATGCAAACTGATACATATCATGACACCATAGGCCACCTCTAGTTTTCAACCATGGATCCCTTACAGCAAAACAAATATACACAATCTTTAATCATTACTTTAGTCCATCATATTGTGTGACTGTCTCCCAGGCAGAGGTCACTCAAGTTTGCAAGCTTCCTTTTAATCTTGTCGGACTCCAAAAGCAAGAGTGGTCTTGGCAGGCACACTGCTTCGCCCGTTCAGGCACCTGGGATCATCGAGCTAAGAGACAGCTCTGAGCTTCTTTAAAGTCATCATTAATATGATATTGGATTTTCCTCAATTTATAACCCACTTTTAAATTTATTTATTCTTGGCTATTCCTCCTATTTTCCATTTGTCATTTAATTTTACCCCAATTTTTCCACTTTTGGAAGGACATTAGTTTTGGCCACTGTGCTGATTCATGTCACTGATAGCAGTACCTGTCTAGCCAGTGCCTCCCCTTCAGTCCATGCCCGTTCCTAGAAGGAAAGGTCACAGAGATTCTGAACTAGTGAGCCCTTTTTTTTTTTTTTTTTTTCTTGAGACAGAGTATCACTCACTCTGTCACCCAGGCTGGAGTGCAATGGTATGATCTCAGCTCACTGCAACTTATGCCTCCCAGGTTCAAGTGATTCTCCTGCCTCAGCCTCACGAGTAGCTGGGACTACAGGAACACACCACCATGCCCGGTTAATTTTTGTATTTTTTAAGTAGACATGGGGTTTTATCATGTTGGCCAGGCTGGTCTCGAACTCTTGACCTCAGGTGGTCAACCCACCTCAGCCTCCCAAAGTACTGGGATTACAGGCCTGAGCCACCGTGCCCAGCCTATATTTATTCTTAATCTCAATTTTTCCAGATGGGGTGAAGGCACAACCAACCCCTCATCAGGCCCGTAGGAATTCTGAGGAAGTTTAAAAACATAGTGACAGTTTCCTGCTTAGAAATCATTCCTGCTTCCAGCACTTGTAGTTACAGCCCTGGTCCTAGGACCACTGCATTAGGTAGTAGAGAGAAAAAAAAATTTTTGAGGTGATTTTGAAACCACCTTTGCAAAATTATAACTGAGACTGAAAGGAGCTGGGCACATTCCTCAGCCCCGGGCTCAAAACTCCCTGAGCCTAGCACAAACACATCCCATCCTCCCATCCCACCACCATATATCTCTCAAACTCCCTGAGCCCAGTATAAACACCACCTGGAAAGTCTCCGATAAGGAGACAGCCGTTCAAGGTTACTGAAAGCGCAGGAGCCAAAAGAATTTCTTTGTTCCCCTGCAACTTTCGGGCTATAAAAAGCAAACGCTCGCATTGTTCAGGGCCCTCTTGTATACTGTGTAAAGGAGGGACCAAGTTCGAACTTGTAGTAAAGATCCTTGCCGCTTGGCTTTGACTCTGGACTCTGGTGGTCTTCTTTGGGGAACAAACAGTCTGGGCATAACAAGACAATGAAAGAGCTCTAACCTAACCAACTCTATCTTGCTTCTAACCTCCAAGCTGTCCTTGTTTATTCCTGGGCATAGGCTGAACTAACTTTGGGAAGAACTTAGTTTATAGGTTATAGTTTAAAACAAAGATGAGGCCAGGCATGGTGGCTCACACCTGTAATCCCAGCACTTTGGGAGGTGGAGGCGGGTGGAACAACTGAGGTGGGGATTTTGAGACCAGCATGGCCAACATGGTGAAATCCTGTCTCTACTAAAATACAAAAATTAGCAGGGCATGGTGGTAGATACCTGTAATCCCAGCTACTCGGGAGGCTGAGGCAGGAGAATCGCTTGAACCCAGGAGGCGGAGGTTGCAGTGAGCCAAGATCATGCCATTGCATCCAACCTGGGTGACAGAATAAGACTTTGTCTCAAAAATAAAAATAAATACATCAATAAAAAATGATTACAGCCCTTTCCCCAAAAGAAGCCTCCTTGCCTGGAGACTGAACTACTAACATCAGCCACAAGATTAGGAATTATGGTTTAGGAGTCATGCAGGTGGAGGCTACAACATTCTGACCCTTTCTAAGCTGCTCCTATGATCAGTGCTTGAGATATTTTGCAGACCCTGTACTTGATGGATCAGCTGGCACCACCCAGATTGACTAACTGGTTCATCTGATCTGTGGCTCTCACCCAGGAACAGATTCAGTGCAAGAGGACAGCTTCCATTCCTTGTGATTTCATCTCTTACCTAACCAACTAGCACTCCTGGCTCACTGACTTCTCCCCACCTACCAAGTTGTCCTTAAAAACTCTGCTCCCCAGAAAGAAACTTAGTGGGGAAAAAAAAAAAAAAAGTCAAGCCCCTCTCCTCCTTTCTCCGTCAACGTGATATGTGTTTGACTTCGCTTCTCGCCATGTCTTCTCACAAGACTTTCAGATTAAGCGAGTCCTGGCCAAGAAACAAAAGCAAAATTGTCCCATTTCCCAGTGGATTCACAAGAAAACTGGTAACAAGGTCACAATTGCATTACCATATCAAGCTGAGAATGTCACCACTATCTGGAGAGATACACATGTTTTATTGGGAATATATTTTTTATGTCTGAATCTGTTATGAATGCATTCGTTGGCTGGCTTCAGTAATAAATATGTGAAACATTTTATTTCAAAAAAACAAAAAACAAAAAAAACCCTCTGCTCCCCGAATGCTTGGGGAGACTGATTTGAGTCATAATAAAACTCTGCTCTCCCACACAGCTGGGTCTGTGTGAATTGCTCTTTCTCTACTGCAATTCCCCTGTCTTGATAACTCACCTCTGTCTAGGCAACAGGCAAGGTGAACCCACTGGGCAGTTACAATTTGGGGAAGAAAGACAAAGTTATAATCATTATACCAGTGGATCCTTCCCTTGGCAAGAATTGTATAGTCATTACCGACATCCTCCCCAGCTCCCCTTCCCCAGATCAACCAGAAGGAGACAAAAAATCTAGCAGGGGAGATTCTAGTTCCATTCATTTTGAGTGTGAGCACACACTCGTGAAGGTGTGTAAGCCAGCCATTCATAATTTTATCTCCTCCATTTTAGGCAACCAATGTTTCAATTGTCCATTCTTTCTCTATTACTCTAAGAAGGATATTTCTCCGCCTATTGTTGGACGTTATGAGTTGTGTACAAGTAGTTTCAACTTTCCCAATAATGTAAATAATCAAGGAATTTGAAAACCTTGACCTCTGACTGTAGTTATCATTTAGCCCAATTCCCTTTTTAAAGATAAATAAGGGAAGGCATAGGAAAGCGATGTGATTTGTCTAAGTTTTGTGCCAAATAAAAATGGACTCCTAGTTCATTACTGGATTCCTAGTTCATTACTAATTCTTAGACTTAGCAGAATGTCAGAAACACTGGAGATGCTTTTAAAAACAGACATTATCAAGTCCTATCCCAGAACTACTGAGTCAGTCTCCAGGGGTGGAGGCCAAGGATCTCTGAGCACACATTTCCTAAAATATTTTGCTTAAGAATAAACCTGGGCTTGGTGTGGTGGCTCACACCTTTAAACCCAGCACTTTGGGAGGCCAAGGCGGGAGGATCACTTGAGGCCAAGAGGCCAGAAGTTTAAGGTCAGCCTGGGTAACACAGTGATACCTTGTCTCTACAAAAAAGAAGAAAAAAGAAAATTAGTCAGGCATGGTGGCACCCATCTGTAGTCCCAGCTCCACTCAGGAGATTGAGATAGGGGATTCACTTGAGTCCAGACATTTGAGGTTGCAGTGAGCTATGATTGCCACCACTGCGCTCCAGCCTAGGTGACAGCAAGACCCTGTCTCAAAAATAATAATAATAATAATAAATAAACCTGTATCTCTATAGGGATAATGGTGTAGTAGAGAATCTCAGGTGACAAAAATCCCATCTGTCCATCAAGGTTGATCTCAAATGTAGTCTCTTAGGAACCTTTCTCAATCTGGGTCCCACCCGCCTTTAAGCTTCCATAGTCTTTGCTCATATCTTCCTTTTAGCACTTAGCACACAGTGCTTGTGGTTTACATACCTGCCCTTCCTCATCCCAGCTGGAACTCTTGTAGGTCAATAGTGGCCGTTTTTCCTTTTTTTTTTTTTGAGATGGGAGTCTCACTCTGCACCCGGCTAGAGTGCAGTGACATGATCTCGGCTCACTGCAACCTCCGCCTCCCAGGTTCAAGCAATTCTCCTGCCTCAGCCTCCCGAGTAGCTGGGATTACAGGCACCCACCACCACGCCTGGCTAATTTTTGTATTTTTTAGTAGAGACGGGGTTTCATCATGTTGGCCAGGCTGGTCTTGAACTCCTGACCTCAGTTGATCCTCCCACCTCGGCCTCCTTAAGTGTTGGGATTACAGGCGTGAGCCACCGCACCTGGCCCCTTTCCTCTTTCTAGCCCATTGGTCAGCTTACTTCTTGGGTTAA
The DNA here is from genome assembly GCF_037993035.2 of Macaca fascicularis. NCBI lineage: Eukaryota > Metazoa > Chordata > Mammalia > Primates > Cercopithecidae > Macaca > Macaca fascicularis. Next base: position 106,793,137 of record NC_088388.1, on the reverse strand, counting down.
ATAAACTTTACCTTTGGTCCCAGTACAGAACACTGAATGGAACATTGACCTAAAGTAAAGCCTTCTATGCAGACACATGTGGTTAGCAAGTTGTCCTACACTGCTCTCTTTCCTCCTATGCCTTTTAGTCCTAGTCTTTCCCCTTGCCTGCTCCTCATCTGGAGAGGGGCAGAGGAGTTCCAATCTAGGCATCCCAAGTTAAAAAACAGTGTCTCAGAGAAGCAATGGTATGAATGACAGCTATTAAATCATAATACTGTGTGCAAGGCTATGCGTCCTGGTTTAAAGAAATTTGTGAGAACTGGGAGTTTAACCAGCCCGTATAACACTGCTTCCTTGAAAAATTTATTTTCAAACATCTGGTTTACATGAGATCTTAAATTTTTAAAACAATATTTTAATTAATCCAATATACTTAAAATACTATTTCAGTATGTGTCATTAGCCACATTTCATGTATCCAATAGCCACATGTGGCTGATGACTACCCTGTTGAACAATGAAGTCTTAACTTCTTCAAATTAGACTGTTAGAATAGGTGGGCAGGCAAACATGAACACCAAAGGAGAGGGCTCTCACTAAGGAACATTAGGCAACCATCCGGCAATGGTCAGGCAGATTTAAACTCTGTAAAATAATAACCGGTCACAGCCGGCACCAGGGAAAGGCAGTCTCCCAATAGATAGAAAACACCTGAAGCTGGTTATCAGCCACTTCCCAACAGGCTCTTAGGAGCTGAGTGCGCGCGCTCACGCATGCACACTAAGATGCAAAAGGGCGGAGTTTAACTGGTATATGTGAAAGTGACACCAGCAAAATCCTCTCTTCTTACAGTGTTACCCCAGTCCAGTTGCACAATATACTTCATCTATACAACACTATGGAAAACGTAGCAACTTTGTTATACTATTCATCAGTAGGGTTTGGGCTTTTTTAAAGTATTTTTTTTTTCTAATTCAATGGGGCGGGTTGGGGGGGGCGGGCGGGGAGTGGAGGCTGTGTTGCAACTATGTTGCCCAGGCTGGTCTCCAACTGTTGGGCTCAAACAATCCTCCCACCTCAGCCTCCCAAAGTGCTGTGATTACAGGTGCAAGCCACCAGCAATGCTTTTTTGTTTGTTCGTTTTTGTTTTTTCTTTTACTTTTTTGAGACAGAATTTTGCTCTTGTTGTCCAGGCTGGAGTGCAATGGCACAATCTTGGCTCACTGCAACCTCCGCCTCCCAGGTTCAAGCGATTCTCCGCCTAAGCCTCCCAAGTAGCTGGGATTACAGGCATGTGCCACCATGCCTGGCTAATTTTGTACTTTTAGTAGAGCAGGGTTTCTCCATGTTGGTCAGGCTGGTCTTGAACTCCTGACCCCAGGAGGATCCACCCACATCAGCCTCCCAAAGTGCTGGAATTACAAACCAAGTCCGGCGGTTTTTTTTTTTTTTTTTTAAATGGCATGAATGTCTACAAAAAATATTTTTAAATCAACAAATATTGTTCTAATAGGCTAAAAAAGCATTTAGAGGAGGTTTTCTTTTTTCTTCCTTTTTTTTTTTTGAGACGGAGTCTCAGTCACCCAGGCTGGACTGCAGTGGCACAATCTCAGTTGTTCAAATGGCCTTTTAAAATTGGTACGAATTATTTCATTTCCTTCTCCAAAAGTGTTCGCATTTTAAATTAAGACTGCTGGAAGAAGCTGGGTGCAGTGGCTCATGCCTGTAATCCCAACACTTTGGGAGGCCAAGGCAGGTGGATCATGAGGTCAGGAGTTCGAGACCAGCCTGACCAATATGGTGAAACCCTGTCTCTACTAAAAATACAAAAATTAGCTGAAGACAAAGTTGTCTTCAGCCTCTTAAGGAATTGGTACGTATTTATGGGTGGACCTTCCAGCAGGTGGCGCTTTAACTATCTCGTAACAACCTAAAGACTGTTTGCATAAACAATAGTGTTGTCATTTTATAGTGCTTCCATAATGTCCCGTAAATCAAAGTGCTGTGTTTTGTTTTAAAAAGGGTATTATAGAGACTGTCCTCATCAGGGGCTGCCTTTGGTTAACAGATGAATAATTGTTGGAAGCTAAACAATGGGTACAGGTGGACACACAGAGTGGAATAATAGATATTGGAGACTCCAAAAAGTGGCAGGGTGGGAGGGAGGTGAGGGTTGAAAAATTACCTGTTGGGTACAGTGTTCATTATTTGGGTGATGGGAACACTAAAAGCCCAGACTTTACCACTACCCAACATACACATGTAAGAAACCTGCACTTGTACACACATATATATGTAATAAATATATATAATATATATAAAATTTATATTATTTTTTCTTTTTTTTTTTTTTTTTTGAGACGGAGCCTAGCTCTGTCGCCCAGGCTGGAGTGCAGTGGCCGGATCTCAGCTCACTGCAAGCTCCACCTCCCAGGTTTATGCCATTCTCCTGCCTCAGCCTCCCGAGTAGCTGGGACTATAAGCGCCCGCCACCTCGCCCGGCTAGTTTTTTGTATTTTTTTAGTAGAGACGGGGTTTCACCGCGTTAGCCAGGATGGTCTCGATCTCCTGACCTCGTGATCCGCCCGTCTTGGCCTCCCAAAGTGCTGAGATTACAGGCTTGAGCCACTGCGCCCGGCCTCCTTTTGTTTTAAGCCTCTGTGGCACTGGTATGTCAGGCCAGGTTTCTATTACCAACCAGAACAGTTTTCAGTAACCCTTTTCTGATGAATGTGTAAGTTAAACATTAAAGAACTGAAGAAACTGATGCCTGAGTGTGAGCGCTGGAATGCGAAAACAAACCCATTAAGACCTGGCCTGGGTTTTCTCCGGCCCTAAAGTCTGATCAAATAATGAAAACATTCTTACACATACAACTCGTGCCAGAGCTCATTCAAGGTGAAGAAACTTTCCAAGACTCTAGAGAAAGCTTTCCAGACCCTAGACCCTAAAGATTAGATATAGATCGAATGAAACACTGCCGCTTGTAGGTGCACTCCCAGACATAGGCATATAACTCAGAATATATATAAGCACTGAAAAAAAGACCTTGTAAATTTGAGTTGGTCCGATGAGTTACTCCGACCTCCTCCCTGAAACTGGTTGCAGAAATAAACTCCCTTCTTTCTCACTCTGTCTGCATCTCATTATTGAACTATGAGAACAAGCAGCTGGACCCCTCGTTCTGTCTGGGTACACTGGCAGAGGAACAGACATATAGATCAATTGGACATAGGAAGAAACTCACACAAATATGCTGAAATTGATTTTTGACAAAAGTGCAAAAGCAGTTCAATGGAGAAAAGATAGTCTTTTCAACAAGTGGTGCTGGAGCAATTGGACATCTACTGGGAAAAAAATAAACTTTGACTACGTTGGTTAGAAAAAAAACTGTTGAAGAACTGAGGTCCCATCCAGGCATGGTGGCTCACACCTGTAATCCCAGCACTTTGAGAGGCTGAGGCAGGTGGATCACCTGAAGTCAGGAGTTTGAGACCAGCCTGGTCAACATGGTGAAACCACATCTCTACTAAAAATACAAAATTTAGCTGGGTGTGGTGGCTCATGCCTATAATCCCAGCTACTTGGGAGGCTGAGGCAGGAGAATTGCTTGAACCTGGGAGACGGAGGTTGCAGTGAGCCAACACAGTGCCACTGCACTCCAGCCTCAGCGACAGAGTGAGACTCTGTCTCAAAAAACAACAAAAAAGAATTGGAGTCTCAGAAAAGTTGAAACATCTGTCTCAGGTCACACAGAGTTTGGTGGCTAAGGTAAAAACAGAAACCAGGATTTTAACCTTTCAGTTTAGTCAGCAGCCAAAGTCTCCGCTCTGTAAATTCTGAAGGGGTCATGGTTCCTGTGGAACTGCTGAGACAGCAAATGCAAATGCATCTCTAATGAGAGCTGCTAGGATGATTTTCTTGGAAAAACTAACTTGGTAGTACAGTTTTCTCTGCAACACTGGGGGCTGCCGTTTTAAGAAGCTGTCTACAGTTTGTTTCTGTGAGGTCTTATGTATGCCTAGTCATGATTCTCTTTTCTGTCATAATTATGGTGCTGTGCCATTTCATCTACATTTAATCACTTAGTATCTGGACGTATCTTCAGCCTTCAAAATATATCAATAAATCAGGGAAATTTAGCAGATGGCCACTTAGCTGATTAAAAGGCAAGAGATTTATGAGGAAATTAGGTAATGCTGACCATGCAGTTCTCTAGTAGTCTGATAAACGGTGTTTTGAGAAGTCTGGCAATATATAAATGGTGTATTAGGGGAAGTAAAGCCTCTTCAGAACAACAAAATTGTACCCACCCTTCATGCATAAACCCGTAGGATTTAATGTTCCAAGCTTTCTTCTCCCAATGCTCAAACTTTTACAATGTACCTCATTCCTCGGTTTAAATATTATCCTCTTCTAGCAATCTTTTCTTTTTTTGTGTGTGTTTTTTTTTTTTCAGACGCAGTTTTGCTCTTGTTGCCCAGGCTGGAGTGCAATGGTGCGATCTCGGCTCATCACAACCTCCGCCTCCCGGGTTCAAGCAGTAGCTGGGATTACAGGCATGCATCACCACGCCCAGCTAATTTTGTATTTTTAGTAGAGATGGGGTTTCTCCATGTTGGTCAGGCTGGTCTCGAACTTCCGACCTCAGGTCATCCACTTGCCTCAGCCTCCCAAAGGGCTGGGATTACAGGCGTGAGCCACTGCACCCAGCTTCTTCCAGCAATCTTAATTTAAAATGCGAACACTTTTGGAGAAGGAAATGAAATAATTCGTATCAATTTTAAAAGGCCATTTGAACAATTATTAGCTCCAACTGACCATAAACAAGCATTCAGATGGTTCCATATATGCCTCACTCAATCAGCTGTTACATTCACTGCCTGCCCATTGGGGAGGCCACAGTCTATACACAATATGTGATGTAGAGAACTTGTAGTGCTAGTAGCTGGGGTTTCCATGCTGTCTTTGTCCATTTATGCCGCTATAACAGAACACCCAGAGAGCTCATTCCTTCTTCCACCATGCGAGGACACAGTGTGTCTACAAGCCAGGAAGAGTGCCTTCACCAGACATGGATTCTGTTGGCAGCTTGATCTTGGACTTCCCAGCCTCCAGAACTAAATAAATTTCTGTTGTTCATGAGCCAGCCAATCTATGGTATTTTTGTTATAGCAGTGTGAATGGACCAAGACATGCCTATTCTACTTTGCAGTGTATCAAAATCTTAATGGAATGGGAAAGGTCAGAAACAAACACTTTTTAAACATTCAACATAGAACCAAACATAAAGCCTTAAACATAACAGGAACTCGGTAATATTGTATTTGTATTTGTTGATTAACTATGCTTTTACCTATGTTCTATCGGATCCTAAACTTGGGAACTTTTTGTTTGGGTAAGTAGTAATAATCATACAATGTAACAAAGCAAAAAGTGATTTAATATTCAAGACGTTGTCCAAATATGATATCTCTAAATTGCATATTAATCTTTTCCAGGAAGTTTCATTCTTGGCATAAGGTCAATGGGACAGAAAAAAGAATTTTAGAAGATGCTTGATGAGGAAATGCTACTCCTATTTAGGAAAAGGAAAGCTTAATTCAATAAGTTATATTTTCTATGGTTGGAACATACGCTATTGACAAATGACAAACAAAGTAAATAGAAGGGGAATGAGAGGAACATATGATCATTCCGGTGTTAACAAACATGAATGTTGGTGAAAATGACTATATGAGCCAGAATCTGCATATCTGAGTAGATGATTCACACTCTTATAGACTCTCCAGACGAATGCTTAGGATTGAAGAAACGGGTTCCATCATTAAAAAGCTGGATGATCTAGGGTGATTCTTTGTCACTTCCCTTTCATAACTCTCATTGATCTAGCAGTAGTATGTGTCTGGCAATGGACTCTTTTTTTTTTTTTTTTTAAAGATGGAGTCTTGCTCTGTCGCCCAGGCTGGAGTGCAGTGGCGTGATCTTGGCTCAATGCAAGCTCCGCCTCCTGGGTTCACCCACCATTCTCCTTCCTCAGCTTCCCAAGTAGCTGGGACTACAGGCATGTGCCACCATGTCCAGATAATTTTTGTATTTTTAGTGGAGACGGGGTTTCACCATGTTAGCCAGGATGGTCTCGATCTCCTGACCTCATGATTCGCCCACCTCGGCCTCCCAAAGTGCTGTGGACTGTTTTTTAAAAACATACACTGTCTTATTTAAACTTTACCTCTTAAGGAGGCATGTACTATTTATATCTCTATTTAACCAATGAGGAAATGAAGGCTTGTACCAGGCAAGATAGAATTAGGTTATGCTACCATAACAAACACCACCAAATATCTTATTGGCTTAAAACAAGATTTAGTTTTTGGCTGGCTGGGCATGGTGGCTCACACCTGTAATCCCAGCACTTTGGGAGGCCAAGGTAGGAGGATTGCTTGTGCCCAGGAGTATAAGACTATCCTGGGCAACATAGTGAGATCCCATCTCTAAAAAAAAAAAAAAAATTAGCCGGGCATGGTGGCACACATCTGTAGTTCCAGCTACTTGAGAAGTTGACAGGGGAGGATTGTTTGAGCCTAGAAGGTTGTGGCTAGAGTGAGCCCTAATCACACCACTGCACTCCAGCCTGGGCAACAGACCAAGACCCTGTCAAAAAAAATTATTTTTTGGCCATACTATACAGTTCCACTGTGGGCTTCAGGTTTTGGTCACTTCCCTGACACAGGCCTGCTACCCAGGGAACTATTAGAAATGCCAGCCAGATAAGTGATCTCTTGAGCCCAGGGGTTTGAGACCAGCCTGGGCAACACGGTGAGAACCTGTCTCTACAAAAAAATACAAAATTAGCTAGGTGTGGTGGTGCTCACCTGTAGCTCCAACTACTCAGGAGGCTGAGGTGGAAGAATCCCTTATGCCTGGGAGGTCGAGGCTGCAGTGAGCTGTGATCATGCCACTGCACTCCAGCCTGGTGACAGAGCAAGAACTTGCCTCCCACCCCTGCCCCCCACAAAAAGACAGAATGAATAAAAACCTGCTGAAGTTTAGCTACACATGTTGCAGTACCTAAAACTTAGCATTTTTTTCTCTGTTGCCCAGGTTGGAGTGTAGTGATGTGATTACAGTTCACTGCAGCCTTGACCTCCTGGGCTCAAGTGATCCTCCCACCTCAGCCTCCTGAGAAGCTAGGGTCACAGATGTGCATCACCACACCCGACTAAATTACTAAATTAATTTTTTTTTTTTTGAGACGAAGTTTCACTCCTGTTGCCCAGGCTGGAGTACAATGGCATGATCTCAGCCCACTGCCACCTCCACCTCCCGAGTTCAAGCAATTCTCCTGCCTCAGTCTCCCAAGTAGCTGGGATTACAGGCATGAGCCACTATACCTGGCAAATTTTGTATTTTTAGTAGAGACAGGGTTTCTCCATGTTGGCCAGGTTGGTCTCAAACTCCCGACCTCAAGTGATCCACCTGCCTCGGCCTCCCAAAGTGCTGGGATTGCAGGTGTGAGCCACCACACCCAGCCAATTTTTTTTTATTTTTTAATTTTTTTAGAGATAACGGTATCACTGTGTTGCCCAGGCAGGTCTTGGACTCCTGGGCTCAAGCGATCCTCCTGCCTCGGCCTCCCAAATTGCTGGGAAAATAGGCATGAACCATCATGCCTGGTTATACTTAGCATTTTAATTTATGTGCAATCATCCCTTAAAGCGTCAGCTAGACTTAGGCACTTAAAAGGACTGATTTAAGTGTCTACTGCCCAGAATGATTGACTTTTTTCCCTGCCCAGGAGATGCATCTTTTTTGTTGTTGTTGTTCCAGAGACAGAGTCTTCTCTGTCACCCAGGCTGGAGTGCAGTGGTACGATCTCAATTCACTGCAACCTCTGCCTCCCCGGTTCAGGCAGTTCTCCTGCCTCAGCCTCCCGAGTAGCTGGGATTACAGGCGCCTGCCACCAAACCCGGATAACTGTTGTATTTTTAGTGGAGAGGGGTTTCACCCCATTGGCCAGGTTGGTCTTGAACTCCTGACCTCAAGTGATCCACCCACTTTGGCCTCCCGAAGTGCTGGGATTACAGGTGTGAGCTACTGTGCCTGGCCAGGAGTTTGCATCTTTAGGGGTCAAATAATTTTAAAATGTTCAATCCTCAAAACACAGAATGTCCCCTCTCTTCTTCCACCACAGCAAGACCATCAACCCTCCTAAGGGATACAACTTTTTTTTTTTGAGACAGAGTTTCGCTCTTCACTCAGGCTGGAGTGAAGTGGGCCATCTTGACTCACTGCAACCTCCACCTCCTGGGTTCAAGCGATTCTCCTGCCTCAGCCTCCTGAGTAGCTGAGGTGCGCACCACCATGTCCGGCTAATTTTTTTTTGTATTTTTAGTACAGACGGGGTTTCACCATATTGACCAGGCTGGTCTTGAACTCCTGACCTCAGGTGATCTGCCCACCTCAGCCTCCCAAAGTGCTGGGATTACAGGCAGCAGCCACTGCACTCAGCCAGGATGTAACTCTTAATATTCACCTTTTTAGAGGCGATGCCCCCAAGATATTCTAATATATTCATATAAACTTCTGGAGTAAGGACTTTTTAATGAATCTAAGCTATTCTATTCCCTTTCGAAAAGACGATGTGCTCAATGCATCTACGGCAGTTTTCTAGTACCTTCCTTGCTGAAAAAGAGAAAAAACAACCCATACATTTATCTGGGTCATTTCACCACATTATTAGGATGATTCACACTTAAGAATAAACTATCAGGTTTGAAAAATCTAATACATTTTATAAATAATATAAGAAAAAGAAAAACGTATCCATGTTGTGTCGGAAATAAATTAGAAATAAAAATCTGATGATTGTTCTTTAAAAGCCTAACACCTACCAGAAATCTTTTCTCTGATGGGGATTATTTGTGCTTTATTGCCATGGTGATAAAAATTTGTTTCCAATGGTATTATTTCAATTTTGCCCAATGGAAAAATTAGTTTGTGATTTTCTCACAACCATAAAATGTATTTCCAACAATACAGCTGTGAATTTTAATTTATTATCTCCCTGTTTCATATTTACTTTTTTTTTTTTTTTTTAAGGAGGCTTGTGTTCTAAGGGATTCTAATACATTAGCTAATTGTGTATGCTCTAGAGGCAGAATCTATCACTTAATAGTTCTGTAATCTTTAAAACATTTTTATTTTAATAGGTTTTTGGGAGAACAGGTAGTGTTTGGTTACATGAATAAATTCTTTACTGGTGATTTTGGAGATTTGGGTGCACCCGAGAAGTGTACTGTACCCAGTCTGTAATTTTTTTTTTTTTCCTTGAGACAGAGTCTGGCTGTGTCGCCCAGGCTGGAGTACAGTGGTGCGATCTCATCTCACTGCAACCTCCGCCTCTGGGGTTCAAGCAATTCTGCTGCTTCAGCCTCCCGAGTAACTGGGAATACAGGCACCTGCCACCACGCCCGGCTATTTTTGTATTTTTAGTAGAGATGGGGGTTTCACTATGTTGGCCAGGATGGTCTCCATCTCTTGACCTCGTGAACCACCCGCGTAGGCCTCCCAAAGTGTTGGGATTACAGGCGTGAGCCACTGCGCCCGGCCCAGTGTGTAGTGTTTTATCCCTTGCCTCTCTCCTGCTCTTCCCCACCTGGCTCCAATCATGTCTAGTTTTATATCTTTTGTCTCTTGATGTTGTCAACTTCTGCCTCTTATTCACTCTCCAGCCTTCAATAAAGACTTTGAAACTTGGCTTATAGGTTTCCCACCCAACTTCCTGCATCACTTGCATGATTCATGGCCAGTTCCCCTTGAACCTCATAAATTCTTTCTCTCCTTACTGCCAATGACTGCTACCTTAATTTCTCTCCAGCAGCTACTCCCATATTACATCTAAAGTTTGTTACCACTCAGAAGTGCTTTCCCTCTGTGTCTTAAGTCCTTGTATTCCAGATGCTGAGCACAATTCACCTCGTCAGACCCAGAACAGCCATTTTGTATACTCCCCTGAACTCTTATTCTTTAAGAACGTTGACTTTTTCCCCCTTCTTGAGTACTTTTTCTTCTCTCTACCCTGCTTGGAGTCTGGCTGATTGCTTGGACTTTTTCCATTCCACCTATACCCTTCATTTGTTTGTACCCACATCTTGCCCAGCAAAACTCCAATGCTAAATCCATGCTGAATCAATCCTTCATGACCTGCTTGACATAGTGTCTGGTCTAACCTAGGAAATGTGTGTTGGAGAATCCTCAGGCTGGAGTTTTTAGGCCACCTCCTTTCTAGCCAAGGGGCATCTGTGCTAGTGGATAAGTCATCAGCAGTTTAGCAGTGAAAGCCTCCTTTAGTGAATCAACTATATCCCTTCTATATTCCATTATTCTTTGATTTCTTTAGGCATTTCTGATAGTTCATTTCTCATCTTTTCTTTTCTTTTTTTCTTTTCTTTTCTCTTTCCAGAGTCTTGCTCTATCGCCCAGGATGGAGTGCAGTGGCATGATCTCGGCTGACTCCAACCTCCGCCTCCTGGGTTCAAGCGATTCTCAGCTTCCCAAGTAGCTGAGATTACAGGCGCCCACCACCACACACGGCTAACTTTTGTACTTTTTCACCATGTTGTTGGCCAGGCTGGTCTCGAACTCCTGACCTCAGGTGATCTGCCCACCTTGGCCTCCCAAAGTGCCGGGATTACAGGCATGAGCCACCATGCTGGGCCAAGGGAATTTCTTAGAAAGTTGAAGGGGAAGGGCCAGGCATGGTGACTCACACCTGTAATCCCAGCACTTTGGGTGGTCGAAGAGGGCGGATTGCCTCAGGTCAGGAGTTCGAGACCAGCCTGGCCAACATAGTTAAACCCCGTATCTACTAAAAAATACAAAAAACTAGCCGGGCGAGGTGGCGGGCGCCTGTAGTCCCAGCTACTCGGGAGGCTGAGGCAGGAGAATGGCGTGAACCCGGGAGGCGGAGCTTGCAGTGAGCTGAGATCCGGCCACTGCACTCCAGCCTGGGTGACAGAGCGAGACTCTGTCTCAAAAAAAAAAAAAAAAAAAAAAAAAAAAAAAAAATGTTGGAGGGGAATTGGGAATTGTGTAGTGGTCCAGTGTTCAGGCTTTGGAGAAAGACTTGTATTCTATATTTAAATCCCATATATCTTTTGGGACTTTGGGTAAGCTACTTGACCTCTCTGAGCCTTAGTATTCTCACCTCAGTAGTTTCACCTCCAGAATTAAGATTTAGAATGCAAAGAGCTCAGCACAATGCTTACCACACAGTGAACACTCATTAAATGGTAGCTAGTATTATGGTAGAGAAGTTTATCTCACTTTATTGGTGTACTTGAAGATCGAAAGAAAACGTCGTAATGGAAAAAGAGACAAAAAAAAAAAAAAAAAGGAGAATACGTTGTACATAGTAGCTGTTCAATAAATAACTGTTGAATATAATTGCCTGCAGAAAAATTTTTTTGGGGGTAGATTCTCACCTTGGGGGCTCCTATGATCTTTTTAAAAATTGAGTTTTCACCCTATATATGTCAATGATCAATTATGAAAAAACTGAAGTACAGATAAGTAACAAAAAAATTTCCCCAATTCTCCCAACCAGAGACAATCACTACCAACAATTTAGAGAATATCTTTCCAGATCTTTATTTTATTTTTTTGACACACAGTCTCTCTCTGTCGCCCATGCTGGAGTACAGTGGCACTATCTCAGCTCACTGCAACATCCGCCTCCCAGGCTCAAGTGATCCTCCCATCACCAAGTAGCTGGGACTACAGGCAGGCGGGCACCACCATATCTGGCTAATTTTTGTATTTTTAGTAGAGATGGGTTTTTGCCATGTTGGTCAGGTTGGCCTTGAACTCCTGGCCTCAAGTAATTCACCCACCTCAGCCTCCCAAAGTGCTGAGATTATAGGCCTGAGCCATGGCGCCCAGCCTCCTTTCTAGATCCTTATGCATATACACATGTGAAAAAGTTTGCACAAATACATACACGTAGTCTATATGTACTGAACCATATAGTACATATCATTTTGTAATTTGCTTTTTTCACTTAGTGAAATGTCATAGATATCTTTCCAAGCCAGAGAATATTGCTTCTCCTAAAAATTGAATAACACCCACTTGAACAGATACCCTGAGGCTTGGTAAAAATCAGGAAACTGTACACTAGATGGCAGTGTTGAAATAAATATTTTGGAAAATAAATACCGCGTTAACTAATGGAAGAACAAGAAGCTCCTGGGATTTCTTCAGTCAAGTCCTGTTATTGACAGCCTGATAATTAATAACTGGTGAAAGAACATATATCTGATCAAGATTGTATTACTTTGGAGGCTCCATATTCCCCGAGCTTGGGCTGCAAACATCAGCTCTAAAGACTCTTTAAGATTTGTAAGACTGCATTCAGATTTGTTTTATCATCCATCTGTGAAACTGAAAATTTGCCCTCTATGGAAGGAATAAACTGCTTGCCATCTCTTTCACACTCTCTTCCGGATGCCTGTACCAGACACAGCAGATGGACTGATACTTTTTCTGCCTCCCCAACCTGAAAAGCAACTCTGAATCCTGCACCACTTCCATTGCAACAGAGGAAGACTTGCCCCATAGTAGTTATGGGAGACACGTCTCCATGTCTGGTTTAAGGCACTCTGTGGGTGGTGCTTCACTCTGAGATTCCAAGTCTCAGGGACCTTTATGTGACTCTCCCTGGAATGTATCTTCTCCATAGCAACTGTCCACAGAGAGTGTGTCAGCCTGGGCCTTCTGAATCCCAGCCTTCCTTGGGTCAGATTTAGTCAAAGTTGTTTGTTTGTTTGTTTTAAATGCAGAGTCTTGCTCTGTTGCCCAAGCTGGAGTGCAGTGGCGTGATCTTGGTTCACCACAACCTCCACCTTCCAGGTTCAAGTGATTCTCCTGCCTCAGTCTCCTGAGTAGCTGGGACTACAGGCATGTGCCACTATGCTCGACTACTTTTTGTATTTTTAGAGAGATGGGGTTTCACTATGTTGGCCAGGCTGGTCTCAAACTCCTGACCTCATGATCTGCCCACCTCAGCCTCCCAAAGTGCTGGGATTACAGGTATGAACCACCGCGCCTGGCTACCATGTTTTTTGTAGATAGTTTCCATCCCTGATCCCAACAAATACACATCACACACACCCTCTGGCATTTGTACAGGACAATCAATTAGGGGAGAGTGCAAAATGCAAGTCTGGAACTGCAGTTTAGCCACTAACATTGTGATCTTGATTAAACCCCTTGGCCTGCCTGTTTCTCCACCTCTGTTTTGTTAAATGTGAGTAATAATGATACCTGACCCCATTCTAGGGTATCAAATACATAGATTATATAGGTACTTAGGATCCTCCCAATCCCTCTCGTAAAATACGAGAAAAGTATTTTGAATGAATTTGATCTTTTTCTTTCTTTCTCTCTCTCTTTCGACAGAGTCTCACTCTGTCACCCAGGCTGGAGTACAGTGGTATGATCTCAGCTGACTGCAACCTCTGCCTCCTGGGTTCAAGCCATTCTTCTGCCTCAGCCTCCTGAGTAGCTGGAATTACAGGCTCCCACCACCACGCCCAGCTAATTTTTGTACTTTTAGTAGAGACAGGGTTTCACCATGTTGGCCAGGCTGGTCTGGAACTCCTGACCTCAGGTGATCTGCCCACCTCAGTTTCCCAAAGTGCTGGGATTATAGGCTTGAGCCATTATACCCCACCAGAATTTGATCATTTCTGTTATTAAAAACAGTCATCATGGGAAGAATCAGGACTTTTTTTTTTAACATTTATTTTATTATTTAGTTTGTTTTTATCTTGTGCTACACTGACTTCTCAAACTCCACAGCAGAGGTCCTAGAAGGATAGTACCGTGAAAATATGATTGAGGACTTGAAGGTATTTTCAGAGTCAGAGCACAGTCATGTCACACTCACTGATAGTAACTCCGTGGGTCTATTATAGCACTGACTCACAGACACACATTTCATCTTACGGGAAGGAGCACAAAGGGATGAGAAGCAGCTTTGTTCCCACAGACTCTATGAAAAGCCACAAGTGACATTGCTCTGGGAGCTGACTGTTCTGGCTTTATTTAGCTGGAGAAAATGATGTCTGGCTTAAACTGAGAGCCTAAATAGGGAGATGTGAAGTGATGGTTTAGGAGATGCCATTGATGAAGGTTTAAAGACAATGTAGCTCCCTTCCCGGTCACAGGCAACCAATAGGAGAGTTAACTAGTGACCCAAATGAAACGTTGTCAATTTCATAACCTTTAACATGACTGAGTTGAATTCAATATATTTCAATCCAAAGAATGGCTTTTTTTTTTTTTTTTTGAGACAGAGGTTTGCTTTTGTTACCCAGGCTGGAGTGCAATGGCGTGATCTTGGCTCACTGCAACCTCTGCCTCCCAGTTTCAAGCGATTCTCCTGCCTCAGCCTCCTGAGTAGCTGAGATTACAGGCATGTACCACCACGCCCAGCTAATTTTGTATTTTGAGTAGAGATGGGGTTTCACCATGTTGGCCAGGCTGGTCTGAAACTCCTGACCTCAGGTGATCTGCTCTCCTTGCCCTCCCAAAGTGCTGGGATTATAGGCATGAGCCACTGTGCCCAGCCCAAAGAATGGCTTTTGAGTACTTACTCTGGCTAGGGTATGTGAGAGATGAATAAGTGAATCCGATTTCAGGAGGTGTAATCTAGAAGATATGTATACACACACACACACACACACACACACACACACACACACCCCTCTACTGTAGGGTGATAAACCCAGTTAGTCTATCTTGTTTATTGCCTTATATCAAGTGTCTGGAACGTAATAGGAACTCATTATTTTTTGGATGAAGAAATACATAATCTATGCAAAGTAAAATATAACTGCTGTCAGAGAAATAAAAAGTGATAATGGAGTACAGAAGGGGTAAAAAGTAATATTGACTAAAAGGAAGAAGGCAGGCCAGGTGCCGTGGCTCATGCCTGTAATCCCAGCACTTTGGGAGGCCAAGGTGGGTGGATTGTTTCAGCCCAGGAGTTCTAGACCAGCCAGGGCAACATGGTGAAACCTTGTCTCTACAAAAAATACAAAAAAAAAATAGCTGGGTGTGGTGACACATGCCTGCAGTCCCAGCTGCTCAGGCGGCTGAGGTAGGAGGATCACCTGAGCCTGGGAAGTTGAGGCTGCAGTGAGCCATGATTGCACCCTGCACTGCAACCTGAGCAACAAAGCAGGATGCGGTTTCAAGGAAGAGTCACGAGGAAAGGAAGTATTTGAACAGAACCTTGAGGGATGGGTGGAATTTTCATGGGAAAAGGAAAGTTGATTGAGATTGATCCCTTGCTTCAGGAGGAAACACGACGAGCACAGACAGGGAAGTCAGGAGACAAGAGAAAGATAAACTTAACAAAAAACAAAAATAAGCAAACACACATAGGCTTTCTGTGGCAGTTGCTGGTCAAAGCGCTTTACAAACACTAACTCATTTATTTCCTTGTTAATTTCTTCCTTGTCCCTGTGGTCATTCCAGAACATGTTGTTTAATATCCATGTATTTGTACAGTTTCCAAAGTTTCTTTTGTTATCAGTTTCTAGTTTTATTCCATAGTGATCTGAGAATATAAGTGATAAGACTTCAATTTTAAAAAAATTTTGAATTTTTTTTTTGTCCTAACATATGATCTATCCTGGAGAATGTTCCATGTGCTGATGAGAATAATGTATATTCTGTGGTTGTTGGGTAGAATGTTCTGTAAATGTTAGTTAGGTCTATTTGTTCTAAAGTACACAGTTGAAATCCAAAATTTGTTAATTTCTGTCTAGATGATCTTAATGCTGAGAGTAGGGTGTTGAAGTCCCCCACTATTTTTGCATTGGAGTCTATCTCACCCTTTAGATCTAATAATATTTAATTTTATTCCATGCACTTAGATGACTGCTTTGGTGTCATATATGTTTAGAATTGTTATATTGTCTCTCTTTTTTCAAGATGGAGTCTTGCTCTATTGCCCACTCTGGTGTGCAGTGGTGCGAACTCTGCTCACTGCAACCTCCGCCTCCTGGGTTCGAGCGATTCTCCTGCCTAGGCCTTCTGAGTAGCTGGGATTACAGGCATGTGCCACCACGCCTGGCTAATTCTTGTATTTTTAGTAGAGATGGGGTTTCACCATGTTGGTCAGTCTAGTCTCAAATTCCTGACCTCAGGTGATCTGCTCACCTTGGCCTCCCAAAGTGCTGGGATTACAGGTGTGAGCCACCGTGCCCAGCCTAGAACTGTTATATTCTCTTGCTGAATTGATCCCTTTATCATTATATAATGCCCCTTTTTGTATAATGTCTCTTTTTACTGTCTTTTACTTAAAGTCTGCTTTATCTGATATAAGTATAGCTACTCATGCTCACTTTTGGTTTCCATTTGCATGGAATATCTCTTTCCATCCCTTGTTAGTCTATTTTGTGTCTTTACAAGTGAGATGAGTTTCTTATAGGCAGCATATAGTTCAGTAATTTTTAAAATCCATTTAGCTAGTCTCCCTCTGACTGTATATATTTAGTCAGAGTCATCCTTCAAAATATATATATTTTGAAGCACATTCTCACTCTATTGCCCAGGCTAGAGTGCAGTGGCATGGTCTTGGCTCACTGCAGCCTGTGCCTCCTGGCTCAAGCAATCCTCTCACCTCAGCTTCCTGAGTAGTTGGGACTACAATTTCACGCCACCATGCTTGGTTAATTTTTACATTTTATTTTTTCATTTTTTATTTTTTACTTTTTAGAGACAAGGTCTCACTATATTGTCCAGTTAGTCATGAACCCCTGGACTCAAGCAATCCTCCTGCCTCAGCCTTCCAAAGTGCTGGGATTACAGACATGAGCTACTGCACATGGCCTCAGTCTATAATCTTTTAAGTAAAACATTAAATTCATTTACTTTCAAGGTTATTACTGATATGTGGCAGCTTATTCCAGTCATTCTATTCATTGGTTTCTGGTTGTTTTGTATATCCTTTCTTCCTTTCTTTCTCTCTTATTGCTTATCATTGTGGTTTGGTGGTTTTCTGCAGTAGTAACATTTGAGTCTTTTCTCTCCCTCATTTGTGTGTTTGCTGTACCAGTGGGTTTTATACTTTCATGTGTTTTCATGATAGTAGACATTGCTCTTTTGCTTCCAGGTGTAGGTCTTGGAATGTGACTTTGTATCTCTTCCCATCAAGAGATGTAATCTTGAGTTGTTTTTTGACTTGCCTTAGACAATCACTTGCAGCAGAAGCAACTCTGTTCAAGTTCTAAGCTTATGCCTCAAAAGGTCATATATACTTCTTTTTCCATAGGTTAATGGGGTACGGGTGGTATTTGGTTACATAAATTCTTTAGTGGTGATTTGTGAGATTTTGGTGCACCCATAACCTGAGCAGTATACACTGCATCCTATCTGTAGTCTTTTATCCCTCACCTCCCTCACACCCTTTCCCCCAAGTCCCCAAAGTCCATTGTATCATTCTTATGCCTTTGCTTCTTCATAACTTAGCTCTGACATATCAGTGAGAACATATGATCTTTGATTTTCCATTCTTGAGTTACTTCACTTAGAATAATAGTCTCCAATCTCATCTAGGTCCCTGTGAATACCATTAATTCATTTCTTTTTATGGCTGAATAGTATTCCACAGTTTCTTTATCCACTCGTTGATTGCTGGGCATTTGGGTAGGTTCCACGATTTTGCAATTGCAAATTGTGCTGCTATAAACATGCAAGTGTAAGTATCTTTTTTGTATAATGACTTCTTTTCCTCTGGTAGACACTCAGTGGTGGGATTGCTGGATCAAATGGTAGTTCTAAGTTCTTTAAGTAATCTCCACACTATTTTCCATAGCGGCTACACTAGTTTACATTTTCACCAGCAGTGTATGAGTGCTCCCTGATCACCACATCCATGCCAACATCTACCGGCTTTTACTTTTTTGATTATGGCCATTCTTGCAGGAGTAATACGGTATTGCATTGTGGTTTTGACTTGCATTTCCCTGATCATTAGTGATGTTGAGCATTTTTTCTTATGTTTGTTGGTCATTTGTATATCTTCTTCTGAGAATTGTCTATTCATGTCCTTAGCCTATTTTTTGATGAGATTGCTTGCTTTTTTTCTTGCTGATTTGTTTGAGTTCATTGTAGGTTCTGGATATTAGTCCTTTTTCAGATGTATAGACTGCGAAGATTTTCTCCCACTCGGTGGGTTGTCTATTTACTCTACTGACTATTCCTTTTGCCGTGCAAAAGCTCTTTAGTTTAATTAACTCCCAGCCATTTCTTTGTTTTTATTACATTCACTTTTGGGTTCTTGGTCATGAAATTCTTGCCTAAGCCAATGTTTAGAATGGTTTTTCCAATGTTATCTTCTAGAATTTTCATAGTTTTAGGCCATAGATCTAAGTCCTTAATCCATCTTGGGTTGCTTTTTGTATGAGAGATGAGGATCCAGTTTCATTTTCCCCCATGTGGCTAGCCAATTATCCCAGCACCATTTGTTGATAAGATTGTCCTTTCCCCACTTTACGTTTTTGTTTGCTTTGTCGAAGATCAGTTGGCTCTAAGTATTTGGGTTTATTTCTGGGTTCTCTATTCTGTTCCATTAGTCTATGTGCCTATTTTTTATACCAGTACCACACTGTTTTGGTGACTATGGCCTTACAGTATAGTTTGAAATCAGGTAGTGAGGCCTCCAGTTTTGTTCTTTTTGCTTAGTCTTGCTTTGACCATGTGGGCTTTTTGGTTCCATATGAATTTTAGAATTGTTTTGTCTAATTCTGTGAAGAATGATGGTGGTATTCTGATGGGGATTGCACTGAATTTGTAGATTGCTTTTGGCGGTATGGTCATTTTCACAATATTGATTCTACCCATTCCTGAACATGGGAAGTGTTTCCATTTGTTTGTGTCCTTTGTGATTTCTTTCAGCAGTGTTTTTTAGTTTTCCTTGTAGAGGTCTTTTGCCTCCTTGGTTAGGTATATTCCTAAGTATTTCTTTTTTCAGCTATTGTAAAAGGGGTTGAGTTCTTTATTTGATTCTCTGCTTGGTTGCTGTTGGTATATAGAAGAGCTACTGATTTGTGTACATTAATCTTGTATCCAGAAACTTTGCTGAATTCTTTTATCATTTCTAGGAGCTTTCTGGAAGAGTCTTTAGGGTTTTCAAGGTAAATGATCATATAGTCAGCAAACAGTGACAGTTTGACTTCCTCTTCACTGATTTGGATGCCCTTTATTTCTTACTCTTGTCTGATTGCACCGGCTAGGGCTTCCAGTACTATGTTGAAAACGAGTGGTGAGTGTGTGCATCCTTGTCTTGTTCCAGTTCTCAGGGGGAATGTTTTTTTGAATTTTTCCCCATTCTGCATTATGTTGGCTATGGGTTTGTCATAGATGGCTTTTATTACATTGAGGTATGCCCTTATATGCTGATTTTGCTGAGAGTTTTAATCATAAAGGAATGCTGAATTTCAATGAATGATTTTTCTGCATCTATTGAGATGATCATGTGATTTTTTTTAGTTCTGTTTATGTGGTATATCACATTTATTGACTTGTGTATGTTAAGCCATCCCTGTATACCTGGTATGAAACCCACTTGATCATGGTGGATTATCTTTTTGATATGTTGTTGGATTTAGTTAGCTAGTATTTTTTTGTTAAAGATTTTAGCATCTATGTTCATTAAGGATACTGGTCTGTACTTTTCTCTTTTGTTTATGTCCTTTCCTGGTTTTGGTATTAGGGTGATACTGGCTTCATAGAATGAATTAGGGAGGGTTCCGTCTTTCTCTTTCTTGTGGAATAGTGTCAAAAGGATTGGTACCAATTCTTCTTTGAATGTCTGGTAGAATTCTGCTGTGAATCCCTCTGGTCCTGGGCTTTTTGTTGGTAATTTTTAAATTACCATTTCTTTTTTTTTTTTTTTTTTTTTTTTGAGACGGAGTCTTGCTGTGTCACCCAGGCTGGAGTGCAATGGCCAGATCTCGGCTCACTGCAAGCTCCGCCTCCCGGGTTCACGCCATTCTCCTGCCTCAGCCTCCCGAGTAGCTGGGACTACAGGCACCCGCCACCTCGACCAGCTAGTTTTTTTTTTTTTGTATTTTTTATTGGAGACGGGGTTTCACCGTGTTAGCCAGGATGGTCTCGATCTCCTGACCTCGTGATCCGCCCGTCTCGGCCTCCCAAAGTGCTGGGATTACAGGCTTGAGCCACCGCGCCCGGCCTAAATTACCATTTCAATCTCACTGCTTGTTATTGTCTGCTCAGGGTATTTAATTCTTTTTGATTTAAGCTAGGAAGGTTGTATTTTTCCAGGAACTTATCCAACTCTTCTTGGTTTTCTAATTTATGTGCATAAAGGTGTTCATAGCAGCCTTGAATGACCTTTTGTATTTCAGTGATGTCAGTTGTAACATCTCCCGTTTTGTTTCTTAATTAGGTTATTTGGATTTTCTTTCTTTTTTTCTTGGTTAATCTTGCTAATGGTCTATCAATTTTATTTATCTTTTCAAAGAACTAGCTTTTTGTTTCATTTATCTTTTGTATTTTTGTTTGTTTGTTTCAATTTCATTTAGTTCTGCTCTGATCTTGTTTATTTCCTTTTTTCTGCTGGGTTTGGGTTTGGTTAGTTCTTGTTCCTCTAGTTCCTTGAAGTGTGACCTTAGAATTTCAGTTTGTGCTTCTTCAGTCTTTTTGATGTAGGCGTTTATGGCTATGAACTTTCCTCTTAGCACTGCCTTTGCTGTATATCCCAGAGGTTTTGATAGGCTGTGTCATTGTTGTTCAGTTCAAAGCATTTTAAAATTTCCATCTTGATTTTGTTTTTGACCCAATGATCATTCAGGGCAGGTTATTTAATTTCCATGTGTTTACATGGTTTTGAAGGTTCCTTTTGGAGTTGAGTTCCAGCTTTATTCCACTGTGGTCTGAGAGAATGCTTGATATAACTTCAATTTTCTTAAATTTATTGAGGCTCGTTTTGTGGGTTATCATATGGTCTATCTTAGAGGAAGTTTCATGTGCTGTTGAACAGAATGTGTATTCTGTGGCTGTTGGATAAAATATTCTGTGTATATATCTGTTAAGTCCATTTGTTCCAAGGTATAGTTTAAATCCATTCTTTGTTGACTTTGTCTTGATGACCTGTCTCTAGTGCTGTCAGTGGAGAATTGAAGTCCCCCACTATTATTTTGTTGCTGTCTATCTAATTTCTTAGATCTATTAGGAATTGTTTTGTAAATTTGGGAGCTCCAGTGTTAGGTGCATATATGTTTAGGATTGTGATATTCTTCTGTTGGACAAGGCCTTTTACCATTATATAATGTTCCTCTTTGTCTATTTTTATATTTTGAGATGCAGTCTTGCTCTGTCACCCAGGCTGGAGTGCAGTGGCACAATCTTGGCTCATTGCAACCTCCGCCCCCCGGGTTCAAGTGATTCTTCTGCCTCAGCCTCCTGAGTAGCTGGGATTACAGGCATGTGCCACCATGCCTATTTTTTGTATTTTCAGTAGAGATGGGGTTTTGTCATGTTGGCCAGGCTGGTCTCGAACTCCTAACCTCAGGTGATCTGCCTGCCTTGGCCTCCCAAAATGCTGGGATTACAGGTGTGAACCACTGTGCCCGGCTTCTCTTTGTCTCTTTTAATTGCTGTTGCTTTAAAGTTTGTTTTGTCTGATATAAGAATAGCAACCCCTGCTCACTTTTGGTATCCATTTGCATGAAATACTTTTTTCTGTCACTTTACTTTAAGCTTATGAGAGTCCTTATGTATTAGGTGAGTCTCCTGAAGGCAGCAGATAGCTGGTTGGTGAGTTCTTACCCATTCTGCCATTCTGCATCTTTTAAGTGGAACATTTAGGTCATTTACATTCAATGTTAGTATTGAGATGTGAGGTACCATTGCATTCAACATGCTATTTGTTTCCTGTGTACCTTGTTTTTTGTTGTTGTTTTTTGCTTTCTAACTTGTATTTTTGTTTTATAGGTCCTATATGATTTATACTTTAAAGAGGTTCTGTTTTGATGTGTTTTCAGGATTTGTTTCAAGATTTAGAGCTCCTTTTAGCAGTTCTTGTAGTGGCTGGTGGCTTATTAGTGATGAATTCTCTCAGCATTTGTCTGAAAAAGACTATCTTTCCTTCATATATATGCTTAGTTCTGCTGGATACAAAATTCTTGGCTGATAATTGTTTTGTTTGAGGAGGCTAAAGGTAGGGCGCCAATCCCTTCTAGCTTGTAGGGTTTCTGCTGAGAAATCTGCTGTTAATCTGATAGGTTCTCCTTTATAGGTTACCTGGTGCTTTGTCTCACAGCTCTTAAGATTCATTCCTTCATCTTCACTTTAGATAACCTGATGACAGTGTGCCTAGCTGATGACCTTTTTATGATGAATTTCCCAGGTATTCGTCATGCTTCTTGTATGTGTGAGAGGTGAAGCCGGCAGGGCTTCTGGGTTAGGTGGGGACTTGGAGAACTTTTCTGTCTAGCTAAAGGATTGTAAATGCACCAATCAGCACTCTGTGTCTAGCTAAAGGTTTGTAAATGTACCAATCAGCACTCCGTAAAATGGACCAATCAGCACTCTGTAAAATGGACCAATCAGCAGGATGTGGGTGGGGCCAAATAAGGTAATAAAAGCAGGCTACCCAAGCCAGCACCAGCAACCCACTCGGGTCCCCTTCCACACTGTGGAGACTTTGTTCTTTTGCTCTTCACAATGAATCTTGCTGCTGCTTACTCTTTGGGTCTGCACTACCTTTATGAGCTGTAACACTCAATGCGAAGGTCTGCAGCTCCACTCCTAAAGTCAGCAAGACCACAAACCCACTGAGAGGAACAAACAACTCTGGACGTGCCACCTTTAAGAGCTGTAACACTCACTGTGAAGGTCTGTGGCTTCACTCCTGAAGTCAGCAAGACCACGAACCCACCAGAAGGAAGAAACTCTGGACACACCATCTTTAAGAACTGTAACACTCACCGCAAGGGTCCATGGCATCGTTCTCAAAGTCAGCGAGACCAAGAACTCACTGGAACCAATTCCGGACACATTTGGATGTCTAGGTCTCTAGCAAGACTGGGGAAGTTTTCTTCTATTATTCCCCCAAATATGTTTTCCAAACTTTTAGATTTCTCTTCTTCCTCAGAAACACTGATTATTCTTAGGTTTGGTTGTTTAACATAATCCCAGACTTCTTGGAGGCTTTGTTCATATTTTCTTTTTCTTTTTTTGTCTTTGTTGGATTGGATTAATTCAAATACCTTGTCTTTGAGCTCTGAATTTCTTTCTTCTACTTGTTCAATTCTATTGCTGAGACTTTCCAGAGCATTTTGCAGCATTTCTTTAAGTGTGTCCAATATACCTTGAAGTTTTGTTTGTTTTTTCTTTATGCTATTTCCTCAGATATTTCTCCCTTTGCTTCTTGTATCATTTTTTTGGATTTCCTTGCATTGAGATTCACCTTTCTCTACTGCCTCCCTGATTAGCTTAATAACTAACCTTCTGAATTCCTTTTCAGGTAAATCAGGGATTTCTTCTTGGTTTGGATCCATTGCTGGTGAGCTAGTGTGATTTTCTGGCAGGTGTTAAAGAGCCTTGTTTTGTCATATTACCAGAGTTGGTTTTCTGGTTCCTTCTCATTTGGATAGACTCTGTCAGAGGGAAGGTCTTGGGCTGAAGGCTGTTGTTCAGATTCTTTTGTCCCACGGGGTGTTCCCTTGATGTAGTACTCTCCTTTTCATATGGATGTGGCTTCCTATGAGCTGAGCTGCAGTGATTGTTATCTCTTCTGGGTCTAGCCACTCAGTAAGCCAGGCTCTGGGCTAGTACTGAGGGTTGTCTGCAGATCTGCAGAGTCCTGTGATGTGAACTGTCTATGGGTTTCTCAGCTTTGGATACCAGTGCATGTTCCAGTGGAGGTGGCAGGAGGGTGAAATGGACTCTGTGAGGATTCTTAGCTTTGGTGGTTTAATGGTCTATTTGTGTGCTGGTTGGCCTCCTGCCAACCACTTGGAGTAGGCTGGCACTTTCCAGAGAGCATCAGCTGTGGTGGTATAGAGAGGAACTGGTGGTGGGTGGGGCCCTAGAACTCCCAAGAGTATATGCCCTTTGTCTTCAGCTACCAGGGTTGGTCGGGAAGGTCCATCAGGTGGGGGCAGGGCTAGGTGTGTCTGAGCTCAGAATCTCCTTGGGTGGGTCTTGCTGCAGCTGCTGTGGGGAATGGGGGTGAGGTTCCCAGGTCAATGGAGTTGTGTACCTAGGAGGACTATGTCTGCTTCTGCTGAGTCATGCGTGTTGTCAGGGAAGTGGGGAAAAGCCGGCAGTCACAGGCCTCACCCAGCTCCCATGCAATCCAAAGGGTTGGTCCCACTCCCACTGTGCCCCTTCAACAGCTTGAGTCTGTTTCCAGGCAGTGGGAGAGCAGGGCCTGAGAACTTGCCCCAGGCTACCTTCCTCCCAGCTGCAAAAATAAAGGGCTTTGGTTCTTCCCCCATCTACAGAGTCTGCACACCAGATTCGCACCCTCCCCCCAGTTCTGGCCAGGATGCTTCTCACCACGTTCAAATTGTTACAGCGTTCCCCTGGAGACTTCCCTCGTCCTGTGGTGTTTACGTCTGTACCTCTGTCTATCCTCCCAAAGGATCCTTGTGGTGCCAGGCAGGAATGGCCTGCTTAGGGACCCAGAATGCTCCCAGGACCTTTCTCGCTGCTTCCTCTACCCCTGTATTTCACTTGGTTCTCTAAATTGACTCAGCCCCAGGTATGGTCAGAAAATTCTCCCGCAAACTAGACCTTCAGTTTCCCCAGTGGGGGTGTGTGTTTGGGAGTGGAGGATCTCCCTTTCCCACTTCTGCAGTTTGGACACAGTGCTTGGGTGTCTCTTGGGTCCTGCAGGAGCAGTCCACTTCCTTCAGAGGGTCTATGGGTCCTCTTGGGACTCCTGGTTTGTTATTGAAGTTATTCTGGAGCTTAAGTTCACAATGTGAGCTTCCACACGCTGCTCTGTCCACCCGAGTCAGAGCTGCAATCTAGTCCCGTCTCCCATCTGCCATGATGATCATAAATAGTCAGAAGGTGCTACACATTTTTAAACGACCACATCTCACAGGAACTTACTCACTATGGGGAGGACAGTCCCAAAAGGATGGTACCAAACCATTTGTGAGAAATACTTCCCCATGGTCCAACCACCTCCCACAAGGCCTCACCTCCAACACAAGGAATTACAATTCAACATGTGATATGGGTGGGGACACAGATACAAACCATCCCATACATGCTTCTTATGTCACCCTTGGGAGCCAGGCTGCTGCCATGTGAACAAGCCTGGGCTACCCTCCTGGCTAATGAGAGACGCTGGCCGTGTTACCTCCTCAGCTCTAGATGGCAGTAGACAATTCCCAGAACTCTTTGGCTGAGTGCAGCCCAAACTGCCAACCCATAAAAACATCAACTAAACAAACTGTGCTGTTTTAAGCCACTAAGCTTTGGGATAGTTTGTTAAGCAGCAGAAGCTAATTGATACTTGACTACACACTATGCTGCCTCTAGATTATACTTAACTTTGTACAACAAATTTCATAGATGATTTTGCATGTTGTCTCATTTAATTTTCACAATTACTACATGAGATGGAATCTAAAAAAAATAGAGATTATAGGAATTTAACTTGTCCAACATCAATTGCTAATGAGTGGAAGAAGCAGTGTATAAAATAGACTGGGCATGGTAGCTCATGCCTATGATCCCAGCACTCTGGGAGGCTGAGGCAGGAGGATCACTTGAGGTCAGGAGTTTGAGACAAGCCTGGCCAACATGGTGAAACCCCGTCTCTACTGAATATACAAAAATTAGCCAGGTGTGGTGGCACATGCCTGTAGTCCCAGCTCCTCAGGAGGTTGAAGCACAAGAATCACTTGAACCCAGGAGGTGGAGGTTTCAGTGACTTGAGATTACGCCACCACACTCCAGCCTGGATGACAGAGCAAGACTCCGTCTCAAAAAAAAAAAAAAAAAAAAAAAAGGCTAAACTTTATAAAATTTCCTAAAAATCATAGGTCAAATGAGACTTCAACCAGTGCTGCTAAGGAACAGAGGCTACTTCTGATTCCGATTCCAGATATCATGGTGAATGAGCAGAGCTGCTAGCTGTGAGAGATGCCATGGAAATGAGAGAAAAGCTCTGGGATTTGAAGTACTAATGCAAAATTCATGAGAAACTTTTGAGGGGATGCAAAGTGAGTATGACCTGGCATGAAAAGGAAAACTCAGTTTGGGTAGAAGGCCAGGCTCCAGCGGGATGGAGGGGCAAGGGGACTTTGAGATTTTTTTTTTTTGTATATTGTCCTGGGTATATCACTGATATCTCTATTGTAATGTAGAAAAGAAATGTAGTAGTTCCAGCCCAAAGCCTCAAGTCAGTGGGACAAAAGCAGCGTGGTTGGCTGGAGTGAGAACAGTTAACAATGGGGCAGTCAGATAATTGAGTCTGTGTGTGTTCCCTACTCTCTCCCATCTCCGCAGACTTCCAGGAATTGTAAAGTTGAAACGGGGGGAGGAAGGAGCTTTCAGTGGGTATCTTTGAGGGTAAAGGTTTATGTAGCTTCTGCAATAATCTGGTATGAGGGTCAGAATTACCTGGTAAAGTTGTAAAATATGAAATGACACTCATCCTCCCTAAATCCCCAGAAACGGCACAAACAAGAATTTGGGCCTTAACTCCTCACTCTGGGTACACATTATCAGGGGAAAATGAACTCAGAGGCAACAAAATATTGAAATAGTGGAGAAGTCCAATCTGTTTGATGGAAAAACCACCACCCAAATGACCTATGCTGGAGGAACCAGAATTGGTATAAGACATGAACCATGAAATAAAAATAAGCTTAATAAATATCCTCAAAGAAATAGGAGATTATGTTGGTTAATATGAAGCAAGGACAAAAAACAACTAAGATGATCCAAGTAGATATCTCAGATATAAAAAGCATAATAGTTGAAATATAGATTCAACAGATATGGCACTGAGCAGAGTGAATATAGACAATAATTACTGAGCTTGAATATCAGGTCAAGAAACTGTCTTAGGTGCCTAAAGAATTAAGGCCCTAGCTTTAACTGGCAACAAGTACTGGAATTTGGAGGAACAAATTCTCTCTCTCGTATTTTTTTTTTTCCCAGATGGAGTCTCACTCTGTTGCCCAGGCTGGAGTACAGTGGCACAATCTCAGCTCACTGCAACCTCACTCTCCTGGGTTCAAGCAATCCTCCCACCTCAGCCTCCCAAGTAGCTAGGATTACAGGTGTGCACCAGCACACCAGGTTAATTTTTTTCTTTTTGGTATTTTTAGTAAAGACGGAGCTTCACCATGTTGACCAGGCTGGTTGTGAACTCCTGACCTCAAGAGATCCACCTGCTTTGGTCTCCCAAAGTACTGGGATTACAAGCGTGAGCCACTGAGCCCATCCTCATTTGTATTTCTTTTCTCTCTTACATATAAAGAAAGTACCGTATATACACAGTTCTGCACCTTGCTTTTTCATTAAACAAAAATGCCCAGAGATTATTCCGCAGTAAAATAAAAGATCTTCCTCATTTTATATTTTGTGTGTTTTTGTTTTCTTCTTCCTCATTTTCTTTTATTGTTGTACATTACTTCATTGTGTAGATGTTTTATAGTTTATCCAAATATCCCTCAGCGATGGATATTTGAATTTTTTTTTTTTTGAGATGGAGTCTCCTGTGTCGCCCAGGCTGGAGTGCAGGGGCATGATCTTGGCTCACTGCAACCTCTGCCTCCCGGTTTCAAGCAATTCTCCTGCCTCAGCCTCCCGAGTAGCTGGGACCACAGGCGCCCGCCACCATAACTGGCTAAATTTTTGTATTTTTAGTAGAGACGGGGTTTCACCATGTTGGCCAGGCTGGTCTCGAACTCCTAACCTCGTGATCTGCCTGCCTCAGCCTCCCAAAGTGCCGGGATTACAGGCGTGAGTCAGTAAGCCACTGCGCCTGGCTGATATTTGAATTATTTTCAGTCTTACTGCAGGGGATATCTTTGGTTTTTTTTGTTTTTTGAGACAGGGTCTGGCTCTGTCATCCAGGCTGGAGTGCAGTGGCGCGATACTGGCTCAGTGCAAACTCCGCCTCTGGGGTACAAGCCATCCTCCCACCTCAGCCTCCCCAGTAGCTGGAACTAGAGGGGAACACCATCACACTTGGCTAATTTTTGTATTTTTTATAGAGATGGAGTTTTGCCACATTGCCCAGGCTGGTCTCGAATTCCTGAGCTCAAGCTATTTGCCCACCTCGGCCTCCCAGAGTGCTGGGATTCCAGGCGTGAGCCATTGCGCTCAGCCCACTACTACTTTTTAACATAGTAAAGAAGGTGCTGGCCAGTGTTAAAAAAGAAAAGGGTCTGAGAGATATTAGGACTGAAATGAAAAAGATAAAACCACATCTGTTCAACATCTAAATATATTATTTTTTATTTTTAAATATCTAAAATTTTTATAGAGATGAGGTCTCGCTTTGTTGCCCAGGCCAGTCTCATACCCCTAGATTCAAACAATCCTCCTACCTTGGTCTATCAATGTGTTGGGATTTCAGACATGAGCCACCATGCCTGACCCAAATATATAACAAATAAAAATATTTGGCAAAATTGCTGGAGACAAGATCAACTTACAAAAATCAACACAGTTTCAAATAGCAAACTTGAAAATAAGATTTTGTTGACAATAACAGTAACAACTGCCTAAGAGAATGGATCATTAAAACATGGCAGGTTGGGTGTGGTGGCTCATGCCTGTAATCCCAGCACTTTGGGAGGCCAAGGTGGGCATATCACCTGAGGTTAGGAGTTCAAGACCAGCCTGGCCAACATGGTGAAAATCCATCTCTACAAAAATACAAAAATTTGCTGGGCATAATGGCAAGTGCCTGTAATCCCAGCTACTCATGAGGCTGAGGCAGGAGAATCACTTGAACCTGGGAGGCAGAGGTTGCAGCGAGCTGAGATGGCGCCATTGCACTCCAGCCTGGTCAACAGAGTGAGACTCCATCTCAAAAAACAAAACACATAGTGGATAAAGACTGAAATCGTTAGAAGCCTTGAAGTAGACATTCATGCAGGAATTCATATGTCTTAAATGTGGTAATGAAATGACAAAAGAAGCATATTGAAATTATATTAGAAATACATACAAACTCATCACAATTTTCATGAGGCTATATGCTTATGTCAAAACACCATATAATATGCACCATATAATATGTAGGAGTAAAGGATAAAGGCAAAAATTAAAGAGATAAAGCAGGAGAGATGTTCTGCATAGACTGATGATGATAATGTGTTAAGAATTAGGATCGTGCTTAATTCTTCACCTAAGGTAGAACAACACAAAACAAAACCTCATAAACAGAAATCCCTGCAAATCCACAGGGACTAGGCTCATCTTACACTGGGCAAGCGAAAGCTACATAAATGAATCATTAGAAATCTCATGGCATGCTAAGAAGGTGAATGATAGATTTTCTAAGCATGTAAGCACTGTTGAAATAAATTCAGCACTCTGTTAAGTCAAAGCCTCTATGCCTTAAGTGAAATGGCAGATGTGGTACCTATGACATTTTGCTCCCTCCTGGGACCTGAACATAAGAAACTCACCGGATTTTCTCACATGGTACTTGGTTAGCAAAATGTAGTTTTCCATCATTGTGTGGCAACTGTCACTTCACAGGCTTTAAAATGGGAAGCAACTGGCAATGACCTTGAATCACAGAGCTTCCTGGTTAGAATATTTTTGGCTGCTGGAATATTCAGTACAAACCACCATCTTCTGTTGATGAAATTCACATCAGAGCCCCTCTGGGTGATGTGCACAGTCCTAAAGAGGGTTGAGTTTCAAGTGGCTTAATCTATTTGACTGAAATACTGAGCCCCAGGCACTGTGGTCAAAACAAAGGTATCCAAGGGAACTGTGTCCTTTTGACTCATTAGATATTATTTTTAGAAGGAGTATATTAAATGGTCATCCTGTCCAGTTCTCCATCTGATGTTTGGCACTGCTTAGCAAGATTCCATTAATTAGTCATTTGATGATGATTGAACATCCTTGTCTGGAAAGCTTATCATTCCAGCAACAGGGATTGCATAACCCTTTTTATACATTAATGTGTTCATTCATTTCACAAATATTTGTTGAACTCCAACTACGTGTCAAGCACTGGGCATGCAAGGTTGAACAAGACAGATACATTTCTTATTTTGTGAGTTTAACTTTCCGGTGAGAGATGAGTACATTGACAGATATAGAAGAACATGCTACTGAATAATATTTAATGAAAATAAAACAGGGTGATGTCATAGGGAATGTTGGGGCAGGAAGTGGGATGACTACTTTAGGTGGGGATGGATGGAAAGCACTCTTTGAAGAGATAGCATTTTAACTGAGACCTGAATAGCAAGGAGGAAGCAGCCCTAGGAAGCATTCAGGACTGAAGCAATGGCTGGTACAAACTCAATGGTCAGGATAAGAAATTTGGTGGGTGTTCCATGGCATACTACACAACCATAAAAAGGAATGAGATCATGTCCTTTGCAGGGACATGGGTGGAACTGGAGGCCATCATCCTTAGTAAGCTAACACAGGAACAGAAGATCAAACACCACATGTTCTCACTTATAAGCAAGAGCTGAATGATGAGAACACATGGACACATAGAGGGAAACAACACACATTGGGGCCTACCAGAGGGCAGGGGGTGGGAGGAGGGAGAGGATCAGGAAAAATAACTAATGGGCACTAGGCTTAATATCTGGCTGATGAAATAATCTGTACAGCAAACACCCATGACACACATTTACCTATGTAACAAACCTGCACATCCTGCACATGTACCGCTGAACTTAAAAGTTTCGGTATGAAAATTTAAAAATAAAAAGATTAAGTGTAAAAAAAAAAAAAGAGAAGAAATTTGGTGTGTGCTGGAGGAAGAGAAAGACCTTGGCTTGAGGGACATATACCTGTTTATCATTTAGGTTTTCTGTTTTGTGAACCACCTATTCATATTATTTACCTTTGAAAAAATGGAAGGTCCTTGCTTTTTCTTGTATGTTTTCAAATGACCCTTGTATACCCTAAAATTAATTCCTTATTGGTTTTATGTGTCACAAACACATCCTAATTTGTCACTAGACCACTTGCTGGTATGGCATGATTTGTTGAACAGAAATTCTTGATTTTGATGTAGTCAAATCTCATCAACTTTTCTCCTTATGGATTTGCCTCCTGGGTCTTGTTTAAAAAATCCTTCACTGAGTTTATCAGATATTTTTGATATTTTCTTATTTAAATTTTTTGCTTGTTTGCTTTACAGATTTACCTTCTACATATAGTTATTTAATTCATCTGGAATTTACCTTCATTTATGGTGTGAAGAGTGGATTCATGTTAATTTTTTTCATGTCAGGAGCCACGTTCCACTGGGCATGGTGGCTCATGCCTGTAATCCCAGCATTTTGGGAGGCTGAAGTGGGCAGATCATTTGAGGTCAGGAGTTTGAGACCAGCCTGGCCAACATGGTGAAACCTTGTCTCTACTAAAAATATAAAAATTAGCCAGGTGTGGTGGCAGGCACCTGTAATCTCAGCTACTTGGGAGGCTGATGCAGGAGAATCGCTTGAACCCGCGAGGCGGAGGTTGCAGTGAGCCGAGATTGTGCCACTGCACTCCAGCCTGCATGACAGAGTGAGACTTCATCTCAAAAAAAAAAAAAAAAAAAAAAAGCGCCACGTTTTGCAACATCTTCTTTCCCTCTAGTTAGATGATGCCATTTCTATTATAAACCAACTAAGATCTGGGCATTAGGAACACTCATCAGTATTGACGTGTTTGTTTGTTTTAGAAATCATGAATTCATACTGAGACCTCCTGTGCCAATTCAACAACACCACAGAGATCTTCCTTTCTTTTCTCCATTCCACAATTGTACCCAATTGAGAACCCTGGCTTCCTCAAACATAATCATATTCACACCCTTAATTCTTCAATAAACATAAAATAGATTCAGAATTGTTACATCCATACCACTATGAAAAACAAACCTATTAAAAAAGAACTCAGCAAATAACTTAAAACAGAACTACCATTCGACCCGCAATCCCATTACTGGGTATATACCTAAAGAGATCTAAATTGTCTTATCATAAAGACACATGCACGTGTATGTTCATTGCAACACTGTTCACAATGGCAAATACATGGAAATCACCTAAATGCCCATCAACGGTAGACTAGGTAAAGAAAATGTGGTACATATACACTATGGAATAGTATTGATATGGAAGGGGGGCAGGGAAGTGCTGGGTAGAGGAGGGTGTGGTCCCTGGCTAGCACTTCATCCCCAGGCCTGTGCCCACAGACTTAGGTGAGGACAGGCATTTCTGTTTTCCTGCCCAGAGGTTTCATTTCCCAAGGCCACTCTGGCCTGCCATGCCCCCATCCTGTGCCCATAAAAACCCCGAGACCCTAGCGGGCAGAGGCACAAGCAGCTGGACTTCGAGAGGACTCAAGGGGAACACGCCAGGGGAAGAGCACACCGACAGAGGCGGGCAGGTCAGCAGGCCATGGACCAGCAGGACAACATGGAGTTTGGCCAGCGTTGGAGGAGGAGAGCCTGCGCCGCTGAACGGCCAGACTCCAGGGGAAAACCATCTCCCTTCTGGCTCCCCCATCCGCTGAGAGCTACTTCCACTCAACAAAACCTCGCACTCAGTCTCCAAGCCCATGTGTGATCCGATTCTTCCAGTACACCAAGGCAGGAACTCCGGGATACAGAAAGCCCTCTGTCCTTGCCATAAGGCAGGGGTCTAACTGAGCTGAGTAACACAAGCCGCCTATGGACGGCTAAACTAAAATAGCACCCCGTAACGCATGCCCACTGGGGCTTCAGCTGTAAACGTTCACCCCCAGACACTGCTGTGGGGTCAGAGCCCCACAACCTGCCCGTCTGCATGGTTCCCCATAGAGGTTTGAGCAGCGGCGCACGGAGAATCGAGCCGCACCCCCATCGCACACCCTGGGAGGAGTACAAGGGAACTTTTCCCATTTCACTGTGAAGCCATGAAAGCAGTGAGGTCATGTTCTTTGCAGCAATATGGGTGAAGCTAGAGGCCATTATCCTAAGCGAGCGAGTGCAGAAACAAAACCAAATGCCACATGTTCTCATAAGTGGGAGCAAAACATTCTGTACACATGGACACAAAAAAAGGAGTAATAGACACTGGGGCCTACTTAAGAGTGGAGGATGGGAGGAGGGTGAGGATGGGAAAACTGCCCATCGGGTGTTACGCTTATTACCTGGGTGATGAAATTATCTGTATAACAAACCCCATGACATGCAAGTTACCTATATAACAAACCTGCACATACACCCCAAACCTAAAATAAAAGTTTAAACAAAGGTATACAGAACTCTGGAGGGGCAGTCGCAAAAAACACACAGACAGAAAAGAGCTCAGGATTTGTCTGTGATCCCTTCACTCCCCACCTTTACTATGAGGGTTATGGTCAAAGCGTCGTGTCCAAAAGATCCTTGTCAGCCTCCCTGCCCTTTACTGAGGTTATGTTGCTAATATGAAATACACTCCGGTTTTCTATCTGTTCTCAGTTTTAAGTCCTTACTCCTCCTTTTTTAAAAATTTATTTTTATTTATTGTTGTTTTTTTAGACAGAGTCTTGCTCTGTCGCCCAGGCTAGAGTGCAGTGGCACGATTTTGGCTCACACCGCAGCCTCTGTATCCCAGGTTCAAGCAATTCTCCTGCCTAGCCTCCTGAGTAGCTGGGACTACAGGTGCACACCACCGACAACCCTAGGCTAATTTTTGTATTTGTAATAGAGACCGGGTTTCACCATGTTGGCCAGGCTGGTGTCAAACTCCTGGCCTCAAGTGATCCTCCCACCTCGGCCTCCTAAAGTGCTGGGATTATAGGCATGAGCCACTGTGCATGGCCGCTTCTTGTTAATTCTATTTTATTATTTGAATATGTGGAATATATTCACACATTTCGACAAGGAAAAACTACCCTCAGAGAAGCATCACTCTCCCTCCCATTCATCCTCCTAATTTCTCTCCTTGTATCTGGGTAATCTCATTGTTTTCTGATTACCCTTCCTGTGTTTCTTTTTGCAAAAAATGAAATAGGTACGTGTATATTTCTTGTCTTCCTGTTTTATTTTCTTACACAAAAAGCAGCATGCTACCTATACTCTTTAGCATTTTACTTTTTTCACTTAACAATATATCATGGAATCACTCTCCAATGTTGCTATTTATTTAATGCTGTAAATATTGTGTGTACTGTATTTACTGTGTTTCTGTGCTATTTTAAAAACATTTCTTTTGGTATTTAGGAAAATTTGTTTTGTTATCTTTGTTTAAAGCTTTTCTAGTATCTCTGGTTCACCATTTAAAAACTAACCATATACTTTCAGTTTAAGATGAGGATCCTTTTTCAGACTTTCTATTTTCTCCTTTACCTCTTCTCCTCCCATAATTTTTGCTGCATCATTTCTATTTTGTTCACATACTATTCTTCTACCTATTTCCCAGTCCTTCTTTTATTCTTCATTTTACAACTAAATATATTAAATGCTCATTATCAGTCCTTTTGCTGAAGTTTCTTCAGTTCTCCTTTGGTTAAATGAGAGTCTAGGTAGATTCCTTAGGAAGGGCCTGTGTGCACTAGAAAGACTGCCTGACTGTGTATAAAATCCTTGGTTTCCAGCTACTGTGGAGGCTGAGGAGGGAGGATTGCTTGAGCCCCAGAGTTTGAGGCCATACTGGGCAACACAGTGAGACCCCCATCTCTAAAGAAACAAACAAGCAAAAATCCTCAAGTCTGCCACAAGTCTCCCATTTAACCTGTTAAATGGCTCCTTCAGCCTCCCACAAGACAAGGATTTTGCTGGGACCATCCTGAATGCAAAATAGTCTATCACACCATCAGACCTGTGACAGATTACAAGCTCTACTATTGGGTTCAATATATGGCTACCGAACTTCTAAGCCTAGTGTTCTACACAATAATTAGTGACAACCGAGTTTCATGTAAAGGCTTTTCACTTGGGGTAGGAGGAGGAAAACAGTACCAGAGTGTCCAGATCCCATCACAGTACAAACTTTTGTGTGGAAGCTAAATTTAGATAGGGTTCCCAGAATATAAATAGCTAGGACACTAATTGGGGAATGCCTCTGGGGTGAGGCTACGTGAAAAGCAGCAGCTTTCATGGTTTAAAAAAAGGTTCCAAGGCTTCTTTCCCCTATAACAGCTGACGGTACATTCCTAGCTCCTTCCAGAACTTACTTCAACGAAAGGTCACTCATCTGCAATCTCTTCAAAGCCTTTGAGATTTCACAGGAGGCTAGAGTGTCAGGGCTGGAAGGATCTTAGAAGTGATCTAATCTGTTCTTTTTAAAAGTAACAGATGAGGAAACTGGTGGTATTAAATTGGGGTGAAAGGATAAGTACTTGACTTTTCTGTATGAAAAGTCAGGCTTATTAAAAATGTTTTGTAAAGTAATTTTAGGCTAGACACGCGTGGCTCATACCTGTAATCCTAGCACTTTGGGAGGCTCGGGCAGGATCACTTGAAGCCAGGAGACCGCATATCTAAACAAACAAACAAACAAAAACAAATAGTTTTGGTATAGGCAGGAACAAATAATTTAAAAATATTTTTAAGGTTTTGGTTCAGATTTTTTAAAAATAAATTTTAATTTTATTTTTATTTGTGTTTTGAGACAAAGACTCACTATGTCACCCACGCTGGAGTGAAGTGGCATGATCGTGGCTCACTGCAGCCTCTAACTCCTGGGCTCAAGCGAACCCCCCTCCTCAGCCCCGAGTAGCTGGGACTGCAGGATGGTGCCACCACTCCCGGCTGATTTTTAAATATTTTTTGTGGAGATAGGAGTCTCCCAGTATTGCCCAGGCTGGTCTCAAACTTCTGGCCTCAAGCTATCCTTCTGCCTCGGCCTCCCAAAACGCTGGCATTATAAGTGGGAGCTACCACACCCAGCCTGAAAAAATTTCTAAGAAAAAACCCTAACAAATTTGAAGTCCCTATATTTCCCTTTCTTATCTTATTCCTTTCTTTCTTTGAGTTAACCATTATAATGGATTTAGTGCTTTGACGCGTTTGTTCCATCTATATGTATTAATAAATATAATTTATAGAAATGGTAACATAGTCTATAACATCTTGAAATTTTTTTTTTTTTTACTATGTTGGCAAATACTTCGGTGAACCTCCTTTCACACACATGAGAGTTTCTTTAATATATATTACATGAATAATATCTATAACATTAATTACAGATAATACTATTATATATGGGTATCTATATCTAGAAGTAAAATTCATTGAGTATAGAACATTTTGAGTGTTATTAGATCTTGTCTCATTCCCTCCCTAGATAGCATTGTCCCATCTTCATCAAAACTTATTAGACTTTAAAACCTTTATAAAACAAAATGAGGCGAAAGTTTGTCTTACTATTTTATGGTGCATCTTGATTAATGGGGAATATTTTTCATGTTTTTTTTTGGTCACTAAGATTTCCTGTTTTTGAGAGTTGCCTGTTTATATATCCATTGCCCATTTTTCTGTTGGGTTATTAGTCTTTCTCTTACTGACTTTAGGAATTGAGCCCTGGATATTATTTCTTTGATGATTTTTATAAAGTTAATATTTCCCCAGTCTAGGGCTAATCTTTTTATTTTAAATTTTTAATTTTTGTGGGTACATAGGAGTATATATTTATGGGTTGCATGAGGTATTTTGATACCTCATGGTATCAAAATGGGTAATAATTCAAAATGGGTAATAATATCAAAAGGCATACAATGGGTAATAATCACATCAGCGTACATAGGGGTATCCATCACCTCAAGCATTTATCCTTTGTGTTTCAAACATTCTGACTATACTCTGAGTTATTTTAAAATTCATATCTCGATATATATTTTTACTATAGTCACCCTGTTGTGCTAGCAAATACTAGGTATTGTTTGTTTTTCTTCTTTTTTTTTTTTTTTTTTTGAGAAGGATCTCACTCTGTCGCCCAGGCAGGAGTGTAGTGGTGCAATCTTGACTCACTACCACCTCTGCCTCCTGGGTTCAAGCGATTCTCATGCCTCAGTCTCCCGAGTAGCTGGGATTACAGGTGTGCACCACCACTCCCAGGTAATTTTTGTGTTTTTAGTATCGACGGGGTTTCATCATGTTGGCCAGGCTGGTCTCAAACTCCTGACCTCAAGTGATCCACCCACCTCGGCCTCCCAAAGTGCTGGGATTACAGGTGTGAGCCACTGCACCCAGCTCTAATTTATTCTAACTACTTTTTTCGTACCCATTAACCATTCCCCACCCCCATATCCTCCCCCACTTCACCACTACCCTTCTCGGGCTGGGGTAACCATCTTTCTACTCTCTATTTCCGTGAATTCAATTGTTTTAATTTTTAGTTCCCGCAGATAAGTGAGAACAGGTGATGTTTATCATTCTGTGCCTGACTTACTTAACGTAATGACCTCCAGTTCCATCTCAGTTGTTGGGTATGACAGGATCTTATCCTTTTTTGTAGCTGAATAGTACTCCATGATGTATAGTACCATAGCTTCTTTATCCACTCATCTGTTGATGGACACTTAGGTTGCTTCAAAATCTTAGCTACTGTGAACAGTGCTGCAATAAATATGGGAGTGCAGATACCTCGCTGATATACTGATTTCCTGTCTTTTGGGTATACACCTAGGAGTGGGGTTGCTGGATTATATGGTAGCTCTATTTTTAGTTTTTTGAGGAAACTCCACACTGTTTTTTGTAGTGGTTGTGCTAATTTACATTCCCACCAAGAGTATATGAGAATTCCCTTTTCTCCACATCCTTGCCAGCATGTGATTGTATGGCTTATCTTTTAACTTGGCTTATAGAGTCCTGCTTTTACAGACATTTCACATTTTTATCTAGTCCAAAATGCACACTCTTTTTATTTGTAACAAGACTGACCTACCACCTGACACCAAATGAAGGCAAAACCAGTCAACTCCAATCATTCTAGTGATCTCCAGGCTATTGGCAAATAAGGCATTCAGCACAAGTGTTCTTTTAATTGGGACATGCTGTGAATAATTAGCATGGGTCCCTATCAGGTGTCAGAGTGCTCTTCTTGCCTTCTGGAAGGAGTTCGGATGAGGAGTCATCTCCTGCTGCCTCCGCTCCTCTTGGTGTGCCCTTGGTAGAGACCTGGCTTCCAGCTCTACCACTAATTCCATTTAAACCCCAGTTTCCTGATTTGTAAAAAAGAATAATGCTGCTTCACAGCGCTGTTGGATGCACACTGGAGAGGGGTAAAAATGCTTTGCAAGATAACAGATAAAATCAAAATACTGTTATTACTAACCTCTGTGGGCTTCATCATTCATATGTGTAGAATAAGAGAGATAGAACTAGGTATTAACAGCCCCTTTCAGTTCTATAATAGCCTGTTATTCTGTGACTAGGGGTAAAAACAGATCCTCCAAGTAAGATGGGGTAGCAGGTGGCCTCTAGCAGTTATGGGGCTCTTGGTAAGGCCACCTACTGGAAGAAATATTACAAGGCAAATAAGAGAATGCAATATCCTTGCCTTCCTCTCTTCATCACTTCTCCCATTCTTCCCTGCTTTCATCTGCTTCTCCCTTCTGTCTTCCTTTCTTCTATTCTTCTTGGAACACTCCTTCCCCCTTTGCTGGCTCACTTCTATTTATTCTTCAGATATTCTTTGGTTTTTTTTCCTGGGAAGCATCCTCTAGGAGGCTTTTCCTGATCCACCAAATTTTATGTAGTGGTGTCCTTCCTATGTGCTTCCATGATGTCCTCATAGCCTCCACCATTGCACTTACTCACTTGTTTTAATTGTCTGCAATCATAAAATTTAAGCTTGGGGAATAGAGAGGGCTCATATCTTGTTCACTGCTGTATCCCCAGAGCCTGTTTCAGTGTTGGGAATAAAGCAGGGTGCTCAGATCCTGTTGGATGAAGGAGTAAATATACAGGAACTATGCTAGGCAGCATGAGTACAGAGATGAATAAGACTTGTCCTTAGCTATGAAGGAACTAAAGGTCTTGAAGGGAGGAGGGACATGCAATCAAGTAACTGCAATACTGTATTATGAGAACAAGCAACAGAAATCTGTTCAAAAGCACAGCTTTATGGAGTGAGAAGTGTTTGGACAGGTCGAAGAAAGCACTATGAGAAACAGATGAGCTGGATTTTAAAAAATGATCAGGATGTGTCAATCTGAGTAAAGTAAGGGGCATGCCAGACAGAGAAGCAGCTCACTTATTTAATAATTCAAAAAATGTTTAGTGAGCTTCTACATTGCTCCAAGTACTGTTGTAGGTGCTAAGGGTACAACAGATACAAAGGGAATCCGCCCTGGTGGAGCCCCTCCTCACCTCCTGCAGGGGTTCTCTTTCTGTAGTGACCCCTGTCATCCTGGGCCTCTACAGCTCTTCTGAGAATGTTGGTATTTAATGCATATGAAGTCCTATGGAGTATCTGGCATGCCTCTCTTTGATCCAGAAAAACAGGGTCCTGGCTGTTTTTGTGCTAAGGGAGACGTGAAAGGTTTTTTCTCAATGTTTTGATCAAAGGCACACAGCTGTTACACGAGAACGCCTTGGAAATGTAATCTGACTGCCCCAAAGCACCAGCTGGCTTCACCATCTGTCTCAGGCCACAATTTGACTGAGGACTGTCTTTGGCTGAACACCCCTTGTATGGGTCAAATACTAACACTGGCATTTGCCAGGGGAAATAACAAAGTAAGGAAAAATAAAAGTGGAATAAAGGCTGGAGAAAGTCTCATAAATCAACCCACACCATTATGCAGAGCTTTTATGGAGAAATCAGTAGAAAGAAATACAGAGTTACATAGAGGTGAAAGTTAAATCATTAAAGGGGCCCTTTTATGGCAAAACTGAATTTCCACTTCCAGCAAGTTTTTGACTGATTCATATGGAATGATAGAAAGGAAATGAACTTCTTTCCTGTTTGTGTTCTGCTTACTTATCTAAGTCAACTTGGAATTTTGTTTCTGAGACAGGGTTTACTTTGTCACAGAGGCTGTAGTGTGGTGGCATGACCTTGGCTCACCGTAACCTCTGCCTCCCAGGTTCAAGCAATTCTCATGCCTCAGCCTTTCTAATAGCTGGGATTACAGGCACCTGCCACCACGCCTGGCTAATTTTTGTATTTTTAGTAGAGATGGGGTTTCACCATGTTGGCCAGGCTGGTCTCGAACTCCTGGCTTCAAGTGATCCACCCGCCTCGGCCACCCAAAGTGCTGGAATTACAGGTGTGAGCCACTGCTACTGGTTAATTTGGCATTTTAAACAAACCTTCTCCAGGTGAGTGGCTGTAGGGACTAAAGTAAGATTTACAACTTTAAAGAGAGAAAGAGAGAAGAAAGAAGGGGAGTTGAGAATATATTTTATCATTTAAAAATATTGGATGGGCCGGGCACAATGGCTCATGCCTGTAATCCCAGCACTTTGGGAGGCCAAGGCAGGTGGATCACCTGAGGTCAGGAGTTTGAGACCAGCCTGGCCAACATGGTGAAAACCCATCTCTACTAAAAATACAGCAATTAACTGGACATGGTGGCAGCGCATGTAATCCCAGCTACTTGGGAGGCTGAGGCTGAGGAGTCGCTTGAACCCAGCAGGTGGAGGTTGCAGTGACTGGAGATCGTGCCACTGCACTCCAGCCTGGGTGACAAGAGTGAAACTCCATCTTAAAAAAAAAAAGTTGGATGGAGGTGACAAGATGGCCAACAGACGCAGCCAGGGAGCATCTCCCAGTGAGAGAGACCAAAATATTGAGTAAACCAACATCCTTAGGATGGATCTTTAGAGAGAAAACACAGAGTAATAGAGAGGTGAGGCAGATACTGAGGCTGAAGAGGGAGGAAGCTGGGAACCCTGCACAGGATTGCAGAGCACCAGGACTGGTTCCCGGGCCTGAATAGCTCCTAAGGAAGGGTGAGTGAAGTGATGGCGGGGTAACCCACTCTCACCATGGACCTCTCAGATATTAGCTACAAGAAGTCCCATGACTCCCACAGATGTTTGAATTGCCAAGGGAACCTGCCTGGAGAGTAGGCAGAAACAGCGCTCCAGGCTGTGCAGAGCCAAGGAGGTTTTGCACATGGGGCAACTGCAGCAAAATGTGGCCACAGGCACCCATCCCACAAGATTCTCTGTCTTCCTCTGAGTAGCTCTAACCTTGGCTGGCTGCTGGGCCAGGAGAGAGTGGGGCCATCTTTTCTGTGGGACCGGGGCACATCTGTTCTGCATCTCCTCTGTCCCCTGGCCCCTCCCAAGGCCCTGCCTTGCCACTCCTGCAAGAGCAGGTACACAGCACGGCCTCCACTGCCCAGGCAGAGTATTTTCTTCGCTGGCCTAGAGCACTCCAGCTTCCCCAGCACAACCAGGGCCCAACGCAGAGGACAAAGCCGCAGGCCAGATCCCAATGCCCCTGGGTTGCAGCACATAGCTCAGAAGTGGCAGGCTGAGATCTGTGGCCAGTGATTAAGTGGGAGAGGAGCCTGCACACTCAGAACACTGAGAGGAGTAAAAGAGGGTTCCTGGACAGTGCAGGAATGACGTATGCCTCCCTCCAAAGTGCCAGTCTAGGAAGGGTGAGGCCTGTCTGGCAGCCAAAGCCTCTGCCTGAAGGAGCCCTGTGGCCTGGAACACCTAATGAAGGCAACGTTGGCATGGTGCCAGTGTTAGGAGGGAGCTCCCCTAAGGCAGGGGAATGAACCTGGTGGGGAAGTCATCTCTCTTCCCTCCCCACCACAGAGCACTGCAGTAAACCCACTGAAATACGGAAGAGCTACTCAGCTAAATAAGAGCTTATCTGTTGGCCATTACTCTTAAGCACCTTCTACTGGATGACAGCCCAAGTTACAACATCAAAAATATTCTTCCAATATACATCATCTGTGAAACACAGGGCAAGAATCTAGCCACAAATAAAGATCTTGCACAGAGTCTTGGCTCTCTGAAAACACCCAGAAACAAAGCCGATTGACTATACTCAACTTACACCACAGAACCCTCAAGGGAAATGAAGTATATAAAAACAACATCCAAATGACAGCAAATCCAAAAAGACAAAGGAACACCAGTCCTCTTAGATGAGAAAGACTCAGCAATAAGAACTCTGGCATTCCAAAAAGTTATAATGTCCCCTTACCTCCAAATGAGTGCATTAGCTCTCCAGCAATAGTTCCTAATCAGAGTGAAATGACTGAAATGACAGACATAGAATTCAGAATCTGGATGGCAAGGAAGCTCATTAAGGTTCAGGAGAAAGCTGAAATCCAATCCAAGGAATTCAAGGAATCTAGTAAAATAACACAATAGATGAAAGACGAAATGGCCATTTTAAGAAAGAACTAAACTGAACTTCTGGAATTAAAAAATTCACCACAAGAATTCCATAATACCATTAGCATTAACAGAATAGACTAAGCTGAAGAATCTCAGAGCATGAAGATCAGTTCTTCAAATCAACTCAGCCAGACAAAAAATAAAAAGAACAATTTAAGAAAATGAACAAAATATCCAAGAAATATGGGATTTTGTAGAGACCAAATCTATGACTCATTGACATTCCTGAGAAGGAAGAAGAGAGAGTAAGCAACTTAGAAAACACATTAGAGGATGTAATCCACAAAAATGTCTCCAATCCCACTAGAGAGATTGCAAATACAACAAATACAGAGAACCACTGTGAGATACTATACAAGGTGACAAGCCCCAAGACACAAGGTCAACATGAAAGAAAAAAATCTTAAAGGCAGCTAGAGAAAAGGGTCAGGTCACTTACAAAGGGAACTCCATCAGGCTAGCAGTGGACCTCTCAGCAGAAATCTTACAACCAGAAAGGATTGGGGACCTAATTGCAGTATCCTTAAAAAAAAAAAGCATCTCCAACCAAGAATTTTGTATCCTGCCAAACTAAGCTTCATAAACAAAGGAGAAATAAAGTCCTTTTCAGACAAGCAAACACAAAGGGAATTCATTACTGCTAGACCAGGCCTATAAGAAGTCTTTAAGGGAGTGCTAATCATGGAAACAAAAGAACAATACCTGCTACCACAGAAACACTTAAGCTCGTAGTCCGTCAACACTATGAATCAACTACACAATCAAGTATACAAAACAACCAGCTAACAACATGATGACAGTATCAAAATCTCACATATCAGTATTAACCTTGAATGTAAATGATCTGAACACCCCACTTAAAAGGCATAGAGTAGCAAGTTAGATAAGAAGACAGCATCCAATTATCTTTCATCTTCAAGAGACTCATCTCACACATAATGATACCCACAAGCTCAAAGTAAAGGGCAGGAGAAAGATCTATCATGCAAATGGAAAACAAAAGAAGGTAAGAGTCACTATTCTTACATGAGATGAAACAGACTCTAAACCAACAATAGTCAAGAGGACAAAGAAGGGCATTACATAATAATAAAGGGTTCATTTGAACAAGAAGGCTTAATTATTCTAAATATATATGCACCCACTATTGGAACACCCAGATTCATAAAACAAGTTCTTGACCTATGAAAAGGATTAGAGAGCCATACAATAATAGTGGGAGACTTCAACACCTTACTGACAGTGTTAGATCATGTGGCAGAAAACTAACAAATTCTGGACTTACACTTGACACTCAACCAATTGGACCTAAATAGACATCTACAGAATACTCCACCCAACAGCTACAGAACTTACATTCTTCTCATCTGCACACAAAACATATTCTAAGTTTGACCACATGCTCAACCATAAAGCAAGTCTCAATAAATTAAAAAATATCAAAATCATACTAAGCACATTTTAGGACCACAGGGCAATAAAAATAGAAATCAATACCAGGAAGATATCTCAAAACCACACAATTGCCTGGAAATGAAGCAACTTGCTCCTGAATGACTTTTGGGTGTACAATGAAATCAAGACACAAATCAAAAAATTCTTTTAAATCAATAAAAGTAGAGACCCAACATACCAAAATCTTTTGGATGCAGCTAAAGCAGTGTTGAGAGTGAAGTATATAGGGCCAAGCACCTACATCAAGAAGTTAGAAAATCTCAAATTAACAATCTAACATTTCACCTAAAGGAACTAGAAAAAAGAGGATAAATCAACCCAAAATCTAGCCGAAGAAAAGAAGTAAAATCGGAGAACTCAATGAAATTGAAATGTGAAAATCCATACAAAAGGTCAGTTTAGGAGAGCAAGCGCCGGGCATCTCAGGTGCGCTCCTTGGGCCTCCAGTGCCCGCTTCTTGGGCAGCAGAGGCTCTTCCACCCTGCTGCAGGCAGAGGTGCTAGATCTGGACGAGGATGACCTGGAGGTGTTCAGCAATGATGCCTCATTGATGGACATGAATTCCTTCAGCACTATGATGCCAACATCCCCTTTATCAATGATAAACCAAATCAAGTTTGAAGATGAACAAGATTTAAAGGAATTCTTCATCATAGTTGATGAACCTGAAAGTCATGTTACTACAATAGAAACTCTCATCACGTATACGATTATTACTAAGACATCTTGTGCAGAATTTGACTCCAGTGAATTTAAAGTTAGGAGATGGTATCAAGATTTCCTTTGGTCAAAGGGAAAACTTTAAGAAGCACACCCCACTCTGATTATTCCACCATTGCCAGAAAAATTTATAGTAAAAGGAATGGTGGAACGCTTTAATGATGAGTTCATTGAGACATGCAGGAAGGCTTTGCATAAATTTTTG
The DNA here is from genome assembly GCF_037993035.2 of Macaca fascicularis. NCBI lineage: Eukaryota > Metazoa > Chordata > Mammalia > Primates > Cercopithecidae > Macaca > Macaca fascicularis. The sequence continues at coordinate 106,748,219 of NC_088388.1, read as the reverse complement.
AGCTAATTGCTGATCATCCAACTTTAACATTTAATGAAGACTTCAAAATTTTTCTCACTGCACAAGCTTGGGAACTCTCTTCTCACAAGCATCAGGGTCCTGGATTGCTAAGCAGGATGGAGCCAACAGTCAGAGCTGTTGCATCCTCAATGAGAGGAATTAAAAACCACCCAGAAATCTAATTAAACTAAAGAGCTTCTGCACAGCAAAAGAAACTACCATCAGAGTCAACAGGCAACCTACAGAATGGGAGAAAATTTTTGCAATCTACCCATGTGACAAAGGGCTAATATCCAGAATCTACAAATAACTTAAAATTACAAGAAAAAATCAAACAACCCCATCAAAAAGTAGGTGAAGGATATGAACAGACACCTCTCAAAAGACGATATTTATGCAGCCAACAGACACATGAAAACATGCTCATCATCACTGATCATCAGAGAAATGCAAATCAAAACCACAATGAGATACCATCTCACACCAGTTAGAATGGCGATCATTAAAAAGTCAGGAAACACCAGGTGCTGGAGAGAATGTGGAAAAATAGGAACACTTTTACTCTGTTGGTGGGAGTGTAAACTAGTCCAACCATTGTGGAAGACAGTGTGGCGATTCCTCAACTATGTAGAACTAGAAATACCATTTGACCCAGTGATCCCATTACTGGGTATATACACAAAGGATTATAAATCATGTTACTTTAAAGACACATGCACATGTATGTTTATTGCAGCACTATTCACAATAGCAAAGACTTGCAACCAACCCAAATGCCTATCAGTGATAGACTGGATTAAGAAAATGTGGCATATATACACCATGGAATACTATGCAGCCATAAAAAAGGATGAGTTCATGTCCTCTGTAGGGACATGGATGAAGCTGGAAACCATCATTCTGAGCAAACTATCACAAGGACAGAAAACCAAACACTGCATATTCTCACTCATAGGTGGGAATTGAACAATGAGAACACTTGGACACAGGGCGGGGAACATCACAGGGTGGGGAGTATCACACACAGGGGCCTGTTGTGGGGTAGGAGGAGCGGGGAGGGATAGCGTTAAGAGAAATACCTAACGTAAATGATGAGTTAATGGGTGCAGCACACCAACATGGCACATGTATACATATGTGACAAACGTGCACGTTGTGCACATGTACTCTAGAACTTAAAGTATAAAAAACAAACAAACAAAAATTAACCTTAAATGTAAATGGGCTAAAAGCCCCAATTATTTTTTATTTTTAAATTTTATTTTACTTATTTATTTTTTGAGACAGAGTCTCACTCTGTTGCCCATGCTGGAGTGCAGTGGTGCGATCTCAGCTCACTGCAAGCTCTGCCTCCCAGGTTCATGCCATTCTCCTGCCTCAGCCTCCCAAGTAGCTGGGACTACAGGTGCCTGCCACCATGCCTGGCTAATTTTTTTTTTTTTGTATTTTTAGTAGAGACGGGGTTTCACCAAGTTAGCCAGGATGGTCTCGATCTCCTGACCTCGTGATCCGCCCTCCTCAGCCTCCCAAAATGCTGGGATTACAGGTGTGAGCCACTGTACCCAGCTAAAAGCCCCAATTAAAAGACCAAAAACAAACAAACAAAAAACCACCCGGGAGAGTTCATGGAAATGTATAACTATTAAAATTTTTAGCCAGAAAACAAATTTGATAGATAAAATTTCTCAGAATTTTCAAGGAAGGGAATATTTTGATGAAATGAAAGAATATGGTCCAATTCATATTCTTTGGTCAGTGTCAGAGGAGGATCTGGTTGATAATCTAAAAGATGTTGTCAGCTGCATTGACAGATGCTGTAAGGCCACTGAAAAACGGATGTTTGGACTCTCAGAGGCCCTGCTTCTTCTTGTACATGGGTACGTGCTTTGTAGTGAAATATTAGTGGGTGTTATGAAAAGAAGAGACCAAACACAGCAGAACTGGGTCCCAAAGTTGAAGCTTTGACCTATAAAAAGGCAGATAGTGATCTGCTTACCGAGGAGATTGGAAAACTTGAAGATGAAGTGGAATATGCTAATAATGCCCTGAAAGCATAATGGGAAAGATGGCAACAAAATATTCAAAATGATATCCAGTTAGCATTTACAGATATGGCTGAGGAGAGTATCCACTATTATGAACAGTACCTTGCTGCATGGGAACCATTCCTTACATCACCAACCTCCACTTGGAAGACGCCCCTGAAGATAAACCTTAATTCCACTGAGGACTTCTGTTTAATCTTTGGGAGACAGCATTTATCAACCAAAGTTATTCTTTCTGGATCTGCCATGTCCTTTATCAAGTGCATGAAAAATGTTTTATACTATCTGGAAAAACCAACAACTTGAAACCTCAGGTACTCCAGTTCATTGATATGAATTTGAAGATATATCTATATATCTATTTGTATGGATATACATCTATACATATATATGTAGATACAGAGAGAGAGAGATTTAGCTTGGTTTTAATTATGTTCTTAAATTTGTATGCCAATAACTGTATATAGATTTTTTTTGTTAAATATTTGACTGTGGAACATGATATTTTAAATATGTTGTAAGGACTCAGTTTAATAAAATGTTTAATATGAAAAAAAGATCAAGGTAACCACAAGTTGGTGCCTTGAAATAATAAACAAGATCAATAGACCACCACCTAGATTAACAAAGAAAAAAGAGAGAAGATGCTAATAATCACAATCAGAAATGACAAATGTGACATTCAGCTGATCCCACAGAAACACAAAAGACTCTCAGAGACTATTAGGAAAGCCTTTATGCACAGAAATTAGAAAATCTATAGGAAATGGATAAATTCCTATGAACACACAAGCTCCCAAGATTGGTCCAGGAAGACAAAGAAAACCTGAATAGATCACTAACGAGTCCTGAGGTTGAATCAGTAATAAAAAACCTACCAGCAAAAAAAGCCCTGGATCAGAGAGATTGACAGCCAAATTCTGCCAGACATACAAATAAGACCTGGTACCAACCCTACTGAAAATATTCCAAAACATCAAGGAGGAGAAACTCCTTCCTAACTCATCTATGATGCCAGCATCATCTTGATACCAAAACCTGGCAGAGACACGTGAAAAAACAAAACTTTAGGCCAATATCCCTGATAAACATAGACGCAACAATCCTCAACAAAACATTAGCAAACTGAATCCAGCAGCACATCAAAAAGTTCATTTATCATGATCAAGTAGGCTTTATTCCTGGGATGCAAAGTTGATGCAAAATACACAAATCAATATACATGATCTGCCACATAACCATAACTAAAAACAAAAACCATATGATCATCTCAATAGATACAGAGAAAGCTTTTGAAATAATACAACATCCCTTTATGGTACTAACCCTCAACAAACTAGGCAGCAAAGGAACATATCTCAAAATAATAAGAGCCATATATGACAAACTCACCCTCAACCTTATACTCAATGGGCAAATACTGGAAACATTCCCCTTGAGAACTGGAACAAGACATGGATGCCCACTCTTGCTACTTTTTTTTTTTTTTTTTTTTGAGACAGAGTCTCGCTCTGTCACCCAGGCTGGAGTGCAGTGGCCGGATCTCAGCTCACTGCAAGCTCCGCCTCCCAGGTTCACGCCATTCTCCTGCCTCAGCCTCCTGAGTAACTGGGACTACAGGCGCCCGCCACCTCGCCCGGATAGTTTTTTGTATTTTTTTTTTGGTAGAGACGGGGTTTCACCGTGTTAGTCAGGCTGGTCTCGATCTCCTGACCTCGTGATCCGCCCGTCTCGGCCTCCCTAAGTGCTGGGATTACAGGCGTGAGCCACCGCGCCCGGCCCACTCTCGCTACTCTAATTCAACATAGTGCTGGAAGTCCTAACCAAGCAGTCAGGCAAGAGAAAGAAATAAAAGGCATTTAAACAGGAAAAGAAGAAGTCAAACTATCTGTCTTCACTGATGATATGATTCTATACCTAGAAAACCCTTACAACTTTACTAAAAGGCTCCTAGAACTGATAAACGACTTCAGTAAAGTTTCAGGATACAAAATCAATGTCAAGAGCGTTCAAGCTCAGAGCCAAATCAAGAATGTGATCCCATTTACAATAGCCACAAAAAGAATAAAATACCTAGGGATACAGCTAACCAAGAAGGTGAAATATCTCTACAAGGAGAACTATAAAACACTGCTGAAAGAAATCAGAGATGGCAAATAAATGGAAAGATATTCCATACTCATGGATTGGAAGAATCAATATGGGTAAGATGGCTATACTGCCCAAAACAATTTGCAGTTCAACACTATTCATATCAAACTACCAGCATCATTTTTCATAGAATTAGAAAAAACTATGCTGCAATTCATTTGATACCAGAAAAGAGCCTCAATAGCCTAAGTAGTCCTAAACAAAAGTAACAAATCAGAAGGCATCCCATATCTGATTTCAAACTATATTACAAGGCCATAATAACCAAAACAGCATGATAGTGGCACAAAAACAGACACATACACCAATGGAACAGAATAGAGAATCCAGAAATAAGGCCACACACCTACAACCATCTGATCTTCAAAAAAGTGAACAAAAATAAGTAATGGGGAAAGACTCCCCGTTGACTAAATGGTGCTGGGATAACTGGTTATCTATATGCAGAAGAATGAAACTGGACCCCTACCTATCACCATATACAAAAATCAACTCAAGATGAATTAAAGACTAAAAAGTAAGACCTAAAACTGTAAAAATCCTAGAAGAAAACCTAGGAAATATCCTTCTTGATATTGGCTTTGATAAAGAATTTATGGCTAAGTCCTCAAAGGCAATTGCATCAAAACCAAAAATTGACAAGTGGGATGTAATTAAATTAAAAAGCTTCTGCACAGCAAAAGAAACTATCAACAGTGGACAACCTACATAATGGGGGAAAATATTGGTGAACTGCATCCAGCAAAGGTCTAATATCCATAACCTATAAGGAACTGAAAAAACCTATAAGGAACAAGCAAAAACCAACACCATTAAAAAGTGGGAAAAGGACAGGAACAGGCACTTCTCAAAAGCAGACATACAAGCAGCCAAAAACATGAAAAAATGCTCATCAATACTAATCATCAGAGAAATGCAAATCAAAACCACAATGAGATTTCATCTCATACCAGTCAGAATGACTTGTTAAAAACAAGTCAAAAAATAACAGATGTTGGTGAGGCTATGAAGAAAAGAAGACACTTATAAGACCATGTTCTTTGCAGTAACATGGATGCAGCTGGAGGCCATTATCCTAAACGAACTAATGCAGAAACAGAAAGCCAATACCACATGTTCTCACTTATAAGTGAGAGTAAACATTGAGTACACGTGGACATAAAGACAGGAACAATAGACACTGGGGTCAATGAGAGGGATGAGAAAGAGAAAGGGAGACAAGAACTGAAAAACTTCTACACTGACTAAACACTTATACGCTGCTGGTGGGAATATAAATTAGTCCAGCCAGTGTGGAGAGGAGTTTGGAGATTACTGAAAGAACCAAGAGTTGAACTGCTATTTGACCCAGCAATCCCATTACTGGGTGTATACACAAAGGAAAAACAAATCATTCTATCAAAAGGACACATGCACCCGTGTGTTCATCACAGCACTATTCACAATAGTAGACATGGAATCAACTTAGGTGTCCATCCATGGTGGACTGGACAAAAAAAAAATGGTACATGTATACCACAGAATACTATGCAGCCATAAAAAAGAGACCATGCTCTTTGCAGCAACATGGATGCAGCTGGCGGCCATTATCTTAAGCAAACTAATGCAGAAACAGAAGGCCAAATACCACATGTTCTCACTTATAAGTGAGAGCTAAACATTGAGTACATGTGGACATAAAGACAGGAACAATAGATGCTGGGGCCAATGAGAGGGATGAGAAAGAGAGAGGGAGACAAGGACTGAAAAGCTACCTACTGGGTACTGTGTGTCCTGCCTGGGTCAGCATCACACAGTATGCCCATGTAATAAACATGCTCGTGTATTCCCTGATTCTAAGAGTTGGAAAATGAGAAGTCTATAGACAGCTTTCCTTACATGTTAAGAAGCTTTTGTTGTAGTTTTTAAAGTTATATATGCAAGAGTTTAATGAGACTAGTTGCACAACAAACAACAGCAGTGCTCCACTCACTCCTATCTCTTCCTGTTCCCACCACCTTCATCTTTTTGCAAATTCATCTCATGTTTACTTACATATTTACTTTTGCTCATTCATGTTTACACTTTTTTTGTTTTTGAGACAGAGTCTCACTCCGTCGCCCAGGGTGGAGTGCAATGGCACAATCTCGGCTCACTGAAGCCTCCACCTCCTGGGCTCAAGCGATTCTCCTGCCTCAGCCTTCTAAGTAGCTGGGCTTATAGGCATGCACCACCATGCACGGCTAATTTTTTTTGTATTTTTAGTCGAGACAGGGTTTCACCATGTTGGCCAGGCTGGTCCCGACTCCTGACCTCAAATGATCTGTTGGCCTCGACCTCCCAAACTGCTAGGATTACAGGCGTGAGTCACCGTACCCAGCCTACTGAATATATATTCTTAAAAATCCCCCTTTCAGTAAGATACTTCTGCCCTCACCTATGCTTGTAGTCTTCCAGTCCAGAAACTCTCTCCAGGAAATAAAACGTGGGTAGGGGGAGGGCAGTTATTGGTTGTGTCAAGGTTGAGGTGGGGGAAGGAATCTTGGGACCAAATAATTTTTTTAGAAGCTCTCTCAACCAGTTCTTATTTTAGCCGCTGTCTCTTCCTCGTCACTGCCACCAATTTGAACAGTATAGGTCAGGGTAGCTGGGCTTTCCCTACTACCAGTTTAAGATTCAGCTGTCTTAGCTTTGCTGAGTCAGTTACACCTTTCTTTGTTACTTTTTCCTTTCAGTTCTTCTTGTTCTTATGGCTTTATGCTTTAAGAAAAGTCCCTCTATTGTCATTTTAATATGTATTAGTCCATTCTCATGCTGCTAATAAAGACACACCTGAGACTGGGTAATTTATAACAAATTAATGGACTCACGGTTCCACACGGCTGGAGAGGCTTTAAAATCATGGTGGAAGGTGAAGGAGGAGCAAAGCACTTCTTAGATGGTGGCAGGAGGGAGAAGAACAAGTGTCCAGCGAAGAGGGAAGCTCCTTATAAAACCATCAGATCTCATGAGAACTAACTCACTATCAGGAGAACAGGATGGGGGAAACTGCCCCCATGATTCACTTATCTCCACCTGGTCCCTCCCATGACACGTGGGGATTATGGGAACTACAATTTAAGATGAGATTTGGTGGGAGACACAGCCAAACCGTATCAAGGGATTAAAATTAGAAACACATGTTCAGCCTGCTACTATTGTTATATTCATCCAGATGCCCAGAAAACGTTTCAACTATGGGTCAAGAGATACTGTTCCTATTACTGAATCTCAAACATCAGCTGAAGCCAGGAAACTAGCAAGAAGATAGCATAAAAGCTCAGATCTTAGACTCTGGAATAACACCTGAGGTTGAACCCTGTGTCTGTCATTTGCTGGGTTTCTGACCTTTTGACATTTCCCTAACCTCTCCCAGCCTCAGTATTTTTCATCTGTACAACAGAGATAATAATGTAGCTAATTAATGAGCTTAAAGTATATACACATATATGACGTTCTTACATTGTCTAAATTCTAGAAGACAGTAAATGCTCAATAAGTGGAGGTAACTTGGGTGCCCAATCAAAGACAGTCAGAAAAGGGAAACCGTATAAACAATTCCACGTTACTGAGCACGCATTACAAACCAGGCACTATGCTAGGCACCGGGTATATAATGAAGACAGAACATGTAGAAGGTTAGCCTTCAAGGAGCTTAGAGTGTGGTCACGGAGAAAACAACATATAAGCACAAGCAATATATAATTACAATGTGTGATAAGTGCTATAAAAGAAAACAGAATGCCATGAAAGGGAATAACAAGGGGGGAATTCGTTTGGATTAGCTGTTGGAAAAAAATCTCTTAACGAGTGAGAATAACACATATGCGGAATCCAGACTAATGCCGAAGTGGATCAATAAAACGCACATGCTTTTTAACCATTCAAAGTAAATTAATATTAACCTGTAATATACAGGTCAAAGGCATTAGAGATGTGACCTTGCTGTCAAGTCATTTAATTTCTCCTGGCCTTAATTTCCTCATCTATAAAATACAAGTTGGACAAAATAATCTCTCAACTCACAGCTTCTACAAGTTTATGCAAATTTAGGAATGTAAGAACATTATAAACAAAGTTAAAAATCAAGAGAACAGGCTGGCCGTGGTGGCTCATGCCTGTAATCCCAGCACTTTGGGAGGTCGAGGTGGGCGGGTCACTTGAGGTCAGGAGTTTCAGAACAGCCTGGCCAACATGGTTAAACCCTGTTTGTACAAAAAAATACAAAAATTAGCTGGGTGTGGTGGTGCATGCCTATAGTCCCAGCTACTCAGGAGGCTGAGGCAGGAGAATTGCTTGAGCCCGGGAGGTGGAGGTTGTGGTGAGCCAAGATCGTGCCACTACACTTCAGCCTGAGCTCTAGAGCGAGACTTTGATCTCAAAAAAAACAAGAGAACAGATTTTTTCCTTTTAGTGTTCTCTATTATATATTTGTACTGAATTTTTACTGAAGCATAAATATTGTTTAGAAGTGATAAAGCTAGTAGTGAAACATCTTTCCTCCCCCATCAATGTCTTTGCAAGGATAACCCTCACTAATTCAGGCCTGGCATGTCACTCTTTATATGTTCTGAGTATATGACATTGTGCTCTCAGACACGAAAACCATAAATGTATACAACATTGGAAGATAAGTGACCAAATATTAATCATAGTTAACATTGCTATTTTCTGCTTAATTGGTCCTTAACTTTTTCTCCTTTTCCACAATTTGCATATATTACTTTTATAATTAAAAAGTTAATTATTCAAATAAAATAATGTTTACTGTGATCAATAATACAAAAGCATGTTATCTCTTACTGTCAAAGAGAAAAGAGAGCTATCCATTTGATTAAAAATATTGCATGGAGATAGTTGTAGCTAGTAATTACATTTTGCCTCCACCAAATTATTTGTGAAAATTTATTCGGTTACTTTTTAAAAAAGTGACAGCAAGGCCATGTTTCAATTTCTGATTGCCATGTTTAATAGTCATAAAAGGAAGTGCTAGCTTTTATCAGCAAGGTATTCCTTTCAGTAATGAGTTCAGGGGCAGATTTCTTTAAAAAGAAACATTTCTCTAACATCTTTCAGTAATTAGTAGAATTGAGAATTTATCAGACTTGGAAGAGGGATGGTGGATCTCCATTCTTGTCTAAGTTTTTAATCTTCTTAATATCTTGGTTTAATTGCTTTTTAGGGATTATAAAAAGATTGGTAGGATCTAGCATCTATCTATCTATCTATCTATCATCTATCTATCTTCTCATTAAATGATCCATTTTGGATTCCTCTATCATCAAATTATGGCAGGACTATGCTAATTCTTTGAGAAGTTCAGGTAGAATTTCATGATGTCATCTTGTTAATGAAACTTCAAGAGATTGGGGATGTTTCATGAATGATGTAGATGGGATCAATGGCTGGTTACCTGGAGTTACTACAGAGGCTCATGAATCCTTATTCCTACCAAGCACAACTTAAAGGACTGAACACATAATATTTACTACTATTTTTCAAATATTTATATATGCTATGGCATTTAATATAATGTGAATTCATTTAAAACTATTCAACCATTTTGTCAGTATGCATGTTGTCAATAATATTTTTTACAAGATTGGGAATTATTTATGTGGTGAAATAAACACTTGATTTGAAATCTGTATTTCAAATGACCATAAATATTACTTTTATCTATACAAGGTAAGATTCCGTTCTGGGTTGATCATTTAACTAGTTGTGTGGGTCATTTATCTTTCCTCATTTGAAAAATAGAGATAATAATACAAACTATTCTTACAGGAATTTTATGATTCTCAAGTGCTTTGAAGATGCCACATACTTTGAAGATATTGGATGTCACTATGATGACAGCCATTTTCATGATCATTTATATAATGATATGAAGCGTAATAAGAGAGTTGAAAAAACTAATCCCAACCTCAGGTTTAGAGAATCAAATTCGAGTTTTCTTATTTTTAAGTTCATATACAATTATATTTTGCTGTTTCCTGCAATAATAATTTATTTTAAGAATAAAAGTAAAATTACTTGGTCAGCATGACTGAATGAGTATATGCAGAAATCTCCACCTTCCGTCCTACATATATAGAAATGAGAGATAAAATATTAAACAATATATACAATCACACTAAAAAACAATTGCAAAAAACCCACCATAGACACATTTAGAGAGAGAAACTACAGAGATAGTAGAACCTGAAGATACACAGTTCTTGGGAAGCTGGGAATGAAGACAGAACAAACATCAGTGCCTTCATGAGATCAAGAGTTAAATGTGCTCCAGACTTGATGAGAATGGAAATCAGGTTTTTCAATCTAGAGACAAAGAGCTATTTTCTTTGCTTTCAAATATCAAACATGTCCTGTGTTTAAAAGGCAACTGAGGCCGGTTATAGTGGTTCACACCTGTAATCCCAGCACTTTGGGAGGCTGAGGCAGGCGGATCACCTGAGGTCGGGAGTCTGAGACCAGCCTGACCAACATGGAGAAACCCAGTCTCTACTAAAACTAGAAAATTAGCCTGGCTTGGTGGTGCATGCCTGTAATTCCAGCTACTTGGGAGGCTGAGGCAGGGGAATCACTTGAATCCGGGAGGTGGAGGTTGCAGTGAGCCGAGATCACGCCATTGCATTCCAGCCTGGGCAACAAGAGTGAAACTCCATCTCAAAAAAAAAAAAAAAAAAAAAAAAAGGCAGCTGAAATAAATCTGAAATAAATTTACCTATCATTGGAAACCTATTACTTTTTTTTTTTTTTCCTTTTTTTTGAGATGAGTCTCACTCTGTTGCCCAGGCTGGAAGGCAGTGGTGCTATCTTGGCTCACTGCAACCTCCACCTCCTGGGTTCAAGTGATTCTCCTGCCTCAACCTCCCAAGTAGCTAAGATTACAGGTGTCTGCCACCATGTCTGGCTTTTTTTTTTTTTTTTTTTTTTTTTTTTTAGAAGAAATGAAGTTTCACCATGTTGGCAGGGCTGGTCTTGAACTCCTGACCTCAAGTGATCTACTCACCTTGGCCTCCCAAAGTGCTGGAATTACAGGCGTGAGCCACCATGCCCAGCCAACTTATTACTTTTAATTGAAAAAAACAATTACTTTTAATTGTAAAAACTGCAATTACTTTTCCACCAACCTAATACCTCTGTTCAAGCCTGGTAGCTGAAACAGACATTTCTGCATGAGACTGGAATTTGAGTTTGTATAATATACTTGGTTGTAATTGGGTTGCCTGAATAGGTGGGAATCCAAAGGCAAGATTATAGTGTATGACTTGGTTTGAGAACAGATAACTGGTGAGGCAAAATATAGGAGAAACCCTTCACTGAAGATGAACTCTCAAACCAAAAGAATACAAGGAAGCTCAGTGTCATGAAAAGTAGTCAATAGAATCTATAAATAAGAAAATTCATAGCCAAGGAAAGAGGGCTAATAGAATAATCTGAAAGGGGCATGAAGTTGAAAACTGTCAACCTCCCCAAAATAAAAAAAAAAAAGGAGGACATGAAGTTTAAAATTATCAACCCCTCTGCAATAAAAGCCCTCCAAAGCAAAATTATTATCCATAAAACAAGACTAAGTATTTATGAAAGCAGAAGAGGAAGCTATGAAAGAAAACTATGGGAAATCTTGAAAATAAAATATAGTCACAAAATTTAAAAATATAATGGGTGGGCTAAATAGTAATTTTAAAAGAGTCAAAGAGAAAATGAATTAGAAGATAGAACAGAAAAATTTCTCGGGATGTAGAGATAAATAAAGATGTGGAAAATGAAAGAGGATTTGGGAAATATGGAAGAGAGATAGAATGAGATACAAAGTCATACAAATAAGTTAAAGTCTTAGAAGTCACTAGCAAGAAAGGAGAGATCATCTACAACGATACATCAATCAGATCAGCAGCAAACTTCTCCGCCACAGAAATGGAAGCCAGAGAACAACGGAGCCATTGCTTCAACGTAGCGAGGGGAAGTTAGTGTGAATGAAATTTAATAGTCAGAAAAATATCAGTGAAGAGAGAAGTCTGAAGAAAGCACATATTCAAGTATATGAGGACTAAAAAGGCTTACTACATACTCTTAATGAAAGAATTATTAAAAAATGAACTTTGGCAAGAACAAAAATGAACTCAGAAGGAAGAAGTAGAATGTGAGAATCCTGGGTATGACAATACATTCAGAAAATATCTCAATAAATAAATGTTAATTAAATAATAACAATCTTTCAAAAAACATAGAATATATAGCTTCTATATAGACTCAAAGGAGGGGAAAAAAATGAAAAGACAAATCAGACAAACAAAAATAACAACAAAACCAACTTTATGAGACCAGACAGCAAAGAAAAGGAAGAACAATGTGGCAAATAGAAAATGCAAAATAAGGTGTTAGAAATGTTTCATAACAATCCAATAAATACTAATAGGCTGAATCTACTCATTTGAATATAAACACTAAGATTGAATCTTAAAAATGTAGATATGTGCAACTTATAGAGATACTTATAAAAGTAAACTATATAGAAATGTCAAAAATAAAGGGATTTAAAAATTATCAGGTGAATATTAATCAAAAGACAGCTAGTACAACATTATTTAAACAAGATAATACAGAATACAATGAAAAATATTGAATAACAGGAAAAAAATTCTTAAATTGGAAAAAAAATCTCATCAGAAATATGGAAATATAACCAGAAAGACTCAAAAATATAAATTAAAATATTCCAAATTACAAGAAAAATATATAAATCCAGTTACTTTGGTAGAGTTTAATATACCTTGCACAGAAATAGATCAATCAAACAGATAAAAATTAGTAAAAGTATTGGAGATTTGAGAAATACGAATAGAAAGTTTGCTCTAATGGATATGCACTAAATCTTAGTTTTGATCATCAGAGAATACACATTCTTTTCAAGTACAGAGAAGATTTACATAGATTTATTCCATATTATGCCCCAAATACAGTTTCATAAAACTATAATAATTCATACCAACTAGAACACATTCTTGGCAAATGAGTAAATAAAATTAGACCTAAATAATAAAAAAGAACCAAAATGTTTATATATTTGAAATAAAACCGAAACAGGCTAAAAATACTCCCGTGTAAATAATTTGTGATTAAAAAGGAAGTCCAAATGAAAAAGATGTAATATTTAAAGATGACATACCAAGAGTGCTACCATACTGCAACATACCGAGAGCAGCTAAATTAGAATGTAGGAAATTTATAACCTCAAGCGCATATACTTGGAAAAGAAAGAGGAAAAGAAAGAAAAAACTCCAGGCATTTAAATAAAGAAGCTAGAAACCGGACAAAGAATAAACCCAAAGAAAATAGAAGGAAGTAAATGATAAATGTAAAAAGAGAAATTAATTGAATAGAAAACACAATAATAAACAGCAAGACTTGGCCAGGTGCGGTGGCTCATGCTTGTAATCCCAGCACCTTGGGAGGCCGAGTCTGGTGGATCACCTGAGGTCAGGAGTTCGAGACCAGCCTGGCCAACATGGTGAAACCCCGTCTCTACTAAAAATACAAAAATTAGCCAGGCATGGTAGCAGGCTCCTGTAATCCCAGCTACTTGGGAGGCTGAGGCAGGAGAATCGCTTGAACCTGGGAGATGGAGGTCACAGTGAGCTGAGATCATGCCACTGTGCTCCAGCCTGGGTGACTGTGAGACTCCATCTCAAAAAACAAAAAATAAATAAAATAAAATAAATAAAAATAAACAGGAAGACTCATTAAGAAGGAAACAAAAAAGAAAGTAAAATGAAATAATACTAGGAAGGAAAAGACTTACAAACAATGACAATCCAGTAGCAACAACCACCCCTAGTATCCAGATGGTACTCTCCAAATGCCATTTCTCACTGAAAGGAATCAGGGGCCCTTCACAAAATGGATAATTTCTAGAAGGAGTCATTTCAAAAAGAGGACATAAAAGCCATCTTTAAGGTGCCACTGGCCTAAGATGGAACAAATTTGAACAGTAGAAAGAATTAATCAGTGGTTATTGGTTAAAACATCAGTAATAAAAATCCTCTAGTTCATAAAGGTATTAAGAAATCCTCACTGGTAACCACTGGAGGTTAATAGGACATCAACTCATTAATATGCAAATTGATGTGCAAAGGGGAAGAATAAAGCATTTATCCTGGCTTCCTATCTGAACTATATTTTTGGGATAATCAAATAGATTCAATGAAGGGAAGTGCTGTAGGGAAGAATTTATGTGATATGTGTAGATATGTTACATGTATAGATAGAATTAATGTTACCTGTTTGCAATCCCCATTAAATAATAGATCAAGGCAACAATTACTAAAGGCTTCTAAAACGATCAGAACTTGCTGATCAGTCTTAGCAACACTGTAACTTGGAGAGCCAGACATTATCTGCCTCGCAGTCTTCTGTAATAAGAAGTATGCAGCACCAACTGCCAAGTATTCTTGCTATTAAAAAAAAAAAAAAAAAATTGAACCTGAATCTAATCACCAGTTTAGAGGAACTTAGGTCTAACTAGCATACTACAGAAGCTAGAGGAGCAAGTTAAATAATGTCACAGGGAAACAGTGCCTCCAATTCAGATTGTATGATGTGGACATCATACAGGATAGAGGTATATTTCTCTGACAAAGAAATGCCATAAAAAAAGAGAGGAAACTGTTAGAAAATAAAGACTTATTAACCAAATATACCACATGGACTTTGGATCCTAATTTGGACAAACTGTAAAGAGACACTTTTGAGACAATCAGGGAAATTTTAATATAGACTGACTATTAAATAGAATTCAGGAATTATTGTTAATTTTGTTAGATATGATAATGGTGTAGTGGTTCTATTAAAAAAGTGTTATCAGTTAAAGATGCATATGAAATGATCATTATTTCTGGGATTTCCACAGAAATACTCCAGAAGAAATAATGACAGAAAGAAAGAAAGAAAAGGAAGAGAAAAAGAGAAAGAAAAAGAAAAGAAAAGAAAAGTGAGGGGAATAAGAATAGCGTAACAATATAGGCAAAATTTTATTAATTATTGAAACTTAGGATTCATTATATTATTTCTTCTATTTGTGTGTGTTGAAAAGTTTTATTATAAAAAGTTTTAAACTGAGGGAGCATAAAATAGGTAAGAGAATAATTGAAAGTCTAGGAGAATATAATAAAAAGTGATATTAATAAAATTGCAAAAAAATTAAATGGAAAGTTTTCTAATAATACAATAAATTGCCAGAATTGACTCAAGAATAAATGGAAAACCTACTAAGTAGAACCTATAACCATACAAAAATCATGAAATTAGTAGTCAAAAATCTCCTGTGACACTCCAAAAAGGTCACCAGGCTCATAGTTCAATGGGCTACTTGTAGCAAACCTTCAAAAGAAAAAGTATAGATAATACAGTTAATCCTTTAAGAATATGAGTTTGAACTCCTGTTCACTTGCATGTGAATTTTCTTCCACCTCTGCCACTCCTGAGACAGCAAGACTGACCTCTCTTCATCCTCCTCCTTCTCAGCCTACTCAATAGGAAGAGGAAAAGGAGGAAGACCTTTATGATGACCCACTTCCACTTAATGAATAGTAAATATATTTTCTCTTATTATTATTATTATTTTTTTTTTTTTGAGAAGAAGTCTCACTGTCGCCCAGGCTGGAGTACAGTGGCGCGGTCTCCGCTCACTGCAAGCTCCGCCTCCCAGGTTCCCGCCATTCTCCTGCCTCAGCCTCCCGAGTACCTGGGACTACAGGCGCCCGCCACCACGCCCCGCTAATTTGTTTGTATTTTTAGTAGAGACGGGGTTTCACCTTGTTAGCCAGGATGGTCTCGATCTTCTGACCTCGTGAACCGCCCGCCTCGGCCTCCCAAAGTGCTGCGATTACAGGCGTCAGCCACTGCGCCCGGCCTCTCTTACGATTTTTTAATAGCATTTTCTTTTTCCTAACTTACTTTATTATAAGAATACAGTATGTAATACATAAAACATACAAAATATGGGTTAATTTGTTTATGCAACAGACTGTTTATGTTATGGGTAAGTCTTCTGATAGTTAAGGTAAGGTACAGGTATGGTAGTTACGGGAAAGGCTGTTAGTAGTTAAGTTTTAGGGAACTCAGAAGTTATAGGTAATTTTTCAACTGTGCAGGTGCTTGGTGTTCCTCACTCCCTTATCGTTCAAGGGTCAACTGTACCTATTTTACACACACTGTTTCAGAGAAGAAAGAAAGAGGGAAACCTACTTATTAAATTAAGGTAATCTGGATGCTAGGTCTAAAGGAATCAATCATAGGAACTTGGATTATGCCCCAAACTCATATCAGCTGTTTTATCTGGGGAGGTAAGAAGGGGGATAGACATGGGAATGGTGGTTCAATGAGATCTCAGCTTGATTTATAATATTTTAATGCTTTTATTTAAAAAGACATGAAGCAATATGACAAAGACATTAAGAATTGTTAATTTCATGTAATAGAAACATTTTATTTTTTACTGTAGTAAATTTTTACATTTTTTCAAAAAAAATCTACAACAAATCATAGTTTGCTGTTCAACTTCAACAGCAGACAAAACCATCTTTTTAAAGCATATTATTAATATGTGCCAACCTAATGAACAGCTGTCAGACCTGCTCAGTGGTAGGAAGCCTAGCATGTACTATTTTTAGATCAAGAAATTCTGAGTAGTTCAAGTTACTACAGCTCTTGTAAACATCTCCATCTTTTCTGAGCATAAACTGACGAAAGATTAGAACATTTTATTTTGAAAACATTTATTTGCCATGACTCTTCAGAGTTGAACGGTTATTAATGACTCACTTTATGTTTATACATATATTTAAGCACTCTTATGGAGTGCCTACTGCATACTGTACACTACATGGCTAGCACTAAGCCTGTAGAGGTGAGTGACGCAATCCCTATTCATAGGAGAGGAGATGAATAAGAAAGTCAGTGCTAACTATATGGTGAAATCAGTAGTGTATAGGGCTAGGGAGATCTCAGAGGTTCATCTGTCCTAACCTAGAAGATCAGGGGATGTGGCCCTTGAATTAAGTACTAATCTTAATCATCAAATAAGGGTAGGAGTCATTGAGGGAAAAAAGAAAGATGCTCTGATTAAGAGGAAAGCATATGTAAACAAGGAGACTCTGGAGTGTCTCAAGTCCAAGATTTGTCAATGCATGTCTCACGTGCAAACGGAGCAGGTGTGATGGAAGTTGATTTGCTCTGGGAATTTAGGCACCTCCTGAGAGAGAATTCATACTAAGAGAAGAAGGGTGATGCCTATTACTTCTACG
Organism: Macaca fascicularis; assembly: GCF_037993035.2. Taxonomy (NCBI): domain Eukaryota; kingdom Metazoa; phylum Chordata; class Mammalia; order Primates; family Cercopithecidae; genus Macaca; species Macaca fascicularis. The sequence goes on along the minus strand of NC_088388.1, from coordinate 106,730,692 downwards.
TATTCCCTAGCTGAACTTCCCCATTAACTCATGTCTGTGCAGACACTGGAGTGACAGCAAGATAGTATTCCTTTAGTACTTGTGATGGTGAATTTAATGCGTCAACTTGACTGGGCCAAGAGGTGCCCAGATTAAACATCATTTATGGGTGTACCTGTGAGGGTGTTTCTGGAAGAGATTAGCATTTAATCAGGGACTACGAAGACTGCTCTCACCAGTGTGGGTGGGCAGCATCCAATTCATTGAGGGCCCAAATACAAAAAAAGGCAGAGGAAGAGTAAATTCTCTCTTTTCTTGGTCTGGAACCTCCATCTTCTCCTGGCCTTGGACATTGGTGCTGCTGGTTCTTGGGTCTTTGAACTCTGGGACTTACACCCTTGGTTCTCTTGGTTCTCAGGCCTTCAGACTCAGATTGAATTATACCACTGACTTTTCTGGTTCTCCAGCTTGCAGATGACATACTGTGGGTCTTAGGCTCCAAAATCATGTGAGCCAATTCCCATAATAAATCTCCTCTTAGATGTCTGTATATGTCCTACTGGTTCTGTGTCTCTGGAGAACCCTGATTAATACAGTATTTCTCAACAGGCTGTAACACACAGAAAGAGACACACTTCTCCACACCTACCCCAGTTTTGCTCCAGAAGTAAGTGTACTTTCATACCTCCAGTGGTCAAAAGCTTTGGGACCCAGCATAGATGGCTGCAGAGAAAAGGGTTCCTTGTAGTCGTGGACAATGCCCAAGGCAAGCAGTCGTGGTGCTTGGCAGATGTGATTGTCCGTAGAGGAAGTGGCAGGATGAATGTCTGGTGTATGTGTTGGTTCTCAGCCAGTGTGGTAGGACTAAAGGGTTGACTGTAAATGCCTGATGAATGCTGTCAACATCTAATAAAAAAAAGGAATCCAATAGGAGGAAAGGAAGAAAGTGTTTACTGATTGGATTTTTCTTTTCCTTCCTTCCTTCCTTCCTTCCTTCCTTCCTTCCTTCCTTCCTTCCTTCCTTCCTTCCTTCCTTCCTTCCTTCCTTCCTTTCTTATTTTTTTTTTTGAGATGGAGTTTCACTCTTGTTGCCCAGGCTGGAGTGCAATGGCATGATGTCAGCTCACTGCAACCTCCGCTTCCCAGGTTCAAGCAATTCTCCTGCCTCAGCTTTCCGAGTAGCTGGGATTACAGGTGTCCACCACAGCACTCGGCTAATTTTTTGTATTTTTAGTGGGGACGAGGTTTCACCATGTTGGCCAGGCTGCTCTCGAGCTCCTGACGTCAGGTGATCCGCCTGCCTCGGCCTCCCAAAGTGCTGGGATTACAGGCGTGAGCCACCATGCCTGGCCCTGGACTTTTTTTTTTTTTTTTTTTTTTAAAGAGACAGGGTTTTGCTATGTTGCTCAGGCTGGCCTTGAACTCCTGGGCTCAAGAGACCCTCCTGCCTCAGCCTTCTCAATAGCTGAGATTACAGGCACACACCATCGCGTCTGACTTGATTGGACTTTTGTCGTACAAGAGGTATACCCCCTGATGACACAGATATAGTTGGTGGCCTGAGGGATGTGCATATTTGGTTTTCTGTTCTACACTGCCAAATGGGGTAAGAACCAGTGAAATGCAAGCTACATAGAGTAGGTCTGAACCACTTCTCCAAGATAAGCTGCCCAAATTCCGAGAATACTAGCCCCTGGCAACTCCACATTCTCTCTCACTGTAAAAGTGTAAAAGGTTAGGTTACTCCCCAGCCTGTCGAACATGTGCCTGATTGCCTTGTGAGATAGCATGTCCCTAATCCAAAAGGAAACCTAGCCTAGAGCTTGGATCCAGCTAATCTTCTTCCACATTGCTGCAAACAGGCAGTTCAGTTTTCTCATTACTCACACAGAGAGCAGAGATAGATTTTCATGATTCTTGAGGACTCTATTCTCTCTGCTTTAATAGCTAAAAGCTAAAGCCAAATGAACTTGTTCACAGAGAACAACAAGCAGTTTTATCTGGTCCTTATTATTCTTGCTGTAACTGCAATTGTGTTATTCTGACTGACAGATTCCCAGAAGAGATTCAGTGAAAATACCCTTGATCAAATTCACAAAGGAACAGCATGTTTCAAGTGGGCGTGTCTGGCTAGAATCTCCCTGAACAGTTCAGTAACAGCACATCAAAAGACTGCTGAATTCTTATTTCCCATCCAAAAAATAACAAAGCCAATCTGAAATCTGGAAGTGTTCTGAGGGCAGATGGTATTAGCCTAGTAGTAAACATATTTTTGGCTGCTTTTTTTCTTTTTTTCCCCCTGGTAACTATGTTTAATGTGCTGAGAGAAAGCCGTTTGTTTACAGAATCTTATTATAGAGCAGAAATATACTTGTTCCAGAGAAGAAGAGTTTAAATGGTTCCAAGTCAAATGATGCTAACAGGTGTCACCTCACCAATCCAGGACTTAAAATGGGTTATTATAAATAGGAGTAACACATATTTTTTTTGGCCCTTTTTCCCACCTATTATGCAAGACTCCATACCACTATAATGTTCCTCCTGATTATTTCCAGCAACTTCGTGGGTGGCTCACGTGGGCTCATGAACAAGTACTGTCAGCTATCACATACGGCCTGTCATTTTCTTGCTCTTGAGCTCTGGCTCTTCTCTGCTGCTGTCTGCTGCTGAGGCCTGCAGAGATTAATATAAATGGCAGGTGAGTAATTATTGGACAGTCTTGCTGCTTCTGCCAGGCTCCGTGACACTTCCATTGAAGGACATTACACCACTGGTTCCGTGGATATGCTGAGGTCTGCGAGATGACACTTGCAGGAAGAATCTCTCTCTCCCTTTCAGTGCTACATGCTGTTGAGGTTAGTTGTTAAAGAGTAAAGAGTTATGGAGTTTTTGCCCATAGTCCTCTCCCCTACTAGGTCAGGCTCTAGAGAAGTAGAACGGGCAGAATGTGAGTGTGGTGGCTATGGGAATGCACCTCTCAGAACTGACTGCACCATAATGGAGGTGGGCCCAGCTGCTGTGCTCTGAAATCACAATCATGTTTACACGGAGGCCAGCTTCCCACAGGCTGCTCCCAGTCGATAACTGAGCATGGGAGGAACACTAAGGCCGACTCATCCCTGGGAGACACGGAGCACCTGTAACAGGAGATTTTGACTTGAGGTTTCCTGATGGCCCTATCGGACTTTGCCTAGCACTGCCGTCTAAGATGCTGCCGTCCAGTCTTCTTGTCCCCTTGCCCTCTCTCCTCTTGGGGTCAGACCTGGATTGCTGTTTGATGACTAGCTCAGTTTCCCCACTCCCTCCTATTTTCTCTCAGAGTCATTTCCCTTAATATGTTTTTCTTTTGCACACTTAGTGGCATCTTGGCATCTGCTTCTCACGGGACTGAACTAACACAGGGAAGGTGTGTTCCTTGCTATGGAAGCATAGTCTGTTCTCCCTGTTGCTGACCCTTGTGTATCTTTTTTTTTTTTTTTTTTTTTTGAGATGGAGTCTGTCACCCAGGCTGGAGTGCAATGGTGCCGCCTTGGCTCACTGCAACCTCTGCCTCCCAGGTTCAGGTGATTCTCCTGCCTCAGCCTCCCAAGTAGCTAGGACTACAGGTGTGTACCACCACGCCTGGCAGATTTTTTTTGTTTTTTTTTGTATTTTTAGTAGAGATGGGGTTTCACCACATTGACCAGGCTGGTCTTGAACTCCTGACCTTAGATGATCTGCCCGCCTTGGCCTCCCAAAGTGCTGGGATTACAAGTGTGAGCCACCATGCCTGGCCCCATGTGTATCTTCTTGATTCAATTCCCTACAGAAGAGTTTCTTCTGGGAGGCTTTGAGGTCCATGTATGAGTAGCTTTGATGTTGACCTTGACTTCCCCATTGACGTTTGCCATGCTCAGACACATGTGGACATCAGCAGGGATATGAAGTGATGGGGGCTCAGCCTCCATCACTCAAAATGCATCATTCAAAATGCATCAATGCTATGCGTTTTGGAGCATCTACTCTGCTTCTTCACTGGTTCGGGGCACAGCTAGAGAAACGAAAGAAATACAAGCAATTGTGCCTTTGAAGTTTAAATTCAGTTAGTGAGACAAAAATCACAGTTGTTACAAGTGGGTAATGACACAGGTAATAATCATTTATATTTTCAACAAGGATTTATTGTTCACCTGCCAGGATTCAATGTGTAACCAAAAGCTAAATTTTATGGCATTCTTTTTTAGGTGCGATAGAGTATTGCAGAGGTGTCTGCATGGGGGAAAAGTAGTCTCCTGATGGGGAGAAACAAACAAACAAAGAGACTTCTAATTTCTCTTGCTTTGTGCCTCATATTTTATTTATTTATTTATTTATTTTTGAGATGGAGTCTTGCTCTATCCCCTAGGCTGGAGTGCAGTGGTGCAGTCTTGGCTCACTGCAATCTCCGCCTCCCGGGTTCAAGCGATTCTCACACCTCAGCCTCCTGAGTAGCTGGGATCACAAGCATCTGCCACTATGCCTGGCTAATTTTTGTATTTTGAGTAGAGATGAGGTTTCACCATGTTGGCCAGACTGTTCTCAAACTCTTGATCTCAAGTGATCCACCCGCCTCAGCCTCCCAAAGTGCTGGGATTACCGGTGTGAGCCACTGCACCTGGCCTCATATTTTAAAATGTTTATTAGTGTGCTGCATAATAAATTAGTACAGTAGCACCTACACATAATCTATTAAAAATACCTAAGTTTTCTGTCAGTGATCACAGTAAAATTTTTTATCAATAAAGTGCACAATCAAAAGGAGGTGGAGGCGCCTGGGCTAGAGGATGCTTTCATGGTTGTGCTGAATGCACTATCATGTAGTGGTTGGAGCTCAGGGCTGGGTCCAAAAGTTTTAAATCTCAGTTCTGTCACTTATGCACTCTTTGACTTATCAAGGCACAGCCTCTCTGGGCCCGAGTTTTCTCCTCCATGGAATAGGAGTGTTGTACCCACCTCATAGGATTGTTGAAGGAATTAAATAAGGTGATTCATGTTTAGTAAGTGCTAGTTGACGTTGTTGTGGTTATTAGCATTATTATTTTAGCCTTAGTAGCTTTTTGCTCTTTTTGAGGCTCAACTCGAGTCTTCGAGTTGATCGTTCATGAGTCTGCTTCATCTTCAGTACCACTCTCTATGCTTTGTAAAAAGTTGCTCTGATTTCCTTTCATCTCAGGAGAAAGAGATCTCTACCAGGGACTCCTATTGTCTTTCCTGATGTCATTCTGATGCCACCTCTCTCACACTGTCTTGTATTCTAATTTTTTTTTTTTGCCCCTTTCTTTTTGTTTTATTTTATTTTTTTGAGATGGAGTGTCGCTCTGTCACTCAGGCTGGAGTACAGTGGTACAATCTCAGCTCACCGAAACCTCTGTCTCCCAGGTTCAAGCAATTCTCCTGCCTCAGCCTCCTGAGTAGCTGGGACTACAGGCGCATGCCACCACGCCTGGCTAATTTTTGTTTTAGTAGAAATGGGGTCTCACCATGTTGGCCAGGTTAGTCTTGAACTCCTGACCTCAAGTGATCCACCCGCCTTGGCCTCTCAAAGTGCTGGGATTACAGGCATGAGTCACCGTGGCTGGCCACCCCTTTAAAAAAAAAATTAAATTTTATTATAAATTGACAATTGGTGGTTGTAGATATTTATAAGGTACTAAATGTGGAATAATTAAATTAAGCTAATTAACATATCTGTTACATCAAATATTGTTTTTCATGGTGAGAACATTTGAATTTATTGTTAGTGGTTTTGAAACGTACAATACACCGTTATTAACTATATTCACCATCCTGCGCAATAGGCCTAAAATATATTTATTCTTCCTGAGACTTTGTATCCTTTGACCATCATCTCCCCATTCACCCCTTTCCCCAGTCTCTGTAACCACCATTCTACTCTGCTTCTATGAGTTTGATTGTTTCAGATTCCACATATAAGTAAGAACATGCAGTATTTGTCGTGTCTGGCTTATTGCCCTTAGCATCATGTTCTCTAATATTTTCCTTCTTTTTAAAGGCTGAATAGTATTCCATTGTGTATATAGATGACACTTTCTTTATCTATTCATCTGTTGATGGACATAGGTTAATTCCGTAACTGGGCTACTGCGAATAGTGTCTACTTCTCTTAATCTTCTTCTTTTGGGGGGCAGTAGCCCTACTCTGTGTCATTATTACTTCCTGTGTGACTAGAACAATGCTGTGTATTTAGTAGTGTTCACTTGATACCAATTAAACAATTGCAGAAGTAATGGCAAAGCTGATGACTTGGCCTTCTGCTGTGCATCCCCTCTGCTCTGTAGTGACAGTACCTGGGCAGCATCTGCGGGACACACAGGTGGCAGGAGAGAGAGAGAGTCAAGGAAGTCAAGCTTGTTTCAACTCCATGCACTCCATTCACTGTCTGGGCTAAAGTCAGTCCTTATATTAGTGAATGTTTCACAGAATTTTTAGACGAAGTGACACTCAACCCATTCTCCTTTGGTCATAAATGAAAAGAGAAGCTTTGTACTTGTACTTGTCAAGGAGTTCCTCCTTGTCGTTTATTTATTTACTTTTAATGATTAGGATTGAAAAAAACCCCTAACAACTAGCATCGTTTAACTGATGACCCCGCAGGCTCTGTGCTTGTTTTTACACACATTGGTGTAGTATCAAATCTTAGTGATGGAAAGGAACAAGTTGATTTTACTTACATTATCAATTGGATCTTCACCACAAATCTTTGAGGGATATTAGTATTATCATATTATAGATAGGGACACTGAGGCCCAGAAAGGATAAATCATTTTCTTAATGTTACTCAGTAAGCGGAAAATTTAGAATATGAACACAGGCTTTTGTCACTTCAAGGTCCATTTGCTTCCCACTTTCCCACAGGTGGCTTGGGCTAAAGTGTTTGAATTAGCAGTATTGTGTCGACTGCCAGTGGCCACTTAAGCTTCTTCATGACTTTTGCATGGGCTTTCCCTGTGGCCAGAAGGGCAGGGCTTAGATGATGATTGTGGCAATACTGACATGGAGAAAACTTCAAGAAGTAGGGTTTTCTTTTCTCTCTGGGCATGCGCTCACTCATGTGTTTGGGAAAGTGAGGGAGAATAGCAGAAAGCTGCTGCTGTCTTTCTCCCCAGCTCCATGACCAGCTGGATGTGAAGATGGCAAAGTGAGAAGGCCACTGAGATGATCATGCTCGATACTGCGATGTGCTAAGAGCTTATCGCCTTCATCAAGGCCTTGCTGACTTCTCCCATCATGTTGCAGACTTGTAGAATTCTAGGACTGACGTAGGTCTTCACTTTTCAGTTCTCAGAGTAAAAAGGTGGGTTGAAGAGGGGAGTACATGAAACGAGCTAGTTTAGCAACTAATCTATCAGGCAAAGAGCTCAGCACTGATTCTCAAAGGATGCCATTTTTACACCTGAGAATGTATATGGTGATGCTGGTGGGGAGATAAATACCAATTAGAGATTCAGTGCCAGTGTCAATGTGAATGTTGTTTTCTTAACGTTTTTGGCCATTGGCTAAGTTCTAGATGAATAGGCAGAGAAATAATGTCAAAGTTTATTTAGATTGTCATCCTGCCAATGGGCAGAGAAGTATCTTGAAAGAAAGTTGATATGAAATGAATGCTGCTAAGTCATGGGAATTGCTCTCAGGAAGGAAAGTATTAGCAGAGTTAAGTAACGTTAATTGCAAGGGATGAATTTGCTTTGGTACTGAGGTCTGAAATGTTGCCATTCTCAACTTCTTAAATGAGAAACAATAATATTGCTTTTTAAAAAATAATGTTGATTTTATATTTATTTTATTTTGGTTCCTTGCAAGAAACAAGATTTTTTATTTTTATTTTTTATTTTTTATTTTTAGTAGACCTGCAGATCCTGAGGGTTAAACCCTCCTTATGCCTTTGAATAGTTGTCAGGTGATTTGGGGCGGCTTCATTTGTTTCTGGAGAGGGTAAGGCTAAACTAGGGACAACTACATTCCAAGTGTAATCCCAATCTCTTGACATCACAGAAGAAACCACTAATTTTCAGAAGCTTCTCAAGTCTGGGAATTTGTCAATGCACTGGGCACAGTCGACCTTGGTGCAGCATTAGACATGCTTAAATGAGGCAAACTGGACTGACCGATTCGGTCAAATAAGAAGTAGAATTTTTCTTCTAAGTTACTTTGAAATTGACCAATTCAACAAAATGACAGCACTGGAGAGCTGTTTTGGTGATATGTTAACATTTCTCTTTTGTATTTAACATTTTAAATATTGTAGAGCTAATTCATAATCTGACATGTACAAAATAAATGCTTATCCCATAAACCTAATACCAACACATGATATACTACAAATAATTTGATTCCAAATGAATTAAGAAAAAAGTTTTCAAGTTTTAGATTCTTTTACCAAAAATATCCTGGGAATTTGAGATTGTGCCTATGCAGCTTCAAACAGATGAATAAAAAGTAATGTAGGCCAGGCGCAGTGGCTCACACCTACAGTCCTAGGACTTTGGGAGGCTGAGGCGGTTGGATCACCTGAGCTCAGGAGTTCAAAGCCAGCCTGGCCAACATGGTGAAGCCCCGTCTCTACTGAAAATACAAAAATTAGCCAGGCATAGGGGTGCATGCCTGTAATCCCAGCTACTCAGGAGGCTGAGGTAGGAGAATCGCTGGAACCCGGGAGGCGGAGGTTGCAGTGAGCTGAGATCGCGCCACTGCACTCCCGCCTGGATGACAAGAGCGAAACTCCATCTCAAAAAAAAAAAAAAAAGCAATGTAAGGTTTTTTTTTTTTTTTTCCTTTGGGTGATGAGATTAAAAGTAATTTAAAAATTTTAAATACTTTAATATATTTTCACATGTCCTACAATAAATATATAGCTTTTTATTTCAACAAAACATAATTTTGAGTGGTTACAAAAAGAGACAGGTGTGGCTTGGTAACTAGGAAAACATTCCCAGCCTGGCAAACAATCTGGTGAGAGCTTGGAGGCAGAAGGCAGCACTCTGACTACATTCAAGGAGTTTGCCAGATGGCAACAGATAATGCCAATGTTCGATTGCACTATAATTATTATACACTCTCTGTCACTTCAGCAAGCTCTCTTTTCACAAGACAAGTGGGGACAGAATGTTGTATTAAGATTACCCATCGCTAAGCTTATGTTAAAATGAGGAAACGAAATGGAAAGTCTTGTTTTGGTAATGTCTCTGGGGTATGAGGAATGGAATGGACGGAAAGGTTTCACGACGGGCACAACTACGTAGAGAATTTCGTTTGTTTATGCCTTTTGGGAATGCATTATTTTGATTGACCCTAACTGGGAATTCAGAGGGGGAGATTTCCTCTATTATCTATAAAGAAAGGATCTGCTGAGCAAACACAATGGCTAGGGTCATGTTTAAAGTACTCAATTGATCTGCTTTCAAGTCTAATGAAACACTTCAGGGGCTCTAAACATGTGATATGTTGGTTACAAACTCATCTTAGTCTAATTTTAGTCAATGTTTGTGTTAGAAAGTTATATAATACTTGTCTTTCATTCAGATATATTCTATAATTCACATTTTCCACTAATTTTACCCCAGTTCTCCTTCCCCCCCAATCTATCCAAATAACTGAGTTGAACTCTGTGAGTTTACTGCTCTATTAATTTATTGACAGAGATATACAAACCATGACTTCCTCGGCTGTTTCAGATGAAACTGTAGATCCACATGTAAACTTGCAATGCACAGCTTAGCCGGAAAGTTATGTGGAGCAGGTGACTGAGGGGATAGCTTTCACTGCTTGGACTAAAGTCAGTTTTCAAAGAGCTAAAGATGCCTATTGAATTCTGGAGTGTGTGTGTGTGTGTGTGTGTGTGTGTGTGTATGGGTGTGCATGTGTGTGGGTGTAAAGCAGCAAACTCTTCACATTTCAAATAACTAAAGATATGGGTGGTAAAATGAAGTCACATTTTTACACCTCACATGCTGACTAGGGAGAGCAGTCAAATGCAGCATCGACTGGTTAAAATTAGTCTATCATTCTTGGTTTAGGATGTTTTAAAGACATGTTAAAGATATTCGTGAAGATGTAAAAGATACATTTAAAACCCACGTCAATTGCACTAAAAGTCAACTGGAAACAGAAGGTTTTTAAATCCTGGTAGTGGCAAATTGGCAGCCAAAGGAACAGAGTCTTAGTCAACATATTCCCATGTCCCCCTGAACACAAATAGCCTCGAACCTTCGGAGGGTGTTCCTTTGAGATATTTCATCAGTGACATCACAGTGATTGCCAGCTTCCACGGACTACTTTAGGCACTGCCCAGAGTCTAGGAGTCCAGACAGCCTGGGAGGGGAGAAGGAGTTGGAGCTGAAGTTGGAGACAGCGAGGAGAAACCTGCTATAGCCAGGGTGTGTCTCTGATCCTCTTCAGGTAACTGCAGGATTTTTATGCTTAGCATACGGTGTGTGTGTGTGTACAAGCTGCAAATGAGAAAGGCACAGGAATGTTTACATTTCTTAATGAAATAGGCAATGCCCCTTGTATACAGCGTGCCTTAAGGTATAAAGTGAATACTATTGCTTTCTCTTTTCCTTTTCTTTCTCCTAAGGGTATGCATTTTTTCCCTTCCTAGTAAAAAAAAAAAAAAAAATTTTTTTTGGTATTATGGAAGAAGGTCTGTTTGCTATCTTCTCTAAGTCTCCATTCAAAGAAAACCAACGTCAAGCTTCCTGTACAATTTATTCAGAGCTTTTTTGGGTTTTAGTTCATCCACTTGCAATCACTGGATCATATGGCATGACCTTGACTTCAGGGAATGTTTAAAATGAAACCCAAAGTGTCTTTATGGGTTAACAGCAGAAAAATGGAACTTGGCTGATCTGAATTTCTGCCTAACTGGTTCATTCTTCCTAAAGTGTATAAATGTGTGTGAAAGGAATGTTCACACCACACCTTACAGTTAGTATATGTGTTGATTGAATTGAATTCACTAGAAATTCTCAACTTAACTCTTTATGTTTAATTCATCTAAAATCACATAAAACAATAAATACTTAAGGTCACCGTTAAAGTGCAAGAAGTAGTAAGAAGTAAATCCCAAGAAAGAAAGAAGTGTGATGGGTAGCCTGCTAATTCAGAGATGACTGAAAAAAAAAATGTAAAGAGTGCATAAACATATACAGTTTAAACAGTAACTAAAAGGCAACACTTCTATAATTATCATCCAGCTCAAGAAACAGATCATTGCCAGCGCCCAGAAACCCATTCCTGATCAACCCCCATCCTGCCCTTCTGCCTCAGATGTTGGGATCCTCTTGTCCCTGTTATTCTTTATAGTTTGACCATCTATGTGTGCATTCCTAAACAGTATGATTAGCCTCCCTATTTTTGACTTCATATAAATGGAGTCATATTCTATGTTTCTTTTGTAAATTCTTTCACCCAACAGTTATATTTGTGAGATCTACCCATTTTGTGTGTAGCTATAGTTCATACGTTTTCTTTGCTTTATAAAATTCAAATGTATGAATATACCACAATTTATCATCCATTCTGCTGTTGATAAACATTTGAGTTGTTTCCAGCTTGGAGTTATTGTGATAATATTGCTGTGAACCTCTTTGTTTATGTAACCTGGCACACACGTCCTTAAATGTCTTAAGGTAGAAGTGAAATGCTAGATATTAGAGAATGAACATTTTCACCATTAATTCTAAGAAAGCCAAATTGTTTTCCAAAGTGGTAGAAAATTTATGCTAACTTTGTTTAGCCAGGCCAGTTAATTGCAGTGATAATTCAATTATGTCATAACTCCTAGGAAGTGACCACAATTCTAGTAACTAGTTCCAGTCTGCTAATTCTAGCTTTGCCTCTAACTTGTTATCTGTCATTACACAAACATCTTAATCTCCTCTCTCTAAAAGTCAGTTTCTCAGCTGCAATCTTGAGAAAGAGAAAAACTGCAGTAACACTTGCCTGCGTTGTTGTGAAGGTAACACGAACAGAGCTGTGGAACAGCTTTCAATAGTATTTTTCTCATTTTCTGAGTATATCCTGTTGGATCACTATCCATGATTCCTGTGACTTAACAGCTTAATTTAATAGGCAGATTTGGTGGGACCGTTATTTTGCCCTCCTTGAATTGAATTGTTTTGATCATTATAAGCCAGGCTTCATATTTTCTGCATTTCTTGAGAACTTACCCAAATACATGGACATTTGGACTAGGGTTTTATTTCATTGATAAGTCTATAAGAAAGAATCTGTCTTCATTTCTCATTCCTTTGCCTCCAGGCACCTTGGCAAGACTCATTACCTTTCTGTTCTCCTCTGCTCTTTTGTACATTCTCATAAATCCTTTTTCCTTGATCCATTCATTTTCTTCTGTTTACTTTCTCCTCCAAGCAAATCTTTGTAAAGATTTTCTATTTTTTCCCCTTTTTATTTTCTTGGAGAGACAGGGTCTTGCTATGTTATCCAGGCTGCTCTTGAACTCCTAGGCTCAGGTGATCCTCCCACTCATTATTAGACTGCCTGAATAATGTGCAAGCCTCCCAAAGTGCTCATTAGAGGCATGAGCCACCATGCCCAGCCATTTGCGATCGTTTTCATTGGCAATTTACTATTTCCTTCATGCTGAGGTCTAAAAGATGGATAACAATTAAAAGGGAGATGAAACATAAATCTGTCATCATTTGGCTATATATTTGCTGGCTGGCACCATCCGATTTGAACTTGTATTTTTTTTTGAGACAGGGTCTCATTATGTTGCCTAGGCTGGTCTTAAACTCTTAGGCTCAAGGAATCCTCCCACCTCAGCTTCGCAAGTAGCTAGGACTACGGGTACCCACTGCCATGCCTGGCTGAACCTGTATGTTATGCCAGTTACACAATACGAAAAATGATTATTCAGTTGGCATTTATGCAATTAATAATTTGGTCCATTGATAATATAATCAATACAGTAATTACAATTAATAATTCAGTCATGTTAGATAGTTAAAAAAATACCGCTCAGACCAAAAGCTTGCTCACAACCCTTTCAGCCTCTTGAACTCTCACCTTTAGCAAACAAACAAAACACCTTTTCTCCCTAAACTTTCACTCTACAGTAGACTTTGGCCCTAAATATCTAAGATATAAATATCTAATTATTCAAAATACATAAATCTTTAATTTCATTTAGACTGCCTGAATAATGTGCAATTTACACTACCTCACTGAAGACAATAATTTGATGACTTCATTGCATATGTTCTCAAAGTATGATTTCCTGTATGGACAATCTGTACATACTATGAGGATACCATCCCTGCTCTTTGAAATGTTTACAATCTAGGCACATCCTGGACCTGACTAAAAATAGCTGGCACAAGCCCTTGTTGAAACAGAAGTACCCATGAAGTTAACACTTGCTCTTTGGGCTGAATGCCTGTTATGCGAGGGGCTTTTGGTTGATCCCAGTAGGCTGTGTGCCCAATGCAGGACTTGTCAGAGGCCATGCAGCTGTTGAAAGTACTTTCTGCTTTCCGTAGAGTTAGATGAAGACCTACAGCAGTCTGAGGCCTGAAAGATTATGGCATCCCACTTACCTACGTAATTCAAAGCAAGAACAATACTAAACCATAAAGTTTTTCTGTTTTGGTACCCCTGCTTATTGATACTCTTAAGAAAAGTATACACATGCATATGCATGCACACACAAACACACACAGAAGTTGGAGAAAGAAAAATGTAATATTTCACATTTTATGAAAAGCACCAATACAATCATCACAGGAAAAAAAATCAGGACAAAAATGGTGGTCTTTATGACATTAGACAGAAAAATCAGGCTGTCTGTAATCATTAGGGCTCTTCAGAGAAACATAACTAATAGAATGTGTTGTGTTGAGGGATTGGTGTCTGTTTTTAAGGAATTGGCTTGTGTGATTACTGAGACTGGCAAGTCCAAAATCTGCAGGGTGGGCTGGTGGGCTGGTGGGCTGGTAGGCTGGAGACTCAGGGAAGTCTCCAGTCCAAAGACAGTCAGGAGGCTACATGTCCCAGATCAAGGTGTTGGCACAGTTGGTTTCTTTTGAGTCCTTTCTTTGGCTTGTAAATGCCCATCTTCTCCTTGTGTTTTCACATGGTCTTCCCCTCTGTTTCTGTCTGTGTCCTAATCTCTTCTGATAAAGACACTAGTCATATTGGATTATGGCCCACCTTAATTACCTCATTTTAACTTACTTACCTCTTAAAAGACCCTATCTCCAAGCACAGTTGCATTCTGAGATACTGTGGGCTACGGCTTTGACATGTAGATTTTTGGGGGACACAATTTAGCCCATCACACTCTCCTTTTCCACAACACTTCTGTCTCCTTTGAGGAAAGGACGAGCATTGTTATACAGGAATGCTCATTAATCTCCTTGTGTTTTCTTTGTTATGTTTTATTAGGAGGTGAGGACAAGCCAGAGGTTCTTGGTGTGCCCTCAGAAGTCTGCCTGAAGTTCTCACCAAGCTGCTGGGAAAATGGGGATAAACACCCGGGAGCTGTTTCTCAACTTCACTATTGTCTTGATTACGGTTATTCTTATGTGGCTCCTTGTGAGGTCCTATCAGTACTGAGAGGCCATGCCATGGTCCTGGGATTGACTGAGATGCTCTGGAGCTGCCTGCTCTATGCCCTGAGACCCCACTGCTGTCATTGTCATGGGATGCCATTCTCCACCTGAGGGCACCTGTGACCTGCACTCACAATGTCTGCTATGGCGTAGTGCTAGGATTGATTATGTGTTCTCTAAAGATGCTGCTCCCAAGGGCTGCCAAGTGTTTGCCAGTGAATGTTAGATTTATTCCCCAGCTCTTAACTGAAAATGTGTTAGACAAGCCATAAAGTTAAAATTAAACTGTATTCATGATGATGTAGGATTGTTACAAGCCCCTGATCTGTCTCACCACACATCCCTTCAAACGGTCTGCAACCAAACTCTAATTCAACCTGCCAGAAGGAATGTTAGAGCAAGTCTTTGTCAGCCCTTACAGCTATCATGTGAATAAAGTTAAGTCAACTTCAAAAACAACTTCTAGAATTTATTTTAGCTTCCATGTGTGATAGAGCATTTGACCCTTGGCTGGGATTGGAATGACAAGTGCTACCGTATTTCTAGCATTTGAGGTAAGCCAAGATGCTCCAACTGCTGAAGATTTGAAACCAAGTCAACACACTGTGTCATATTTCAAGTAATTCCATTGGTTCAGCGCTCCTCAAACTTTTCCCCTAAACTAGTCTCAAGGGCAGAGGAAGAATAAATCCGTTCCACTACGGGGTCTGAAGCATAGCCTGAATTGCCAGCTAAAAGTGCAACATTTCTTTGAAGTCTTGTGTTTTATCTTTAGAATCCACGAGAAATGTATTTTCTACCTTATAATATCTTCATGTTTGTTTTCATATAAATATTTAAAATTATTTACACTAAGTAACACAAGAACATGAGTCATGTCCCCAAGAGTAGCATATTCTATTTTGGTTATTGTTATTACACAAATGGAGCTAGTCTTTAATCAGCTACAGTTCTAAAAGGAGGAAAATAGAGAATGCAAACTTATATGTTTATAAAAGACATATAAAATAGACGTTTCTTAAACATGTTGCCAGAACACCCCATGTTAGACAGACCAAATCCGCTATTTGTGCCAATGCTGAGGTAACCACAGAGAAAGGGAATGTTGTTAAACCTCATCTTACAAAGCCGCCTTCGTGAAGGCGTTTCTTGCCAAGAATTTGACCTGTCATTGAGGCATTGCCTACATTGCATTATAGTTCTTAACCCTGGCTACATTCAAAGAAAGTCAATTATCCCAGGGGTGATTTTTCAAAATACTGAGGCTGGGTACTTCTCAGACCAATTAAATAAAAATCCCAGGGGATAGAGTCCAAGTATCTATCTTCTAAAAATATTTTCTAGATGATTACATTGTGTAGCCAGAGTTGAGAATCTACTGATACCAACCCTTGCTTCTCAAAATTCGATGTGATTTTGAATCATTGGGAAGTCTCATTTAAATGCAGATTCTAATTCCATTCTGATTCTGATACTGATTCAGTCTGGGGTGGGGCCTGAGAGCCTACATTTTGGACAAGATCCTAAGTGATGCCGGTGCTGCCTGTCCAGACTGCCACCCTTGGATTAACATATTAGAATCACTTGGAGGACCTTTAGCAAAACCACACAAGCTTGAGCCCAATTCCTAGTTGTTTCTAATTTTTCAGCCTTGGGTGAATCTAAGTGTTATTCTTTTTTGGAAGAACTCCAGGTGACTCTAATGTGCAGTCAGGATTACGAATCTTCAAATAGCAAAAGAAAAAAATGTTATATTTTGAGAGGTTCCTCTCCAAATTGGGAAATAGTAGTGTATAGTCCTCAGTGCCTTGTCCCTAATTTCAGTTAGACTCCACATATGGATGTGCAACTGCTAATGATTTAGCAGGCAGCACCTGTACTCATAGACTTGTGGCTCTAGGGCCCTTAGTAGATGGTTAGCCGTCTTTCCCCTATTTGCAGAAAACCTACTGGTTGTGTATGTGTTTGAGAAAGTGTGTATGTGTGTTGGGGAGAGCCACAACATTCCCTTCAGATGTTGGACCATCTGGCCTCTCACTGAAGTCTGAGTGATGGTGCCAACACTGACAACAGGTACCATTTATTGAGTCTACCATATATGAAACCCTGTTCTGGGCACTTTCCATAATTCATGCCATTTGGCAGATTTGGGAACTGAGGATCAGAGACTTCACTAAATAGATGTAAGTGGGGAAGCTGCAATGAGAAAAGGATCATGTTAACCTCTATGCAGAACTGTGTACACATCATGCTTTGTTACAGATCTCCAAACCATTGGATTATGGTTTAGGTTTTACCCTCACATTCTTTAGCATTCTAAAATATCAGCCTGTTTAGATCAAGGTAAGAATTGCAGTTCTCTGTGTCATTTCTTTTTGCTTGTTAATCCTCACTCCTTTCTTTCTCTAACTTCCTGTGACTGAATCTACTGAGAAGGCTCATTTTTAGACCACACTGTGAGCAACCTTTGCAGGGATAGGACATCTATTAACAACTTCAGTGGTGGGGCTAGGAGTTATGTATTGTCTTTCACATTCAGGAGTCCTAGTCATTATGGCTAAATCCCAGTCTGACTCATAAATCTCCTTTATGTACAACCTTCCCTATGACCTCAAGTACCCTGACTCATCACAGAACTCTGCGTCCCTCAATGTTGGCCCCATTCACTGAAATGCTGCCTGATTATCCCAAACAAGATGCTGGTTCTCCTCTAGAACCAGAGCACTGAATCCTAGTTAATAACTGAAGTTCCAGCTCATAGACTTGGTCCTACTCTGGCTTTTTTCTCTTGTGTTCATTCATTCATTCAACAAGTACTTATTATGCAACTAAGTGTTGGACGTTTACTAGACATTGGAGATAAAATGGCGAGACAGCCAAGCCCCATTCTCATGGAGCATACCAATTAGTGGGGGAGACAGATACATAAATAGGTAGTTATAATGGTGTGAAAAGTTCTTTGATGAGATAAGGATAAGGTGCTGTTGGAGGAGATTCCAGGCAGAAGGAATAGCATGAATGAAAAACCAAAGGCTAGAAAGGATGATGAATTTAGGTGTAGCTGAAGCACACAGTATTTCTCCAGCCACTGGCAGTAGTCATGCCACATAAGAGCAGATTTCACAATTCTCACCACGTTGCTCTGACTTCCAAGTTGAATCACTTCTGCTATTCTTGCTGGCGTGCTCATGCACTGGAGGGGGACCTTTGCCACCAACAATTGTTTGAGTCGTGTCTGTGCTTACATATAACTTAGACACTGGCCTAGGGCCATCCTATCACTTGTATCCACAGCAGCCAGACTGGCTCTTCCCATTTACCATCTCACCCCATTGAGCAGTTCTCTGTTGGGTGATGTTCTCCTCTTCTTGCCATAAGTCCCGGGATGCCAAGATCCCAGCATGTATTGGTATTGAGCTGCCTACCTTACCATACCATACCAACCAACCAACCATCTGAATTTTTTTAAAAAGATACCTTTCAGTGCTGACTTAAACTTCCAGTCTTCTCTAAACTCACTACTAAGGTGTACATCCTTTGGAACTTCTCGTTTTTATCTAACTATTCTCCTACATTGAAATACACACACTTTTGCTTCATTTCTGGCAGTCTCAACACCGTATCTGGTCCCTAACTCCTCTTCCTAGGGCTGCCACATAGTTGGCTCTGTAAGGTATAAGAAATTATCCAGGTAATTCATGTCCCAAGCCGTGGCTCTAAGAAAAGAGACTCAAGATACTCCAACCTGATCAGCATCCATAATCACATTTCCGTCTTTGCTTCATGGACCCACATGGGGTGTGTGAAATGGTCACAAAATGGTAGTGCTTCCATTGTTTTCTAATTTAATTTAAGGCATCTCAAGGGGATGGCACTTTCTTTACTTTTACTATTCCTTTATCATTTTGCTGTCTCTTTTGTTTCACTGGAACACAGTCTACCATTCTTGCCTGCCCCACAGGCATTTTGATGCATAATCAATGCCATTTCTAGATGGCATCCCTGGACCTTTCCTTAGCAGGGTGGGCATGTCTGTTACCACCTTGAAATCTCATTACCCAGAATCCTGTCCTGAATGTCTAGAGTACCCCCAGAAAGTAGTTAGTGACAAATTAAACTGGTTCTGTTCCCTTTTCCTCTGAATATGTTATCTATCATTCTTTCAGTAGATCTATTTTATCATTTCCTGGTTTCAGAATGTTTTTTAAAACTTTGGCACAGGAGATCCTTCTTAGCGGACCCAGGTCTACCTGTGGCCTCGCTTCTGTTTACCTGTCCCCCACGCCCCACCTCCACTCTCATTTCCAACCATTTCCTACTATTTGTTGTTTTCAGTCATGCTATGCTGTCTTCTACTGTGGGGTTCTTGCATAGCTATTCTCTTTGCCATTAAGTGTTATTACCTCTTGAAAGTTATCCCCAGATAATTTCCTTCTCTGGGCCTCATGCCTAAAAACTCATAGCATTTATCACATTGTATTGGTTTGTTTGTGTGTCTCTCCCATGTGAAATTCTTGTTTATGGGGACTGTCTTCAATGTTTAATTTTAGTTTCTAGCTGGTGCATCATAATCACTAGATAAATATCTGTTGAACACGTCAGTGACTACTTGGCTAGATGTAAAAACTTTTGGAAGAGACATGTACCTATTTCTATGACTAGGTGCATGATCTGTGTTCACCACAGTATAATAAAAAGGAGGCATAAACAGTTCTAGTTCTAAAAGTTCTATGAGGTTAATGAGCAAACCAAACTTCTTTTTAAACTTTAGGCAGTTGAAACAGGTTTTCCAAAGGCAGTTTGTTTCTTTATGAAATATTCATGATGCTTGCTTCTTTTGATCTGTCTCTATCACCCCTGAACAAGTTGACAATGTTTATGAATTACTCATCAAAGCCCAATGTGTCGAGCATGTTTTTGAGTTCATCTACAAACAGGGTGAAACCAGAGAAATGTCCACTTTTCAAACTGCAGAAAGTTAAGGTCAAACTTCATGTCCACACAGCATATTTCAACTAACTTTACTGCATGCCTCCTACATGTGAGGAACTTTTATGTGTTCTATTTTACTCAATTCCCTTTTATATTGTGAAGTATTTATCTTCATTTGTACCTTAGAAGTGAGAAGCCTGAGGCTCAGAAAGGACAAGTGGCCAGGCTTAAAACACAAAGCTGAGAAGCAAACCCAGTTCTCTCCAATTCTGAGAGCTGGCTCTTCCCAGTCACCACGGTTGCCCTTCTGCGTCACTCTAGGGCACAAGCATGTTTCCTTATTCTGGGCTGAAAGAGCCAAAAGCATGTGTATGTCAGAAGCCTCCGGGTAAATGCCTCAATCACTGCAGCTCAGTCATACAGGGTTTGCCACTTACACAATTCTGTGTTTCCCAGGACTTTGAAACAAGCCCTGAGATCACCTTGTCTTTGTCAGTCAACTGCGCAGCAAATAATAAGAGAGGAGAGTATTGATGGTTGATTAGCTGTTTTCAGTGTGTCAGTTTTATACGTGGGGATTGAGTGGAAATGACAGCTCCATCTACAGCATTAGCTGGTTACACACACTTGCAGGAATTTGTCACATGGTAATTTTCATCTCCCACCCATTAGATCATTTTAAAATAAAGTACTAGAAAAAGCATGGTCTTTGGATTCACTGGCTATATTTTGCTTACTAGTACGTGATCCCAGATAAGCTACTGAACTTTTGTGAACCTCAATTTCCCTAGCTATAAAAGTAGAAGATAACAGTAAGTATGAACAACTATTATGTATCAATTTAAAAAATAGAGAATAATACCTTTTTTGCAGGATCACTATGTTAAGTTACGTGATATTTTTCAAAGTGCTTAGCACAATGCCTGGCATTAGTAAATGCTCAATAAATGATAGTTAATCTTGTTATAACATAAGTAAAGCACAATATTTGATACATAGCCTCACTTTTAAAAAGAAGTGTTAGATTTTAGTACTTTTTTTTTTTTTTGAGACAGAGTCTCACTCTGTCGCCCAGGCTAGAGTGCAGTGGCACAATCTCAGCTCACTACAACCTCTGCCTCCTGTGTTAAAGCGATTCTCCTGCTTCAGGCTCCTGAGTAGCTGGGATTACAGGCATGTGCCATGACACTGGATGATTTTTGTATTTTTAGTAGGGACGGGGTTTCACCATGTTGGTCTTGAACTCCTGACCTCAAGGGATCCTCCTGCCTTGGCCTCCCAAAGTGCTGGGATTACAGTTGTGAGCCACCGTACCCAGCCAAAGATTTTAGTACACTTTTAAAGAAAGCATCAGGGATTGGTGGTGGGGTGGTGGTTGCTGCTGCTGCTATTTCAACACTATTTCTTTTAAGAGGGTAACAAAACACTTTGAGAAAGTTGTGGCTTCTTTTTTTTTTTTCTTCAGCAGGGGAAAGGGATAGGGATACTGAATTGTAGAATCCCTTTGCTCATGAAGAATACAATGTATTTCTCAAAACGCAAGAACTGCTTGAATTACAATACTCAAAATACTTTTTCAATTGCAGATTCCTGCACCAACCCCAGAACAACTGAAAGGGAACTTCTGAGAGTGGGATCTGGCTTGCTACGTTCTTAAGCCAGCTCCCCAGATGATTGTTATAGTCACTAAAGTTTGAGAATCCCAGATCCACAACATCCTACCACACCAGCACCCAAGATTTGCATTTCTGCTTTTTTATTTTTATTTTTTCCACACAGGAGTCTTACTTTGTTTCCCAGGCTGGAGTGCAGTGGTGAGATCACGGCCCACTACTGCCTTCGCCTCCTGGGCCCAGGCGATCTTCCCACTTCAGCCTCCCCAGTAGCTGGGACCACAAACGTGCACCACCACACCTGGCTAATTTTTGTATTTTTTT
Organism: Macaca fascicularis; assembly: GCF_037993035.2. Taxonomy (NCBI): domain Eukaryota; kingdom Metazoa; phylum Chordata; class Mammalia; order Primates; family Cercopithecidae; genus Macaca; species Macaca fascicularis. The sequence continues at coordinate 106,709,235 of NC_088388.1, read as the reverse complement.
TTTTTTGTAGGGATGGGGTCTCCCTATGTTTTCCAGGTTCGTCTCAAATTCCTGGGCCCAAGTGATCCTCCTGCCTCAGCCTCCCAAAGTGCTGGGATCACAGGAGCAAGCCATAGTTCCCAGCCCTGCATTTCTACTGTTTTCAAGAACTTGGGCTCTGGTTGGACTGAGAAGTTCACACAATTCCACTTTTCCAGAGAGGTCACAAAATTCTTACCCCCATCCCTTTGAACTGCAAAGATACATTCTTTATCTTCCCATCTCTCCAGGAAAAGCTTTCCTTGCGCCTTTTACCCCCATTCCTAGTCTGTTCCCACACCGGGTCTATATTCTCTCCCAAACAAGTTTGCCCTGTTGTACTTGGAGATTCAAACCCTGTCTACAACGCCACTTAATAAAAGGTATTTTTTAAACCTGAAGTTATATAGTGCGTTAACTTGCATGCAAGAGTTCTATTTTGACATATTTTCAATGAAGATGCTGGAACTGTCACTCCAGTTTCAACGGCTTTAGAGACTTTAAACATCAACAGGTGTTTCCAAATTATGTGTCCTTTTGACTTTCATTTTTCCGGGCAGTCAGACTACACCCAAGGATTAAAAATCAGCATAAAACAGTCTTTACTTTAGACCTCAGATTTAAAAATTTCAGAACTTTGTTACTTTCTCTCTGGGGAAGTAAATAAAAAATGAGTTTTCTCAGCAGCAGCGGTTCCAGCCAGGGTCTGCACGAAGCGATATCAGTCTCAGGGCAGTGTTCTCAGGTTCCAGCCAGTACTGCCTGACCCAGATCCAACTGTGAGCTGCCTCTCTTCCAACAACATACTCATTTTATATTCCTCTGACACTGCTTCGAAAGGACATGGAGAAAAAAGTCTATTTTCAACACACGCTGTGTCTACAATGATGACATGCATGGTGATACCCACCACCCACATCACAAACACCCTGCCAAGTCCTAAGCTAATTTGACTTCACAATGGCAAGCTTTTCAGACGCCCAGAGGTTGTACGGTGATTATTTGATGATTCAACATGAAAGCAGCTCCCGTTGTTTGCCACATCCGCACTGAGCTTTCCATTCATTCAGAATGACAAGGTATTCACAGTGTCTTGCAATCAATTTTGAGATGTCTCTGCCAAAGAGCTCCACTGGCAACATTGCAAGGCCCTTTTTATAAGTCACCATTTCCATCCCCACTCCATCCTGTCAGAATGACTGGGGTCGCATTCATATTGCAGACCAACAGAAACAGCGGGAACCTGAACTTGGAAGACTGGATTTGATCACATGCATCATACCATCTTGATTTTGGAAATGAGACAAGCCATATGCAGTTTGAGAGATGCCAACCTGAGATACATTTTGCATTATACCATATGTCACTGACTTTAAAGATGGGTTTAGACCAGTTCATTTTGAACAACACTTATGAAACATCACAGGCCAGGTAGCGGGTTTCACGCCTGTAATCCTAGCACTTTGGAAGGCCCAGCTGGGAGGATTGCTTGAGCTCAGGAGTTCAAGACCAGCCTGGGCAACATAGTGAGACCTCATCTCTATTTTTTTTAATTAAAAAAATTCTTAAAAAAGAAAGGGCACATCTCAGACATGTAATACGACTGATGATTAGTCTCTGAGTCATACAGCATTCTGCTCCTGAGAAAGATGTATATAGTGAAATAAATATATTTCCCTTGAAGACCTCTGTGTGTGGTTTCATCTTGTCTTTTTCATCTTTTCCTGGTATTTTCAGTGTCATAGATATGTTTATTCTGATGCCACAATGATTGATGTGAACTTTCAGCTGAGGTTATATTTAATCTACAATTAATTCTCTGAAATAAAAGGACATCCTTTTTATCTGCGGTGAAAAGGTAAAGCAAGCCCAATTCTTCAGACCTAGCTGTACAAACCACATGGCCACTTATCTGTGGAGATAAGAATGAAGGTATATCTCGGCCGGAAGAAAATGACGTATTATTACCTGAGAGCAGGACATATATTTGGATAACATCATTTTTGATTTGCACTTCAAAGCTGGCAAGTGTTCTTTTGAATATTATTTATGATGATTTGAAAAAGAGATACCAAAAGGTTTTTTGTTGTTGTTGTTGTTAATCTGGGTGCCAATCAAAAAAGAACTCAGACAGCCAGGCGCGGTGGCTCATGCGTGTAATCCCAGCACTTTGGGAGGCCGAGGCGGGTGGATCACAAGTTCAGGAGATCAAGACCATCCTGTCCAACATGGTGAAACCCCGTCTCTACTAAAATACAAAAAAATTTAGCCGGGCGTGGTGGTGCGCATCTGTAGTCCCAGCTACTCGGGAGGTTGAGACAAGGGAATTGCCTGAACCCGTGGGAGGCGGAGGTTGCAGTGAGCTGAGATTGCGCCACTGCACTCCAGCTTGACGACAGAGCGAGACTTTGTCTCAAAAACCAAACCAAACCAAACCAAACAAAAAACAAAAAAAGCTCAGCCTTGAAATATGAGTTGTTCTAAGTTACAACACTATTTAATTGTAAATTATTATAACCATTTGTTATAATGTCTTATCTTTTCTGGGAAGAGACAAATTTATTCAAATTTTGTTTGGCTGGAGTTTCCTTGAAGCTATCAGGGCTCTTTGGCTAAGTGATATTAGATTCTAGCCATGTTTATGAAATCAATCTTTCATCATCAACACCGACCTCTTTCATTAACAAAAACTTCTTGGTCGTATTTCATAACTTTTTTTTTTTTTAAGATACCGGTTTTGCTATGTTGGCTAGGCTGGATTCAAGCTCCTGGGCTCGAGCTGTTCTCCTGTCTCAGCCTCCTGAGTAGCTGGGACTGTAGGTGCACACCACCACACCTAGCTATTTCATAGCTTTTAGTTTTTTTTTTTTTTTTTTTGAGACAGGGTCACTTTGTCACCCAGGTTGGAGTGCAGTGGCATGATCATGGCTCACTGCAACCTTGACCTCTTGGGCTCAAGCGATCCTTCTACCTCAGCCTCCAGAGTAGCTGGGACAACAAACATGTGCCCCCAGACTCAGATAATTTTTGTAATTTTTGTAGAGATGGGGTTTTGCCATGTGTCCCAGGCTGATCTCATATTCCTGAACTCAAGTGATCTGCCCTCCTTGGCATTCCAAAGTGCTGGGATTACAGGCATGAGCCACAGTGCCCAGCCTAATCTTATGGTTCTATGACTATAAAATACTTGAGATCAACGTCTCTGTAGCCATATTTGTGTTACTGAGGTTGATGAAGAAATCAAGGGGAAAAGAAGAGAAAGAGTGAGGTCTATTGTTGCCTCTTTTAATGTGGTAGAACTTTTTGACTTACAGAAAGTGTGGAGCCCTTTTAAATGAATGCTTCACATTGGACATCACCCAGTGGTGCTTAAACTAGACTACATGATGTAGGCACAAGTTTCAACACAGAGTAGGAGAGATACCCCCACAATATGTGGGCTTAATTTCAAGCACAGGGAGTAATTGTCTCGTACCAGACCTCCAATAAGGTTTCCAGACTGTTCCAGCTAGAGGAGATTTCAAAGATACTAGGTTCAACAGTGAGATTTTATAGAGATGGGGGACAGGCTTAGAGAAGCTACACAACTACCCATGTTTTGTTTGTGGCAATGCTGGGGTGACAAGCCAGATCCCCTGATGTTTAGACTAATATTTTTCCAAGTGGCAACTCTATTAAATTGGATTTCTTTATGGAATCTGTCTTCACAGCTCTCGGGTGGGGGAAAAAAACAGCAAAATGTGGTTCCTTTTGTCTGTGGCCCAAAGAGTGTATCCTATTCCACACATATATAACTGAAAGTGTTTCATTGTGTGGCTACCCATGACCAGGTTTCTCTTTTATGGGCTGGAAAATATATTGACATTTGTCCTGGCTGGATAGCCAGGTATTTCTACTGAATATTCAGCTTCTAGTAGTGCGTTACTTGAAAAAGGGTGGGCCCAGGGGTGCTGCAATCAGAAGCCTCCTGTCTCTCTCAGAATCTTTCTAATGTCTATTTAGTGATAGACACTTTAGCCATCATTAAGGCTGGAAGTGGAAAGGAAATATCAGCAAGGGTTGAAATTTTAGCTGTGGAGAGGAATAAGTGCTTCTATGACCTCTAAGATTCCTTACAGTGTAATATCATTGGATGATTTTCTTAAGAACTTTATTTACAGCTCTCAGATGCTAAAACCAGCTGCTTACAGATATCTTTCCTATCTTTCCCTACTCTCAAGGAACATGATCTAAACATGAGTCATCACAGGCACCAAGATCTTGGCTAGAAAATCTTCCTAGTGACACGGTATCCTATTCCCTGAGAGCTGCCAAAGGAATTCTTTCCATAGCTTTTTCCTCAGAACAGAGGCAATTAGGCATAGTGGAAGAAGATGGACTTTGGCAACAATTAGTTAATCCCGAGTAAGCCACGTATTAATGTTTGACCTAAGACTAGTAAATTAAAGTCAATGAGCCCCACTTTTCTCGTCTAAATATAGAAATAATGCTACCTATCTCAGAAAGTAATAGAAGAAGTAGAAATGGTAAATATAAAAATACATACAAAGTACAAAACATAGTAGAATCTAGGTAAATAACTTTCAAACATAATTTTTAGGTTATATTGGGCTAATACTATGGAACCCCAACTTCTGTATAAGATAAGCTTTTGAGAGTTTATTGCCCCACCAAGTCCTACATACTGACCAGCACGTGTGTGTGTGTTGGGAGTAGAGGGTTGGATGAGAGAAGACAAAACAAGACAATGATTCTCATTTTGTAACTAAAATTTTAGTATTCTTTTTCATCTTTCTCTTTCTCATTCATTGCTTTCTCATCCCATTTTACAAAACTACTTTTAAAACAAAAAATATATATCAAGACATTCTTGTTAAAAAGTGTGAACAGAAGCATCTTTGTCATTCCTTTTTTCTGACTAGGGGAGAGTCAAAATAGCTGCTGCTATAGAGATGAAATGCTAGCAAGTAAACAAGGCTGGCTCTTCCTGTTAGAACTCAAAATTGTCTTAAGTACTCTTGCATATTAACTTTTACAAATGAAGTTTAGAATAAGTTTTTCAAATTTTGTAAAAAGCCCTTTGGGATTTTGATTTGAATTACATAGAATTTTAAGTTAGTTTTAAGAGAATTATCACCATTAAAAGATCAAATATTTCCAGTAATGAATGTGAAGTATTTTTCTAAATTTTCTAGTCTATTTAAAAAAAAGTGCTTCAGCAAAATGTTTAGTTTAATTTAAAAGGTCTTTGATATTTCTTATAAAATTTATTCCTATAGATTTTATAGCTTTTTGTCATTATAAATGAAATGTTTTTCTATTAATTTAAAATAATTAGAGTATTTAAAAATAACTAAAAACCAACATTACTATTAATTTAATAACAATAATATGTTTATAATAATGTATTTATTTTATATCCAGCCACATTGCTAAACTTTTTGTCAGTTCCAGTAGTTTGGCAGTTGTTGCTTTGGAATTTTCAGGTGGACAATCACATATTAGGCAAAGACAGTTTCCCCAGTAGGTATGATATTTGACATAAGTTTCTGGTGGATAGTTTTTATCTGGTAAAGAAAGTTTTCCTTCTATTCTGAATTCGTTAATTTAAAAAATTAGGATTTTTTTTTTTTTTGCTTTATCAAACACTTTCCAAGCATCTGTTGAGATCCTCATGAAGTTTTTTTCTCATTTGACCTGGTAATTAATTAAACTATGTATATTCCTGGAGTATAACCTACTTGATCACAACATATTCTGTCATTATAGTATCAGAGTCAGTTTACTATCTTATTTAGAATGTTTGCATCTATATTCATAAGTGGAATTGTTTTCTAATTTTCTATTTTTGTGCTGTCCTTGTTCAGTCTAGATTTTGTAATAGGATCATGCATCATGCTGGTCTTATGAATTGGATTGTGTAGCTTTCAATTTTTCCTTATAGTTTATAAAATTTATGTAACTTATATTTTATGTAATATTGGAGTTATCTTTTCTTGAGGGTTTGGTAGAACTCATTGGTAAAATTGTCTTGGTGGACTACAGTGATTAGGGATAGATCTTAGATAATTCAGTTTCTTATATGGTTGATAAATTATTTAGATTCTCTACTCATGAATCAATTTGAATAATTTCTATTTTCTCTTAAAATCTTTCATTTCTGCTAGGATTTTAAATGTATAGAAAGTGGATAACCCAGCCAAACTTGATTCTGAAAAAAGCAAAAAAAAACTGGACAAAAGATTTTTTAAAAATCTGTTTGAAGTCTTCAGGAGCTAAGAAGGGAGTAAATAATTACAGAGATAGAATCATGGAGAAAAAGGAATCATAAGAAGTCAAGTCAGCATTTGGGACTGTTTTTTCCCATTAGACTCTAGATTCTGAAGAAGTCACTGAGAGGGTGAGCAGTGGTTTAGATCACCGTTAGGAACTAAGGGAATAAATATTTGAATTCAGAGTCCCCTACGAAGGGAAATCATGGCAAGCTCCATAGCCTTTGGGACCCTCAAAAGTTTACCCTAAGAAAAAAGGTAAGCCAGAAGTAAACCAGACTCGATCCAATCTTTTATTCATGTTGACAATCTCTCTTTAGACCATTTATATTTAATATAACTATTAATATGGCTATATTTAGTATTATCATTTTATTATTTGTTTTCTGTTGTTCCTTCTGGGTGTTTTTGTTTGTTTGTTTGTTTCCACTGTCTTGTGTATTCCCTATAAATTTGTCTAGTTTTTGGCTATATATCTTTGAATAATTGTTTTAGTAGTTGCTCTGGGAATTGCAATATGCACTTTTCACAATCTACTTAGAGTTAATATTTTACCACTTTGAGTGAAATGTAAAGGGAATCCCTTTACTTTCCTATCTTTACATTAAAGTTGTCATATGTTTACATCTACATAAACTGAAACCCCCCCAGAAAACATAATGTTATAATTCTCTCTCAGCACTTTAAAAATGTTCCACTGTCTTCTGACCATCATAGTTTATTTTTATTTTTTTAATTTATTATTATTAGTTTTTGAGACAGAGTCTCGCCGTCACCCAGGCTAGAGTGCAGTGGCTCAATCTCAGCGCACTGTAACCTCTGCCTCCCAGGTTCAAGTGATTCTCCTGCCTCAGCCTCCTGAGTAGCTGGGACTACAGGTGCATGCCACTACACCTGGCTAATTTTTGTATTTTTGTAGAGATGGGGTTTTACCATGTTGGCCAGGATAGTCTCGATCTCCTGACCTCGTGATTCGCCTGCCTTGGCCTCCCAAAGTGCTGGGATTACAGGTGTGAGCCACTGCGCCCGGCCATCATGATTTCTTAAAAGAGATCTACAACCATTCAGTTTGTCGTGTCCTATACGTAGTGTTTTATTTGTCTCTAGCTGCTTGCAAGATTTTTCTTTTATTTTTGGTTTTCAGCAGTTTTAAGTCATGATGTGTCAGACTGTGGTTTTCTTTCTTCCTTATCCGCCCTGCCCCCACAACCTATCTGGCTGTGGTTTTCTTTGAGTTACTCTGTTTGAGGTCCACTGAGCTTTTAAATCTGTAAATCCATGTCCTTCAACAAATTTGGGGTATTTTTGGCCGTTATTTTTTCAACTCTTTTTCTGCATTAATTTATTTCTTCTCTTCTTCCTGGACCTTAGTGATATGGACTATTAGACCTTTGATGTTGTCCTGCAGTTTCCCAAGGCGCTGTTCAGTTTTTAATAAATGGTTTTTGTGTTTGTTTTTCAGATTTAGTGATTTCTACTAATCTGTCTTTAAGTTCACCCACTCTTTTCTCTGCCATCTCCTTTCTGCAATGGAGTCCATTAGTGAATATTTTCATTTTATGTTTCAGTTCTAAATTTTAGGTTTGATTCTTTTTTATAGCCTCTATTTCTTTGCTGAGAACTTCTCTTTTTATTCATTTCAAGAGTATTGCTTTTACTTCATAGAGCATAATTAGAATGGATGCTTTAAAGTTTCTGTCTGATAATTTTAACTTCTGGTCATCTCTGAGCTAACTGTTGATTTTCTTTTCTATTGAGAATTGTTAAGAATGTCCTTATTCTTTACATGTCAAGGAATTTTGAATGGTTTCCTGAACATTTTGAATATTATGTTATGAGACTCTGGGTTCTGTTAAGATCCTCTGGATAATTTGATCTTTAGTTTTAGCAGGTAACCAGTCTTTGTAGTTTAAGATTACAAATCCCAATCTACCTTCTCTGTTCTATGGTTCCAAAGTCAGTTTAGTTTTGAAAACCTTTGCAGTGCTATTTTGGTTCACTTTATTTATGTCCCACCCAAAGTCTAGGCTGGCACATGGGCAGTGGCCTACACTATGGTGTGGTTCTGAAAACCTTTGCGGTGCTGCTTAATATCAGTTCCACCTACAAGTAGCTCAGAAGTGACTTCATACAAAGATTTAAGGAATCCATTTCCTTAGCGCTCTCTTCTCCATGACTTCCCCAACACTTTCTAGTTCTCGAGGGCTTCTTTTCATGGTCTTCTGGCTAAAAAGCTGGGATTTTAGCCTCTCCATGTTGTTGTATACTTCTCACAGGGGGTCTGCCTCAGGAGCAGAAAGTAGAGAGAAAAAAGGAGGAAAACAATTAATAGAGAGTCCCCCAACATTCTCCATATCGCAGGGATATCTTTTTCCAGTTCCTCTGGTAATAAAAAAGGATTTTCTCTGAGTTCGAGGTGCTTGCAAGCCAACCACTGCTGCTGCTGTTGCAAAAGGGCAGCTTCATGACTTGCCACAGGGCAGGGCCAGGAGATTACTAAAAGAAAGAAAATGAGGATTCCCTTCACACTCACAATCCTACAGGGCCCCCATACTTTGTCCACTGACTAGACAAAGAGGATTTGTCTTAGTCCTTTTCTGCTCACCTTTGCTGTGTAGTTCCAGGATTTGGGCTGCTGTAGAGTGTAAGTTAGGATATATGCATGGGAAAAAAACCAAAAACAAAAGAAATAAGAAACTCACTGTTGTAATGGCTGTTCTATGAGTTTTGAGAAAGATATAGAGTGGAACCAGTTTACTCATTTTAACTAACATCAGAAGTCTCTGACATTCAGCCATGAATCATCTAAATCTTTCAGTACATAATAGTGATACAAGATTGCTAGTGCCACAGCAGCCTGCCAAAGCAAACGAAAACTCCCTCAGGAGAAAGATAGCACAATCCTAGGCATCAACTTATCTTTACCATTTTTCATATACAATGTCTGGTACTCAATAAAAAAGAACCAGGCATAGTGCCAGTGTCTACGGAGTGCTGTAATATAAGTTATTCAGAGCAACTTTCTTTGAATATGTTTTCTTTAAAGTAAAAATAGAAACCTCTTTACAGAAATGAAAAGTCATCACCCCACTTACATCTCCCTTCTCACCACGGTGCACAACAGTGTCTGCTAATATATAAATTAGATGTGTTATTTTCAGGCAAATATATTATTTTAAGTAATTTGTCACAAGATTAATTGTAATTTAAAAAATCTCTCCTGTTTAAATATTTTCTTTACGATAACATGATTAAGTCACCATGGCATATGATCTGGCATTTACTCTGTGAGTTGAGATACATTTGGATGTCATCAGCTAGAATCTCAAGTGATGGATATATCCCCTGTATGTAGTTGCTGCTTCTCTCTCTTCTCAAAAGGATTCCAAATGTGGCAGGGAACAGAGTCCGGTGATCGAAAAAAAAAAAAATTTTTTTCTTTTTTATTTTTTGGTCACACAGGCTGGAGTACAGTGGTGCGATCTTGCGCACTGCAACCTCCGCCTCCCCAGTTCAAACGATTCTCCTGCTTCAGCCTCTTGAGTAGCTGAGACTACAGGTGCGTGCCACCATGTGCTGCTAATTTTTGCATTTTTTTTTTTAGTAGAGGTGGGGTTTCACCATATTGGCCAGGCTGGTCTTGCACTCCTGACCTCATGATCCACCCACCTTGGCCTCCCAAAGTGCTGGGATTACACGTGTGAGCCACCGCACCCGGCCACTAAATATTTTTTTTTAAAATTAACTGGGTGTGGTGGCATGCACCTGTAGTACCAGCTACTCAGAAATCTGAGGCAAGAGGATCACTTGAGCCCAGGAGTTCAAAGCTACAGTCAACTGTGACTGGGTCACTGCACTCCAGCCTGGGCGACAGCAAGACCCTGAAAAAAGAAAAGAAAAGAAAGAAAACAAAGACAAGAAAAACCTCGTAAATAACATAGGTGGTTTCAGCAATAAAATAAACTGACCCCAGGTGTAGAACTGTGGCAAGGTGTAGTACCCCTTGAGTTGAGAAACTTTTGCTCAGAATGAGCCTTTCTGGAAATTTTCCCGTGGGCTTCCTTAAAAATTTCACTTTAGACCCAACATATACACAGCAGAGGGCGCCCCAGTATAATCCAAGAGCCCCAGGGCCACTGAACAGCTCTGCGATTATTGGGCCTTTGCTCAGTTCTTACACTTCTGGTGATGTTTGCTCAACAAACATCTAATGAGTGTTTATTATGTGCCAGGCACATATTCTCTTTAGGCACTTCAGACACAAAGCTGAATTTGAGTCATTTCCTGTTCTCAAGAAGCTTATATGCAGTCAGGCAGGGGAGATGAACGTGTGTGTTAACTAACTAAAAATATCAACAGCTAACATTTATTTTCCACTTACTGTGTTTCCGGCAGCATGCTAAAGGCTGTGCCTCTATAATCTCATCTACTCTCCATAAGAGCATTCCAAGTTAGTTATTGTTATTATGGCTGGCATCGCACTGTGAGAAGTGCTATAATCGAGGAATGAAAGTGCGTGGGAAGGAATAAGAAAGACTTAAGTCTACTTAAAGGAGTTAGAGAAAGAAAGAAGTGACATTGACTGTTTACTCGTTTACCTTGTCCTCAACTGTGAGCTGGTTGAGTGCACAGGCTGTTTTGCTCAGTTGTGAGACCTCAGTGCCTTGTCTCAATACATATCTGATGAATGAATGAATGATATTTCAGCTGGATCTTGAATGACAAGCAGATTTTCACAAGATAGGAAAGAGAAAAAGGCCTCCTAGGCAGAGGATGCAGCATAATAAAGTCATTGAGACATGATTGTGAGATATTCAGGAAATACCAAGTAATTTGGGGTAAGAATCAGAGTACAAAGTGGGAAGTGGGAGGAGAAGCTGGAAGGTCAGTTGGTGGCTTTTGTAGCTACTACTGTGTGACAAATCACCCTAAATGAAGCGGAGTAAACAATAAGTATGTATTACTGTTTATATAAGCCCTCTGGGGGTTTCTGCCGGGGCTGGCTTGCCTAGGATGGCCTCACCCACACATGTGGTGATTGGCTGGCTGTTGGCTGAGACATGAGTCTCTGATCATTTAGTAGGCTAGCATGGCCTTGTTCACGTGGCAGTGGCAGAGTTCCACAAACGTGAGTGGACATGGACAAGGCCTTTTTAGAACTAGATTTGGAATTGGTACTCTGTCATTTCTACCATATTCTGTTGACCAAAGAAAGTCACAAGAACAGCCTAAATTCAAAGATTGGGGAAATAGACTCCACCCCTTAATGGGAGGAGCTACAAAGTAAAATTACAAAGGGTGGAGATACAGAGAGGGGCCATGAACTACAGACATGTTTGCACTCCAGCTATTTCCACTGAGACTAGATACCAAGGGGTTTTCACCATCTGAATGCCAAGTATGGACTTTATTTTGCAAGAATGGGAAGCTCTCAAAGGCATGACGTAAGTTTAGGTCTCAGAAATCTATCTGTGGTAGTGTGACATGATACAAAGTTTGAAGGGAGGAGAGACTGAAAGCAAAGTACCTTGGAGGAAGCAAATGCAGCAGTACAAGATGATGTGGGTTTGAACAAAACCTATGATGTTAGTCTAGTCTATCTAGTCTCCCGAGTTAAATCAAGACCACCTCCTCTATTCTCTGTCCCCACCAATCCATTCTGCACAGAGCTTTAAAAATGTGAGTTTAAATATGTGGGTAAGAAATCAATCTAGACGACCTCTAAATTTCTTCGGTGTGTTACGTTTCCTTCATTCTAAGAAGAGCCTTGTCTATGGTTGTTTCAAATGCCTTAAGGATAAAATATCATCTAAAGGCGATTTTTTCTTACATAAAGTTTGTGGGGAATCAAGGAGGGTTTTTCAGCCAAAAAAAATGTGATCAGAGCTGCCTATGGGAAGCTAAATTTCACAAATAAGAGTAGAACAGATCAATGGGGGAAAGCTGTAGTGGGAGAACTATTTGGAGTCCATAGACATAGTTCATATACAAATTTATGAGGACGCGGATGAGCCAAGGAGTGGGCAGTAGGGGGTGAGCTGTGGACCCTGGGAGTGGGAGAGGAGGGATGGATCTGCAGGGGGGTTCTATTAAGATTAGAAAGAGGCCGGGCATGGTGGCTCATGCCTGTAATCCCAGCACCTTGGAAGGTTGAGGTGGTTGGATCACCTGAGGTCAGGAGTTGGAGACCAGCCTGGCCAACATGGCGAAACCCTGTCTCTACTAAAAATACAAAAATTAGCCGGACATGGTGGTGGGCATCTGTAATCCCAGCTACTCAGGTGGCTGAGGCAGAAGAGTCTCTTGAACCCGGAGGGCAGAGGTTGCAGTGAACCTAGATCATGCCACTGCACTCCAGCCTGGGTGACAGAGTTGAAACTCTGTCTCTCTGTTTGTTGTTTGTTTAGAAGCATTTTGATGACTAAATAAATATACATTTATTTTTATTTGAGGACTAAATAAACATGCTTTTCTCACATGAATTATAGTGTAAGCATTTTTTTTCCCCATATTAGTACCTATTATTTATTACGGTCTCTTCTTGGCTATATGAACCCAGGCAACATCTGTGCCTCAATTTCCTCATCATAAAAAAGGTATAATGGGGCTGGGCACAGTGGCTCACATTTGTAATCCCAGCACTTTGGGATACCAGGGTGGGAGGATCACCTGAGCTCAGGAATTTGAGACCAGTCTGGGCAACATGCAGAAACCCTGTCTCTACTAAAAATACAAAAAATTAGCTGGATGTGGTGGTGCAGGCCTGTAGTCTAAGCTACCAAGGAGGCTGAAGAGGGAGAATCACCTGAGACTGGAACACGGAGGCTGCAGTGAGCCGAGATCGTGCCATTGCACTCCAGCCTGAGCAAGAGCGAGACTCTGTCTCAGAGAAGGTGGGGCAGGATAATAGTAGTATTTTTCTTACAGCACTGTTTTGAGTGTTGGGTTAATACATTTAAAGTGCCTTGAATACTGTACGTTGTAGCGTAAGCATGCAATAAATTTAGCTTTGAACACTATCATTTTTTATTATTAATATTATAAAACAACATTATTTACCACTATGCTATTCTTTTTACTTTTTTTTTTTGAGATGGAGTTTCGCTCATTGCCTAGGCTGGAGTGCAGTGGTGCGATCTTGGCTCACGGCAACCTCCGCCTCCCGGGTTCTGACGATTCTTCTGCCTCAGCCTCCTAAGTAACTGGGATTACAGGCTTGCGCCACCACGCCCAGCTAATTTTTTGTATGTTTAGTAGACGTGGGGTTTTGCCATGTTGGCCAGGCTGGTCTTGAACTTCTGACCTCAAGTGATCCTCCAGCCTCGGCCTCCCAAAGTGCTGGGATTACGGGTGTGAGCCACCGTGCCCGGCATGAGCATTTCTTTATATAAAATCTTTTTTCCTCTATCTCAGATTACATCCCAGGGACTGAATCCCACGAGGTGAATTACATGGTTAAAAAATCACACTCTTTTGGGCTCCATGGTCTTGTGATTTGACTTTTAAGTCTCTGCATTACTCTGTGTGGTTGGAATCAGGGAGATTCAGGCCTAGCTCCAGGCAAAACAGAGGTGAAGGTGAATGTTACCTAGGTTCCTCCATCCTCCCCTTTCATGCCCTCCTCTTCATTCATTCCTCAATTATTCCGCAGAGAACTTGCTGTGTAGCAGGTGTTGTGCTGCGCAGTGCTTGAGCAAAGAAAGCCCAGTCCCTGACTTGAAGGAGCTTCAAGTCCAGAGGCACGATTACAATTTGACATTGCTGTTTTGGCGGGAGAGGACTTGAGCTGAGCTTAGGGAGCAGCAGAGAGCCTCCCCAACTAAAATTCTAACACTTAGGGGTTCAGGGCTTTCTAGGGGAGATAAAACTTGAGATAAGTCGGGCAGTAGAAGATAGCAAGATACCCACATGAATTTGACTTTGCCATTGTTATTTACTAGATATGGTGCCTAAGGCAGGTTTTAAACTTCTCTGGGCCTCAGTTTCCTTATACATACAATGGGGATGATTGTGCCTACTCCAAAAATTGTTGTGAAAAACAGAGAGAGTTGTTTGTAAAGCACTTGGTATACAATAGCCAATAATGATGCAGCACTTTCCAGGTGCCAAGTATTATACTCATTCAATATATTATTGAATTTTACTCTCAGGCAATATAACTCAATCGAGTCCTCATAACAACCCTATGATGTGGATGCTTCTATTATCCTCATTTTACAAATGAAGAAACTGAAGCCAAAGGTGTTGTGTTAGTGTATTCTCATACTGCTATAAAGAACTACCTGAGACTGGGTAATTTATAAAGAGAAGAGGCTTAATCCACTCACAGGCTGTACAGGAGGCATGGCTGGGGAAGCTTCAGAGAACTTACAATCGTGGCGAAGGGCAAAGGGGAAGCAAGCATCTTCTTCACATGGCAGAGCAGGAGGAGAGAGCAAAGGCGGAAGTGCTACACACTTTTAAACAACCAGATCTCGTGAGAACTCACTCACTATCACGAGAACAGCAAGCGGGGAAATCCACTCCTGTGATCCAGTCACCTCCCACCAGGCCCTTCCTTCAGCCATGATCATAATTCAACAAGAGATTTGGGTGGGGACACAGAGCCAAAACAACTAACTTGTTATATCATTCCTAAGTGGATAAACTGGGACTTTAACCCGTGCTTTTAACTGCTACACTACAGAATCGCCATAAAACGTACCCCCAAATTGTGAATTACTTATTTATTTTTTAAGAGTATATTTTTAATTTTAATTTCTTGTTAAAAATTTCAACTTTTATTTTAGATACAGGAGGTATATGTGCAGATTTGTTACATGGGAATATTGCATGATGCTAGGGGTTGAAGTACGGATCCTGTCACCCTAGTAGTGAGCATAGTACCCAATAGGTAGTTTTTTTTTTTATTTTTTGAGAAAGAGTCTCGCTCTGTCGCCCAGGCTGGAGTGCAGTGGTGCAATCTCGGCTCACTGCAAGCTCCGCCTCCCGGGTTCATGCCATTCTGCTGCCTCAGCCTCCCGAGTAGCAGGGACTACAGGTGCCCAGCACCATGCCCGGCTAATTTTTTTGTATTTTTAGTACAGACGGGGTTCCAAACTGCTGGGATTACAGGTGTGAGCCACTGTGCCTGGCCCCCAATAGGTAGTTTTTAAAAACCTGCTCCCTTCCCTTTACCTTCTAGTACTCCACAGTGTCTATTATCCCCATATTTATGTCCATGTGTACTGCTCCCACTTGTAAGTGAGAACATGTGGTATTTGGTTTTCTGTTCCTGCATTAATTTGCTTAGGATTATGGCTTCCAGCTCCCTCCGTGTTGATGCAAAGGACACAATTTCATTCTTTGCCTTTTTTTTTTTTTTTTTTTGAGATGGAGTCTCGCTCTGTCACCTAGGCTCGAGTGCAGTGGTACCATCTCGGCTCACTGCAAACTTTGCCTCCTGGGTTCAAGCAATTCTCCTGCCTCAGCCTCCTGAGTAGCTGGGATTACAGCTGCCACCACGCCCAGCTAATATTTCTATTTTTGGTAGAGACAGGGTTTCACCATGTTGGCCAGGCTGGTCTCGAACTCCTGACCTCGTGATCCACCTGTCTTGGCCTCCCAAAGTACTGGGATTACAGGCATGAGCCACCGCACCCAGCCTCATTCTTTTTTATGGCTATGTGTATTCTATGGTGTATGTGTACCACATCTCTCTATCCAGTCTACCACTGATGAGCACCTGAGTTGATCCCATGTCGTTGCCATTGTGAATCATTATTCAAAGAGGAAGAGCACACAATGCAGAGGAATCAGCATGTTAGGGTCTGGGACATAAGAGACAGTATAACACTGTGAACTTAGGCACATGACTGGTTCTGGTGGAATATCATGAATCAGGCAGGATTTTTAACTACTAGAAATGAATTCAAAATAGCGTAAGCTAAAGGGAATTTGTTGATAACATCACGGGGCTCACACAATAAACATGAGCCTGAAGGTCCAGGCTTCAGAAACATGTAGAAGCCATGGAAATCTCAACAGGCATTGTGGGGAAAAAAATCATCTGGTGAGCAACACCTAGAAAGAATGACATCCAATCCTAGCCCCAGCTGGCTCACTTTCCAAGTCCTCATAGGAAGTGTCCTATTGGCCAACCTTAGTATTGCGTGCTAAGACCAGAGGAAAGAGGATCCTAATTCTTCATCTAGTGTGAGAAATGTTTTTCAAGAATCATCCTCTCTCCATGACTACATAGAGGAGGATAATTATTCCCCTGCCAGCAAATTGAGATGCTAATAGAATGGGGATGGATGTTGAAAGCTTAGTAACGACCTAGATGACTGTATGTATTGAGAATAATGACAGTTAATGTTGAAGTACCATTCCCTAAGTCATTAAACAGGTATTTATTTGAACTCTGAGACTTTGTGTTCCAAGGAGAGAGAGAGAGAGATGTTTGATCATTTTTCACACTGTCAAAAAAAGTAGACATAGGCCTCATTACTCTTGGGAGATTTGAAAGGTTTCTGGAAAAAGATAATAGCTGAAAGATTGTTCTTTTTCATCATGCATTCAAAGTCTAATGTGGATAGCTCCCTCATCCTTGGCTTTGAAATGACAGTTTGCCGCCTTTTTCTCTCTCCTTACAGCTCCTTGATGAAGAGCTGATTCTTGCACCAAAATTAAGGTAGATGACATATCCCCCAAATTACATTTTCTGTTTTATGGCTGGCTTCTTCTTTCATATAGAGAGTTGGAGAATTTCAGAAGTGGAGAAACATTAGAGATTACCTAATGTCTTCATTTTCTCGATGAAGAAACTAAGATCCAAACATTCTGTGGCCAGCCCAAGGTCAACCAGAAATAAAACTCAGATCTGACCTTAACTCTGTTTTTTTCCATCCTAGCACATAGCCAATGAAATAATTTTTTTTTTTCAGATTTTTAAAAGTTTTTTTTTTTAGAGTTTACAGCATGATTCAGATACTTCAGGAAACTGAGCTTCCAAATTTCTAGGGACTGTATTTTCCCCATTCCATAGGAAAATGTGAGTCAGTTTCTCTCCTTCAGTTTTCCTGTACCCCAGTGCTGTTCCCGTTCTCCAGTTTCTGTGGCACTCAGCCCCCATATCTTGCCAGTGTGCATTCGACCATAGCACAAGGATTGTTACGCTCTGCTCATTTCATGAAATTGTCTGCTCTTCTTGGCTCCTTTATCTTTGCCTAGATACATTGTACCACCTAACAGTATTTCAATCAATGTATGAATGAGAACTTGCAGGTTGATTAGTTTGTCAATTGTCTTCGTTTTGCAAGTTAACTTCTGCTTTCAGCACTTCTTGATCCTGCTCTCCATGGCCTCGGGCAGGCTGCCTGTCCACTGTAGCAACCTGCTTAGGCTACAGTCGTGTGTCATTCCCCTTCCAGCTATCTTCCCAACCATCAGAGTTAGCTCACTATTAGTCTCTTAGGCTTAGTTGCTTTGTTAACTTTGATGATCATATTATTAGGTATACATGGAGAGTGTCTGTTTCATATACTTATTGCTGCATCATAAATCACCACAAAATGTTGTGACTTAAAACCACAGGATTTTATTGTTTCTCATGAGTCTACGACTGAGTGGCCCTTCTGATCTGGGTTGAGCATGGCTAATCTTGGCTGGGCTTGCTCATGCATCTGTAGTTAGCTGGCAGATCAGCTGCAGACTTGTTGATCTAGGATAACTTTGCCAAAGATAGCTTGACTTGCCTCTACATAGTCTTTGGTTCTCCAGCAAGCTAGCCCGAGCTTGTTCCCATGGTGGTGAACACGCTCAAATAGAGGAACAGGAAACTCAAAGGTTCTTTTTCTTTCTTTCTTTTTTTTTTTAGACGGAATCTCACTCTGTCACCCAGGCTAGAGTGCAGTGGTGCAATCTCGACTCACTGCAACCTCCGCCTCCCGGGTTCAAGCGATTCTCCTGCCTCAGCCTCCAGAATAGCTGGGACTATAGGTACGTGCCACCACGCCCAACTAATTTTTGTATTTTTAGTAGAGACAGGGTTTCACCATGTTGGGCAGGATAGTCTCAATCTCTTGATCTTGTGATCCTCTCACCTTGGCCTCTCAGAGCAAAGGTTCTTTTTCTAACTTCTGCCTGCGTCAAGTTTGATACTGTCTATTGGTGAAAAGCAAGGCAGAAGCCCACAATCAGTGGAGAGAGTGGAGAAATCAGATTCAGGGGGGTGTGAAAATTGAGGTTTCTAGTGCAATCAATCTAGTACAACATCCATATCAAAATAATTCAAAACTATCCAAGGCCAGGCACAGTGGCTCACACTTGTAATCCTAGCACTTTGGGAGGCTGAGGTGAGTGGATCACCTGAGGTCCAGAGTTCGAGACCAGCCTGACCAATATGGTGAAACCCTGTCTCTACTAAAAATACAAAAATTAGCCAGGCGTGGTGGCAGGTGCCTGTAGTTCCAGCTAATCAGGAGGTCGAGACAGGAGAATTGCTTGAACCCTGGAGGCAGAGGTTGCAGTAGCCTAGATCATGCCACTGCACTCCAGCCTGGGCAATGGATCGAGACTCTGTCTCAAAAACAAACGAACAAAAAACAAAACAATATCCAAGCTGGTTGGTTGTCATATATATGCATATATGTAAGAATGCATATGTAGATAAATAGATGATAGACAGAGAATGTCTATATGTGTGCAATTTTAATCCAAAATAAAAATAATAACCAATGGAGTAGTAATCAACAGAGTAGACATTAGTTGTTTTTTATCACCCTTCTCCAGTGTTCATTTGTCCCACTTCTTCTAAAAGTACCTGATTTATTTAGAGGTGAGTGACTCCTCCTCCTCTCTTCATGTCTGTAGTTTTGGTGGAGTGACACATGACCACAATTAGTCAAAGCACCGCTTTCCCCTAGCAACTGTCATTGTTCAAGAGATGAGTGGATGTCTCAAATTAGGCTACTAAGTGACTCAATTCCAGGTCTTTATTTAACACAGGCTGCCCTTCCAAACTTCTTGCCAGGACCTGAACTTAAAAGTAAATAGCACGGGAGCGGCTTCAGTCACTTTGCCACTGTGGAGCCAAGAGATGGAGACAAACTCAATTCTGGGGACATTTTCTGAGCTGCTAGATTCATCTGTGTCTGAAGCCAGATGTATGATTCATTTATTGATATTTATTGATGGTAATCAGTAAGTCTTTTTATTTTATTTAAATGTTAAAAGATTAATACATATAAAGTACTTAGATCCATTTCTATCAATAATAAGCACTCAATATGTGCTATCACTTGTTTATAGCAATTTGAGTTGGATTTTCTGTTATTTGCAATCAAAGGAATTCTAACTTATGCAACCAATGACAGAACAAGACATTAAAAACAGCCCATTTGTAATAGTAATGGGGAAATTACAAAAAAAAAAAAAAAAAAAAAAAAAAAACCACCAAATCCATAGGCATTAACCTAGCAAGAAATAAGACCTATATGAAGAAAGTGACAAAGCTTTATTGAGAGACCAGAAGAAGATCTGAATATTTGAAAGGAAACAATAACCTAGATGGGAAGACTCCATATTTTAAGTGGGTCAAATATCCATAAGAAAATCTACAACTTTGTCTACTGATTGATTCCTTTTTCTCCATGTCCCACACTGTGATACACCTACCCCAGTCTTTCAAATGCACACTCTTCTTTCTCCTGTAATCGTGTACTCCTGATTTAACCTTCTCAATATTTTCCGAATCTGTTTCTTCATCTATATACTCACTTCCACAATTCCAGTTTGGGCCCCCATAATATGTCACCTGGAATGCACTACCAATCTCCCAACAATCTTGCTGTTTCTTTTTGATGCTTTAAATTCAGCCTCAAGTTCCAGCTTTTTTGTTTGTTTGTTTTTTGTTTTGTTTTTTTGAGACAGTGTCTAGCTCTGTTGCTCAGGCTGGAGTGTGGTGATGCAATCAATAGCTCACTGTAGCTTCAAACTCCTGGGCTCAAGCAATCCTCATGCCTCAGCCTCCCTGGTAGCTAAGTCTACAGGTGTGTACCACCATGCCTGGCTGATTTTTTTTTTTTGTAGAGACAGGGTCTTGCTTTGTTGCCCAGGCTGGCCTCGAACTCCTAAACCCAAGAGATCCTCCTGCTTTGGCCTCCCAAAGTGTTGAGATTACAGGCATAAGCCAACATGCTTAGCCAAGTTCCAGCTCTTTAAGCCATCATCCAAGATCTAGTTGCCATGATATATGATAATGATTTGTGATCCTAATGTCTGAAAATGGAGTCACTCACGTCAAGTGACATTGAGCCCACAGTGAAGTTGTTTACATCTCAAAGTGATAAACATATATGTGATGGACTGAGAGTAAGATAATACCTGCTGTGGCCTAGAACCACTGAGACATGAAACGAACCAATAAAAAGTGAATTCAGAAAGGTGGCTGAGATACTGAGAATGGACATACCTCTGGAGGACCATAAGTATAGCAAGAACCTGACCTTGGACAGGACACCTTTTGACCCTCTGACACTGAGGCCTCCTCCCAACTTGGCTTTTGTCCCCTCCCCACCCACTCCTAAGCCTCTGCCTAAGAGAAGTGGTGACTTCATGGCTGATTGAAGTCAAGGACTTCGGACCCACTCAACCACATGTTGGTCTCCCAACCCATTGCTGTGGTTTGTTACCTCCAATTACTGCTTCTGTGGATGTTATATAAGATATTATTGTTTCGGCCGGGCGCGGTGGCTCAAGCCTGTAATCCCAGCACTTTGGGAGGCCGAGACGGGTGGATCACGAGGTCAGAAGATCGAGACCATCCTGGCTAACACGGTGAAACCCCGTCTCTACTAAAAAATACAAAAAACTAGCCGGGCGAGGTGGCGGGCGCCTGTAGTCCCAGCTACTCGGGAGGCTGAGGCAGGAGAATGGCGTGAACCCGGGAGGCGGGGCTTGCAGTGAGCTGAGATCCGGCCACTGCACTCCAGCCTGGGCGACAGAGCAAGACTCCGTCTCAAAAAAAAAAAAAAAAAAAGAAAAAAAAGATATTGTTTCATTAATCGTATGTGACTCTCTTGCAACAAACTGTGAATTTGAGCACGTTTAATAGGTTATTGAGTCATTGTGAAAGTCAGAGTTAGCATACCTAGACTGCACGAACCTAAGTAACACAACACCATTTTTATCCCATGCTCTCTGCTCTCTGACAACACTGAAGAGCTTGTAATATTCTGTGCTTTTTCTCACCTTAGTGCCTTTATTCATGTTGTCTCCATGCGTGGTCTCTCCCATAACACCTAGGGCTTGGTACCAACCATTGCCCTCAGCTCACTCTAGCATAATGAACTGTTTATATGTCTGTCTCTCAACTCCTGGACCTGCGAGCAAGGAGTGGGTCTTATTAATCTTGTATCCAGGTACCTAGCAGAATGCCTGGCATGTAATAGGCCCTTGACGAAGATTCGTCGAAGCCTGGAAAAAAGAATGCAGGTTCCCCAGCCCTCTGATTATGCCAGAACAGGAAAAATGAACATGTCTTTGAGGGATATTCCTCGCATGTTACAGGACCAAAAGCAAGTCGGCCCCACAGTGCGTGAAGCTGATGAGCGGGAGAAAATAAAGACACAATATTCAGGGGTGAGCAGTGAGATGGAAAATGAATATGGTCACTTGTGCTAAAACTGTCATTCCTTGCAGCAGTGATAATAGCAAGACATAAATATTCATGATGTCATTATTTAGAGAGTTATGAAGTGTCAGCAGAGGATGTACTGTCTGGAATTTTTGCTTCAGTGCCTAAATTTATTACTGGTAAAATTAAGCAAAACAAAACAAAACGTAAATAAAAGCCAGTGGTCTCTGAGAGCCAGCGAGACGATGACAAACTCTCAAGGTCATGGCTAAGCAAAAGGAGGGCCCTGGTCGGTGCCAGCCCAGGGGGCTCCTCTCTGACGAGGCTTTTATCAGGAATATTGCTAGGGTTGGCTATCATTGCTAATGGCAACCTGGCCTGAATACTTAAGAGGGTGTGCTCTTCCCTGCCAAAGAACATGCATAAATTCACTCTCCTGAGGCTGTTCTTTCTTTCTCAGAAGGTTATTTGTGTTATTTAAATAAAAACATTTATTATTTTCTCCAGATTACAGATAGCGTACATATGGAAGAAAATGTGGTAAACATAAATAACATATATAAAATAAAAATAACTTCTAATCTATCACCCAAAGATAATCGTTTTAGTATATTTTCTTTCAGTTCCATTTCTAACAGAATTTAAGTGCTGAACTGGTGGGATATAGCATATGTTGTGTAATAAAGAACCGAGCTGAGCCAGAAAAGCTGGGTTTGCAGCACATCTGTGCTAGTTTCTTAAAGCTGGGAAGCTGTAAGCATGGCACTCAGTTTTCTTATTTGTAAAGAATGGATAATGACAATATACCACAGAATTAGTTTGAGGGTTAAAAGAGAAAATGGAATGAGCTCAGTGGTTCATACTTATAATCCCAGCACTTTGGGAGGCCAAGGCAGGTGGATCACCTGAGGTCAGGAGTTCAAGACCAGCCTGGCCAACATAGTGAAACCCCATCTCTACTAAAAATACAAAAATCAGCCGGGTATGGTGGCACATGCCTATAATCCCATCTACTCAGGAGACTGAGGCAAGAGAATGGCTTGAACCCGGGAGGTGGAGGTTGCAGTGAGCCAAGATCACATCACTGCACTCCATCCTGGGTGACAGAGTGAGACTCTGTCTCAAAAAAAAAAGAGAAAATGAATTGGTCCTGGTATAATAGGACCACAGCAAGTCTGCCCCATGGTGTGTGAAGCTGAAGCTGATGAGTGGGAGAAAACAAAGCCAGAATACACTTGACTCAATGAATAGCATGCACTAGGTGGTCAGTCACTGTGGGCTATCGCTATTATTATTATTACTTTTTTTTTTTTTTGAGACGGAGCCTTGCTCTGTCGCCCAGGCCACAGTGCAGGGGCGCGATCTCAGCTGACGGCAAGCTCCACCTCCCGGGTTCACATCATCCTCCTGCCTCAGCCTCCCGAGTAGCGGGGACTACAGGCGCCCGCCACCACGCCCGGCTAATTTTTTGTATTTTTTTTGTAGAGATGGGGTTTCACCATGTTAGCCAGGATGGTCTCGATCTCCTGACCTCGTGATCTGCCCACCTCGGCTTCCCAAAGTGTTGAGATTACAGGCATGAGCCACCGCGCCCGCCACTATTATTATTATTAATAACTTATGTCATCTAGTCTCAGAATTCATCCTATACCTCCTCTCTATACCTCACCCCTACATCTCGCCAGTTACCAAATCCTGCCGATTTTACTTATTTTGTGCTACACAAATATCTCTGAGGGGATGGGATACTCAAATATATCCCCTCAGTCTCTGCTTCAGTTCAGGCCCTCAGAATTTCTTCCCTGGGCAACCGCAGTTCTATTTGTTTCTTTTTCTGCTGCCTTCCAACCATTCTTCAAGAGGCAGGCAGAGAGAATTTCTTAGATGCAAATGTGACCATATCAAGCCTCTGTGATAGTCACAGGGCTGCCTTATATACGCGTGTATATATGCGTATTTGCGTGAATATATATGTGTGTGCATGCGTGCGCGTGTGTGCGTGTGTGTGTGTGTTTGTGTGTGTGTGTTTGGGAATTCTGAAGCTGAAGGAAGGAGTTTTGTGGTTTGGCCCCAGAAGAAGGATGGAGGGTGTGGAATTGTGTCCAAAATCCCATCTGGGCTTGGGTTCCCCCTCATGGAGGAGGGGAGTTTCTGTGAGCCTGAAGACACTGTTTTTTAGACATCTTTGGTGAGGCTATTGCTGCAGGGACCTAGTGACCAGAGGGGCTTGGAATGATTTGTCATAACATCTGCATGACCCACAGCTGCAGTGTCAGCTGCTGCAGCAGCAAGGAAGCCAGGAGGCGGCAGCCTACTGAGGGCTCTGGCATAGCACAAAAGCCAAGGCCAACGCGCACTCTCTCTCAATCATTTGTAGAAGAGCACATCTGAATGTACGGGTATTCCCGAATCTTCCTCCAGGAAAGATTTCGAAGAAAGGATCTGTGTTCCTGAATACAAGGAGACCTGGTATACCACACCCTTCATGACCTGGCTTCTGCCTTTGTCTCTGGCTCCTGCCTCATTCCTAGTTAGGTACCAACAACACTCATGCTCCAGCCATTCTGCGCTAACGTTGTTCTCTGGATGTGTATGTATATCTTCATGTGTTTGCATCTGGTCTGTTAGTCAACATCAGGTCAGGCTGTAAATAACAGAGATTTAAATAAAAGCTAGCAGCTTAAACAAGATGGCTTATTTCACTTTCACATTCAAGTCTAGAGGAGGACAGACCAAAGCTGGTAGATCTGCTGAGGTTCTCAGGGATCTAGGCTATGTCCAACTCACCACTCTGACATCCCTAGGATGTGGCTCTTGTATTTATGGTCCAAGAAGGCAGATATTGCGTCCAGTTTATAGCAGCAAGAAGAACCTAGAAACAAAGGAGCAGAGAGTAAGTTCTACATATCTTTTAAAAAATTTATTTTTATTTATTTTTTATTTATTTTTATTTTTTTATTGAGACAAGGTCTCACTCTGTCGCCCAGGCTGGAGTGCAGTAGCATGACCTCGGATCCCTGCAGACCTCCACTTCCTGGCTCAAGTGATCCTTTGGCAGCCTCCCAAGTAGCTGGGACCAGAGGTGTGTGCCATTGTGCCCGGCTAATTTTTGCATCTTTTTTTTTTTTTTTTTTAATAGAGATGGGGTTTCACCATGTTGCCCAGGCTGGTCTCGAACTCTTGAGCTCAAAGCAATCCACCTCCCTTGGTCTCCCAAAGTGCCAGGATTACAGGCATGAGCCACTGTGCCTGGCCTCAGTTCCACGTATCTTTAATGGAATAATTTCAGAAGCTTCAAACAATGCTCCCATCTACATGCTATTAATCAGAATTAGTCAAACACCTAGCTGGAAGTAAAGTCAGGAAACGTTAAGTCTTTGTTCTGGAGAACCATGTGCTCCAGTTTAAAATTAAGAGTTTCTGTTACTATGAGAGGAAGTTCCATCAGGTATTGGAGAACAACTTGTAGCCTCTGCTTACCTGGAGATTCCTACTCTTCTTTAAAGACTTGGGTTAAGCAATAGTCTTCCTGGCGAGATCTTTAACCCTTACCCTCAGCCAAGATTGGTGCTTTCAGAGCTCTCTGAGATCAGTCATAACCCTTGTTCCATTATGATGTGTTTGCTTAGATGTTTACTCACTTCCAAGACTGATAATAATTTAAGGGCAGCTATAGTGTGCCTGGCACACAGTCTGCCTCATAGCAGATTAATAAATATTTTCTGAATGAACTGTTATTATCCAGACAAGAAACTGAAGAGCAGAGACGTTCAATGATCTTTTAAAATAGCTACACACCCACAGAAATACATCTAAGTGATTTTTGACAAAGGTGCAAAAACAATTCAATGGAGGAAGGATAGCCTTTCCAACAAATGTGGCAGAGCAATTAAATATCTATAGGCTAAAAAAATGAACCTCAATCTAAACCTTCCACTTCATACAACAGTTAACTCAAGATGGATCAGAGACTTAAATGTAAAATATGAAACTCTAAAGCCTTTAGCAAAAAATCATAGAAAATCTACAGGGCCTAGGACTGAGTGATGAATTCTTAGACTTTGACACCAAAAGTGTCACGATCCACAAGAGGAAAACTGATAAATTGCACCTCATCAAAATTAAAATCTGAGTTTTGTGAAAGACTCTATTAAGGGGATAAAAAGACAAACTAAAGACTGGTAAAAAATATTTGCAAGCCACATACGTGAGAAAGGACTAGTATCCCATATTTATAAAGAACTCTCAAAACTAAACAAACGATTCAACTAGAACATGGGCAAAAGATATGAACAGAAATTTCACTGCAGAGGTTACAAAATAGCAAAAAAACAAAACAAAACAAAACAAAACAACCAACAACATGAAAAGATGTACAACACTGTAGTCATTAGGGACATACCAAATGTAAACTACAATAAGATATAACCATATACCTACGTGAAAGGAAAATATCTTGGGACCCCCAAATCACTAAACTAAAGGGAAAATTCAAGCTGGGAATTGCTTAGGGTAAACCTGCTAAACAAACTGTGGTATGTTCACTCCATGGAATACTACTCAGCAGTAAAAAGGAGTGAATTACTGATGCACATAAAAACTTGGATGAATCTCAAGGGAATTATGCTGAGTGAAAAAGCTGATCCAAAAAAAGGTTATCAACTGTATGATTCTATTTATAACATTCTTGAAATGATCAAATGATAGAGATGAAGAACAGATTAGTGGTTGCCAGGGCTTACGGGGGGCTTGAGGGAGGGAGGTGGCATATTTACGGTGATGGAACTGTTCCAGATACTGATTGTGGTGATGATTTCATGAATCCACCAACATGATAAAGTTGCATGGAAACACACACACATGTAAAACTAATGAAATCTGAGTAAGTGGGTAAATGGTATCAATGGCAATTTCCTGACTGTAATTTTGTATTATGTTATGCAAGATGTTACCATTGGGGGAAACTGAGTGAAGTGTAGATGGAATCTCTTCATATTATTTCTTACAACTTCATGTTGTAAATAAACACGATTATCTTAAGAAGTTTAATAAAAGATGCTTTTGAAAGCTGGAAAAAAGTTCTCCAAATAAATGTACTTAAAATGTATTAATTTATAAAAACAAGTAAACCCATAGCCAGTTAATTGTATTTTAGATAGATCCTGTTTAGATGATCCATGTGTCCTTATGTGAAATAGTAATAATTTTTAAAAAGAGAACTTTTCACATTTGTGTAGCATGTTCATCCATGTTAATTCATTTCTTTTTTTTTTTTTCTTTTGAGACAGCGTCTCGCTCTGTCACCAGGCTGGAGTGCAATGGTGCGATCTCAGCTCACTGCAACCTCCGCCTCCTGGGTTCAAGTGATTCTCTTGCCTCAGCCTCCTGAGTAGCCGGGACTACAGGCGCCCTCACCATGCCCAGCTAATTTTTGTATTTTTGGTAGAGACCGAGTTTCACCATATTGACCAGGATGGTCTCGATCTCTTGACCTCGTGATTGGCCTGCCTTGGCCTCCCAAAGCTCTGGGATTACAGGCATGAGCCACCGCGCCTGGCCCTCATTTCTTACATGGGGTCAGGAATATAAGTTGGGAATGTAAGTTTAAGCAAGGAAAAGGCCTGAAGCCAGGAAATTAGCTATGTGGCTTACGGGAAGAATGCATATAACCCCAAACCTACATTTTCATAGAAACATGTTAAAAGCTTTCTTATAATTGGCTAGTATTTTTAATTGATTTAAATTCCTCATCTTTATTCTAGATCATTCAAAAATATTCAGATGTGTGAGATTCTTTGGTTTATTTAAGAATGGATTCTACCTTGCTCTGCAAAGGTTTTGGTACTCTCTTAAAATAGGATTAGAACAGTTGGGCAGCAGAATTGTACTATTTTGATTGTATTGGTGCTTTCAAGCTCCTGGGTTCATTCTAGGAAGCACAAAGCTCAGACTTCAAATAACTTCTAGAAAGAGTTGGTGCTATGGACTGAATTGTGCCCGCCCCGCCCCACCCCTAGACCGTTTTATATGTTGAAGCTCCAACCCTCAATGTGACTCTACTTGGAGATGAGCATTGGAGGTAATTAAGGTTAAATGAGGCCATAAGGGTAAAGCCCTAATCTAATAAAACTGGTGGCCTTATAAGAAGGGTAAAAGAGGCCAGGTGTGGTAGCTCATCTTGTAATCCCAACATTTTGGGAGGCTAAGGCGAGAGGATCACTTGAGACAAGGAGTTTAAGACTGGCCTGGGCAACATACTGAGACCCCATCTGTAAAAAAGAAAAGAAAAAAGAAAGTTAGCGAGGTGTGGTGGCGAATGCCTGTGGTCCCAGCTGCTCAGAAGGCTGAGGTGGGAAGATTGCTTGAGCACAGGAGTTCGAGGCTGCAGTGAACCCTGATGGCACGACTGCACGTCAGCCTGGATGACAGTGAGACTTTGTCTCCAAAAAAAAAAAGTAAGAGATTCTCGGCCAGGTATGGTGGCTCATGCCTGTAATCCCAGCACTTTGGGAGCCCGAGGCAGGTGGATCACCTGACGTCAGGAGTTTGAGACCAGCCTGACCAACATGATAAAGCCCCACCTCTACTAAAAAGACAAAATTAGCCGGGCATGGTGGTGCATACCTGTAATCCCAGTTACTCGGGAGGCTGAGGCAGGAGAATCGCTTGAACCTGGGAGGCGGAGGTTGCAGTGAGCTGAGACTGTGCCATTGTACTCTAGCCTGGACAACAACAGCAAAACTCCGTCTTAAAAAAAAAAAAAAAAAGATTCTCTCTCTCCCTTTCTCTTAGCACATGCACGGGGGAAAGGCCACGGGGCACACAGTGAGAAGGGGGCCATCTGCAGGCCAGGAAGAAGACCCTCACCAGAACCCGACCACGCTGGCACACTGACCTGGGACTTGTAGCCTCCAGAACTGTGAGACTGTTGTTTAAGCCACTGAGTCTATGGAATTCTGTTAACGGCAGTCAGAACGGACAAATATCGTCACCGAGCAGCATCCAGGTGGTTCTGGTTAGTGAGGAGACAACGAACAAGCTAACAAGCGAAGACTCGACTCATTTGTTTTCTCCAGCATCTAGGAGATTGGCCATCCTGACAGATACCTTGAAAGAAGGACCCTCTGAGAAAGGTCATCTGTGGGGGTCCACATGGGGGCAGGACCAGCTTTGGCTACTGTAGGAAGCGTCCCAAGCAGCATGGCATGGGGGTAGGCCACCCTCTGAGGCCGGTGTCCAGGATGACGCCCTCCTCCTCTCCATGCCAGCTCCTGTTTGCACCTCTGGGTGATGACAACAGAACATGAAGTCCTTTGTTAGAGGTGGGAGCAGGGTCAAGTTATAATGACTGCGTAAATTGAGGGAAAACAAAGGGAATATTTGATTGATTTCTAAACCATCAACAACTGAGACTAAATCTTGTCAGGTTTCAGTGAAAAACCAGATCAATA
Source organism: Macaca fascicularis (assembly GCF_037993035.2). Taxonomy (NCBI): domain Eukaryota; kingdom Metazoa; phylum Chordata; class Mammalia; order Primates; family Cercopithecidae; genus Macaca; species Macaca fascicularis. The sequence goes on along the minus strand of NC_088388.1, from coordinate 106,679,878 downwards.
ATCCCTAGAGAAGTGCTTCTCAGCTGAATGTGCACACGCATCACCTGGGGGAGTGTTAAAATGAAGACTATCATTCAGTAGGTCTGGGGACGGGGCTGAGAGGATTCATTTCTAACAGTGCTCTTCATGGCGGTCCAAAGACTGGGCTTTGAGAAGCCAGGCACTAGATTCAGACTGTGAGGTCCCTGAGACCAAGGCCACACTGTCTTGTCTCCCATTTGGTCCCCAGACTTGGCACGATGCCTGGGACTAAAATAAGTTTTCAATAAATATTTGCTGAATTGAATTAGTGAGGAACACTGGCTCCAAGGACAAATTTTGTAGCTGAATTCTTTGTTAGAGGAAGTTCATAGCCAAAAACCAGAGGGATGAAAATTGAACCATGATTAAACCTGTGTTTGACTAGCACTTTGGAGTTTCCCAAACACTTATAGCTAATAATTATTGTTAGCTTATTTGAATTTTACTCCTACAATAATCCTCTGAAGAAGAGTTGTCATTATTATTTTTATGTTACAGATGGTAAAAGCAAAGTCAGAAGGATGAAATCATTGACCTAAGGAAGGAAGCAGCACGTGCACTAGAACGTGGGTCTTTGGATTGCAATTTTTTGCTGCTGTGCTCTGCAGAAAGAGTAAAATCGTCACCCAAAGTGGATGATGTAACTCTTAGTACCATATAGCTTGAGGCTGTTGATGTCCCTATTCCTCTATAATTGTTATACACTTGGTACAGAGAGCTATTATGTCAAAAATGTAAGTATATGGGTGTAATATGAAGAGATTTCTCAAAATATAATTCATGAGCTCACTCTGGGCTGCCTGGACAAACCAGCTATAACTGAAAGCTCCTCTCTCTTCTAGCAAAGAGGTTGCATCCCAGCTTAGCTTCCCTTAGAACCAGAGATTTCCTCCCCCAGGGCAACATCCCACAGACCTCAGGGCCTCCAGGTGCAGGGAACTCGTGCTCCCACTCAGCTCGCAACCGGCTGGCAGCCAAGCCAGACTGCCTGCTGCAATGTGTTCTGATCAGATCTTCACCCCTTGGCCAAGGTTGCTTTCATGCTTTCCCTAAAAGAAAGAACGATAGGGGGTAGGACCCTCTCCAGCTGAACTCAGACCTACACCACCAGGCCTTGGTGTGCCTTGTGAGCATGGGAGGTACTTGAACCTTCTTCACTTGCTGACCCTTGCTTTAGAAAATTTCCTAGTAAAGCTGATTCCAAAACTTATGCCTTGTGATGCTGTGGAAATCCTCTGACCCTTTGTAGGGTAGGTGAAATCACAAAAGGGCCATTTAACTTGTATAACAGAGGGGGTTTACCTGTGGTTTTTCAAGATTAATCTCAGCTATCTCTTCTCTTTGCCACTCTTTTCTAGTGGCCATAAACTCTTTATTTTTATTTTTATTTTTATTTTTTTTCAGACGGAGTTTTGCTTTTCTTGCCCAGGCTGGAGTGCAGTGGCACAATCTCAGCTCACTGTAACCTCTGCCTCCCAGTTTCAAGCGATTCTCCTGCTTCAGCCTCCCAAGTAGGTGGAATTACAGGTGCCCGCCACCACGCCCGGCTAATTTTTGTATTTTTAGTAGAGAGGAGTTTTCACCATGTTGGTAACGATGGTCTCGAACTCCTGACCTCATGATCCACCAACCACAGCCTCCCCAAGTGTTGGGATTACAGGCATGAGTCACCTCCCCCGGCCCATAAACTCTTCTTCTATGGTCTTTCCCAAAGCATTGCACAGTGCTATGATTAAAAAAAAGAAAAGAAAAAAAAAGTAGTCAAGTGTTTGATCTTTGTAACCATGTCCTGACCCTGTCCTGACCATCTCCGTGGGGTTTCCATGAAGCATCCCAGCGATGTTAGCGGACAACATAATTCCTGTTAGTGTCTATGAGTGGCAGCATTCTGAAGGCTATGTCAGGTCAATGAGACACAAGAACCTCAGCTGCGAAAGGAATGTTTTATTTATGAAGCGCACACATGCCCAAAGCCCTGCGTGTTTCTCCTTCCATAGAGATAAATGCTGTGTAGCTTCCGGCCTGAGCTTGCCATCGCACAGGTCCTGCAAACCCACCTTGCTGAGGTTTCCCCTGCAAGGGAACAGGAAGGAGGTTTGCAGCCTCCCCTCCTGGGGGAGACAGGGATCAGGAGAAAGAGCTTACAGTCCTAGAATTGTTCTTTGAGTAGCAAGGGGAAAAAAATCTGACCAAAACTGTGGGCAGTCCTGAGGGATAGTATGGCAGCATTTGAATTCACCCTACAGACATCTGAGCGAGAAATATTTATGAACACATCTGCTATCACTTGGGGGTGGAGTGTGTGTGCACATTTGTGTGTGTTTATAATTCACCAGTGTCCTGGGATGGTAGAGGATTCCAGTTCGGTAGACAGCAGCATAATGATTGAATGTCTGGGGTTAAGGTCTTGGGTTCAAGTCTAGCTATGCCATTTATTAGGCTGGTGCAAAAGCAACTGCAGTTTTTTGCCGTTACTTTCAATGGTGAAACCACAATTACTTTTGCACCAACCTAATACTTCTCTTGAGACCTTTGGCAATGTATTAACTTATCTAAACCTGTTTGTCTAGAAAAACAAGTGTGTTTGTCTAGAAAAACAAGTGCGCAGGCAGACAAAAACCCATCTGATCCTGTGTGTTGTTAAGGAAATGAAATAATGCAAGGTAAGGACTAGCACAGTCCTGGCACATGGCATAAAACCCGGCTAAATGTGAGCTCTTGAAATGGAATCTGTACCAGAATCTCTTTCATCTTCTAGGACTTGATGTTATATTTGGTTCTGCTTTTCTGCCATTTTGTCTCTAGATTAGAGCAGCTACCATTTCTGAGCTCCTTGAAGAGTTAGAGGCATTGCTTTAATAGAGTCTGTGTCAGAAGGCTCAGTGGCTATGGGCCTAGCTGATATTTTCCTTTTTCTCTGCCCCCTTCCTCTTCTCTCCATCATCTCCCATCTCCTATCCTCATATTCCACCAATTCCGCTCCCCTCCGCACTCCCCTTCAATTTGGATCTGGCACCATATGTTTATGGGTCAAGACAGTTTGTTGCCATGGAGTTTGATTGTCAGGTTTTATGTCCCCATTGCCAACTTAGGCCCCATCTATGCAGCTGAATTTCTCAGCTCAAACCAAGCCCATGCCTGTGATAGGTCTCTAAGATTTTGGGTAGTGTCCTGCATATCAAAATGTCTATATCTCTATGATGTACTTCTCCTGCCAGAGGCTTGAAAGTAAAGAAATCGGGCTATATTTGATTAATCACGTTGTGGGTGCACAATCCTTACGTCTGTCTCTTGGTCTCTCTTGGCCACCTAACATCTCAGTTTTCTTAAATTGGCCCAGTTTACTCTGTTGTTCTAAAGAAACTATTAACGACATCCTCTTTCTCTCTCAACAGTGTTCTGTTTTGGAAGATACATTGTAAGGTCACCCTGTCTTTTGGGATTGGTATATATTTAAGCCTCTTTTCAAATATGGAAAAGATGGTATGTTACCAGGCGAAATTTTTTTCAGTACCATAACAAGAACTGTGAGAAGGAAGGTCACAGTCAAGTTTCAGAAACAGTGCTTCGAAAGGTTTTCTTTCTCTAGTGCAAACAGGAATGTGTTTTTATCGTAGCAAGTAGTGTTTTGGAAGACTTGGAAGAGGCTTGCCGCACAATTTACATTTTATGTGGTCAACCCTTATTCAATGGAATAAGTATAAGCTGAAAATACTCAAGGGAAACACACACACACACACACACACACACACACACACTCCACAGGTTGTTGATGCTTTTGAAGCCTCTCCTCTTCTTTTTCTCACCTCACTTTGTGTGACTGGGTGGAATGCATCTTCCACAAAGTGGTGTGAATGAGAAATCTAATAATACTCAGAGCTCAAAGGAGCTGTCAGAGCTTGTTCATCCTAAGATTGTGCAGCCATGCTCAAATACAATAGAAAGAAAGCATCCTAGGAGCCGAGAGCGGAAACTCTTAGCTTTGTTGGCATCAACTCTCTCTATCTGAACAGAAGAGACGCAAGCTGGTGTAAGTGCCGCATGCTGTCAAGCCGTGACAGTGACATGGGACCGCAGTGGATAAAAAGAGACAATGAGCACATGTGGCTGGCAAAGGCTGGACTGCATGTGGAATAACACCTTCATTGACAGCAGCTGCAGCTACGGTGGATATTCAGGGCTCCTCAGGCAGGCCTGAGGAACTAGGTTGACAAGTTCTCTGGAGAGGAATATACATTCTTGTCATTACTCATGGTATCCACCATGTGCTAACCAACTATTTTCCTTCCTCATTCTAAGAAGGGACACAGGGCCATAAGAAAAGGCAATGCAAAATGCTGCCACTTGGTACATGGCTGAAAGGGAAAGGATAATGCAATCCCAGAAGGGAGAGAAAGGACAAGAAAACAATGGGTAGTTAAGGTTTCTGCTTTATCTAGCAACAGCCAAGCCAGGTTTCCTAGGAAGTTATGAACCTGCTGACTCTGAATGATGGCGTGATTTATAGTCAGCTCCAGGTTGTCTGTTTTTGACATTCTATTCACTCACATATTTGCATATTCAGAAGCTGTACGAGCACGAAACTATTAATATGAAATCCACTATACGTTACAGTAGAATGACATGTAATTTATTCATATAACTGACAATTAGGCAGTACTCAAAATTCATTTAAATAAGCAAGTGGTTACACAAACATCTAATAATACTAAAATTGATAGTCAGAAGGTATAAAATACCATGGGTATGAAATGCCATGGTAAATACTATTCAACAGACTACAATCATAATTCCAAACTAAATCACGGTTTTTAAAATGATTTTTAGCAGTTCTGGAACGATTTGACTTTTCCCTTTCTAAGCAATTTACATCTTCCACTGATACAAGACAAGGTCGTTATTTTCAAGAAATATTGCAGAGTGACTTAGCTTAGGTTGCTCTCTTGAAACACATTTTCTTGCAAATTGTTTTTTAATATTGCCTCTTGACATAGAAAACAAACTAGTCAGCACTTAGTTCCCCAAGCAAATATGCTTGGATCAGAACAGTGCCAGGGTGTAACCCAGTTCCGCAAGAGGCAGGCAGTGAAAAACCTTTTGCAGTTTTTGAAATATGCTTATTTCTTTTCTGAGGCTTCAAGCATCATACACTTAGGCATCCAAGCCAGTGGAGTTATGGGAATAAAATAGTTTGATATACAGATGACTATGACACAATTGCAACTGGGGTGAGGGGAAGTTACAATATAATTCTGCAGTGCTTCAAACAAAAACAGCTCCTACCTAAAGTTACTTCTTGTAAGCCTCATTACATTTTCATGAAGCGTAGCTATGTTTGCAGGAACAGTTTGGCTTATCATGTGTCTGTCTGTATTATTTTATTTATTTATTTATTTATTTATTTATTTTTGAGATGGAGTCTTGCTCTGTCACCAGGTTGGAGTGCAGTGGTATGATCTCGGCTCCCTGCAATCTCTGCCTCCCGGGTTCAAGTGATTCTCCTGCCTCAGCCTCCCGAGTAGCTGGGATTACAGGCACCCGCCACCGCACCCAGCTAATTTTTGTTATTTTTAGTAGAGACGGGGTTTCACCGTGTTGGCCAGGATGTCTTGATCTCTTGACCTCGTGATCCGCCCGCCTCAGCTTCCCAAAGTGCTGGGATTACAGGTGGGAGCCACTGCGCCCGGCCCTGTTTGTATTATTTTAAAGTCTTATACTTTATCAGAATGAGGTCCAAGCATGAACCTGGCTTGAAAAGCTAGCAGCAGTAGTCATGAAACATATCAATAAATTAAAAGGCTTTCACAGAACAAGATTCGGCTAAACCTCTTACATACAAAATACAGCGAGAGAAATACAATTCTTTAATGCTGAACTATGAGGGAGAGGAAAAAAAGTCTAAAAAAATAGAAAACTCTCTCCATACCTGGGTGTCAAGGCAAGATGTAACACTGCATAATGCCACAATATGAGCAGTCACTGGATGACAGATACTCCAGAAACAGTGGTCTCTGGGGATCTCGGAATTATGACCAAGAGATGAAAATACTGTACCAAAAGGCATGCATACAATCACTGTGTGCATTCAATGCGTGAGCTGCAACCTAAGCAGAGATCTAACAAGACAATGAGGCAGTGTTCCAGGGTATCCATTAAAACTGGCGTGGGCAACTACATGTTGATTAAACCTTCCGAGGCAGCAAAATGTGGGCACAGCGCCATGTCTGGATTCTGCAGCTGTTTTATGATCCTCTTGCGGAATTTCTCCCTCACACGATTAAATTCCATTATGTCCATGGGGTCCTCTTCAATCCAAAACTTATGAAATTCGTGCATCAAATAGCCTGTTGGAGACAATACAATGATAAAAATGCAGGAGAAAAAAAATTCTTAATCACATTCAAAATCATTCTGAATGCTGAGGGAGATGCTGAACCAAGCCACAGCAACCATGGAGCTCAAAGAAGATGTCAAAATCTAGAAAATACCACTGTTTAAGATTATTCTTTAAAATCAGTGCAGTTGAAGACTACCAATCTGCAAGCTTATTGCAATTGGCTCTGGAATGGTTCTCATTCTTCCCAAGCAGAAAGACAAATTAGTTCTGTCATCTCTTGAATATGAATCGCATCGGGAACATTGTCTGAAAGGCTGACAGTGACTACTTCATCCTTCTCCTCCTAATTAAATTAACCTAACGGTCCAATTTTTCCAAATCACCCCACTCAGTCTTTATTCTCTTGATATTTGATATAACTAAAGTTTTAAATTACCCCAACAAATCAAACAAATGCATTCTGACACTCTATTATGAGACAATAAAAATTGTAAATCAACCCTGAACAACACAGCCTGGTCACAAAACCACATGAAATTGTTAATAAGACTTCCTTGCTCTGAAGCAATAATTTCATATTCAAATCCTTTGGTGTCTCAAAAACGCTACCCACGAGTGATCGGGATTGAAACAATTTGAGGAATAAATGTGAAGTATTTGGTATAAGAACCTATTCATTGTGCTTTGTTCCCCATTATGCCCCCTCCCATTACCACATTTGTTTAATTATTTTTATCTACCACATTTAGTATTGAAATGTGCATAGGCCGGGCGCGGTGGCTCACGCCTGTAATCCCAGCACTTTGGGAGGCCGAGGCAGGCGGATCATGAGGTCAGGAGATCGAGACCTGCCACGATGAAACCCCGTCTCTACTAAAAATACAAAAAAATTAGCCGGGCCTAGTGGCGGGTGCCTGTAGTCCCAGCTACTCAGGAGGCTGAGGCAAGAGAATGGCGTGAACCCGGAAGGCGGTGCTTGCAGATCGTGCCACTGCACTCCAGCCTGGGCGACAGAGCGAGACCCTATCTCAAAAAAAAAAAAAAAAAAAGAAATGTGCATAGTGTTTTGTTTTGTTTTGTTTTTATAATGCTAGATACTTGTAGGTAGTAAACTACTACAAGCTCAGGTGTCTCTATATCTTAGAAAGAAAAGTACTTAAGGAAGTAATCCTAGTTTAAAAAAAAGAAAAACAGCCAGGCATGGTGGCGCAAGCCTGTTGTCCCAGTTGTTTGGGAGGCTGAGGTGGATCACCTGAGCTCAGGAGGTCGAGGCTGCAGTGAGCTGTGATTGCGCCACTGCACTCCAGCCTCAGCAACAGAGTGATACCTGTCTCAAAAAAAAAGAAAAAGAAAAAGAAGACAAAAGAAAAACAAATATTACGCAAAATTTTCTTTGTCTTAACATTAGAAGGAGGTAGAACATAGAAGACAGGATTCTGGAGCCAGAAACCTGGTTTGAATCCTTGCTTTTCCACCTGCATGCATAAATGAAAATGGGGAAGGGGAGGATGAGAAGAGAATTTGGAATAAACATACTCAATACTAACAGTACAAAAAAAATCAATACTTTTTGGTTTTCTGGTAACTAGCTATGTATGGAAAAATGCTTCAACATAATTTCATACATTTTTAAAAATCTTTACTCATATTTTATTTTAATACAAAAATAGGAGTGACCTTCACTGTCCCCAACACACACGGCCGGCTGCTCGTCCACTTCCACAGACCCTTCCCACTGGTTACTTGTCTCATTACATTGTTAAGTATGCTTATACTTGTTTAAGTATGTGGTCTGTCTGTAAACTTAGGAGGAGGGTTGGGTTGACTGTTCCATTTCTTTTTCTTTTTTAAGTTTGTTATTTTTTTTAGAGGCAAGATCATGCGATGTTGCTCAGGCTGTCCTTGAACTCATATGATCCTGCTGCCTCAGCCGCCCAAATAGCTGGGACTACAGGCACATGCCACTGTGCCTGGCTTATACCATTTCTTTTAGGACTAGCCTGCCTTTGGGCCCTTCATACTCTAGAACTGACTGTTTTCAACATTTCTGATGAGGGCACACACCAACCCATCACTCTACTGGCCTTGAGGCTACACAAGCCAGGGTTCCACTATCACTGTCGTGGGAACCTGACCACATCAGAAAAGGCCCAAATCAGAAGGATCAGTCGCCCCAGAAGCCACCTCCTCTGTCTCTTGTCATCTGATGCTTAGATTCCCAGAGGCAGCATTCAGGCTTGAACTTCTCTGGTGACAACACTATTTGTTCCTTGGATGAGGAACCTGATTCTTAAAAGCTTCTTTCTTGCCAGGCACTGTGGCTCACACCTGTAATCCCAACACTTTAGAAAGCTAAGTCAGGAGGATCACTTGAGGCCAGGGGTTTGAGGCCAGCCTGGGCAACACAGGAAGACCCCATTTCTACAAAAAATAGCTTTTTTTGAGACAGGGTTTTGCTCTGTTGCCCAGGCTAGAGCACATGGCGAATCTCAGCTTACTGCAACCTCTACCTCCCAAGTTCAAGCAATTCTCATGCCTTAGCCTCCTAAGTAGCTGGGACTACAGGCATGTGCCACCATGCCTGGCTCATTTTTGTATTTTTGGTAGAGATGGGGTTTCACCATGTTGGCCAGGTTGGTCTTGAACTCCTAACCCCAAGTGATCCACCTGCCTTGGCCACCCAAAGTGCTGGGGTTACAGGTGTGAGCCACCACACCTGGCTTACAAAAAGTTTTTCTTTCTTTTTTTCTTTTTTTGAGACAGAGTTTCGCTCTTGTTGCCCAGGCTGGAGTGCAATGGCACGATCTTGGCTCACCACAACCTCTGCCTCCTGGGTTCAAGCGATTCTCCTGCCTCAGTCTCCCGAGTAGATGGGATTACAGGCATGCGCCACCACGCCTGGCTAATTTTGTATTTTTAGTAGAGACTGGGTTTCTCCATGTTGGTCAGGCTGGTCTCGAACTCCCAACCTCAGGTGATCCGCCCACCTCGGCCTCCCAAAATGGTGGGATTACAGGTGTAAGCCACTGCGCCTGGCCACAAAAAGTTTTTTAGAATAAGCTGGCTATGGTGGCTTGCACCTGTAGCCTCAGCTACTCAGGAGGCTGAGGTGGAAGGATCACTTGAGCCCAGGAGTTTGAGGCTGCAGTGAGCTAGGATGGTGCCACTGCACTCCAGCCTAAGCAAGAGAGAGAGAGACTCTGTCTCTAAAAAACAAACAAACAAATAAAGGTTCTTCCTCATTCTGGGCCTAAATTTGTTGCCCTGTATTTCACAAAACAACTTCAATCCTTCTCCAACTCAAGTGTTTGATGTGTGCTTTATGCGTCGAGCTTTTCTCTTTCCCTGCTTCTCCTCACCATTTCTCATATGCCATGATTGGAGCCTGTTTGTCATCTGGTTGTTTTAGCGCACATCAACAGAAACTTGTTTCCTCTGATCTCAATATCTTCTTCAACCAACCAAAAGAATTCAATCACCTGTCCATTTCAGTGACTGGGCAAACCCCTAAAAGACTCCACAAATGATCTGGGGTACTTGTTAAAAATGCAGATCCTCCTAGATTTAACCAGACTTGTAATTCAATAAGATGAAACTCGTGTCACAAAAGTTGAGAACCTGTGGTCAAGAAGATTCTCTTTCTAAAAAGAAAGTTTCCTTGGCTTCCTTCTAAATATAATTTTTATGGTTCTAAAATAAATCTATGATAATTTATAATTTCTTCTTTCTTTATATAAAATGCATACATAAATTTTCCTGACTGGTCTCTGAGCTCAAATAAACATAGCTATTTTGTATGTAGAGTCAGGTTTCCAATACTATGAATTAAAATCATTGATAATGCATCTCATTAGTATTTCATGAGTGACAGCATCTTTTCTCCTGTTGACAATGATAAACAGGCAATATGAAAAATCATCTTTTCTACAATGTGCAGGAATATTGGCAACTCACTCTAAAGGTGATGTAGTGTGGCACAGTTATAGAAGAATGTGGATTTATTTGGTTTCCCCATTTTCCTACCTTACACACAATTATAGAAAAACATCATGAAAGGTTTAAAGGGCTTGGGTAAAGGTAGAGGAGTGGGTGGCTCCTAATCTGACACCATGCTCAGGATTCTTCCTCTGAAGATTGAAGACTGATTCCCTGAGACTCTCTTTCTCTGTCCCATCAGGAAAATAATTAGAGACCGTGTAACATGATCTTAATCAGAATGCAGAAATGGTGGTCTGGCTTCCAAGGTGCGTATTATAATCATAAAACTCCACTCACTTATACAAATCACAGTGTTCAAAAATTCATTTGGTCTGTCAGTTAACTCATCTGCCGATGAACAAATATGAAACAGACACAGTACTAGGTATTGCGGATGAAGAAAAAGGCAGACTTCCTGTGGTCCCTAATGCTGGGTTTGTTGGAGAGAGGCAAACAGGAGTACAGTTGCAGCTGATGATTTGTTCACTAGGGAAGCTAACAAAGTGGCATGGAAAGGAGAGGGAGAAAACAGAGGCCAGGCTATTTTTCCACCATCTCATTGCATTCTTACAACAGCTTTGTGGGGTAGGTAACACAGATATGACATCTCCATCTTTCAGATGCAGATATTGGGCTTAGATGAGTTCCTCGAATGGTCTACAATAACAGGTACACCTGGAAGCTGGAAACCAGGGCCTGAAACCAGCTGACTTTTCGCCATGGCAATAGGCTGCCTTTTCCAGTGCATTCTGTTCCTCTGGTTCTTATTCCTATGGAATAGTCCCTTCTTTTGGAGGTCAAAGAAAAAGTAGTTTCCTCTTTCTCTTCTGGCCTTCATACTTTCCCTTCTGCTCATTACACCTAACCTCGCTCCATTTCAATGGGGCTGTGTGTTCAGTGGAGCTTTAGACTGAATACAACTTTTGTAACATAGTGCCTTGGCAGCTCAGTGTTCACCGAATAATACTGTAAAGTCAGAAGGATGGAGCTATTATATTCTTACATTTTTCTGCCTAGATGGAATACTTGTTTTGAATATTAATTTGGCTCTCCGATTCCAGCCTGCAGCACATTTGTTGCTGCTTGAATGTCTTTGTTTTGCTTCACTGCATTCAGTTAGTAGAGAGCAGAGACATATACAAGGACACAGGTAATTGCAAGAATATTACAGAGGAGACATGTAGAACTGATCATGTCTGATTGAGGAACAGTGAATCTAGGGCACAGTTTGTTTCCCTTAGAGAGGCCTCAGTCCCTTTGCCTACATACCCCACAATCCATAGGGGGGTTGCTGCTGCTTCTAAAACCTGATGAGGGCCTAAGGAAATATGTAATCCTATTGCATACTTGCTCATCTGGGCTAGGATTCTCTTGAAGCATATCAATCCAGACCAAGACTAATATTGGTTTTTTTTTGTAGAGATGGGGTTTCACCATATTACCCAGGTTGGTCTCAAACTCCTGAGCTCAAGTGATCATCCTGCCTTAGCCTCCCAATGTGCTGGGATTACAGGTGTGAGCCACCGTGCCTGGCCTAGGCTAAAATTTCCCACAGAAACTAGACTCTCCTTTCTCCTGCAAAAAAACATCAGCCAATATTTTAGCCTTCCATCCACCTATGCATCCATCCATCCATCCACCCATCCATCCACCCACCCACCCACCCACCCACCAGTTACTACGCACCTCTGCCCTGTACCAGGCTTTGTGCTGAGGATACAGCAGTGAAACCTGCCCTTAAATGCCAATTCTTTATGATTCTAACTTTGAATCTTTCCTGGGAATGCTCCCCCACTGTGTGGCTCTGATATTCTCCCAGGTGCTCACAAATCACAAATCTGTAGCTTGAGCCTTTCTAATCCTTCAGCACTCCAGAGCCTTACATTATGAGAATGCCCACTCTGGAGCTCCACATGGATTTCCCAAGAGCAGCTCACCCTCAGTATGCCTAAAACTAAACTCACTCTACCTTCCCTCAGAACTACTTCCCTGACTTCCCTAATGAGCATGGTAAATATAGAATAGGGCAAGTATAAGGGGCCAGGGAAACATGGCAAGAGGCTTTCTTTATCTGCATGTTGATGCACTTTGATGAGGCTTACCGAACTCTTCAGGACTGCCCTTCATCCTGCTCTTAGGCTTCCAGTGCCATCTCTCGTCACCGGCAAACCCTATGCTCTACTTCTTAAATCCACATACTCTTTTGCTTTATGGCCTTCACCGGACCACTCAGCCACCATTGCCTTATTTCCTGCCACTCATCCTTTGGTTCTCTTCAAAAGGGGCATTTGCTTTGCAGAAACTTCCCTGACTTCCAGGCTGAATAAATTAAGGCAGCCACAGACTTTTTCTATATATATATATATATATTTATTTATGAGATGGAGTCTCACTCTGTCGCCCCGGCTGGAGTACAGTGGTGCAATCTTGGCTCACTTCAACCTCCACTTCCTGGTTTCAAGAGATTCTTGTGTCTCAGCCTCCCGAGTAGCTGGGATTACAGGCGTGCGCCATCACACCTGGCTAATTTTTCTATTTTTTCATAGAGACAGGGTTTCACCCTGTTGATCAGGCTGGTCTTGAACTCCTGACCTCAAGTGATCTGCCCTCCTTGGCCTCCCAAAATGCTGGGATTACAGGTGTGAGCCACTGCGTCAGCGACTTCCAGTTTTTAGAAGCAGTGTCTTTACTTCCTCAATCACTAAATTCCTCCCACTACATTTTATTTTTTTTAAAGACTTTTTTGTTTCCCTGAAGATAATGCTGGACCCACTACATTTTAAGTATTTGTTTAAATGCCTGTCTTCCTCAGCATAGAACCTAATCCATAGTAAAATCTCAATCATATTTGTTGGAGATGCTCAGAATTTTTATAGGAGTGAATATAATCATCCAATTATCAAAGCAGGAGCTGTGATAATGCATGTAAGGGACTTACATTTTCCATTAACAAGTTGTAAAGTATATGTGTTTTATAATTTACTTTTCATTTTTATCTAAGTTATACATGCACATTGTTCAGAGTCAAATAGTTTAACAAGTCTTGTTACAAAAACAAAAAAAAAATCCCAAAAACAAAAAGAAAAAGCAGTCTCCTGCCCTAATTCCTGCTTTCCTAAAGCAATATTTCAATTCTTTTAGCTGATTATTTTGGTTATCGATCTTCATAGCTCTAATCAACATGCTTTCCATTACTTGATTAAAAAAATTTTTTTTCTTTATAGAAGATTAAGATTTAGCTCCCTCTCACTCACCCCAGCCACATAGTCACTTATTTTCTCACCCTTTTCTTTACTTTGTATGAATAACTGCCTTCTTTGTTTATTTGCCTGGCTTCTCCCTTAATTTAAGCCTAAACTATCTCCTAAATATGCCAATGTTCTCGCAGTGTGTTCAAACATGGTAATATTCTGTCAATTTCAGGTTCTTCAAAGAGTCTCTCCCACAGCCTTCTGACCTTCTAGAATCTAGATTTATTATTTGCAGCCAGTTGCACAGATATCTTGGGCTTTCCCTTCACTGCTCTCCTGGGACAGAGTTCCTATTTTCCAGACCCCATTTATTCCTTTAGGATTATTACTCTCTTATTTTGTGGAAATAAGCTTCCCGATAAAGGTACAGGGAAGTAAAATGCTTAAGACCTTGCATTAAGAAACTGTTTTTATTCTATTCCCATATTTGATTGGTAAGGTAGTAAGTTATACCGGGTGTAAAATTCTAAACTAGAAATCATATTCCCTTAGTTTTAAAAAATATTCTGTTAACTTTGATTGACTTATTGATTGAGATGGGGTCTTGCTCTGTCACCCAGGCTGGAGTGCAGTGGTGCAATCACAGCTCACAGCAGCCTTGACCTCCTTGGGCTCAAATGATCTTCTCACCTCAGCCTCTTGAGTGGCTGGGATTACAGCTGACTAATTTTTTATCTTTTTGTAGAAACAGGGTCTCGCTATGTTGCCTGGGCTGGTCTCAAACTCCTGGGCTCAAGCAATCCTCCCGCCACAGCCTCTCAAACTGCTGGGATTACAGGTGTGATGTGCGGCGCCCAGTCTCTCTTAACTTTTGAAGACAATATTCTATGTTTTAGAATACAATGTAGTGTTGAGAAGTCCAATGTCATCTTGATTCCCAATTCATTATGTGACAGCTTTGGAAGTTTTCGGGGTCATCTCTTTCCAATGTCATTAAATTTCACAATGATTAGGTCCTTGGTGTGGGTCTACATTAATCTGTTGTGTAGGTACTTATTTCTTTAAGTATGAAAACTCATACTTCAGTTCTGAAAATTTTTCTTTCTTTCTTTATTTGATTCCCCTTCCTTAGTTTTCACCACTATTTTTCTGGCACTTCTATTATTCAGCTATAAGACCTCATAGAATGATCCATTAATTTGACAACCTTTTTTATTTTCTATTTTCCATCTATGCCTTTTTGCTCTACTTCCTAGGAGAGTTTCGACTTTATCTTCTAATCCTTCTTGGAGATTTCACTTTTGCTAAAACATAGATCTGAGAATTAACTCAGGCTGTCTTCAGAACCTGCACTCTCGAGTGCTATGCCATGAGGATCAGAGGGAGAGAAACACCCATGACGTCTTTAAGTCAGACCAGAAGTGGATACACTGGAGATTACGCAAGAGCCAGGAAAGAGAAGAATTTACCATGCCTGAAAATGTAAGTGTGGATTTTTGAATGAGAAAACAAAAAAATCAGAACCAAAAGAGGAAGTTCAAAGGCTCCAAAGCAGCCAAATCACAAAGATCTCTCAGCTTCGATCCTTGTCGGGAGTGTTCTATAGAAACCTCTATATATATATATATACCTCTACCTCCTGGGTTCAAGTAATTATCCTGCCTCAGCCTCCCAAGTAGCTGGGATTACAGGTGCGCATCACCATGCCTGGCTAGTTTTTTTATTTTTAGTTCAGATGGGGTTTCACCATGTTGGCCAGGCTGGTCTTAAACTCCTGAGCTTAGGCAATTCACCTGCCTTGGCCTCCCAAAGTACTCGGATTATAGGGGTGAGCCACCGCGTCCAGCATAGAAACCTGTATTGACAATTATACAACAGGATACTTACAGAATGTTTGCTGAAAGTGAGACAATGTTGGAGCTTCTGGGGCGATATTGTAGAAATGGGTTTTTAGAGCTCCACTGATCAGTAGATTATATGCCAGGTCAGTTATATTGATGCCCACAATTGCAAATGAATACCTATAAAGTATAAACCATAAAACCAACTGTGTGTCACATATAAGAAATAAGCATTTCCCATTAGCATGCTAAAAGACACTACTACCAGTGCCATGACAGTGTACAAATGCCATGGTAATGTCAGGAAGTTACCCTATGGTCTAAAAGGGGAAGAACCCTCAGTTCTGGGAATTGCCCACCCCTTTCCCAGAAAACTCATGAATAATCTACCCCTTGTTCAGCAAATAATCAAGAAATAACCATAAAAATAGCCAACCAGCAGCCCTTGGGGCTGCTCTACCCATGGAGTAGCCATTCTTTTCTTTTATTCCTTTACTTTCTTAGTAAACGTGCTTTCACTTGACCAAAAAAAAAAAATAAATAAATAAATAAAAGCATTTCAGTAATTGATAATCTGATATTTAACTTACTATTAAATTATCAGAGTAGCAGGTCACCCTTCCATCTCTACCCTATCAAAACCTTGACTTTTGTAATTTAGCAGAAAATTTCAGTAATGTGTATCAAGAAAATTGGTAGTTCATATACTTTGACCTTTCCATTTCCAAATATATGACAGAAAAAAAATCCGAAGTGGACAAAGCTTTATAGATATATTTCATTATAGCATTTTAAATAATAGAAACGACATGGAAACTATTCAAATTCCTAAAGAAGACAGATAGCAAAATAAATTATGGTTATCTCATATATTACAGTTGATTAAAATTATCTTCTTAAAGATGATTTAAGCAGGATATAAAACATTACGGATAGAGCAAGCCATTTTATTATATAAATGCACACAGATGTGCAAGGAAAAAAACTAAAATAAAATGCCACAAAAGTAACAAGATTGGGGTGATTTTTTGTTTACTTTTCTATAATAAATTGTATATTACTTTTAAGATGAGAAAAATTTAAATAAGTATCTTAACACAGTGTGTATTTTCTAGTTCCTTATTTACATGTTTACCAAAAATTAATGGAACCCGAGTTCTTAAATCTTCTCTGCTAATATAAATCCAGCACAGAAAAAATTCTCTGTTCAGAAATATTTTTGGATAATATGGGGCATTATAAAAAAACTAAAGTAAATTTTTATCAAATAGCCCAATATTTGATGAAATCCTTAAAAGAAAACTACCAAACACAATTCTAAGTGATTTCTGAAAATCATTTCCTTATAATTACAACTTTCTACCTTGTCAGTTGTTCATAGGCAAAGTAATATCATATAACCATACCGATGAATCCACAAAAATATAAAAGGGTGCTTTAAATATTTTAACTAGATTGTATATTTCTATCAGAACAAGTAGAGTTTCACTCTTGTCTTTCATGATACTCTAGTTCTGGTTCTGGTTCAGATGGACCATCTTTCCATGTGAGATCCCATACTCACCCAATTGCCTTATCCATCCTTTTCTTCTCCCATTCTGCTTTGCTGAATTTGCTGAACGGATGAATGAATAAGTAAGTAAATCAGATTTAATCTCTAATTGGTACTTGTTCTCTTTTAATGCTTATGTTAAAACTGTTAACTATATGCAGAGATGTCTGTAGCTCAGTTATCCAACACTTATCAATTTAAATATTATCAATTTTAAAAGCCACAATACAATTTATGTGGAGCTCAGAAATGGAATTATTTAAGGCCATGCTATTTACCTCCTATTCACTTTAGTACAGCCATGGGAGACAGCCCTAAAGGCCAAACATTAAGATATTCTTTTGCACTATCATTAATGATCAAACCCCTCCTTCCTGAAACATTTAGTGAGGTAACTAGATGTCATCTCACTCGCTCATGATTCCCCACTGCATTTTGTTTGGTTTTACCTAGTGGTGTTTATCCTATTCAGTCTTATTTGTGATGCCTGATACATGGTAGATGCCAAATAAATGTTCATCGATAAATAAATGATTGAGTTAGTAAAAGAAAGAAAAGAAGAAAAGAAGCAGGGAGGGAAGTAAGCAAGGTAAGGAAAGGAGGAGAGGAAGGAGAGACAGAGGGAGGGAGGGAGGAAGCAAGGAAGGAAGAAAAGAAGGAAGCAAGGGAGGGAGGGAGAGAGGGAGGGAGGGAGGGGGGAGGGAGCATTTACAGGTTTTAAAAATTCTGTCCCAGTAAGTGCTATGGTGTTTCTTCTGGCTAAGTCAGTAAGCCACAGCAGCTCCATTTTCATCTGTTTTTGTAATTTAAGCTTCTGAATAAGACTGTTTGAAAAAAGATTTCTATCATAGAAGCATTCTGAAAATGCTTGCTTGCTCTCTCTCTCTCTCTCTCTCTCTCGCTCTCTCTCTCTTTCTTGGCCTCGCTCTGTCATCCAGGCTGGAGTGTGGTGGTGCAATCTCGGCTTACTGTGCCCTACATTCTATTACTCTGTGTGCATCTGCCCCACTCCCATGCCCTTCCGTACAGCCAACAGGAGGAGGCAGGACTCATGTTCCATTCTTCCCTGTGACTGATGTAACCTTCATTCAGTATTTTACACTAAGGTCATTTAGCCTTTTCTTATATTTCCAATGCAGATAGATATGTAATTTAACAAATAAGGAGGCACCGTTTATTTATAAAGCTTTGTTGAAGAGAAAAGGGGTGCTTATAAATTCTTATATACAAAGTTTGTATAAATTGTATAAACCGTAGTTGGCATTTGAACTCAATACAGTGTAAAAACTAGTTATTATGAATATTTAATTTCTCTCTATCTGACTAGAAGAAAGGAAATCCAGAACACACAGCAAAGATTTGATTACAAGACGCTCATATAATACACACAACACACAACTACAAAAACATTACACAGAATTGATATTTAACTATGTGTATTTTCTATTCTATAAATGGTTATAATTCAAAATAACTGCTTTTAATTCATGTTAAAATGTGCCACCTGTTTCTAAAGTGTAACTTCTGGCTAACAAACCAAACAGCTGAAGAGGAATCAGGAGATCAGGAGATTTTTTTACCTTAAAGATTCATATCCAAACTAAAATAAGGTATGTGTGCAATTTAAGAAATTATATATATAAGAATTTATAAGCACCTATTTTCTCTTCAGCAAGGCTTTATAACTACACAGTATCTCCATATTCATTAAATCATATATCTATCTGCGTTGGAAATAAAAGAAGAGGCCAAGTGATCTCTACTTATTTGATACTTATAGGATATCCTGACCCAAACAGATTGCATTCCCCTCGTAGGGAGAAAACAAACACACACACAAACTAACAGTCAAAATTTTCTTCTTAAACTTGAATCCGCTTTTATCCCTCAGGTAACTTTAATACTCAACCAATGGATGTTAACAAACGCAGTAATGTGTCATGCTTGCTAAACAATAGACAGGAAAGAGCTTTCCTTAGGACGCACTGACTTTTGAACTTTATTGATTCAATTTTATTGTAGTTTGAGGGATAAAGCATGGTAATTTTATATACATGACTACACATATATGCATGCACACACAAATGCTAGTCTCTTTTTAAGTAAGAGTAGTCACCCCAAACCTCAAATACTTTCTCTTGGATGGCTGACACAGGAGATACAACTATAAACCTTTTTTTCCTTTTCTTTTTTTTTTTTTTGAGAAGGAGTCTCGCTGTGTCGCCCAGGCTGGAGTGCAGTGGTACGATCTCGGCTCACTGCAAGCTCCGCCTCCCAGGTTCATGCTATCGAGTAGCTGGGACTACAGGCGCCCACCACCACGACTGGCTAATTTTTGTATTTTTGATAGAGACGGGGGTTTCACCGTGTTAGCCAGGATGGTCTCGATCTCCTGACCCCGTGATCTGCCTGCCTTGGCCTCCCAAAGTGCTGGGATTACAGGCCTGAACCACCGCGCCCGGCCAAGCTTTTCTTTAAGAAAGACTCATAGACAAAGTCAGTGCCCCTCCAATGGTTAATCAGAAATATTGTGAGCTTATTGTCACTTTCCAAGGACCGTGGAGGACTCGTGTCTTCTGACTGATGTTCCTCCAGGAAATGCCACCTGAGAGCATGGACAGACTCCCCAGCCAATTTTAACTAGAGGGAGTTTAGAGTCTCTACATTACAGAAATATGCAATTCAGAAGATGTAGTTAAAAAATTAAAATAGCTTGATTTTAACCATATAACAAGAAAAAGCTAAACAATTGTAATGTTTTTCTTAAAGGAATGAATTTTTAATCTTATAAAATATTACAAATGTAAATTCGGGAAGTGTAATATGACTTAATGAATCTTAGCCAAATGAAGCTAGAACGAGTAAAATAGTAAGGTGGGGGGGGGGGGGGAAAGCCCAACTCAACGTATCCCTGAATTTTAAGAAGGTTTTGATAAAATTTTGGATTTACTTAGCCAACATGAATACTAACAACTAATCTACCATCATGCTGAGGAGAAAAAAAAGCGATATAAAACTATGATTGCAAAATAATGGAACTCCTTCTAAGAAGAGTGACTAACACACATAGACACACAACTACCATTTATAATAATTAAATTAGATATATTAATAGAGAGTAAAGTTGTTCCGTGCAACAAAATTCCCAAATAAAATGCCCTTCTCTGGGGTAACTGGAGTCAGAACAGGTGTGGTGAGGGGTTCAGCCTTTAGGTGAGTGTTCAAAATGTTTCTCCAACCAGATTTCGTAATGGCTGTAGAAAGACAGTTTGACATTTTCCAAGCGGTCAGTCTCATCTGGTTTTCAGTTCATTAAAACATAGCCCAGCTATAATCAACTATATTAGATTAAAAGTTTGAAAATGTTGGCTTTTAGAAACAAATAAATTCAGAGTTCCTTAAAAAAATTCTTACCCATACTTATTCTAAAACAAAATAAAAGCAATAAAACACAAAAACAAAGAAAAGATACCTTATTTCTTCTTTAGTGATATCCCTTCATGTAATCAAAGAAAAAAAAAGTAGAAAAGCAAATGAAAATGCAAATAATTTAGCATCTAGAATTTTACAAGAAAGAAAGAAAAAAGCCTCAGCAATTCCAGATATTCTCACTTGGTCCCTGACTTCTTAACTTCCATTCTTCCTTCTGTTCCCCCGTCATCTTTCTTGTCTCTGGACCCTTTCCCCCAGACCCTGCCTTTCTTCCATGGCCACCTCCTCAGTCTTCCTGGACACTAGTGACACTATCAGTCCCTTTAAATATAAACACATATCTCACCTGAATAAAATAAAATAAAAATGCATATCTCACCCGAATGGTGCCACTTGATATCCTAAATCTTGGAATGAGTACCTGAAGTTTTAACCCTCCATCTCAGCATTTATTATGAGGGCTTGTTTGAAAAAGCTTTGAGTCTCACTCTCCTGAGAATCTCATCAACAGATACATGTAGGAGATGAAGTTCATTTGATCTAACCCATAAAACCTAATTCATCTTTTACTTTCAACAATTACCTGCATTTGGGATGAAGAGAGTCAGACAGGACCTGCTGAGCTGCTGTGGCATCCCTTTCTGCGAAATACCTGCAGCGGGGGAGGGAAAGAAAACCGTAACTCTGTACTTGCTTACTTGCTGAATATATTCATTTTAATCCAATTCGAGGTCATTCTGAATTCAGAGATGGATACTGGCATAAGGTTATTACTTGTTTCAGCTCCTCCAGGGAACGAACAGTTTTTCACAACAGAGTTTTCGAAACGTAATGACATGGTAGAGTAGCTGTGAAACCCGCACAGATTTAGGAATGTATCCAGTAGATTTTGAAAATTTAATTAAGAACTTTGCCATTACCCAGAGAACCAAAGATTTTATTATAAAGAGGGGTTATAGAAGAGGGGGTCAAATAGTTCGATTTTTGGAGGCCTTCAGAAGGCAGAAGGCTCGGTTAAGGGACATGATGAGAGAAAGAAAAGACTGAAGGAGATGAGAGAGGATATGCTTCGAATACTCACTGGGAATTTGAATTCTGGATGAATGGAAAATATCTTTTGAGTTTAGATATGTTAAAAACAATAACATTTTATTCTAAAGGGAAAAGGGTAGTTAGGTTTCCTAATAAACACAAAAAACTGCACACCCTCAAAAATAATCCGTTAAAAAGTACTTCATAGAGACAATGATAAAACAATAGCATCTATTATTTAATGTGATGTGTGTATATTTCCTGCATAAATCCAAAGGGTAAAAGAAGTTCTTGAATTTCCTCTGAGGAAATTTCAACCCCAAGTCAGCAATTGTAATGCACACATTCACAGTTGTTAATGAAACGGAGTTTCTTTTCATACTTTTGTCGGTTATCTGAGTTTCCTCTTTTATGTCTCATCTGTTCATATTTTTTGGCTCAGTGAGTCTAAAAATGACCTCAAATAAAAAAGACAAATAACCTTATAGACAATAATATACTGAACATAGATCCTTTATCATTTATGTGTCAGTCTTGTCTCTTTTTACTTTGTTTATGGGGCTTATCTTACTGCAGTTTTCAATTTTAATGTGTGAAATTTACTGATTCTTCTTTTCCAGTGGATGCTTTTTTTTGCTTGTGTCTTTAAGAGATCTCTCCTCAGTCAGATATCTTGATTTTCTTCTAAAAGTAGGAAAGACTTGTTTTGGACTTTCAGCTTGTGAACTGAGGTGACGTAGTGATTTAATTTTATTTTATTTTTCTCAGTGGAAGGCCAATTGTCCCAGTTATTCAAAAGCTGACTCTATTCACTTATCTGTAACATTGTCTTTGTCATTAATGTTTACTTTCCGTTCATTAACATTACATTAAAATGTTTCATAAAAGAATGGGTGATTATTAAACTTCTTAAATTTAAAATAAAGGGAAAGATCTAGGGGAAAATGGGATGCCACCAAAATGACTGAGTAAGGCTTAACTTCTTTTAAAAATACATCACTGCCCTAATAGGGTAGCGTCAAAGGACACAAGAATCAACTTGAAAGGACTCTTTGGCTCAAAAAATAATGACTATACATGACTGAATTAAAGCATGAAAAAAATAACAAGTACAATTAGTTGAGTTACAATAAACATATAGAAACACAGGAGTTAACAAATGGTGTTTTAAAAATAGAGAGAGAGAGCAAAAAAAAAAAAAAAATTGATCACTAACAGGGGAACGAGGCAACCAACTCATGACTCTGAGAACTGGCAACCAGATGCAAAAATTGAATATCTGTCCTGCCTATATTTCAGAGAAACCAAATAACTATACTCTATAAGGAAACGAAGTCTTTAAAAATTCCAGCCAAAAATTATAGGAAAAATAACAAAAATAGAAAAGCACTCTTTATACAATTAATTAATCGGTTCAGTAAAGATCATAGAAGGAGGACTTTACACTGGCGGCATCAGAATGGGATTCCTCTGATTTGTTGCAGCACAGGGCTGAGAGTGGAGGGACACGGAAGGCCTCCCGCTGTGATGTCAACCTGAATCTCTTCAGGCCTGTCTGCATACCTCCAATTTTCAGGAAATACAGGGGATGGATACAAGTGTAAACAGGCAAATCCAGACCATGGGACATATTACAGGACAACTGATCTGAAATCCTGACATGGAGAAGGGGGCAAAAGGAAGGGACAGAGCAAGAGAGACCCATCTAATTTAAGAACAACAAAGGGCATAGTTGGAAGTGCATAGGATAAACCAGCCATAAAAAGTATTTTCGAGAGAACTGGGAAATTTGAATATGGACTGGATAAAGATGACATCAAGGAATCACTGTTAATTTTGTTTGATGTGATAATGGCATTGTGGTTAATGTGAGGTAATATTGATATTTTTTAGAACTACATATTAACATATGAAGGGTGAAATGATGGTGTAGAGTTTTCGTTAACACCCTTCTGCCAAAAAAATAATGTTGTGAATATTTCAAAACCTCAACAATTACTGAATCTGCATGATCAATACAAGGGTGTTCTTTACAATCTTCTCTGTTTTTACATATGTGTGAACATTTTAAATAATAAAACAATTTTTAAATATAGTTGAGATTTGCTTTAAAAATCCATGAAATTTGCTGAAATACAAGGAAGGCTACTAGCAGACACTTTTAACATTTTATGAACCTGGCCTCTCAGGGAATTTGAATGTTTTCTTAGAGTCTTATGGGAAGTAGCTTTTGAAGCTAATTACTCAGCTTTTGCCATTTCAATATGAGGAGACCAAAACATCACTCGATCAGTCAGCTGTCCTTCATTTTACTTACTGCAAATTGTACAGTCCCAGAAGTCCCATTCCTCGAAAATCTGTTTTAGGATCATCACCTTGGAAACCAATTTCACACCACTGCTTAGAAATCCGAGATTCCAGTGGAGTATTGGGCTTCAAGAATTTCCATAACTGTAGGAAAAAAGAAGAGAATTACCGTGTTGATATACACTCACAAATACCCTTTCCTATTGGTTCAGATTTTATAAACTACATCATTAGGAGGAGCTTTGCAAAGCTGAATGTATGCAAATACATTACAATTAAAGATGTGGTCATCTTTCAATTATTTATGACAGCATTTCTCAGAGCATGATCTGAAGCCTCCCTGGAGGTTCCCAGGACCTTTCCAGAGGGTCTGAGAGATAAAAACAAAACCAAAAAACTACTATTTTATAATAAAAGAAGAGGTTATTTGCCTCTTCTCTCTCATTGTCTCATGAGTACATAGTGGAATTTTTCCAAAGGATGCATGATGTGCTGTGATATCTTTGCTCTGAAGGCAATGGATTGAGTACTTACATATTTTAATGTTTAAAATCTTTCTATTTTAATTTTGAATAGGAAATTACATAGCAGATAGGTAGGTAGGTAGATAGATTAGATAGATAATCTCTCACAAAAAAGCTCTTTGGTGCTCTCAAAAATATTTAAGAGTATAAAGAAAAGAGAGAAGTGGAAAAATTTCAAGGCCACCTATTATTATTATTCAGATTCTCGGAAAATGCTGTAATATTATATCAAAACTTTTAGCAGCATTATTAACCAAAAAAAAAAAAAAAAAAAGTGAACTGACATGAGTTTCTTTTTGCTTTTTTATTTTGGAGACAGAGTCTCACTCTGTTGCCCAGGCTGTGCTCTTAAAAATATTTAAGAGTATAAAGGAGTGCTGTGGTGTTATTTCGGCTCACTGCAACCTCTGCCTCCTGGGTTCAAGTGATTCTCCTGTCTCCATCTCCACAGTAGCTGGGATTATAGGCATGCACCACCACACCTGGCTGATTTTTGTATTTTTGGTAGAGACGGGGTTTTACCACATTGGCCAGGATGGTCTCAAACTCCTGACCTCAAGTGATGCGCCTGCCTCGGCCTCCCAAAGTGCTCGGATTACAGGCATGAGCCACCACGCCCGGCCGAGTTTCATTTTTTTAGATCTCACCTATAACAGGAGTGAGAGTAAATATTATCGTGTTGCTAGAGGAAGCAACATCAGTAACGTTCATGAATAAACCTCAAAATGTATTATTATCTTTAAGAGTTACCGAAAGTAATTTCAGTTAAAATCAATTTTATTAATATATTACTGAACAATTGTAAATTTTAAGCATTATACTCTTTACTGCTTAATAAGCTGGTTCTATTTCTTAAAGTTTTCTGTAGAAAGATTCAGCACATATTACTTGAGAGAGACTCTGAGAACCATAGTTGTATAAATACGTAATGCTGAAACTCTTAGTTTTTTCTAATAGAGATGGGCATGTAAGTAAGTTTACTTTTTAGACTTACATCTTCATTACCAACAGGGTAAAACACAAATGTAAAATTTCCTTACTACTATTTCAGAAATAATTCAATTTCTAAATTGCTTATTCTACATTACGAAGCTTAAATGAAACAGTAATACACAAAATACCTTGCTAAATCAAATTGTCACATACCTGACACAGTGTAAAACATAATATTCGATGACAGAAAATACTAATAAAAGCTGTTATTCATTTTACTAAAGTTATTTTACACATTAATCTAATATTAATTATTATTCACATTATGCAATATTTTATGTTAGTGCCACAACAGGTAAATTCGATTTGCCTAAAGGGCGAGAGAAAAAGGGTAAAAAGGAGGTAAATCTCTCATGCTTGAAAGCAAAATATCAAGCATGATTTACAAAATCTCTTTTTAAAGAATTCACATAAGAATATGCCAGTGCTCTGCATTCATCACAACGGAAACTGGTCCCGTACGGTGGCTCACGCCTGTAATCCCAGCACTTGGGAAGCCGAGGAAGGTGGATAAATTCAGGTCAGGAGTTCGAGACCACCCTGGCCAACATGGTGAAACCCCATCCCTACTAAAAATACAAAAAATTAGCCGAGTGTGGTGGCGCATGCCTGTAACCCCAGCTACTTGGGAGGCTGAGGCAGGAGCATGGCATGAACCCGGGAGGCGGAGCTTGCGGTGAGCCGAGATCGCGCCTCTGCACTCCAACCTGGGCACAAGAGCAAAACTCCATCTCAAAAAAACAAAAAACAAAAACCAGAAACTGTTTGAGATCATCAGAAAAGACTAAATGAGACCAGGAAATCGTCACTGGGGAAAGGTTTATTTTAAAAAATCCTTTAGAGGGCCGGGCACGGTGGTTCACGCCTGTAATCCCAGCACTTTGGGAGGTAGAGGTGGGCGGATCACGAGGTCAGGAGATCCAGACCATCCTGGTTAACACGGTGAAACCCCGTCTCTACTAAAAAGGCAAAAAAAAAAAAAAAAAAAAAAATTAGCTGGGCGTGGTGGCAGGCGCCTGTAGCCCCAGCTATTTAGGAGGCTGAAGCAGGAGAATGGCGTGAACCCGGGAGGCGGAGCTTGCAGTGAGCCTAGATCGTGCCACTGCACTCCAGCCTGGGCGACAGAGTGAGACTGTCTCAAAAAAACAAAACAAAACAAAACAAACAACAACAACAACAAAAAATGTTGGAACTGATTTTTCACTTTAGGAACTGATTTGGTGACTGACACGAGGGGAAAAAAGGAAAAAAAAATGTAAAACTTGTCACATTCATTTGAATAATAATGTGAAGTCATCTCAGGGCCCTGCACAATTAAAAAATATCTTATTTTATCGAATGAGTGCAGCAAGATGGCAAAAGCAGGTGCTTCATTTCCGTAGGTGGGTGATAAACCTCACTCATTAGGTGAATGCTTAGTGTGGGATGCTTAGTAAATGCTTAGTAAAACATTTGAATAATAAAATGCTTTGGTTTTTGTTTTGTTTTGTTTTGTTTTTCACAGAGACAGGGTCTCACTCTGTCGTCCAGGCTGGAATGTAGTGGCATGATCTCAGCTCACGGCAACCTCTGCTTCCTGGGTACAAGAGATTCTTGTGCCTCAGCCTCCCAAGTAGCTGGGACTACAGGTGTGCAACACCACGCCCAGTCAATTTTCGTGGTTTTTTTTTTTTTTTTTTTTTGGTAGAGACAGGGTTTCGCCATGTTGGCCAGGCTGGTGTGTCAAACTCCTGACCTCAAGTGATCTACCTGCCTCGGCCTCCAAAATTTCTAGGATTACAGATATGAGCCACCATGCCCGGCCTGAATAATAAAATGCTTTAAAAAGAAATTTCATTTTAGTAATTTTATGGATCATGAAAGACTAGAATAATGGCTAAAAAGTGTTGTTAATCTTCAGATGATAGCACTGTGGTCATGGCAGAGGACACGGCAATGCTGAGGTGGACCAGGCTGGGCACCTGGCCTGATGATTCTTTTGATGAAATGACAGTATGCTAGCTGTTCAGCAGTATATGCAACAGAACATAAGAGAAGATTGCTCCAATACTGACAAAAATCTTGAACCACCTGAAGGCCAAGATGCAGGTATATGGAAGTATGAACATTTAAGGCAATTCTTCCTTGAGCTAAATGGACTTGCTGTCAAACTTCAGACGGAATGCCATCCAGACACTTGTATTCAAATGACAGCAACTGAACAATGGATTTTTCCTTGTGCAGCTCATAAAAATCCAAGTGTTCTACTACAGACTAGACTAGACACAGACTTGATGGTGCTGTGTCTTCTGAAAAGCAATAACTATTTCCCTAGCAGGGTTAGTATAAAGGAATCATCTGTAGCAAAACTTGGACCAGCATACGCGGCGGCTCACGCCTGTAATCCCAGCACTTTGGTAGGCCGAGGCGGGTGGATCACGAGGTCGGGAGATCGAGACCATCCTGGCTAACACGATGAAACCTCGTCTCTACTAAAAATACAAAAAATTAGCCGGGCGAGGTGGCGGGCGCCTGTAGTCTCAGCTACTCCGGAGGCTGAGGCAGGAGAATGGCGTGAACCCGGGAGGCGGAGCTTGCAGTGAGCCGAGATCGCACCACTGCACTCCAGCCTGGGCGACAAAGCGAGACTCCGTCTCAAAAAAAAAAAAAAAAAAAAAAAGATTTCCAGAATATTTTCATATGTCTTTTTTTTTTTTTTTTTTTCCCCTAGATGGAGTCTCATTCTGTCGCCCAGGCTGGAGTGCACTGGTGTGATCTCAGCTCACTGCAACTTCTGCCTCCTGGGTTAGAGCGAGTCTCCTTCCTCAGCCTCCTGAGTAGCTGGGATTACAGGTTTCAGCCATAATGCCCAGCTAATTTTTGTGTTTTTAGTGGAGATGGGGTTTCACCATGTTGGCCAGGATGGGGTTTCACCATGTTGACCAGGCTGGTCTTGAACTCCTGACCTCAAGTGATCTGCTGGTCTCGGCCTCCCAAAGTACTGGGACTACAGGTGTGAGCCACTGTGCCTGGCCACGTGCTTCTTTTTATTACTCTAGATATTGGATGAATACGAAAATGAAACATTTTTGTGTCATTTTGTATCACTAAGTTTGTGATAAAAGAAAATTTGATGTCCAAGGATAACCTGATTGTACCAATTTTAGAAGAGGAAGTTCAGAATTCAGTTTCTGAAGAAAGCAGCATGAAGGGGAATCACAAAGAAAAATATACCGATCACATGATTAACATTAATTATGTATGGTACGTATCATCTTAGACCCATCAATCCTGTATCCATATTCTAGCTTCTTTGTTTAGTATAGTTGTCTGCTGTGTTTGCCTTTTAAAACGGGAAATTTTTTTAAGGTTATTCATAAGCTGTATATTCACCACTGTGGCACTCATTATTTTTAAATAAGATTAGTATTATCTGTTTATAATATCTGTTAGTAAAAGAACTTACAGTTTGGTAAAATTGCTGCTAACCAATCATTGGATTACAATCCTCATCAGACAAACCCATGTATTAAAAAATGGGTGAGGCGACATGGGTGGCTCAGGCCTGTAATCCCAGCATTTTGGGAGGCCAAAGCAGGTGGATCATGAGGTCAGGAGTTCAAGACCAGCCTGGCTAAGACGGTGAAACCCCGTCTCTACTCAAAATACAAAAATTAGCCAGGCATGGTGGTAGGAGCCCGTAATCCTAGCTACTTGGGAGGCTGAGGCAGAGAATTGCTTGAACCCAGGAGGCAGAGGTTGCCGTGAGCCGAGATGGCGCCACCGCACTCCAGCCTGAATGACAGAGTGAGACTCCATCTAAAAAAAAAAAAAAAAAAAAAGAAGAGTAAGCTCATATGATCCATTTACTAAAAAGGTAGTAATGTTTTCCTTTGATTTTACCTCTTAGTTTAGATATTCTAAATTCTATAGTACATAGTTCCATCTTCCCTGAAACTCTTTAACTCATTTAGGGAAATGAGTTTTTAATATGCATATAGGATTATGTATAATCTAAGTGCAAATGAAGCATTAGTAATACTTAAATAATCTTACTATGCTACATAAAGTATATTCTAGGCTAGCATACTTGAACAGGATTTACCTTCCTGCATCAGTGGATTGTTACATATAAGAGGGTGATGATAAGGCATGTAAATGATGTTTCCACTGAAAACCTGCCCTGTCTGCCCTTTCTCATTTCCCTTAACTCTCTTCTCCAACTAGCTTAGCTGAAAAGCTTTTCACCAGACTGTGATTTCGTGGTGGCTTATGCCTGTTTATATTTGTATTAATTGCTTACCGATTATACCTCATATTAGCAATTACATTACACTATAGGAAAAACGTATTGGCATACTCTGCCTATCTTGGTTTTACTAAATTGTGGTAACTACTTAGAAAACAAGTTATTAAACTACTTTGATTCCTCCTGTTAGCTATATATACATATATATATGTGTGTGTATATATGTGTGTGTATATATATGTGTGTATATATATTTTATATATATATATATATATATATATCTTTTTTCTTTTTTGAGACAGAGTCTTTCTCCATCACCCAGATAGGAGTGCAGTGGCACCATCTTGGTTCACTGCAACCTCTGCCTCCCAGGCTCAAGCAATTCTAGTGCCTCAGACTCCCAAGTAGCTGGGACTACAGGTGTGTGCCACCACGCCTGGCTAATTTTTGTATTTTTAGTAGAGACAGTGTTTCACCATGTTGGCCAGGCTGGTCTCGAATGCCTGGCCTCAGGTGATCTACCTGCCTCGGCTTCCCAAAGTGCCTGTTAGTAATATTAACCTTTTCACCTAACCATCTAGGCAGCATTAAATAGGACTGAAGAAATATTGTAGTATTTATTTTATATCCCCTCTCCACAAAGTTTATGTTTGAATTATATGCACACATGAGATTCACGGCAATGATTCACAGGTTTTAAGGGTGTTGATGAATGGTCATACATTTACTGGACTTTGTTATAATTCAGTGTCCTAATAATGATTCAAATGCAGATTGAATAATTTTGTAATCTATTGAATGCTGTTTTTGATAAAGCACAGAAGGTTTTATTGCTAAACTGATTTTAATGAGGCACTAGGGTCAAAAAATTGTACATGTTGTGAACAAAGTATTTAAATCCTTCTTTTAAACAGATTTCACATGAGGAACTTCTTTTTCATTAAAAAGGTTATTTTGAAATTCAGATGAAAATGTATTCATCTTGTTTTTTTTTTCAGACTTAGGGAATAATTTGTACCATATTATGAAACAAGAATGTACAGCAAAAATGTGGGACTAGTAGTATACTGAGAGTATGTATAAATAGTTTATGCCTTTCTGAGCCTGCCAGTCCTTTTGGCTTTTAACAGTACCCAGCAGCCACAGTCATTATTGTACCCCTTAAGAATTCTTATGTCCACAGTGAAAGGAATGTTGACTTTGAAGTTATACATTTATATGAATGGTACTGTAGACCAATGGGAATAGTAATTTTTAAAATAAACTTGCTAAATATTGAGAGGCTAAACCAGTAGGTTAATAAATACATGTAGCAAATAAAATAGTCAAACTTATTTTGGAAGATGAAAGCCCATTATGCTAAAATACTTACATGAAGTACAATTATCTGTATATTTCCTATTTTAAAAAAATCTTGAGCCAGGTGCCGTGGCTCATGCCTATAATCCCAGCTACTCAGGAGGCTAAGGTTGGAGAATTGCTTGAACCCGCGAGGTGGAGGTTGCGGTGAGCCAAAGTTGCACCACTGCACTCCAGCCTGCATGACAGAGTGAGACCCTGTCTCAAAATAAATACATATAAAATAAAATAACCTTGAGCTATTTCGATTCTCTTCCAATAGGTAAGCTCTTCCCTGAAAAAATAAGAGTAGGGGATGGGGTGCTCCTGAAGGATGAGGTCATGCACCAGGAAGCCAACTTCAGATCTGAGAAACGGTGGTGGCTTATGGTGGGGACTCTGAGGAATCCTCTCATCTAGGACTGTGCTACTGGGAGTAGTTATTACAAAGCCACCTGCCAAGCGGAGGAGACTAGGGGCTAGGAAAAGTGATTCCTATAGCAGAAGACAAGAAACAGATGTGGAGACTGCACTCTGAGTCAGATTGTTACCCTCACAGACTGCCCTCTCTACTGAACTCTCTTCATTTCGAACTGAAGCTTTACACAAGTTTATTTGAACACTTCTGCCTGGTCATGAACTCTCTGCAGAACAGAAAGGGAAGGTGATTCGTCTACCCTTGAGCTAGAGCATTCAAGGAGAAGCAGCTTCTCACCAAGGTCACCATGGGATTGCTCTTTCCATCAGGAGAGGGTCTTTAATTCTGGACTTTATGTTTCTCATTAAATGCATGAATCCACCTAGAATTTTGTCTTCATTATTAATTTGGTTGGAACACTTTTAATAGAAATGTCTATATAAGTGATTCATATGGACAGTGATATTATTCAATTTCATCCCAGGCTATGTTCAAATGATCATAAAATCTGGACTTTGAAAATAATTTAGAACTCTAGTAGCACTGATAACACTCTCCTATGCTTAAAAAGCCAAGCGCTTAAACATGTGGCATTACTATATATGACCTGTGCTTAGAAACTAGAGGTCAGCAAACATGTTTTTACATTTAACTTAATTTAATTATTATTATTATTATTATTATTATTATTATTTTTAGAGCTAGGGTCACACTCTGTTGCCCATGCTAAGTGCAGTGGTACAACCATAGCTCACTGTAGGCTTGACCTCCTGGGCATAAGTGATCCTCCTGCCTCAGCCTCCCAAGTAACTGGTACTACAGGTGGACATCACCATGCCCAGCTATTTATTAAATTTTTTTTGTGTGTGGAGATGGGGTCTTGCTATGTTGCTCAGGCTGGTCTTGAACTCCTGGGCTCAAGTGACCCTCCTGCCTCAGCTTCCCAGAGTGGTGGGATTACAGGTGTGAGCCACTGTGCCTGGGCACAAACTTTGTAAAAGACCACTTGACAAATATTTTAGGCTTTATGAGCTGTATGGTCTCTGTTGTAACTACTTAACTTTGCCTTTAAACTAGGACAGCAGCCATAGCAGCTATAAATGCCACACACAAATGCATGTGGCTGTACTGCAAATATTACTTGTAAAATGGGTGGTATGCCAAATTTGGTTTGCAGGCCTTGGTTTGCTGACTTTTGCTCTAAACGGTTCTGTGAAGTAGCTAACAAGGGTATTATGACCCATTTTAAAGATGAAGAAGCTTAAGCTCAGGCAGTGAAACACAAACCATGGGTCAGACCTGGAAAGACAAATGTGAACAAGATGTGGTTTGTCTCTCAAGACCTAGTGCAGTGTGGTAGCTCAGAGCGCTTAGCTACCACGCTATGTGAGCTCGCACAGCCACTTCACTGCTCAGCTTCAGTTTCCTCATCTGAAAAATGAAGATAAGAGCAGTGTAGCACCACAAGGCTACTGTGATAATGAAATGAAATAATGCCAGAAAACACTGACTGTAACAATTGGCACATACTGAACACTCAATTAATGTTTTATTATTTCTGATTTTATTATCATACTTGAAACTTGAACAAACTGAAGAAGAGAACAAAGATTCCCACTCCTAAGTTTGCTTGGGGAGCTAGTGAAGATTTCAAAATTCTGTGAGTAAGGATTTAAAAAACAAGCTGGCTTCTGCAGTGACAGTAATAGGTAACAGAGGGAACAGCATGAACAAATTCCTGGGCATATGGGATGGCACGGCTTATTCTGGGTCATGGTGAATGGCAGAGCATGGCAGAAATGTACTATATGTGATGAGGATACAGGAGCTGTAGCTTCAAGAAATACATTGGAAAGCCTCCAAAATGACATGCTAAGATGCGTGGGCTTTCTACTATAGGACATAGCCTGAAATTTCTAGTCTAGGGAATAACAATGAATATATCTGTGTTTTGAGAAAAAAAAAATCCCTCCAACAGTATTTCGGATGATGTGAGGGAAGAATCTAACAGTTACTGGCATAATTAAAAGGCTGTCACAGCCCAAGTTGGAGATGATGGCTAGAATAAGGCATTGGGCATGGAAAACATTTCAAAGATACCTTAGGGTGCTGTATGGATAAGATTTAGTGATTTTTGTTTGTTTGTTTTTTGAGATGGCATCTTGCTCTGTCACCCAAGCTGGAGTGCAGTGGTGCGATCTGGGCTCATTGCAACCTCTGCCTCTTGGGTTCAAGCAATTCTCCTGCCTTAGCCTCCTGAGTACCTGGGATTACAGGCATCTGCTACTGTGCCTGGCTAATTTTCGTATTTTTAGTAGAGACAGGGTTTCACCATGTAGGCCAGGCTGGTCTCAAACTCCTGACCTCAAGTGATCCAGCCACCTCAGCCTCCCAAAGTGCTGGGATTACAGGCGTGAGCCACCACATCTGGCCAGATTTAGTGATGTTTTTTTGAAGATGTAGAATATGCCCCAATTGGATTGTAAGCCACTTGAGGGCAGAAATGATGCCTTTCCCCAAAGTACCTAATGCAGTAATGAACAGCCCTGACTTTATAATTTACCAGACATGTGAATGAGAACCTGAGCTAAAATGCTTACAGTTTTCTCATCTCTAAAATAAAGATAGCCACCATTTCCTTGCCTACCTCATATAGCTGACAGTTTAAATAACACATAATCTAATCATAGCCACAGATGAAAGTCATATACAAGTTCTTGAGATGTAGCTAATGAACTATAATAATTCATGCATTCACTCATATTTGTTGAAAACCTACTATGTGCCAGCCCACATACAAGAGATCAGCTAAAGATGGTGCCTAGCAGGCACCTGGATGTCACTCATTCTGAGGGAACCTCAGCTATTCTAATACATTGTTCAGGCTCTTGTGACTATTGGTTAATTACAACACCTTTTTTCTCTGTCACCTCTTATTTCCTATGTTTGGGTAATTTTGTTGAACTACCTCCATCAGAAAATGGTCAGAAAAAAAAAAAGGCAATACAAAGAGATAAAATTCAGTCAGCAGGTTAGCTAAACTTCAGCAGGGAGAAAAGGAAGAAGAAAAACTATTGCCAAGAATGAGGTATCTTTAATTTTTAATGATTTACATCAGATCCAGCACTAATTAACAGAGACAAATGAGTCATTTGCTTAAGTACTTACATACATAAAAACACACTCCTTCACACAAAAACACAACAGGATACATTTTTGAAATTACATGTTCTGTTGACATTTTTCAATAAAATAAAGGCAGCTAAACAAATGTTTTCTTACAGTTTTGTTACTGCCTTTTTGAATTCTAAGAAAAGGCAAGGAAGTACCCTAATGCACTCTAATTCTAAAGAAGCATCTGTTTTCAGAAATGAATTTATAAAACATTTCTGGTAAGTATGTAGTTCTTAAGGGTAGTCTTAATTATTGGGGGGTCTTAATTTCTTTAGCCCCAAACTCAGTGTTTTGAGGGAAAGTATTACTGATGTTTTTTAATACACCATCAGATCCTGTAAGATTTTTAAGCTTTTGCTTTGACAGCCAGCAGTATTCATAACTTCATATTATTTCTCCAGAAGTTCTAGTGTGCCAAATATAAACCTTTACCTCTTCTAATACTCTCTAAGTTGCATGCATAAATAATCAGCATTAAGATCTTGGGTAATTTCCCAAGAGGGCCGTTGCTGAGGCAGAAACCGACTTTATCTTCTCTGATGTGTATTAAAAGTCATAAATGGGAATCCCAAGTCACTCTTTGACAAATGCTATTTCTCCTGTTGGCTTTCAATGCATGTTAAACAATCTAAACTGAAGCCAAATGCGAGAGCCCACAGAAATCACCTCTGATGCTTTCTCAGATTACAAAAGAAAATTGGCTTTGGACTTAACTTCTCACAGGAATTTTCTGATGAAAAATTTACTTCCAACACCTGAACCAGCAAGAAAACTTGACCTTACCAACCAGTCAGGGGCCCGTGTCTCATCCATCTTTGTACCCCTGATGTACAGAGCAGTGCCTGGCACATAGCAGGTGCCTGGCAAATGTCAGCTGACTTAGATGAAGAACTGAAATGTGTTCAAGCACTAACCTTCAAAAGCATTTCTTCATGTTGGGGATTATCAGAATCATAGGGCTCTCTACGCAGTTTTTCCACATCTGCAATAAGGTTCCTGTACCCAACGATTTGCAGAAGGCAAGCCTGAAGAGAGATTCCCAGCCTAGGATGTTCAAAAACAGAGGAGACACACAAGGAAGAACAGGGCATCACTTTGGCATTTGTTCACTTGATGTATGCATGATAGAACTTTTCATATTAATGTAATATTCAGGGAAAATTGCTCAAAGATGATCTATTTAATAGAAGCACAATTCTTATTAAATCTCCACATGGACAACTGTAGAACCTGGCTAAAATTTGCCTCAAAGTCTGACTTTTTCTACAGCTAAATTGCAATGGTATGGCTTAAAAATAAGGAATTTCTGAGGCCAAGATGGGAGGATTGCTTGAAGCCAGGAGTTCAAAACCAGCCCAGGCAACAAAGCAACATCCTATCTCTACCAAAACCAAACCAAACCAAACCAAACAAAAACCCAC
Source organism: Macaca fascicularis (assembly GCF_037993035.2). NCBI lineage: Eukaryota > Metazoa > Chordata > Mammalia > Primates > Cercopithecidae > Macaca > Macaca fascicularis. Next base: position 106,644,091 of record NC_088388.1, on the reverse strand, counting down.
AAGGGATTTCTTTATGCAGGTTACTTGAAATTATAGGTAATACTGGACTCTTAGGGATTATATAGCACCCCCCTAGGCGGTCATATCAGAATTACTTTAGAAAGATGTGTGGAAGAGAACGAGGGTGAGGACAACTGAAAAAACCCTTAGGGGCTTCAAGGAAAAAAAATCAGAACAAAATGAAGAGAAACAAAGTAACAATAACACCACCACCTCCACTTGGGAATGTCCTCCTCAGGGGAGACAGTGCTAAGAGGGTAGTTACAACTTTACAAGATGTTCTATTACATTCTGACCAGCTGTAGTTGTCTGAACACCTTTTCTTGTGCTGAAACAAAATCTGCTTTGCTTATGATCAAACGGTTCAAATTCTTTTCTCTGAGCAAATTTATTTCCACCTTTCCCCTGCCATGACTATTTAAGATAGTGATTCTTCTAATCTCTAGGGAAAACAGAAATCTTATTTCTTCAATTGCCTCTCATGGGACATGGTTTTCAGATGTTTTATTTTATTTTTATTTTTTAGGTTTTGAGACAGAGGCTCACTCTGTCGCCCAGGCTGGAGTGCAGTGGTACAATCTTGGCTCACTGCAACCTCCGCCTCCTGAGTTCTAGCGATTCTCCTGCCCTAGCCTCCCGAGTGGCTGGGATTACAGGTGCCCACCACTACACCCAGTTAATTTTTATATTTTTTTAATAAAGATGGGGTTTCGCCATGTGTGGCCAGGCCGGTCTCAAACTCCTGACCTCGGGTGACCTCCCTCTGCCTCCCAAAGTGCTGGGATTACAGGCATGAGCCACCGTGCCCAGCCGGTTTTCAGATGTTTTATGATCGCTCTCAGTTCTCTCTGAATGTACACTATTTGAATAATAGTACCGTTAAAGCATATCACTAGAACAGAAAACAATCTGGCAACTATAACACACAGAGGATCATTACTTTCTGTGATCAGAATGCTGTTTTCCCTTTCTACAGCCTCTAAAGTAAGGTAGAATCTGAAGGTCTAAAAGTAGTACTTCATGTTTATCTTTTCCTCCTAAATTCTTTAGAGTCATGTATTTTCTGTGGCTCAAAAATGGCTGAACATTGGCAATTGATACTCTCCAATCTAGTCTTTTGTCTTGTTCACTCACGGACTTTGAGCATGTTGCTGTGGTGTGGTGGTGGTCATTATAATCACTGTACATCATCATATTTTTTTCAGGGGTAAATGACATGCACAGATGTTAAATCTCAAGTTGAAGGCAACAGAACTTAGAACTGTGTACCTGCTCTAAACTTACAGGACAGTCAGACAGCCTAGGAGTACTGAACTTTAATAAAGTCGTATTCAATGAGTGGCTTTCATCATTACTTGTTACCATAGCACCAAACAACTAGGTCAGATATTAAAATTTAGGAAAGGGCACCATAGCACTACTCACCCAGAAAGTCTATGTAGGATGGAGAAGAGAGTTAATTTTGAGGGAAAGAGGAGAATGGAAGGAATGCAAGAGGCAGGAATAAGGAAAGTCAATTAAATTTTCTCAGGTCGGGCGCGGTGTCTCACGCCTGTAATCCCAGCACTTTGGGAGGCAGAGGCAGGCGGATCACAAGGTCTGGGATTTGAGACAAGCGTGGCCAACATGGTAAAACCCCATCTTTACTAAAAATACAAAAATTAGCCAGATGTGATGGCACGTGCCTCTAGTCCCAGCCACTTGGGAGGCTGAGGCAGGAGAATCACTTGAACCCAGGAGACAGAGGTTGCAGTGAGCCTAAACTACACCATTGCACTCCAGCCTGGGTGACAGAGCAAGACTCTTGTCTCAAAAAAAAAAAAAAAAAAAAAAAAAAAAAATTAAAATAAATAAATAAATTTTCTCTTTCGTAATTTTTAGTGCCACCATAAGCAGCACTTAAAAAAAATGTAATTAAAACAAGCGAGGTTAATAGTAGTAACAGTCTGGTAAGTTACAAAGTGTTTCCCCATCTCTAAGCTATTTGTTTTCTCAGGAAAGTATTTAATTTTTTTATATCAAGCTTATCAATGTTACCCTGGAAAAAAAGGCATTAGAATCCACATGGAGATTAAAAAAAAAATACGACAGGTTGAGTAACCCTTATCTGACATGCTTGGGATCAGACGTGTTTCAGATTTTGGAATATTTGCATATACATAATGAGATATCTCGGGGATGGGACACAAGTCTAAGCATGAAATTCATTTGTGTTTCATATACACCTTATACACATAGTCTGAAGGTAATTTTATACAACATTTTAAATAACAGATGCAATCTATCATACAAGGTCACCTATGGAATCTTCCACTTGGGGCATCCTGTCAATGCCCAAAAGTTTCAGATTTTGGATTTTCAGATTCGGGATCCTCAACCTGAACCTAAAAGGGTCTTTTAAAAAAATGAGAACAAGAGAATGGATGGCAAAGAAATGCTCTTGAATGCACCTTATATAACTTTCATAGAAAAGATATGCTACTAAATCTAATCCAATCTCTAAACATGATTATTACAGGACTCATATGTCCCTCTTGCCCAGTTGTAGTCTTAAATTTTTCGTTCAATCTTATTTATAATGAATTGCCTTCTTATCACCTTCCCAGAGGAATAAAATATATGTTAGAAGGTTTCAAAAAGACATTTACTATATAAGTAAATCAACCTTTGGTAGCGGAATAGGCAAAAGGCAGCTAATGAACTGAAGTGGCTGCCGAAGAACGCTATGGAGACCAGGTGAAAATGGAGTTTTTGTGACGAGCCCCTGGATAGCTAATATCTAAAATCCTTCCAAGACGGAGACCTATGCAAGTATGCTCTGAAATTCCCTTCAGCTACAGTTCCTGTAATTATTAATAAAAGCCTTTCTCAAAGGTAACATCTGAAGTTCTCAGACACGAACATCTAAAAGACAGTTTGATTATTACCAACCGAAAACCTTCTCTAAATATATCTGCGTTTGGAATTTATTCTACTCAGTGTCTTTAGTGTAAAATTTTACTGAAAAATTGCTGTACCCAGTGGAAAATATGAAGCTAATTTTAAATGTCACGAACATTGCCAAATGCATTTTAATACTTCCAAGATGAGAGGAATAAATTAGGAAGTTCTAAAGTCTTCATATAAAAACCATTTCTCCCTCCCACACATGCCTGTCTTCTTGACAAGCAGGTAGAAATGGTCTCCAAGATTCTCAGTCTGTCATAAAGTAATATTCATGAAGGAAGTGAAGGACTATTCTAGATGAAACAGAATCAGCTTAAGCACATTTACAATTTGAACATTTACTGTTAGTGTAAAACACAGGCATCAGATGGAGTGATTGCTGATGAATGGACTCATCTTTCTCTATCGGGGCACCCATCACATTTCTTACATTCATTGCATCTGAGAAGCATAAGCCACAAAGGAAGTACAAAGTTGCTGCCATTTACAAACATGAAAAAGGTACTTTTTTTCTCTATTCTTTATCTGAAAGTCAAAAAATGGCAGATGATTATTTTAGGGAGAGAGGGAGGGGAAAAAAGAGAGGAGACAGAGAAACACTAAATTTGTGGCCATATGACTTGTGTTCTGTACTTCTGACATAAGAAACATATTCTTACTGTGGATTTATGTCAGGATTAATTTTTTTCAGTTCCATGATATCTTCTATAGTTTTTTCAATAGCGTCAGGGTGAACACTCACAGAAGTCTGCAACAGCTGGAAAACATGTTTCAATCAGTTTTCTTTTCATTAACACCAGAGGCTTAATCAGTATCTACTGGGATACAGGCTTCAAGCATTCGCTTAAGCTTCTATATGAAGATTTAAGTTAAAAGCAAAAATTGATTTAGTGTACTTGAATTCTAATAAATTTGACGTTTTCACAATGGGGGTGGCAGTGCAATTTTCCTGATTACTTTAATCAGGAAAACACATACAATTTTTTTGGTTTTGTTCTTACCATTTTCCTGTTTCAAGCTACCTATATTGAAATGTAATATTTTCATTTCCTTGCCCAACATAGTTTCTATTGTTAATGGGCATTAAGTTTATGACTAAAGAGTGAGGCACATGGGGGAGATAGTCTTCAGGATGCCAAAATTAATAAGATCAAATTATCAAGAACCTTGAAAAAGAAAACAGGTTTTCTTTCTTATGTGGATGCTCCACTATGCTATAAAAGCTAGCGTAGTAGCTTCTTTGATATTATTGAAAAATCTTCAGTATAATGTTAAATGATTTCAATATTGAGGAAATAGTAGGGAGTTAATATTGTTCCCATGTTCAAGGAATATTTATTTTATGATGTGGGAAGAGGTATAAGAAAGGGTTCATTTGACAATAAAGTAATAAGTAGTTCACAAACCTGCCTAGAAATTCACATACAGTGGCTGTTCTCATGTAAATAGTACAGTGGTTTGTAATGGGCAAATGATTATTTCTTCTCAGTTGGCAGTTTTCCTAGCCAATGCTGTATTTTGGTTTCTTAGAATTTTCACTTCTTAGGATAGAGGTAAGCCTCCAAGTGAAAAAAAAAGCTGCTGAAAAATAATTTTACTTACCTTACTTTTAGAATCCCTCAGTGATGTTTCTGTGAAAGCAGTAACAAAAACAGTCACTCAAAGATTATCCTTTACACATGGTTTAGAATTACTACACTGAAAGATAACATTGTATCCTCTATCCTACCAACTCTACCTTTTGCTTACTTCTTTGTCTCAGGCTTACCGATTTTCATGGTTCTAGAAGCTCCTGGCTTGGTATTGTAACAGATCCGCTGTAGTTCACATCTTCCAGTTAGCTTCCTCATTACAAATTTCAGGCAGCGCCACAGAAATTTACAGTAAAAATACAGGCATACCTGGATCAACATTCTGTGAAAAACAAAAGACAGCACCCTTCCAATAGAACTCTGGAAGAAAAGAGAAAGCAGCCACCACCAGCAAGAAAAGAAGCCCGGGAGAAAATCGGGGTTAGAAAAATCACCTTATACTTAACATATGTTTCTAGTCCCATGCTACTTTATTTTGCAGTAGCTACACTTACTATGGCTGTAAGAAACTCCAGAATTTTCTATTCTAGTAAATTTGATATTCCAACAAACGGAGGATGAAGCATTAGAATCTTTTCTTTTCCCTCCTTTGCCTAAAAACATCTTGGAAATAAATGAGTGCCTTGAAAACAGAATCCTTTAATACTGCTTGTGTTTTAGGAGTCGCCCCTCCCTTTGATGGGGGGAAGAACATGCTTTACTCTTTTGCCTCCATGAACAGCCTCTCAGCTTGCCCTTCTCCATTTCCAGCCCCTCTCTAGTGCCCTCCTTACCCTCCACCAAACCCACTATTTGATTCTTCCCTTGCTGTCTCCCTCTGCTTTCCCTTAGGCATTGCAGACCTCCTTGAGGACTTGGTTGTGGCCACCTGCCTTTTCTGCCGACCTATCCTAACATTCCCTGACCTTGTCAGAAGCCCTTCTCATCAATTCACTGAACAAGCACCATTGACCTTTGATTTTCCTAGAGGTGACAACTTTCTGTGATTTAAATGTTTCAAAAACTCCTCTTGAGAAGTTTGTTCTTGGCTCTTGCTGAAGAAAGTTTTCTTTACTGTACACCATACCTCATTCCAGCAATACCTCAACAAATGACGAACTATATTGTCACCAGTCATGTCCTTATTCACACATCTATGGCCCATGTAAGTCCATCTTTAATGATGACTTTTAATTTTAAAAATGTGAGTGCCTACTATTTCATGGTATGGTTCAGAATTTCAAAAATGACTCAAGCTTTAGTGGTAAAGAGGACTTATTATCTGGGAACTTATATATTCAACCTATCTTCTCTTTGTACTGTACATTCCCAGGAGGCAGAATTATTTATATTACTTCCTTTTGGTGTTATTTGGAAAAGATTTTTCTTTATTATCAAAAGTTCACTAATTCCTTCCAGTTCTAAAATAAGGTGATGCGTGGTCACTCAGATATACTGGAGTAGTTAACTAGTAGCCTCCACAATGTGATCCACCCCTGAAAAAGAATCAAAACCTTGGCTGTATTCCTTTCCTCAAATTGCTCTGGTTCCAATATCTTCAACAGCCTTGTGTTAAAAATAAAAACTCGAACAATCTGATTTGCACAAAGGCATGGGGTTTATACCTTATAAAGGAAATGGAAAGAAACAGTACAAAACAACCAAGCTGCTATACTGAGATAACATAATGGAATGTTTTGCAGGCAACAAGATTATGTCCTAGAATATCTAATAACATGAAAATGTCCATGATATGTTTATCAAGTAGAAAAAAAGTTAAAAAGAAATATGTATGGGATAATCTGCTTTTCCTTTAAAAAATAAAACAAAAAATTTTAATAGTATCCTATAAAGCAGGATATACAACAAAAATGTTAACAGTGGTATTCATTGGTAATAAAATAATCAGTAATTTTTATTTTCTTTTTTAAGAACATTTTTGTAACAAATATGTATTATTTTATTTAAAAAATGAAAATTATAACTAAAATTACGATACATAAAATGATCACCAAAAGCCATTATAAAAGTGCATATAAAATTTCCATGTATAGTCAGTACAAAGTCAACCAGATTCTGCTGAAAGACAAAAATGGATTTACCATATTGTAAAGCCTAACATTCAACTGTTCTAGTCAAATATATTCTAAGATTGGTTAGGATTTAGTTTAACAGCTTCCAAAAAAAAAAAAAAACACCCCAAACAACAACAACAACAAAACCCAGTAGCCCTAAAAATAAATTTAGTGGGATATTTTAATTAAACAAGTGAGAAGATTTATAAAACCTCAGGGCTGGGCGTGGTGGCTCACGCCTGTAATCTCAGCACTTTGGGAGGCCGAGGTGGGTGGATCACGAGGTCACGAGGTCAAGACCATCCCGGCCAACATGGTAAAACCTCTCTACTAAAAATACAAAAATTAGCTGGGTAGGTGGTGCATGCCTGTAGTCCCAGCTACTCGGGAGGCTGAGGCTGGAGAATTGCTTGAACCCAGGAGGTGGAGGTTGCAGTGAGCCCAGATCGCACCACTGTACTCCAGCCTGGCGACAGAGAGTCTCTGTTTCAAAAACAAGCAAATAAAAAAACCTCAGCTTGCTGTCTTGGAAAATGTTTTTCATTTTCTAACTACTGGATAGCTATGCCAAAAAAAAAAAAAAAAAAATTGAGCAATACCTTGTTAACTGGTCCCCAGCCAAATGGTAATGATATTCAGTACTGGGATATATATGTATATACATTCACATATTAATATATACTATTAATTACTAAGTCAAAGATAAAAGCTTTCCCTAATATCTGTTCCATGTGCAATTTTCAGGGAAGTCCACCCCATCTGTGGGCTTGCAGCTCAACAGAAGCTACCTTTTCGTGTGGCAGAACTCTAGCACAAGTGAAACTATGTGATAATCCAGTTCTGTTTGTACTAAATCTTCCTAGAGAAGAGGACCCTTATGATTGTTCCTGGAGTGTCTCCGTATTCTTCCTATTCAGGTTCCAAGGCATCAAATACAGCTTCAATTAAGCTACAAAATGTTTTCCCTGTGACCTCTGTATCAGGTCTACACAAAAAGGAGGCTTGAGACCTAGAAGTGTCATCCTAAGTGGCAGGAAGTGTCCATATATAGAGTTACCTACGGCCCAACTCTAATTTCTCCCACTGGCCTCCTTGTGTATGAGGAAAATGGCTGTGTTACTGTTTTGCATCAAGACAGTCTTACATCAAAAGGAAGAAAAGACACCACATTCTGTTTGCTTTTATCTTTTTAAAAAACTTCCTTGACGATGCTCATACTGTCAAAGACATGAAAGCCAGGAGAAATCCACAGTGGGGGTTAGGGATGAAGCATCATTTCTTAGGGTTCACCACTCTGAGGTAAATCACATCTCTCTCACATAGTCATAAACAATTTCAATTATGAAATGATATCTATATGCTGCTTGCTCTTTCATAATTCCTGGGCCAACAGGACCTGATAATGCTACTTACTACCCAAGAAATATTCTATTTTCTCCCCTTATTTTTCTAATAGACCAATAAGCCCACAAATATTTAATTAAAACCTCAGCTTGCTATGCCAGGTACCATATTTTCTTGCTATGCTAGTTACTATATTCTTTTTAATCCAGATCATCAGATCAAATTATGTTTTGACAGGTGTAATTTATTTTGTGTGTAGGTTATAAACCTGGCCCAGGCACATCATGGTCAGAGACGGAAACACCAGGGTGATCCCTTACTCTGGAAACAATAGACAACTTGCTTCCTTATAAAAGGACCAACTCCTCAAAACCTCCACTTGAGCAACTCAGGCTGCCATCAAATACTGCCAGGAGCTCACTTCTTAAATTATGTGGACCTATTTAAGTCCCTAAATCACAAAGTTTATGGAAAAAAACTGCTGAGCATCAAAAGCAGAACAATAAAAATGATTAACTATTTTTAGAGAATGTTTTATTGGCTTGACATGTTTACCTTTAAAAGGAAGCAATTAAGAAATAGATCTGTAAATGCTCTTGAGCTAATCCGTGGTTGTTTAGGAAAGAAAGGAAGAAAGAGAGAAAGAGAGAAAGAAAGAAAGAAAGAAAGGAAAAAAGAAAAGAAAGAAAGAAAGAAAAAGAAAGAAAGGAAGAAAGGAAGGAAGGAGAGAAGGAAGGAAAGAAGGAAGGAAGGAAGTAAAAAGGGGAAGGGGAAGGGGAAGGGGAGAGGGAAGGGAAGGTAGAGACAAGAGGGAAGGGAGGAACAGGAGGGAGGAACAGGAGGGAGAGAGGAAGGAAGAGAACAAGGAAGGGAGAGAGAAAAGGTGTATCTGTTTCTTATTTGAGTTTAAGGCTTTGGGGATTCATTGTATCCTTTCCTCTTTTCAATTACATTTGTTTTATGCCCCCTTTTTTTTTTCATGACTGCATGCTTTGGGAGGAGGCATTTCAAATGCACCTGTGAGACAGAACCCACGTACTCTCTCTTGCACCAGCACTAATCTCCACCTCCTGTTTCACCCCCTCTTCACCTCCTGAACCCTCTGCTCAGGGGGTTTATGATTCTGCTCCTTTTCCTTCCAGGCTGAATCAGGAAACCAATGAGATTAGTTTTAATTGGGCAATATTGGCTTTTCTTCTTCATAACGTTAGACTTAGTTTTCTTCATTTTGATGGAAGATTCTTGACTCACTACTACAAAAATCTGTTAAGATTTTGTAGGAACAACAATTAAATCCTCAAGACTAGATGGAGAAAATACTGATCACCACCTCCTCTTTCTAACAACTACATGCATAGGCAGCAGTTTTTTGTTTATTTCTGTTTTTTAACCACAGCTTTTTGATAGTGTTCCAAAAAGAGCTACTGTAGCTTCCTAAGACAAATGCCTTGCTTCAACACTGGGAGAATCTGATTCAATAATAAGAGCTACTACACATGCTCCATTTCCAATCTTTTCTGTTACTACCTTTTATTAATATGCTGCAGAGTGATGTTTATGGCTGAGTTCACAGCGGTGTTCTTCCATAAAGCAATCATGATCACGTTTATTATTTAACATTCATTCTCTAGTTTGAACCAGAATAGCCACCCAATGTAAATTATTCAAAATGGATCATATCTCTGCTACCAAATAAAAACAACCTCCTGTCTTGTGGCACTTTGTTAGAGGAATCCATTCAGGAGGGATGGGGCCTCCGAAACAGGAAATGCACCTAAAACCATGTAGCCCCTTGCCTGTGGGGTGAGGGGGTGTGGGTACCTGTAATGCAACACTACTCCATCATCTTAAATTTGTGACTCTGACGTCTTCTTTTGGAACAATAAGAGAAAAGTGGCTTATTTTGAACAGTTTCAATGAATGTGCTAATGAAAGTTAATTCTTGCTTGAAGAAATCCTGTAATAAATAAAAAGTACACTATTGTTGATGAAAGATACGTACAAAAATAATCATGGTTCTTGGTTCAAACCACACTTTCCCAAATGAAACACTTTTCATCTAAACACCATAGAGAAGAGCAAGTGGCTCAATGTCCCCAGCAGTTCATTTAGTTGCTCCATTGAAGTTCCTAAGCAGGGGCACTGACAATCAGCTGAGAATTAACTTATCAGTAGGTACTTTGCCGAGTAAATAGGACCATCTCTCTAAGAGCTCTCTGCTAGGAAGAGAGGCAGCAGAGGACTTGGTACATGAACTGGAAATGTGAAATCACACAAACAAACCATCCGTGGGTCTCTAGGAAAACAAGAGTGCTTCCTTCCTATAGAGCAGGTGAGAGGTTCCAAGATCCCATGCCCAGATAGCGTGGGGCCCTATGGTTTTTTTCCATTATTCTTTTTCTGAAGAGATGACACTAACTTCCGAACCGTAAAAATTAAGGGGATTGGGGGGTATATATCTATCATGGATCAATGTGATTCAAAACTATACTGCTGTAGCAAAGGGCACTCTTTTTATAATACATTCCAGGGAAATGGTATCTGAGGCCTTACAGAGCACTAGCTGATTGTGTAACAATTAAAATAAATAAATTATAGTGTAACCCTTTCCTTTCAAAGAAAAGGAGGTACAGGTTTCTCTTAATTTATTAACGACATCATTATTCAACTAAAATTTTGATGCATAAATACACTTTATAAGATTTATTTCTATTTATTTATTTTTCAAGACACAGTCTTACTCTGTTGCCTAGGCTGAAGCAGTCTCAACCTCTCTGGGCTCAGGTGGTCCTCCTACCTCAGCCTCCTGAGTAGCTGGGACTACAGGTGTGCGCCACCATGCTCGGCTAATTTTTGTATTTTGTATAAAGACAGGGTCTTGCTGTGTTGCCCAAGTTGGTCTTGAACTCATGGGCTCAAGCAATCTGCCCACCTCAGCCTCCCAAAGTGCCAGGATTACAGGGATGAGCCACTGTGCCTGGCTACAAGATTTATTTTTTAAAATCAGGTTATTTTTTACTCTTTGGATAATATTTTTATTGACTTATTTATAAGGAGAAGCAATGAACACATTATAACACATTATACTTTGACATTTTAAAAGTATTTAAATGCAACCTCAAATATAAACTTTTATTGGTAATTATTTTTAAGGCAACTCAAATTAAGTAAATATATAAATAAAGGAAAGTCATCAAAGGTATTATTCATGCTCCATCATCCATTATAGGGTTCAAAATATTCTATAGGGGATAAGAAATAGGCCCGTTATTATTATAAATTTGCTACATAATATAATTCAAAAAAATTTAAACAACCCAGTTAGAGGACATGCTCAGTATTGTGAACAAATTCATTTTTGTTAAAGATCTAAAGCAGCTGAAAGAAAGAGATTTGAAATGAGTTGGGGGAAAATGAAAAATGATAATTGAAAGGTATTTCAATTTATTTTATTTATTCCTTCATAGAACCAAACACAAAATTAGACTGACTATGCAGTACAGAAGAAACGAGAGTGGGAAATATGGCGGTGGAAAAAGTGAACATGAGTTAAGAACTGATTTTCGCAGCAAGCCATATGACCTCCCTGTCCACAAGGAGCTTATAGTCTAGCAAGGAAAAGGACAATAAAAACAAAACATTGAAAAACAGTGTGACAGTTCTATAAAAGAAAAACACCCAAGGTGTTGGAGAGGCAGAGGAGAGAGAGAGAGAGTACATTCCTCTGAGGTTGGACAGGAAAGTCAACTTCGCCATCCCACAAGGACAGCCAGAAACAGTCTGGAAAATCAGCGTGCCTTCCTTGCTTCAGAACAAAAGTGAATATTCCAGTGAGCATGTTCTCACTCATAGGTGGGAACTGAACAATGAGATCACTTGGACACAGGAAGGGGAACATCACACACTGGGGCGTGTTGTGGGGTGGGGGGAGGGGGAGGGATAGCATTAGGAGATATACCTAATGTAAATGACGAGTTAACGGGTGCAGCACACCAACATGGCACATGTATACATATGTAACAAACCTGTACGTTGTGCACATGTATCCTAGAACACAAAGTTAAAAAAAAAAAATTCCAATGAGTAAATGAATGAAATTCAAACTAACATTTATTGAGTGCCCATGGCTTTCGGTTATATTGCTCATGCTCTGTGGGAAGAGCTTAACAAACAGCGAAGTGGCCAAAGAGTTGGCCCTGAAAAGCTGAGAGAAAGCCAAGGGGTGGGAGAGCTGGAATGTACGTGATCCAGCTCCCAGAAGATCTCCGACAACAGCTTGAGGGCAATGGGCAGACTTTGGGAAGGTCACCTACAGGAGATTGCCTAGAAAAAGATGCAGGTTAACATATTTCAGTGAGAGTGTGGACACAGCTTTTGTTTGTTTTAATGTAGGGAGCAAAATAATTTAAAATATATGTGTGTGTATATATGTACATATTTGTGTTTATATATATGTATGTGTCATATATAAGCACACATACATGTACAAATATACATGCATACATGTACGTACCATAAAAAAGAGAACACTACAGCTGAAAGTACCAGTCTACAGTGAGAGAGGTATTTGGATGCATAGGCCATAAGCGTTCCCCTTTTTAGGACTTAGCTTCTATATCTTATAAGCTCAGTCAATGCCTCAAGCAATGCTAATCAAATTCTGGAACAACTACATGTTCCCGCACCTTCTGCTCTTCAAAAACAATGGAAAGTGGGTCATGCTGAATAAAAAGTTTGACTAACTTGTCTGGAAGTCAGACTTGGAGTCTAGTCCCAATTTGCCTCTATGAACTATGAGACTTTGGAAAGGTTACTTTGCTTCTCTGGGTTTCTTCTTTCTCACACATAAGGTGAAGGGATTGGAGTAGATTTCTGGTTCTAAGAGAAGGCCAGACGTATTACAAGGGGAAAAGATTTTTTTATCCAATTTTCCTTTCTCTTTGAGGTGCTCTTTAAGTCAGGGTGAAAACGTTGCCATGCCCTGGGCTGCTTTATGCTGTGCTTGCAAAGGTGACCAAGAACTGCTCCTAACTTGATTTTTGCAACTCGTCTTCTACTCACCCCAAACAGGGTCTACATCTAACAAACTTGGACCTAGTGCTTATGGCATCAGTCATGCCTTCTTGGCCTTGTTTATAGCATCCCACATCTTCCATCTTTATTTTAAAATATTAAAATCCTAGTCCTTCCTTTCTCTCTCTTTTTTTTTTTTTTTTTTTTTTTTTTTTGAGACAGAGTCTCGCTCTGTCACCCAGGCTGGAGTACAGTGGCCGGATCTCAGCTCACTACAAGCTCTGCCTCCCAGGTTTATGCCATTCTCCTGCCTCAGCCTCCCAAATAGCTGGGACTACAGGCGCCCGCCACCTCGCCCGGCTAGTTTTTTGTATTTTTAGTAGAGACGGGGTTTCACCGTGTTAGCCAGGCTGGTCTCGATCTCCTGACCTCGTGATCCGCCCGTCTCGGCCTCCCAAAGTGCTGGGATTACAGGCTTGAGCCACCGTGCCCGGCCCCTTTCTCTTAACATTGTCTCAAGGAAGTGTTTTGTGAATATTCCTTCACAAAATGTCTGTAACCTGTCACTGATCGCATTCCTTTATATATCTTAGTTTTGTATGCATACGCCTCGGCTCTTACCAGGTGGTGTGTTACTTTGGAACAAAGACATCTCACATTCATTTATTTTTGAGATGGAGTTTTGCTCTGGTTGCCCAGGCTGGAGTACAGTGGTGTGATCTCGGCTCACGACAACCTCCGCCTCCCGGGTTCAAGAGATTCTCCTGCCTCAGCATCCCTAGTAGCTAGGATTACAGGCACCTGCCACCATGACCAACCAATTTTTGTATTTTTAGTAGAGATGGGGTTTCACCTTGTTGGTCAGGCTGGTCTTGAACTCCTGACCTCAGGTGATCCGCCTGCCTCAGCCTCCCAAAGTGCTGGGATTACAGGCATGAGCCACCATGCCTGGCCCTCACATTCATTTTTGAATCACCCACAATACCTCACAGTAGGCTCACAGTAATGGGGTAATGTGATACAAACATGAGAAACAGCTCGGAAGTCAAAAAGGCCTGCATTCAAACATCTGTGTGCCTTTGTTTAAGTCACTTAACTTTACTAAGCCTCCTTGTCCTCCTTTGTAAAATGGGATATTATGTCTTACTAATTACATTTGCTATGAAGAGAGAATAAAAGTGGCATAAATACTTGCATTATTAGCTACGAATGCACACTAAATGAATTAGTGGACCAAGATATTAATCAAGTATGAATGACTTAAAAATCCAATTTGTAGTTATTTTTGCTGATTGTAAGCCTTTATTTACCTAATCATACTAGAAAAATAGGTTTTTCCCTCGATTGCCTCAAAGTTGGGACATGGGATAAGTGTGCTGTATTGCTCAGTTCCTCCCACAGAGGTTTGAGCTTGGCAGATATTTTCCTTTCCTCTTTTCTGCTGGAGGAAGGAAAATATGAGGTGAGATCCAGGGCCAAGAAACAGATTCTGAGACTGGAACAGTTGGAAGCAATGATTTATATGGGGGACTTTAAAATTTTCCTTTATTAATTTCCAGAATTAATCATGTTCCGGTAACTTTAAAAAATATACCCTCAATAACTAAATCCCAATGAGGGAAAAGATCTTCAGCACAAGTCTTCAGACTTCTCTGTAATACACATTAACTGAATTAAAGTTAGTAAAATATATTACAAAAATGAAACCCTAAGCTTTTGTTCTAGCTGGGACTTAAAAAATGTTCCTTCTTTTTCTGATCACATGTAGGTATGTTTTGTTATCCATGTTATTCCATGTTTTCTTTTTATTTTCTTTTTTTGTTTTTGTTTTTGTTTTTGAGATGGAGTCTCACTCTCTCGCCAGGCTGGAATGCAATGGTACGATCTTTGCCCACTGCAACTTCCGCCTCTGTGGTTCAAGTGATTCTCCTACCTCAGCCTCCTGAGTAGCTGGGATTACAGGCATGTGTCACCACACCCAGTTAATTTCTGTATTTTTAGTAGAGACAGTTTCACTATGTTGGCCAGGATGGTCTCAATCTCTTGACTTCGTGATCCACCTGCCTAGGCCTCTCAAAATGCTGGGATTACAGGCATGAGCCACCACGCCCAGCTTCATGTTTTCTTTTCATGCACATCATGGCTAAAGTCAGATTGGATGATTTGGGGATATATATCCAAGATCCCATTTCTATCCTCAATTTAAAATACACACTTTAGACCATCCTGGCTAACACGGTGAAACCCCGTCTCTACTAAAAAATACAAAAAACTAGCCGGGCGAGGTGGCGGGCGCCTGTAGTCCCAGCTACTCGGGAGGCTGAGGCAGGAGAATGGCGTAAACCCGGGAGGCGGAGCTTGCAGTGAGCTGAGATCCGGCCACTGCACTCCAGCCTGGGCGGCAGAGCGAGACTCCGTCTCAAAAAAAAAAAAAAAAAATACACACTTTAGCCAGGTGTACTAATCGAATAGCATTTGTTCCTTATATTTCATGTAATTTTTGACATAGATTGAATATTTTCTCTATTCCTTTATGCTCTGAATATTTATACCATTAATATATCTGATGGTAGCAATTGGGTATCATGTATCTTAAATGTGGATCAAAATCCATTTTTTCCCACAACCTGGTTTCTCTAAGGTTAACCTAATTTCTTCTGGAACTGTGCATGGAGCATTTCATTCTAGAGCATCTCAGAAGTTGACAGATTAATCACTGCGTGGGCTTTTAAACAATGCTGAATTCTTCCCTGTGAAAATCAGCTCCTCATTCTCCATAATACATTTGCTGAGCTCAGGAACTAACACCTGATTCATTCAGGCTTTGCTTACATAACCTTCTCTTTGGTTCAAATGAAAAGATCGCCAAAATCGTCCAACATCTGTGGAAATGGACTACAGAAAATAAATCAACTAAAGAAGGGAAATGATCAAGTTTCCTTTTATTATTTCTAAACCAACGGTCAATGAAAATCCTCAAGTTTCTGTTTTAATGTACAATCTGTTATCCTAGCTTTAGTTTCACATAGATAATCAATGCCATATAATATTTATAAAATATACACTCCAAGTTACATGAAAAAAATGTTTATCAGAACACGTAACTAATAGGGATGTGTTGGTTCTGTAACCCTTGGTGCTAGTCTATGCAAAATTATAGTGGTATATTTTCACTGTACCAGTTCCAAATCATCATACACAAATTAATTTAAAAATATACTCTCTACTAAACATGTTGCACCTATTCAGTTTAACAATAAAACTAACAGAACCAAAAGCTACTATTTTTCCTAAAATGACTGGTTTTGAGGTGGCTCAAGTTTTTCTAAAACAAATGAGACACTGAGGAAGAAACTGAGTAGCACAAGGCTTGGCAACCTCACCACCATCATCACCACTTTTACAAAGGAAGCTCCTAAATTCTAAGCTTCATCTCACACTAAAGCTTTCTGTTAACAGGATTCCACAGCTGAAAGACCCCATGTTTACATTCAGGAGGTGTGCACAAATGCCAAATTTTCATGAATAGAGATAGGTCAGTTAATTACCATGACAACCAAGAACATATTAGGTCAAATACTTGGCTGGCAAATGTCCTCGTGATTTTCAAATACTATATTTTTACACAACTGAGATCAATACTATTCTGTACAATAAAACAAATGCTGATGCCTGTAAATTGTTCACAGTAATCTCCTGAGAGGTTTTCACAATTCTAAGATCCAGTAAACTACCAGTAGCTGCCTCAAAACCCAGTGAATCCTACACAAGCTGATCTGGGTGCTCCGGAAACAACAATGGAACCAAAACCACTGGAGGGGGGCGGGGGGTATCTTAAATTATGGCCATTGAAGGAGTCAAACCATTTCTTAAAAGATGCAAGTCTATTAATTTGCTTAGAAAACACAAGCCCGAGTGAAAGACAAGAACGTGTAACAGAGGAAAGTCACCATCTTGAGGAAAAGGAGCCCGATCTTCTGGAAAGTGGGCTGTATTTTCTCACATTCAGGACCTAAGTTTATTTTGCCGTATTTTAATACTATGCAAAATTTATCTGGGAATTCCATTAATAGACAACTGAATGGCAGTCAATACTCTTGAAAATAATTATAACTTTAGGTCCAGCCAAATGGTTTTCAAAACTAAAAAAAGATCACCCCAAACATACCAATGTATGGCAAACTCTGTCCAGCACAGTCTTCAGGGAACCAACAATTGATACAAATTTCAGAGACATCACTGAGGTAAGAAGAGTGGAAGCTTAGAACATATAGTTTGACCCCCACAAAATTTTCAAATGCCCGTATGGATTGGCCAGCCACCCAAAATCTAAATTAAAGGATATTTAAAAGGACACTTATTTCCAGAAAATGATTTTGCACAAATTGTATCAAGTGATTCATTGACAGCTATTTCCTTAAACCTTTCAGGCCAGCGGTGTACCATTGTGCAGAGACAGGGCACCAGGGCTGTCTCAAGTGCTTTTGTGCCCACACTCTCTCACTATCTACAAGTGCTCTGTCTTGTCATCAACACATACATAGAGTTAGCAGAGGAATTTTGTGGCCAAGTTATTCTTGGCAAAAATGCAATGCTATTTCACAGACTCTTAGGAGAGCTGGTCACAGGATCACAAATGATGACTGGTAATACTACCCTAACCAGTGAGGAGGTTTCTCCACTGCAGAGGGCCTGGCCAGGGAACCGCAAACACATACCTCAGGAAGTGCTTCATGGTGCCCGTGTTGACTGTCCAGATACTATACGAACTGTCCTCAAGTAATTGCTTCCAAATTTGCCTTTGTCAAAGTAAGCGTCAACTGTGGGAAGAAATTAGATATTAGGTATATTTACTAATAAGGCTGGAAGCTGCAAAGCAAAAATTTCTGCTTACTGAGGTAAGCAGGTAACATGCCAGCCACCCAGAACATTATCAACGGAACTGTCCACAGAGCAATGCAATTCAATGGATGGAGATTACAGTTATAGACTTTGACTTTATAATTATATTAATACAATTAGCCTTTCATTTTAAGTCACTTGCTGGAATAATTATGAATTTCATGAGCAATCTCTGCAATATTAAGCTTTTCCTTTATTTTGAGTATTGTTCCTATATCTTTAGGAATAGTATTCATAAGAAAATAAAAATGAAGAACAATAAAATTAACCATCTGGATTTCCAGATATCCAATAGTCCAAAATCTGGCGGCCCCAACTTTGTAGAAGTACAACTCAAAAATAACTGGAACCAACTAATTTTAAGATAAAAGATAACTGTTAAAGAGCTCAAGCTCAAGAATAACTTAAAGAGCAAGATACTACAAAGAAATGAATGATGCCCCAGGCCCCGTTGTCTTTTGGCACAGTGAACAGAGCAGTGGGATTTGATATTTGCATGGCACTTTTTGGTTTATGATTTGCTTTCACAAAGTGTATATCAGGTTATCAGCCTTCTTCCTTTTGATAAGGAGGACACTAGGAGCAGCCTACAAAGCAGTAAGTTAGGATGAGAGGGGATAAAACAGACTATAGAAGAGAGAGTGTCTGCAAGTGGAGAGAAGTTATCTCATGAGAAAAGAGACAAATGGAACATCCACTGCAGCAGCAATGCAAGGAAACGAATCTATATTCGAAAAAGAGCTGCAGGCAGAGACACATTGCCAACTAGAACAGCCCAGAGTGTGGGAACTCATACTTAGCTCGAATAAAAGCTGGTCTCTTATTTAACACATTTATTTCTGTAAATATTCCATACATGCTTGAAAAAACTGTCTATACACCAATTTAAGACTGTGGTTGCTTTTGGGAAGAGAGGTGGGGTTTAGGATTGGAAGGAGAAAAACGATCTTCTTAACTTTGTGTGTTTTATTTCTTAAAATATATCTGAGGAGAAATAAAAGGAAAAATAACGTTTATTCATTTTGAGTGGTGGGAACATATATTATCCTTTGTACTTTTGTGGCTTTTATAAATGAATCCAAATTTTAATTTAATTTAGTTAGTTCCCACCAACACTCAGATCATAGTTTCTAATATATTCAACAATAAAAGCATCTAGGGGACGTTAGGGAAATGGTTGATTCTAAAGCTGGGTTAGGGCAAGGTGAACCCGAAGCATCTTGCAGCACAAGAAAGTCAAGAAGTGCTCAAGGTAAACAAAATAGATGTGTGTCAAATAAACACAGCAGCCAACTGAAAGAACTCCCAATGGTCAAATAATTGATGTAGCTACTCTGCCCTCAAGTAGGTTGAGCAGGCGAGGTGCCCTGGCTCACGCCTGTAATCCCAGCATGTGCACATGCAAAGCCCTAAAGGCAAAAGAACGCACAATATCTATAAGAGATAAAGTTCCAATATGACTTAGTGTGGTGCTCAGTGAGAGGGATGGGAAAAATAGTGATGGCAAGATGTGGAAAAGCAAGTAGGGTCAGATCAAGAAGGCTTAGTAAGTAATGTTGAAGTTTGAACCTTATCTCAAGAGCAATAAGGAACTATTGAAAGTGTTCAAGCTGAGATGTGACGAGATCAGATCTCTAGTTTAAAAAATATACTCTGACTCCAGCCTGGGCGACAGAGCGAGACTACGTCTCAAAAAAAAAAAAATACTCTGGGCCAGGCACGGTGGTTCATGCCTGTAATCCCAGCATTTTGGGAGGCCGAGGCAGGTGGATCACGAGGTCAGGAGATCGAGACCATCCTGGCCAACATGGTGAAACCCCATCTCTACTAAAAATACAAAAATTAGCCGAGTGTGGTGGTGTGCACCTGTAGCCCCAGCAACTCAGGAGGCTGAGGCAGAAGAATTGCTTGAACCCAGGAGGTGGAGGTTGCAGTGACCCGAGATCGCATCATTGCACTCCAGCCTGGGCAACAGAGACTCCGATTCAAAACAAAACAAAACAAAACACTCTGATTGTAATATGAAGAATAAATTGTAATATGAGGAATAAATCCTATGCCTAAAATTATAGGTATAGGATACCATCTACAAACTTGTTGCAATAACCCAGGCAAAGGTAATAATGGCTAAGGCAATGGACAGACAGAGGTGTGAAAGATATTAGAGAGAGTTAAAAGGTAGACTTGATAGGACCTTTGTTAATTGATTGATTGGGGGATGGTTGGTAAAGGAAAAGGGGGAGTTGAACATTATGCCCATGTTTGTGGCCAGCAACTGGATAGACAGCAGAATTATTCATTAAGATATGATATTTTGGAGAAGCACATTTGGGGATTTGGGTGTACAAAAGGTCTTTGGAACATTTTTAGTTTTCAGGACAAAGTGGTAGAGTAAAGATTCATGGATCTGAAGGTCAGGAAGACAGGTCGGAAACAAAGATTTGGGCTTCCTCAGCATGTAGATGGTAATTAAAACCATAGTTCAGAAGGAATTACTAAATAAGTAGCATATATGACACTTGTTCATAACAAAAGCTCTTTATCATTAGAATACAATTGAAAAAGAATTCTCATGCAACTAAGGTAGTAAAGAATGGATTGCATTTTAAAAATAGTTTTTCTAAATTTTTAAGAAGTCTGTCCCCTTAAGTGGTTTGATTTCAGTTAGCTATACAATTGGTTTACCTAAAAAAAATTTTATTTCTTAATGATGTGAGATAAGTGAAATAATACTTCAACTCCCCACTCTTTACATAATAGTTCTTGAATTTATCCCTTGTAAAAACTTCTTGAATGCTTATGTGTCCAACATTGTGCTGAGTAATGCAGCACAGTTTAATACAGTAAAAGAGCCTTACAATTAAGAGAAAATTTGGCAAATATGGCAGGGAGTGTGCATGGTGGTTAAGAGCACAAGTTTTGGAGACAAAGTTCTGGTCTGGGATCTACCACTAGCCAAGCGGCAGCCTTAGACAAGTTGCTTGACCTCCCTAGGATTAAATGGGGTAAGTAATTAAATGAGCTTGTAGGACTGTTCTAAGGATTAAATGAACCAAAGCATGTAAGGCACTCAGCATAGTTACAGGTATTTAATATACATTCAGTGAGTAGCATTTATTATTAGTATTATTATTTTGTCATTCTTACTGTGTTCTCCTCTAAAGTAAAAGATCATTTTGTCAAGTGAAGAATCACTTAGGAGAACAGTTAAAATAAAGTCTCGCAAGTTGATGTGACCTGAACTGGGATGATGACTGTTGGGAGGGAGAGAATTGAACAGAAGTAAAAAAATATTTAGATGGTAGAATCAATTGGACTTACTGATTGAATGGGAAAAGTGAAGGGAAGGAAAATAACCATTAGTTCTAATTGTCTGTCCCCCAAACAGGAAACAAAGATAACAATTAGATCTCATTATCTGTCCCCCAAAAAGGAAACACTAAAAATGGCTTTGGGTGGCAGAAGAAGCCTGTGCGAATGCTATTTAACTCATTATTCACAGGATATTCATTAAATAATTATGCTAAATGTTTTATATAGAAAACAAAAACTTACTGTTCATTTTTAAAGTCAAATAGCTTTGTTTTAAAGGAGACCCACTTGTTAATGGTCCATTTACTATTAATTAGACAATCTGTGTTTAGCAAATCATGGCTGTGTGTGTGATATTCTGAGCCCACTATTGATAAGAAATGCCCTTCGCATTATTATTTTTCCATGAGTGGTACTGAGTTCATCTATTTCTTTCTACTAAGCCTCCACTATAGCCAAACCAGCATTTCTCAAGTGGTTCAGTAGGACCTAAGTATGGGGAGAATGTTTTCAAAATAATTTCAGCTTTTATTTTAAATTCAGGGAGTTTATTTGCAAGTTTGTTACATGTGTATGTTGTGTGATGCTGAGGTTTAGGTACAATTGATCCTGTCACCCAGGTAGTGGGCATAGTAGCCAATAGTTTTTCAACCTTTGCTCCCCTCCTCCCTCCCAACTCTAGTAGTCCCCATTGTCTATTGTTGCCATCTTTATGTCCATAAGTACCCAATGTTTAGCTCCCACCTATAAGTGAGAACATCTGGTATTTTGTTTTCTGTTTGTGTGTTGATTTGCTTAGGATAATGGCATCCAGCTACATCCATGTTGTTTCAAAGGACATGATTTCATTCCATTTTATGGCTATGTAGTATTCTATGGTATATACATAACACATATTCTTTATCTAGTTCACTGTTAATGGGCACCTTGGTTGATCCCATGTCTTTGTTATTGTGAACAGTGCTGTGATGAACACATGCATGTGTCTTTTTAGTCGAATGATTTATTTTCTTTTGGATATATACCCAACAGTGGGATTGCTGGGTCAAATGGTAGATCGTTTTAAGGTCTTTGAGATATTGCCAAACTGCTTTCCACAGTGGCTGAACTAATTTACCTTCCCACCAGCTGTGTATAACATTCCCTTTTCTCCTAGCTTTGCTAGCATCTGCTGTTTTTGGACTTCTTAATAATAGCCATTCTTGCTAATGTGAGATGGTATCTCATTGTGGTTTTGATTTGCATTTTCTTCATGTCTGTTGGCTGCTTGTATGTCTTCTGTTGAGAAGTGTCTGTTCATGTCTTTTGCCCACTTTTCTTTTTTCTTTTTTTTTTGAGATGGAATCTTGCTCCGTCGCCCAGGCTGGAGTGTAGTGGCTCAATCTCTGCTCACTGCAAGCTCCGCCTCCTGGGTTTGCGTCATTCTCCGGCCTAAGCCTCCCAAGTAGCTGGGACTACAGGTGCCCGCCACCACACCTGGCTATTTTTTAAAAAATATTTTTAGTAGAGACGGGGTTTCACTGTTTAGCCAGGATGGTCTCGATCTCCTGACCTTGTGGTCTGCCCGCCTCGGCCTCCCAAAGTGCTGGGATTACAGGCATGAGCCACTGCTCCTGGCCTTGCCCACTTTTTAATGAGGTGCTTTGGTTTTTGGATGTTGAATTGTTCAAGTGCCTTATAGACTCTGGGTTTAGACCCTTGTCAGATGCATAGTTCATGACTATTTTCTCCCATTCTGTCTGTTGTCTGTTTACTTTGTCAATAATTTCTTTTGCCATGCAGAAGTTCTTTACTTTAATCAAGTCTGGTTTTAGACCCTTGTCAGATGCATAGTTTGTGAATATCTTCTCCCATTCTGTCAGTTGTCTGTTTACTCTGTTGATAGTTTCTTTTGTTGTGTAGAAGTTCTTTAGTTTAATTAAGTCACACATATCGATTTTTGTTTTTTGTTGCAATTGCTTTTGAAGAGTTAGTCATAAATTCTTTCCCAAGGCTGATATCCAGAATGGTGTTCCCTAGGTTTTCTTTTTTGTTTTTTTGTTTTGGATTCTTATAGTTTGAGGTTTAACATTTAAATCTTTAATCCATCTTGAGTTCATTTTTGTAGATAGTGACAGGTTGGGTTCCAATTCCATTCTTCTGCATATGGCTAGCATGGTATCCCAGCATCATTTATGGAATAGGGAGCCCTTTCAGGATAGGGAGAATTTGAGTTCACTCTTCATCTGCATAGAGTTCTAACAATGAGGCGGCCATGATACACTTCTCCTGTGTTTTTATACATCAGCCTATTGACTTTAATACAGTTACATGTAAGCTTGGTAAGCTTGGTTTATATCTGTTTAATTGAAAAATACAGATACATTTTTTTTTTTTTTTTTTTTTTTTTTTTAGACAGGGTCTCACCCTGTCACCCAGGCTGGAGTGCAGAGGCCCGATCTTGGCTCACTGCAACCTCCACCTCCTGGGTTCAAGCAATTCTTGTGTGTCAGCCTCCCGAGTAGCTTGGATTACAGGCATACACCACCACATACAGCTAATTTTTGTATTTTTAGTACAGACGGGGTTTTGACATGTTAGCCAGGCTGGTCTCAAACTCCTGGACTCAAGTGATCTGCCCACCTTGGCCTCCCAAAGTACTGTGATCACTTTACCACCAGGCCTGGCCCAGATATTGACGTTTTGTTTGTTTAATTCAGCTTTACTCAGTTATTAGTTACATATAGAAACATTCACCCGTTTTGTTCATACAGAAACTTTAATGCCATCTGTTTCACAAAAATCAGGATGAACATAAAAATCACTCTCTGTGCTATACCTTCCCAAAGACTTCCTCTCTAGAGGTGTTTTTCACCTGAGGGGGACATTAGAATTACCTGCTCTGTGTTACTAATAAATCGCTAATATTGTTCCAAAATGATCTGTTTCATGTCTCTTTCCGCTCTGCACTGTATGCTTTTCTAGGACACCCGTGGATGGGTATATTGCCTGACACACTGCTTGCTTAATATATACTTGTCAAAATGAACTTTGCACTCTTTTAGAAAAGTACTTTTTTTAAACCAGCATTATTCAATCACAGTACTAATAAAACAAACTGAAAACCTCCCAACTGGAAGAAAACAGATCTGTAGATTTATTTTTAACTAAAATAAAGAATATGATTATAATCCTGGGTTCACTAACGTGTTCCCCTGATCTGTAGTAATTTCTCTCAGTGTGTACACAGACATTGCCCTGAACTCATCCAAAGGGAAGGATCAAATGATTGTGCTTTTCATATCAAACGCCCCTAGAGAGCAGTTGATACTTCAGTGCTATGCTATGAGGTTATCTGCCTCTTGTCCTTTTTTTTTTTTTTTTTTTTTTTCCCAGCTGGGAGAAAAGGGGCAGTAATGAGTGTGGTCTGCTACTTCTGAAAGCTCATCCTCTCACCTGGCATCAAGAAACCTGCCTTGCTTCCTTTGAGCAAGAAGCCCCCTGAGGCTCTTTGTAAAGTGCTACGGGGCAACCCTAACTCTTAGAAGTCGATCTCTCTATTAAGCACCCCAGGGAATGAATTAGAGACTCAACTAGAAGGAACGGAACTCCTTTCTTTAAAATCTTGAAATCCCTACAGGAGACAAAGAAAGTTACTTTCTGTGTCGCCCTTCATATCCTAAGTTTAGCCCCTGTAACAACCAAAAGACCTGTGGACTCATACTGTTTATACATAAATAAAACGTAATCTACAAAGTCAATACTATTTCATTTTTATAATCTTCCTAATTTGAGATTACCCTAGTTTAATAAAAAGTTGTGGAGAGCACATTTACAAACAAAATTTAATTTTAAAAATTACGTCTTAGCTTAAAGTTTTGTAAAATTAATAATAATAGCTAATATTCACAAAGTGCTTATTATGTGTCAGGCAATATGCTATAAGCTTTACTCATATTAACTCACTTAATCTTAACTGTCATCTTATGAAGTAAATAATAACAATTATCTCCATTTTGCAGCTGAAGAAATTGAAACACAGAGAGGGTAAGGAAACTTCCAAGGTCACACAGCTAGGATGAGGCGCAGATTCAAACCCTTTCAGTGATTAATAGTGCTATTAATCACTTTCCTATGCAGCCTCTGGAAACCAAAGGTAAACTTCTGGACTGACATGAGAATGAAGAGAATACATAACATATTCATTTCAAACTAAACTGCAAAGCTGGGGATAATCAAAGCCAGGATGTACATACGCATCTAAATAACAGTGTTCCACTGGGAGCTACCTGCAGGACTCCCAAATAAAAACAGTTACCCTGCCACTGAAAACTAACCTCTTTCCTTTCCTGGAGCAAATTATATTACAGATCTAGAAGTTTCTAAACCAGAAAATTTTATGGGAAGAAATTATACAACGGAGCGAAAATACATGAGTTTTATATTATTCTTTATTGAGGCTACATTTCCAAGGCAATAAAAACTGTTGGCAGTATAATTCTGAAATAACTAGAAGTAAAAATATCCCCCACCCAAAATGTAAATCAAGGCTTTCTAAACCTTGGGTTTAGAAAATTCGATGAAATTCAAGCTTCCGGTCCACACTGTAATTTACGTGGTGATTTCGGTCTCCAGTCTTCAGCTTTTTTCTTCATTTCTCTGCATGCTTCAGTCTTCATAATATATCACACCTTTCCCTTTATAGGTGAAAATATGTTATTTTTTTTACGATACATAAAATATATCTAGTGGCTGGTAAAATATTTCAAATCACCTAAGAGATATAAACTAACTTGAATGAGTTCTTGAATTCATTGGAAAGCAGAAGTTCTACGGTCCTTTAGGTTTCCCTAATTGCTTCTTCTCGTTTACTTTTCATGCTATAACACCAGTAGGAGAAAAAAATCACAAGGGTCACCCTCAAAACACAATTACTGTAATTAGTAATAACTAGAAGATGAAAACATGTTCCATGTTCCACTCTCCTAGATTTAGATAAAAAAGAGAAAGGTTAGGCAAAGTTTTTTTTTTTGTTGTTTTGTTTTGGTTTGGTTTTTTTTTTTTTAGCAGTAATGAAAAACAAAAACAAAAAACATTCCATTTAACAATAAGGTTGTGGGCGGGGGGGCGGTGCTGGGAGTTCACACACAATTTGACTTTGCCAATGATACATTCAAGATCAGCAATATCTAAATTATTTGCCACTGATTAATTGCCAAAGCTTGGGCTATTCTCATTTCAGGTGAAAGAAGAAAGAAAACAATGACATGTAGAACCATAGCCTCATAAATAATAATGTTTGTAGTTTTCTCTCCTAAAAATAAGATTGATCCAAAGCTGATCTGGGTATCAGAAGGAAGCCTGTAGCTAGTTTGGTTCAATACCATTTGTCCTATATCTTTTTTGTTTGTTTTTGTTTTTTTTTGAGGCAGAGTCTCAGTCTGTCGCCCAGGCTGGAGTGCAGTGGTGCAAGTGCAGCTCACTGTAGCCTAGACCCCTAGGCTCAAGCGATCCTCCCACCTCAGGCCCCCAAGTAGCTGGGACCACAAGTGCATGCCACCATGCCTGGCTAATTTTTGTATTTTTCATAGAGACAGGGGTCTCACAATGTTGCCCAGGCTAGTCTTGAACTCCTGAGCTAAAGTGATCCGCCTGCCTCAGCCTCCCAAAGTGCTGGGATTACAGGCATGAGCCACTGCACCTGGCCTGCCCTATTTCTTTATTATACTGTGTCACTTTAAAGCTTTTCTAAAAGTAATTGAGAAAGTTTCAATGACAATTAAAAACTACTAGTAAATTCTCTTTAATCTATGTGAAAATTTTTAGTTTCTCTCTTGAATGGTCTGACAGTATGTACATGTGGCCTGTCTAGAGTCTGATGAAATCAAAACAGTGACATCCCTCAATCAGCCCATCAAGTGGAGATTTTGGAATCAAACAGAAACAGATACAGGCTTCTCTTTTTCCACTCCTTCTTCAGTGATGGCTACGTCTGCGTGAGGTAAAAGGACGCTATTCTGTATTTATATGATTTTTAATTGACAAACCATAATTGTATCACACTATGATTAGTATGTATATATATATATAGAAAGTGGAGAGATTAAGTCAAGCTAATTAACATATCTATCATCTCATTACTTTACATTTTTTATGGTGAGACACTTGAAATGTACACTGTTAGAAAGGCAACTGAAAAAGTTGAAAAAGGTTAAAACTAACAGATAACTGAGCCAATGTAGGTTTTTTTGTTGTTGTTTTTTTGAGACAGAGTCTTGCTTTAACGCCCAGGCTGGTGTGCAGCGGTGCAATCTCTGCCTCCTAGGATCAAGCAATTTTTCTGCCTCAGTCTCCTGAGTAGCTGGGATTACAGGCGCATGCCACCACACCCGGCTAATTTTTGTATTTTTAGTAGAGATGGGGTTTTACCATGCTGGCCAGGCTGATCTCAAACTCCTGACCTCAAACGATCCACCTACTTTGGCCTCCCAAAATGCTGGGATTACAAGCGTGAGCCACTGCGCCCTGCTGCCAATGTAGTTTTAAGATGTAATTAATTCCTGTCATGGCTCCCATGACTTCTTTATTATGTTCTGCACGTATGCATGTCTGTGGATGGTTTTCAAGAAATCAGAGAAAGTTCTCCAAAACAAGCCTGCCCTCCTAGCAGAAGCACGTCTCTGAGGGAACATCAGGCAAGAGCACAGATGGTTTGTAGATGAGTAGATGGTAAGCCACCTGCCATGTGAGGGCTGGGTTCTCGCTGAGCCAACCCACAAACACAAGGGGTCATTCTTCTGAAATCAGATGGGCCAAGTATCAGATTCACTAAAGTCTGAATTAGCAAATTCAGATAATGGCTAAGTTTGCATCTTGCTTCATATGTCGTCAGATCCTAAGAGGCACTATGTCTGTGCAAGGAAGACCTAGACAGGTGAGGGACTCATAGATTTCAAAGGATATAATTCAGTAAGACTCTACTACGTGAAACAAAATGAGAGAGAAGAGAAGGAATGGGCAAGGAAAGGAAGAGAAGAGAAGGAAAGAAAAGAAAAATAAAATTTTCTTAGGTTATTTGTGAGCATTTGAAACATGAATAAAATGCAATTTTTGACTTTATACAGCTATGCACACGATGAGAGAAAGAAGCAATATGAAAAATTACTATCACATACAAATGAAAAATCTTTCAAATTACCCATTTACATTTCACACAGGCTATGCAGCATCTCATATTAGAGGTACAATGCTCATGCATAAAGATCTCCCTGAGGCCACATTCCAGAATTTTCCTTTCCTCCTCCAGTGACTAGCCTGAAAAACACTGCTGACGCTCATTAAAATGACAACAAAGAAGGTTTTTTCCCCTTCATGAATAAAACACTCACCTAGAGTTAATTTTTGTGATTTATAGCAAGGGAGGTCCATGCCAGCCGCAGAATTCAGGGCTGCCTGCAAATGTACTTATGATCTGTTTTAAAGTCAGTAACTTTCAGGATTTCACTGTGGTTGCCTACATCTTATGCACTGTTTTCATGGAGGCAGCAAAGTAGGAGGATGCAGGATTGATGAAATTCATTCTCAAGGCTGGGCATCCTGGCTCATGCCCATAATCCCAGCACTTTTGAAGGCCGAAGTGGGTGGATCATTTGAGGTCACGAGTTCAAGACCAGCCTGGGCAACATGGTGAATACCCATCTCTACTAAAAGTACAAAAACTTAGCCAGGTATGGTGGCATGCGCCTGTAGTCTCAGCTACTAGGGAGGCTGAGGTGGGAGAATCACCTGAGCCCAGGACGTCAAGGCTGCAGTGGGTCGAGATCACGCTACTGTACTCCAGCCTGGGACACTGGAGGGAGATCCTGTCTCAAAAAGAAAAAAAAAAAAAAGAAAATTTCATCTCTCAGCTAAAAAAAGAATAAGGAGATTTCAGAATATATATATTAATCTGTTTTGCCCCCAAAATCATCTGAATTTTGGAAATTCTCAATTTTATATTTTAGTTTTAAAATTAAATTTCTCAATAAAATCATGATAAAAGAATGATAAACTTATGTTTGCATGAAAATTAAATGGTTATAATTTTGCCAATATAATCTAATGCTTTTGGCAACATTTTTGCTTTCATACAATCAGAACATAGTGAAAGCATTTATCTAGAAATATTTGACAGGAAAGTTCAAGCAAATTGGGGCATTTCCAGCAGCTTGGAGGCAAGCAGGGTACTCTGCTCTTAAGGCAATGCTAACCCTGATCATGCAGAAGAGGTAATAGCATTCACTAAAGGAATTCGACCATTTAGACTGGACTTCTGCAATAATTCATAAGGTAAAACAAAAAAGTAGCTTTTAACACACTTTAGAGCTATGATTATGCATGGTTTGACAGATGTTTGCCGAGTGAATATTATTTTATTCTTTCCAATGGTATTTCATCAGTGCCATCAATGGTAGAATTCACCATTATTTTATGTGCCCTTAACGAAAAATAAAATGCTGCTAATTAAACTACAATGCATCTAATTTTAGTGATGTGGGGGAAAAAAGTATCTTAGAATCCATGTAACCGTAAGACTGAAGCCTACTTACTTCCAAATTCTGGGCTGTGATGCTTCTACATAAGAATTTATCGGTTGGTGACAAAGAGTACTAATGACCTGCAGCAAATCACACTTACAGGACTCTCATTTCCTGACTCTGACATTTTTATTCAGGTTAAGCCAGGTTAAGTAATTCCAGAATATGTTATATGTTGTTGATAGAGCAACTCATATCCTTCTTAGCCTCACTGGAGAGCCTCCCAATGCTCTTACTCCACAGTCTCTGAGTCCTGGTTCCCTTGCCCTATCACAATCCCTCCAGTGTATGTAGCCATGCATACACTTCTCACACATACACAGTGCTCAAGACAACTTCCTTTTGACACACACACAGCTCAGATCATAAACATCTCTGGAGTGATTAGCACTCCTTACCGCAACACAAAGGGTGGGTGAGTAAGTATGTGCTTGGTCGAAGGCAGGCTGTATTCTACTCTAAGCTCCATTTTCCTGTCCTGTCTCATTCACAGCTAACACATGTGAAGCTGCTTCTTAAAAGGCCTTTTTTGTGGCTTCTGTGATCTCATGTTCTCCTGGTTCTCCAGCTACCTCACAATCATCATTGCTGATGTATTTAACACTGTTTTTTTGTTTTTTTTTTTTTAATCTTTAATTCCTTTTTTTTTTCTTTAGACAAGGTCTCACTTTGTCGCCCAGGCTGGAGTGCAGTGGTGCAATCTTGGTTCACTGCAACCTCTGCCTTCCAGGTTCAAGTGATTCTCCTGCCTCAGCCTCCGAGTCACTGGGATCACAAGGCGTGTGCTACCATGTCCAGCTAATTTTTGTATTTTTAGTAGAGACAGGGTTTTGCCATGTTGGCCAGGCTGGTCTCGAACTCCTGAGTGAGAACCTCAGCCATGTTCAGGAGTTAGAGGTGCCCAGTTCCTCTAAAAGTGGATGTGTAAGAAGAAGCCCAAAATAGAGGCTTGGTTGAAAGGTTTTTTGTTGTTGTTTGGTTTGGTTTTTAAATTTAGGGTCTCACTCTATCACCCAGGCTGGAGTGCAGTGGCATGATCTTGGCTCACTGCAACCTCTACTCCCTGGGTTTAAGCGATCCTCCCGCCTCAGCCTCCCTGGTAATTGGGACTGCAGGTATGCGCCACCACACCCAGCTATTTTTTGTATTTTTAGTAGAGATGTGGTTTTGCCATGTTGGCCAGGCTGGTCTCGAACTCCTGAGCCCAAGCGATGTGCCCACCTTGGCCTCCCAAAGTGTTGGGATCACAGACATGAGCCACTATGCCCAGCCTGGTTGAAAGTTTTCATAGGAGTAGTTAGGACCTACGGCTCCTTCTCCAGCTTTTGAAATTAGGCATAACCCTTCTCCATTCTATCAGCAGAGATGAAATTTACTTGTAAAGAGGTTGAGCTAGAGAGGCTCTGAACTTGGTGATGTAGGAAAATGAGATTGAGTTGACATATGAAATACAAGGAGTTTGCATGAAAATCTACTGGTAAATGTGAGATCCCTGCCATCCTTCTTCTCCCACTCAACTCCCAGAACAGAGGCAGCCAGCATAATACTTCTCAGGTAGGATATTAGAGGAGTTATCTCTCAGGAAATTAACCAGAGACACATAAAGCTCTCCCCTAAAGAAGCATTAGCCCCCAACTGGGCTACTGTGAAACAGATGGTCAACAAGGCCCACCTGTGCACAGAGAGCATTTTAGTGCCTCAATCTTAAATATGAACAGATAGCCAAGGATTATCAATTAAGGGACATTTCTGACATGAATTACAGAGCCCCAAAGCAAAGAAAGAGGAAAAAAAGGGAATCTGAAAGCAAAAGAAACAATGCAATTGTTTATTAAAATTAAAATTAAAATGTCATAATTTTCATAGATAAAAGAAAAATATTATACTCATTAAATAGGAACAGGAATCAATAAAAGGGAACTTTAAGAGAATTAGAAAATGTTCTTGGAAATTTTATAAAAGTGAAATGAAAGACAAAGTTGAAAATATCTATCAAATTTGAGGGAATCTGCCAGAAGAATTTAACAAAAAGATGAAAAATGGTGAGAAAAAGATTCAACATCCAAGTAATAGATATTCTAGAGAGAAAGAAAAGCGAGAATGTTGGTGAAGAAATCATCAAAGAAATAATACAGGAAACTCTCCAAGAGCTGAAGAACGTGAGTCTCCGGATCAAAAAGACCCACAAGGTACCCAGCTCCTTGAATAACAAAAGGTCCTCACTGAAGCACATTATGATGAAATTTCACAACACAGAAGTTTCCAGAGGGGGAACAAAAACAAACAGTTCACATAGAAAGCACCAAATCTTCACGAGCATTCAATTTGTCAACAGGAACACAGAAGCAAAAAGAAAAATTCCAAGAAAAAATTCTTTCTAATCTAGATTTCTACACTGAGCCAAAATATTCAGCATGAGGAGAAAATGAAGACAATTTCAGACATACAAGACCTTCTATGTATCTTTCAAGTATGTGTTTTCTGGAAGTTTCTGAAGAAAGCATTCCACCAAAATGAAGATGGAGAATGAGAAAGACATTGGATCCAGGAACCAGAAAATCCCATATTGGAGAAAGGTGAAAGGATTTCTTAGAATGATGGTGAATGTAAGGCCCTTAACAACCAGTTCAGAGTGCATTAGAGCTTAAGGAAAGAGGTCTTCATAAAAAAACTGGAACTGACA
Organism: Macaca fascicularis; assembly: GCF_037993035.2. Taxonomy (NCBI): domain Eukaryota; kingdom Metazoa; phylum Chordata; class Mammalia; order Primates; family Cercopithecidae; genus Macaca; species Macaca fascicularis. Next base: position 106,611,690 of record NC_088388.1, on the reverse strand, counting down.
GATTATTTGACATGTATGAATGTATGCAGAAAATATTCACAACTCTGTTGGTTTGGGGATAAATTTGGGATATGCATTAACAGATAACAAGAACATTAATAGAAAATAAGATTAATAGGCTGGGCTTGATGGCTCACACCTGTAATCCCAGCAGTTTCGAAGGCCGAGGCAGGTGGATCGTTTGAGCCCAGGAGTTCAAGACTAGATTGGGCAATGTGGCGAAACCCCGTCTCTACTAAAAATACAAAAATTAGCTGGGCATGGTGGTGTGCACCTGTAATCCCAGCTACTCAGGAGGCTGAGGCAGGAGAATTGCTTGAACTTAGCTGACAGAAGTTGCAGTAAGCCAAGATCACGCCACTGCACTCCAGCGTGGGCAACAAAACAAGACTCTGTCTCAAAAAAAAAAAAAAAAAAAAAAAAGATTAATAGACATCAATAAAAAATAAGAAAAACAAAATTAGAATTACTAATTCTTGAGAAAACAGAAAGTTGTGCAAAAAATATAACAAGCTATAAATAAAATTTACATTGTCAAAATAAACACTGAATATTTAATCAAAAATAGTGATATTGGGAGAATTGAGAAAGGAGAAATATATGTGTATAAGAGAGCGGGATTAGATATGAAAGTTAAATTTTCACTTCTGTAGTGGAAAATCAATAGATCTGATACTTTTAATATACTGAGAAACAGCAGTATAAAGTCAAAATAATTAAAATGGCATTGCTGAGAAACACGAATCTGGAGTAGAGATGGATTAGCGAATGAGTTTTTCCATTAAAAGTCTTGTAGCAATACAATATTTTAAATGATGTGTAAGTGCTCCTTTGATATACACAAAAACTTACATTTTAAGAAGGTTCCATGGGGCTATGATTTCAGCCCAGATGGAGGCACCAGTCACCTCTTGAGATCCAGTGCCATTAAACCTTGACTTAAACCACACTTAAAAAACAAGAAGAAGAAGAAGAAGAAGAAACTAAGGCTTGAGGAACCAGAGCATTGCCTGCAACAAGTGGAGGAATTCCCAAAACCTAAGCCACTTCTAGCACAGTATCCATCAGGCCACACATTACAGATGTGTGTATTGGTTTTGACATTAGATGAAGATGTGTGGGAAATATTTAATAGGAATGTGGAAGAGCTTGAGTAAACAAATGTTGACATGGTTCAATGTGATGTATGCTCATTAGCTAACTGATTGTCCAAATCATTTGATGTGGTATTATGAATCCTTCGTTTAGGACCAAAAATAATTAAGGGACAGATATGGCTTTTCTGAACACTGCATTGGAAATGGCAAGAATATTTTTATACACAAATCCTCAGCTAGAGCATATATTCAAAAGAAAGCTGCAGGATGAAAAATCAGAAGAGATACTGTTGCAGAACAATATCACAATGCTAATGTGACGTGTTAGCATCATACAAATTTCATAAAAAGAATTCAGTGGACATCGAAGTGGACCTAATTTGTTGTTACTGTTTTTTAAAAAACCTTCAAAGACAAAAGTAGCTTAAAACTTAAATTAAGTAAAAAAAAAAATAATGCATTTACTAAAAAAAAAAAGATGCCACAAATTACAGATTTTTTTCCAGGGGTATATTTTTGAAAAGTCATTTTCTTTTAGAGATACTTACTGAAGTATTTATAAATGAAATCATATGGTATCTGGGATTTGCTTCAAAATAATATGGATGGATATAGAGTAGGGTTAGAGATCAAACAGCATTGGTCATGATTTGATGATTTTTAATTACTGGGATTCACACTATCCTATGTACTTCTGGATGTATATGAAATTTAAAGAAAAGGTATCAAAAAAAAGGTGCCATCCACATAATTGAGAATCATCACAGGTATGCTAGGTATTTTTTTACAGTCAAGCAAGGCTATAATAATTAGCACCTGAATTGGTTTATAACAGAAGTTAGAGGTAAATCCATTACTCTTTAACAGTTTTGGAACACTATGAAACAACAATGAAAAGGACTTTGGTACCTAACCCATATCATTTCCATAACTGACTTAGTTCTCTTACGGTCTCTTTGAATCCTCTAGTCTGGAGAGTCCCCAGTATGCTGTTAGGATATAGTCTTTTTTTTTTTTCTTTTCTTTTTTTTTTTTGGAGACAGGTCTCGCTCTGTCACCCAGGCTGGAGTGCAGGAGCACAATCTCGGTTCATTGCAACCTCTGCCTCCTGGGTTCAAGTGATTCTCTCACCTCAGCCTCCCGAGTGGCTTGGATTACAAGCACATGCCACCATACCAGGCTAATTTTTGTATTTTTAGTGGAGATCGGGTTTCGCCATGTTGGCTAGGCGGGTCTTGAACTTCTGGCCTCAAGTGATCCACCCGCCTCAGCCTTCCAAAGTGCGGGGATTACAGGTATGAGCCACCGCACCTGGCCGAAGCATTTTTAAAATAATTATTTATTGAGCTTTTTCCTTAAAGGTATAAAATATAATAGTACATGTCAATGACATTTTAGATTCAGTAAAATATGGTAGACGAGTTGAGCAGAAAAAAGTAACAATTAAAACATGGCACACTCTAACAATGCTTCCTAATTTCATAAATGTTAAACTGAAGGAAAAAAATTTTCTCTTGGAATGGATGAAATGCAGTATTTATTTTCCTGAAAAGTATCCTTTCTTATCTCAACACTTCCTCTCTGTACTAAATCAATTTTTAAAATTAGCATAGCCATGGAATTACATCTACCCTCCCTTTAAGTTTGCCAGTAGTATTCCCACCTCCTCCTACTTGTCCTCATAGCACTAGTTCGAAAATACCAGCTTTGTATGTCTTTCCTTCTGGCCAATGCCAAGCAAGATGCCTTATTCCATAAATACTCAGAGAATGAAAAAGCATTTCCTTTTGTGCCTTTCACAGTGCTGTGTGCTCAATAGGTCCCATGTAAACATGGACTCGCACCCTGTTTATCACTGCAAGAAACGAATCTAGCTCTGCCAACTGAAGCAGAAACGGAATGTGTTCTGAAGGCAACTCACAGAATCTCCAGGTGGGCTAGAGAACTGGGGATGGAGGCTATGTAGCAAAAAATAACACTTGAAATGCTGACACAGAACTGGCTCAGTAAAGACACTTCTACTGTCACCACCAGGCACAGACTGGCGTGGCCCCACTGACCCTCCAGCACTGGTCAAGGGGCACTGCCGAGTGGAAAATCTGCCACTGGGACAGAGTTTGGATCACGGGCCCAGGCCCAGATGCAAGGAGGTTTGGGGAAAGGAAGCATCTGGCACTTTCAGCTCCTAGAGGGGGAGTGGGCTCTGCCTCATCATGCAAAAGAGCCCCTGTGATGGTGAATTCTCTGTGTCTACTTGACTGGTCAAAGACTGCCGAGATTAAACATTATTTCTGGGTGCACCTATGAGGGTGTTTCTGAATGAGATAAGCATTTGAATTGGTGGCCTCAGTAAGTCATTTCCCCTTCCCAGTGTGGGTGGGCACTGTCAATCCATCGAGGGCCTGAATAGAACAAAAAGGCAGAAGAAAGAAGAATTCACCCGCTTTTGCCTCCTGCTTGCCTGCTAAGCTGGGGCATTAGTCTTTTCTTTCCCTTGGACTGGAATTACACCACCAGCTTTCCTGGGTCTCTAGTTTGCAGACAGCAGATTGCAGGACTTCTCAGCCTCCATAGTCAAGTAGGCCAATTCCTCATGATAAGTCTCTTAATATAAATATATTTCCTTTTCTCTGGAGAGCCTTCACTAATACAACCCTCGACATGGAAAAGAGATTCAGATGGCGTTGTTGAAAAAGAATGACAGTTGTCCACTGTATGCTATAAACAAATACTTTCAAAAGTCAAAACACAATGCAGAGTAATGAGAGTACACACAGAGTACACTCAGAACAAACACATGTTCATCTTCCATCGTTGTCTAATTTGATTAGGTGTGCTGTGCAATTTTATTTTAGGACTTGGACACAAGCCTATTTTATGGCTACTCAAAATACATATCATTTTGAACTAGAATTTCAAATATGAGATTAGATAATTAAAGAATACCTGGAAACAGGCTGTTTAATTTAACCTAGTGCTAGTTACAGAGCAGATGCACCTATTTTTAGTTAGATTGATTAATTACCTAGGGAAGAACTAACACATGGAAAAGAATAAGATCATATATTCATTATAAGTCAAAGGAATGATGTACAATAGCTATCTATCACATACATGCTGCTAAGCTGAATTAGACATTGACAGATTCGTGGATAAGTGCCTGGGATCTCAATTTAAACTGCAGGATAAGATTTAGGAGGTGTTTTTAAGGTCATCAGAATCAACGTCCTCCCCAATAAAAGCATTTCTCTCTCTGATAGGTGGCCCAAAATGCATCACTTTCAGCACAGTATGTTATACTTTTTGTTTCTGACCTTCTTAGATCTGGGCTCTATTTATCTGTGAATCCAACCAAAGTATAGCATTAATTTCTTCTGTACTGTTTGCTAACGCTCAAGTGAATTAAAACTATTTTTTGAAAACCAAACTGTTGGTAAACTAGGACTTCTACACTATGTCCTTAGCAAGTGATTTTAGAACCTACATGAACTTCACATCCATCCTTTTAAAACATAATCTTAGTTCCACTGCTTGTTCTGGGCTAAGAGATTTCAAATTTAATCCTGATTGTCATCCAAATTCTCTATTGCTTTGAGCTTTGCATTATGATCTATGTACATCTGAGTCCTTGAGAACATTGTAGAAATGTCACGGTCAAATAAAGACCTGTAAGGTAGACCAACAGAAACCAGCTTCTATGTTGGCTTACAGACCTATGAACATTCTTTGGATGTAGCTGATCAACCCAGCTATGACACTACCTTTCAGACCTGATTTCTGCCTGTCACCCATAAAGATTACTCAATATTCTAGTTGATAAATGTGTGCTAGAGGGATTGTGTATATATAAAAATTTGATAACTCTGCCTCTATTTTAAATACTCCAGGTTATCTACAATTTAAAGGGATAGTAGAGGAAATTTTTGGTACGGCAGAAAACTCTTTAGTGAAGCAAAAACTATAACTCAATCCATCTGTTTCATAAGTCTTGATTTTAATATATTGGATTCACGTAGTGGGCTACATATACATTATCCATGAGACAGAATATGAAAGTCAAAATTCTATGTAAAGTATTTTAATAAAGGCTTTTAAAATTATGACTAATGATGTACATAATAGGCACTTTAATTTAAATAGCCTTGATAAATGTTTACCATTTTAAGAGAATGTACAATTGAACTTCTCAACTAAAAGCAATTATTGAAATTTTTGCTCATTTAAGTGGATCATAAAGCAAAGGAAATCTGAAATTAATATGTCAGTGTTTATGGAATATGGAACCTTCAGAAAATCTGGCTTCCAAGTTCTGAAGAGTGGAATATTCCTATTCTTTTAAAGGAAAAAGTAAGAAATGTACAGTAAATTCATTCCAAAGATTGATTCACATTTTAAATATTTATAATGCCAAGTGGTAAAGTAAAAAAGATTTAGGGAACAGGGTTTCTGATGTCACTGATGATATCTGTTAAGCCAAAAAACAGCTGTGAGATAAATAATTAGTTTCATTATGAATGAAACCTTCAAAACATATGGTAGCCTTTCACCAACTACCTGCACAAAAAAATAGAGAGTTATAACAGCTGAAATGAGCTCTTATAACCAGCATGCTAATTACCCAAGTCCTCCAATAATTAAAATGGAAACATTTAAAAGTTATATAAAGACTTTTGAATCTGCAGTTACTGACTTTCATGAGACTGATTTTTAAAAGAGGCTTAATGAGCTCTCCTTAGGCATTTCCCACAATTATTTTGCTTTGCACCAAAAAAGCAAAAAAATCAAATTGTGAATTATTTTGATGGCATCTGAAATATCATATAGAGTACCCAGACATTGTACAAATCATCTACTTTCATTGAGAATAAAGTTATTCATCCCTTGGAACCATAGCAACACTTAGAGTTTATTTTATACATACTGAGATTAGGGTTGGTACAATATTATTTTTTTAATGTGCGTATCTTCCATTTTACAGCATAGAAACTGATATAAAATATGACTTGCTCATGGTCAGCATAAGTGAGTTGGAAGGTTAAAAGCTCCCAGGATGAAAGAACATACTGTCTTCAGAATCTTTAAATTCAGAGTATCCACTGAGGACTTAGAATATAAAATGTAAATTGGGCACACAATTTCAGTTAAGGCTCTCTCTGGGTGATATTCCACATAAACTGTCATTGAGGATTACTGCAGTAAGCCTTTCTTTAATAAGCCATGTTCATGCGAAGTCTTGCTGGAAACAAAACCTATGGTCTAATTGCCTTGAAATTTTAGCAGCATCAACACATTCTTGATCATGTATTTTTTTTTCATATACTATCAGAATTACAAGGCAGAATGTGTTTGGCAAACATTGCAAAGAGGAACAGTAGAAAAACCTGAAGTAGGACTGTTTTCTGCTCTTTTGAAAGGATAATCATTTGATAAGAAAGATCCTAATGAGCTACTTAGTTATAAGTTTTAGTATAGGGTAATTTTTATAATTTTAAGATCTTATTATAAAAGTTGAAGTGGAATTTTTTTTTTTTTTTTTTTTTTTTTTTTTTTTTTGAGACGGAGTCTCGCTCTGTCGCCCGGGCTGGAGTACAGTGGCCGGATCTCAGCTCACTGCAAGCTCCGCCTCCCGGGTTCACGCCATTCTCCTGCCTCAGCCTCCCAAGTAGCTGGGACTACAGGCGCCCGCCACCTCGCCCGGCTAGTTTCTTTTGTATTTTTTTAGTAGAGACGGGGTTTCACTGTGTTAGCCAGGATGGTCTCGATCTCCTGACCTCGTGATCCGCCCGTCTCGGCCTCCCAAAGTGCTGGGATTACAGGCTTGAGCCACCGCGCCCGGCTGAAGTGGAAATTTAACCACACATATGGACACTCAAACACATGAGGCTCTTCTGAAGGATGGTTCCAAAAACAAACAAACAAACAAACAGATTTGTTGACAGAAGGGCAATCTAGAATGGCATTCTATTATCAGTTGCTGGAGTTTGCAAATTGGAATCTTCAAGAAATGAGTAACTATTCTCTACCTGGACTGCAGTGGTTTGATCATCAACTTCCCTGGAAATTTACCATGTTACTCAATAATGAAAGTAGCTTCTGGGTCTTCAAAGACACACATGTATGTGGTGTGCCAGTTTTTTTGGAATTAACTGCATTTGGAACATTCTGACTAGGTCCTCTGGTGGTACTACAAGCATATAGTCATTTCACATAGTGCTATTTCTGTAAAATGTACACTCTTTCCATCATCAGAATCTAGTTTTTTAAAGATAGCTGGATCAAATCAGAAATGATCTCAATTTAATGTCTTTTCCTACTTGAAGCAACAGATTTGCTAAAACCAAGACATCTGCTTATCTTATTTCAGAAATTTGTGCCAAGAAGCAACTGACTATTGGATCTAGAACTAGAAATACCATTTGACCCAGCCATCCCATCACTGGGTATATACCCAAAGGATTATAAATCATGCCGCTACAAAGACACATGCACATGTATGTTTATTGCGGCACTATTCACAATAGCAAAGACTTGCAACCAACCCAAATGTCCATCAATGACAGACTGGATTAAGAAAATGTGGCACATATACACCATGGAATACTATGCAGCCATAAAAAAGGATGAGTTCATGTCCTTTGTAGGGACATGGATGCAGCTGGAAACCATCATTCTCAGCAAACTGTTGCAAGAACCGAAAACCAAACACTGCATGTTCTCACTCATAGGTGGGAATTGAACAATGAGAACACCTGAACACAGGAAGGGGAACATCACACACCGGGGCCTGTTGTGAGGTGGGGGGAGGGGAGAGGGATAGCATTAGGACATATACCTAATGTAAATGACGAGTTAATGGGTGCAGCACACCCACATGGCACATGTATACATATGTAACAAACCTGTATGTTGTGCACATGTACACTAGAACTTAAAGTATAATAAAAGAGAGAAAAAAAGAAGAGAAATAAATAAAACATTACGAATTAAAAATAAAAAAAGAAGCAACTGACTATTGATCGGCATCTCAAATATTATATTTAATTACCTACTTTTATATAAATGTAATAAAACATTTAAATGATATATTCCAGTATTGTGTGATGATGACTTTTTACCTGAGACCAGGATGGTAATAGAATAGTAAACTAGCACTTAGGGTATGAGTCAACAGCAGATCAATTGCTATTTTAAATGCACTGAGGTCCATTCACCTAAGTACCATTTGCCAATTCCTGCCCTTGTCCCTTTTCAGCTCTCTTTTCCATTCCCATTGGCGACTATTTAAAATCTTTCTTTCAGAATCCCCCTCCCTTCCCTCATTCTCAGCAGGCCACTCTGTCCTCTCACTGAGGCTATCAGATCAAATCCTTCAACTTCTAGCACTACTCTACTAGCTATTAACACAGAGATTTTTTTCCCTCATTTTCTCCCAGGATAAGATCTTGCTCTTTTATTCAAGGCCAGTCCTGTCAAAACTGCTAGGCATCTCACTCCCTGACTACAGCTGCCCAGCATAGTTCAGTGCCTCTCCTAGGCTCCTACAGTAGACACGCCCCTCCACCACCATCATAAACACACACTCCTGGCACAACAAATCCTAGAAATTATGATGCAGATCCCTCCCCCTGCCCCATTTCCCCTTGTCGTCTTTGCATTCTTGGCACCTTCCACTAAGTCTAGCAAGCAGAGATACCCAACCAATATGTGTTCAAGTGAAACTGTTCACTTTTAAGCATGAGTTATTTTCAAAAGCTTGAACCAGAACTGAGCTTGTCCCAGATTGTCTGCAGAAGAGCATATGATTTCTGCTCCACTTTATTTTTTCAACCCACAAATGACCCAAAAAGGAGGAATGAAACATTTCCAGTAACTAGGGTTGCCAGAAAAATACAGGCTGCCCAGTCAAAACTGAATTTGGGATAAACAACTAATAATATTTTGTAGTATAAGTACGTACCAAATATTACATGGGACATAGGTAAAAACAATAATTCACTATTTATCTGAAATTCAAATTTAACTGGGCAGCCCACAATTGTATTTGCTAAATCTGGACACCCTAACAGTGATTTGTTAAACATTCTCAGAGGACTCGGAGAACACTTCCTTTAAGTCACCTGGAGATTTGTGTGCAAGCTCTGCAAACTTCTCAATCATCCAGATTTCATATCTGTTAATGTAACTGGGTTTCTTTCTGAACCTCTCAGTAACATGCTTTAAGAAATGCTGCTTGATTTATTATATGACATTTTCACTTATTTTGCCAATTTCATAGAATTTTTATTCTAATGCAATTTATCAAAGATTTTACAAAGAATACTGTAATTTTGCTTAAGATCTCTTGGAAAGCTAACATTTATAGAGTTATTATCACGCCTCAGTTAAGTCCTGGCTGCAAGTATTAATTTTTGAAATTTTCATATTTTTCAATTAAATCAGCAGAACGCAAAAAGAGAAATAAATAAATCTTTGATTTGGAGATTTCTTTTCTTCATTAATCAAGCACAGCAATACATAGTATCCTAACTAACAGGCTTGCAGAAGCAGGCTGGCAGGCGGAGGTGGAGCCTGTGATGTAACTGCAGTAGGTCTTTGTTGGAAAAGCCTTCCTAAATGTAAAACATCTGTAAATTGAAGCACTTCAGCTTCACTGTGTATGGGCTGGCAAGATTAAAGCGTTGCTTCTTTTAGCATCCTGCACTGGAGGCTTAAAATTTTGTTCCACAGAGGAATTCCTTATAGGTCCTTATGAAGATTACATATCTATCTCACCAAAGCTGGGAGAAAAGCAGGCTTTTTCTGCAAAAGAGGACCATTTCGAGTACTGATTGCTGTGTGTGCTGGTTTACCGGTAAATGGTGGTGATGCAATGGAAGTTATAACCTGAAGTGTAGGAAAGATGCCCTACAGCCTGTTCCAGTTCTCAACGTTCCCTACATTAATGGGTTCTTCTTTCAGTGTTCTTGACAGTGATATCTTAGAGAGAAGACATTTATTTCTTCTTCCTATGAAAAAGATTAAGATGAGAGAAATACCTCCCAATGTAGATAGATACAAGAGTGTGCCTTTGGCAAAATACCAACTAAACTGACCTCAGAGAAAACTTCTGGGGGAGGGAATGACTAAGTCTGCTATAACTACGTGTTGTCATAATATGTTAATGAATTAAGACATTTATCCCAATACACGCATACTACCTGCTTTCCACCATATTGGCACCACCAGTTAGGGACGGTTGTCAGGCTACCAGCACAACACGTATACACTGCAGAGATGCAGAACAATGCCTGGATGCCTGCCCAAAATTGGTCTCTCCAAATGACAGACTCAATTTATAGTACCAATATATGGCCCACTGGGGGTTAGCAGCATCTTTTTCCTAGTTGGTGAGGGAAAAGGGATGAAATAATGTAGAATGCTCAGAGCACTGGTTGGGGCTTCCACCTGCCTGTGCACAGCGGAAAGGCAGACAAACATATTCATTAAACTTGATCTGAAGCAAGTGAGCCCGTGAGGTCGTTCCTGAAATATTCATAAGGTGTGTTACCGGACTCGCCGCTTAGAGGTTGAGCAGAAACACTGAGTCAGAGCAGTCCGTACCCACACTTAGAAAAAAAAAAAAAAGCACCCACAACAGCTCACCCCACCACCACACTCCACTGCCCTGCTTTTAACAGCCCCGTCAGCACTCAGCTGTCACTCTCCACTAGGCTGTCCAATTCTACCTGCCCAGGAAAGAGATGCTCTAATACTGAAGTGCGGAGTTTCCCAGCAGTTGGAGGAGGCGCAGCGCAACAGCCCAGGCGACCGCTCCTCCCGTCTCTCTGCCAGGAGGACCCCACAGTCCGGCGGCCCCGCAGCCCGGCTGCCTTTCTCCTCCCTGGAGACCGAAGCCCACAGGCCAAGGGGTCCCCAAGGACCCAGACCAGCCCCTCGCCCCAGCCAGGCCGCCCTTGTCCCGCCTTCCATTTTGGCTCTGCCTGGGATCCCTTCCCCGAGCCCTCGGCGTTAGGTCGCTAGGCGACCTACGCCCGGGCCGAGATGCAAACAGCCTCTCGCGCCGACCTGCAGTCTCTCGGGTGTTAATTGGGAGGACAGGATAGGAGGGGAAATCACTGTCCTGGGTGACCCCGGAGCCCCTGCACCGAGGCAGAGTGCACTTTCATTCACGTTCCCTCTCTGCCCCCAATGCTTAGCATTTCTGCTGCGTCCCAGGCACTGCGTGATGCCTCGCGTCCTCGCCGCACCTCTCTCCTCCCCAAAAGGGCATTCGCCCCTCGTCCCTAGGCTCCTCTGGGGTCGCCAGTCACCTGGACTCTGGCGGCGGCAGGCTCAGCAGCTCCCGTTGCGCGGCGGCGTGGTCTTCATCTCCGCCTTCCCCAGGCACTTCGGCTACGCGCTCCGCGGCGGCGATCGACGCGCTCGGTCCCGGGCGCCGAGGCTGGACAGGGGCGGCCGCGGCTGCCGCACTGGCTGCGGGCGCGGAAGGGGCGGGGGCGGGGCAGGAATCTGGGTCGCGTGGAGCGGAGCAAGCCGGGATGCACCCGGGGCGGCTGGCGGCGGGGAGGCGACCGAGAGCAGCTGGGGAGGGCGTGCAGAGGCTTCCCTGAGAGCACGAAGCGGGCGGCTACTGAGCATGCCCAGTCCGGGAGCCGGGGGCGCGGGCGCAGTGCTGTGGGAGGGAGCGCGGCCCCCAGCGCCCGAGTCTGCGGGGAAAGGGTTAAATCTGCGGACCCCGCTGCTGTGGGAGGTGGCTGGTGTGGCCCAGTTTAATTGCTCCCGGGTGGACTCCCCGGAGGAGCCCACGACGGGAAGATGGTGAACCTGAGATGACCTGTCAATGGGATTCCCAGGCAGTCCCGGGAAAGGTGTGTTCCCCGCCCTCTCCCTGGATAAAGGTCCAGAAGTCAAACTTTGTTTTAGTTCAGTTCCAACCTTCCCCATCTCACCGAGCACCCAGTGACTCTCCCAATCCTGATCCCCACCCCTCATCTGCCTTCCTGGGCCCGCAGAACCCTACCCCTCACCCCCACCAGCAGCCCCCGCCTTTCCCACTCCTGGCCCAGTCGGGTCAGATTCTCAAAGAGCCAGCTCTTTAATTAGGTGTAATTGAGAGGTCGTGTCAATCCTGCCAGGTCCATATCTGCATTTCAACAAGGGCTTCAGAAACAATACCGTAACCCCGGGGTTAATTATAACAGGATGAATTATAGACACCCTGGTCTGGGGCTATTTGGGGGAACATTGCTTCGTGGGGCCCCAGAAGCCACTTCATACACACACACACACACACACACGCATGCACACACACACACACACACACACACACACACAGAGAGAGAGAGAGAGAGAGAGAGAGCGAGCGAGCGAGAGAAAAGATAGAGAGACCTGTGCCTTCAGGATTGCATTTCATGTTTGATGAAGAACGTTTTCTCCATAGCTAATCAAAAAAGTCTCTTTAATGAGGCCGCATGGGGTTGGGGAAGGACCAAATGAGCTTCGAGGTCGGTGCTTATTTTAGTTTCATTTATCACTCCAAGTCGGTTACCTGGCCGTCCTGCGCCTCTGTTTCCTCACCTGTAAAACAAAGGGTGGTTATACCTACCTCTGTGGGCTGTTGTGAGGGTTACTCCGGCAGCCGGCAGCGCAGAGCAGCCTGGATACCAAAGCATCAGGCTGTCCCGCAGTGGGTGTTCCCTGAATAAAGTCTCTGCAGGTTCCACCTCCACTATTCTGCGTTTATGAAAAGTTGGGTTAGTGATAATCCTTCAATGCTGAACATTTATCTTATTTCCTCTTCACATTAAATGACATTAAAGCCTTGACCTTTCTGATTTTTTTTATCATTGTTAAAAGCATTAGCCACTATTTACTTTTCTTTCTTTTCAGGGAGATATGAAGGATACCTCCCAGAATAAATGTCTTGGAAAAAGCTAGACCTTTGGAGGGAAAAGCTTCTCGGGAGATATTCATTAGGGATAGATTTATCCAACTGACAAAAGAAATTTACTCCCTAGTCTTTTAAAAGTAATTTACTTGCATCTCCCTGTGGTCCTTGTTTCACAACTATTGCATGAAGTATGCCTGTATGGAAGGAAATTTGCTTCACACACATACTGTTGACTGCTTAAGTATGAGCGTTCAAAAGATAAACTTTTTATTATCCCCCAAACACACTATTTTTTTCATAACACATTGCTTTATTCATGATAGTCCACCCTTTCTGAAATACCATTCTCTCTCATTCTGTTTTGTGAAGTGCTACTCACTCTTCAAGCTCAAATGTCACCTTCTCTCTGAAGCCTACCCTGAACCTCAAGGCAGAGTGAATGCTCTGCTGTCATAGCACCAGGGTATACTGCTATCACAGCACTCATCTCAGCCTATCGCTGTGGTTCAAGCAATGTAAAACTATTTACTCAGCAACTGTTATGTGCAGGCACCATTCTACATGTTAGAAAAATAAGAACAAACAAGACAAGGTTCCTGCCCTCATGAAACTTACAGTCTAGTTGAAAAAGACAGAAAATAAACACCTAAACTATAAATAATCAGTAAGGACAGAAGTCTAGTAATTCTGGTAATTTTTGTCTTTTGTGTTATTCATCAAATTACATTATAGAGTCTTGACTCATCCTTCCAAAAAACATCAGTAAAAATATTAATATTGGCTCTAGGCCAAACAAATGACATGGACATGGATCTCTGCCAGTTTGTTGCTGAACCAATGACTTTTACTCCTTTCAGTTGATTCCCTCAGCTAAAACTTTCCTAAACTCGAGCCACTCAAGGTAGGTAGCTGCAATCCCGTATGATGAATGGAAAATTGTCGGAGAGGGCCAGAGAGTTTAACCTCCACAACAAATTATATCCTTTATCTAACCTTTGGGAATGGCATTTCTAAAATGTCCAGAATCAACCTGGATCCCCAGATCTCCTGCATCCCAAACATCTCTTCCAGGGTCTTGCATACCACTCCCAACCTCTCACTTTTTCACCATGTTTGGCCTCTATTTATGTCAATAGTTATTCTCTGTCATACATCATCTGTTTGAATCTACCTACTGTCTGAATGACAAGCTTTTCTCTCTGATTCTCTTGCTGTCTGAGTGTGAGGCAGCCTTGGTATCACTTAGAACTGACTTCTTCAAAGTGCGTTTGTACACATGTATTCCATAGCAGTTAGAGACAATCTTGCCACTGTTTAATGCGAGCAATTCAAGGGGAGGGTCTCATTCATCTTTGTATTACAGAACTTAGCAGATGACCAATATGTAATAGATCCTCAATGAAAAGTGTGAAAGGAATGAATGAATGTAAGCAGGTTCTTAACTCTCTGTGTCTCCTTAGACTATAGTTCTTTTCTAATTGGTTATCCTGCTAACCCTAGACTTGCTTCACCAGGGTTTGGCCCAGTTTTTCTTTTCATAATTTCTCTTCCATCACAAATCCACAGATTTCTCCATTTCTGGGTCCTGCACACGAGGATTATACTATTTGACTTAATCTTTTGGCTATTTATCTCACAATAAACATAAACACTAAGGCTTATTTGTGTCTGTGAAACAGAAGTTTATTTTTATTTCAAAACTGAAGAATTCTGTCACTTTGTCACTCAGGCTGGAGTGCAATGGCACAATCTCGGCTCACTGCAACTTTTGCCTCCCGGGTTCAAGCGATTCTTGTGCCTCAACCTCCCAAGTAGCTGAGATTACAGGCATGCACCACCACGCCCAGCTGATTTTGTATTTTTTAGTAGAGACGGTTTTGCCATGTTGTCCAAGCTGGTCTTGAACTCCTGATCTCAGATGATCTACCCACCTTGCCCTCCCAAAGTGCTGGGATTACAGGCCTGAGCCACTGTGGCCAGCCCTCTTCAGAATCTGCCAGCTTGTGGTAAAAATATTTTAAAAAGTAATAAAATGTGTTCTTTTCCTTGACAGTTATGCAGTAGAGAAGAATTTGATTTAGGTTTTTGTTTAAATTTTGAAAAAAGGTTTAAAATATTTTTACAAATTTTTATAAAATCCTATATTATATGGGCTGTTAGCAACACATTCTGTACTAAAGCAAAGAAAGGTAATCTTGCCACTTTGCAGTTACTTTAGTAAGTCTAAAGCAACACATTTCCTCCCTATTTTTGAAAATGTGAGTTGGTGGTGTCCTTTAAATAAGTCATGGATGAATGGATGGACGGATGGATGATGAGGGACAGATAGGCAAGTGAATGGCTGGATAGATGGAGAGAGAAAGGGAAGAATAAATGAGTAATGTAACTCGCACATGGATAGGGCATTCATCTGTTCAGAATTTTCTGAGACCATCTAGATTTCAAATATTTTCTCTCACTGTCAGATTGTGTTTCAGATGATGGGTCTTAATTTTTGGTTTGTAAAATATAATATACAAAATATATATGGAGACATTTCTCCTGCTTATTTACTATGGAAACTGAAAAAGATGAAGATGACTGTGACATCCTGTCTTCAAAAGTGAACATTTGTTGAGTGCTGCGTGCTAGGTTCTGGTGAGCACTGGAGATATGAAGATAAATAACGTGAAGACTGCCCTCAGGAAGCTCACAGCTTGACAGTAGAAGTGATGGAAGCAGATAAACAATGCCAAGGAGTACATGGTGGACTGGAGATATGAACAGCTTTCTGACAGGAACCCATTGGAAAGAGCGTTTATGATCTATTTTTCTTTAGTAGGTCCCAGAATTTCCTACGCACAATAAAAATATTCCACCAAGGAGCATGCCTACTCTTAGCTCGGTGACACATCATGACGGTGCCCTGTTACTCATGCAGTACAGGTATGTAGGTCACATAAAAGTCTGTGGCTTTACATTTCATGGCATCACGTATTGAAGCGTATTAATCACAATATAGAGCAGCCTGGAGCGATGTGCCCATGAAAGTTTTGACTTTTCAGCTCTTGAAATTCCACATAAGAGCTGTGCTTAGAGCACCTGTTCTTTCCTTTGTTACTCTCAAAAGGACATTTCTTCTATGAAGCATCTCTGAAACTCGAAAACGTTATTTATGTATTCACCAGGATTATTTTCCTTTACTTCAATTCAATAAGATTTCTTGAGTGCCTGCTATAAATAAGACACATATCTAGAGAGATTCCACATGTTTAGGTCCTAAAAATTGGTTGTAGCCCAAATATAATAATAAAATTACCTGAAGGTAATAAAAAGGGATAAAAATAACTAGCACACATGCATTTACTATGTGTCAGGCACCATCCTAAGCACTTTACATATTAACTCAATGGAAATGACATAGGGGGCTCCCACAAGCCTCTGACTTGATTGTTCTTGATGGTCCCAGGAATAAAGGAGATGAGAGATTATGTTGAATGTACAGAGAAATAAAGTCCCCTTTTAAAATCCCTTTTTTACTTGTCAGATCACTTTACCTGGTATTTCCTTAGAGCCAGTATAGAAGGGACTACTGTAGATGGTAGAATTATCAATAATTTTTTTTTTTTTTTTGAGACGGAGTCTCGCTCTGTCACCCAGGCTGGAGTGACATACCTGTATGGGGGGGGTAGGTTTGAAAACTTCCCCAGGTGATTCTAATGCACAGAGCTGATTAAGAACCACACACTTAGCAGATGAGCCAAGTAAAAGCAACAATTGGAGTTCATTTGTTTTTTTCTTATTTTATTATAGTCTTGCAATAAAATAATAAAACATATATGCTGCCCCAGGCTGAATCTTCTCAACAGGCCTGTTGTGAATAGACTACAATGTGGTTAGTTCCTTTCTTTGACTAACTGAAATTACTGCATTACTAGCACAATAGAGCGTTTAATAAGCTCTCCACAGAGAGAAGCAAGAGCATTGAGTGCCCCAAAGCTTGCCATCCTTTACCATCAACATTTATTAGGCTGTGACAGGCATGGTAAGGCCAAACGGGACTGGGCCAGTTCACTTGCAAGGAAACATAATGTTGCACTCAAGGATGGAGGAAGAGACTTAAAGCAAACCGTTTTTTGTTTCTGTGGTTTTTTTTTTAGAATAACAGCCAACATGTATAGCGCCTAGTGCCTTACTTTGTACCAGGTCTTATTCAGAACACTGTACCCATATCATCTAATTTCATCCTCATAATGACCTTAAAATATTATTACCCCCACTTTTCCTACAGATGAAGAACCTGAGGCATAACAAGGTCAAGGTCACAAAGTTAGCAATGACGGTGGCTGCCAAGTTTCCAGGCAGTCTAACCAAGAGCCCACACTTTAACTTCGTGTGATATTATCTTGCAAAATCATACTAGTTGACGGCTATTTGATGAGAAGGAATGGAGAGTGCAAGTTTTATTCTGTTTTTGTTCTTTACTAGATTGTTAGTCATAAGCAGACTCACACATAGCGGAAATTGGGATGTATTTTGGAGAAGGAGTGAGGAAGAGTGCATATCACCCATGCCAAGAGACACACACCTTCTTTCATTCCTCTTGCCTTCCTTATCTCCTTTTATCTTTTCTTTTTTTGTCTTTTTTTCTTCTCCATTGGTTAGGCTGTTAGTCTATAGATATCACCTACAAAATTTTTTTAGTGTTCATGGGAATCCTTTTCAGTGATTACAGGCCAGGGCTGGAGTTTGGGTTGGGGAAGCCAAATACTATGCCAGGCAAAAGAGAAATACTAAGAAGCACAAGGTAAGAATGCAATGGAGAGCAAACGCGGAAAGAACAAGGAATGCAATCAAGCTGAGGGAAGGGAGGGAGGTGTCCCAGGTGGCTCTCCCAACAATTAGGACACCAATTAACTTCACACGAAGGTTGGAGGGAAGGGAGGAGGTTACATGTTTGAGATGACTAAGATTAGGAGCACAAAAGAGGAATGCAGTTAGACACAAACAACATCCATGCAAAAGTGGGAGATGTCCCCAGAGGAAGGTGAGGGTATGGGGAAGCACAGTTCTTAGATTGGGATGGACCAATACCGGTTAAGACCACTATCATTTAAATGTCAATGAAACAACAAAATCAAAGGTTACAGTCAAAGGGACCTTTGAAATAATCAATTCGGGTTAAGATTTTACAGTTTTAGCAACTGAACCCTTATAAATGACTTTCTACCGTGAACCCCAAAATGTTAAACTGACCAAAGCAGATCCACTCTCAATAAAGTTGGGGTGGACCAGTGCCCCAGTCCTCTGTGCTTGGTGGCTACTGAGGCATCTCTAAGAAGCTCTAATAAGGCTCAAAGGAGCAGAGTTTGAAAATCAATGGTTTTGTCCAACTACCCCATTTTACAGGGACACAATTGAGATGTGGGAAGGTGGCAGGACTTCCACCCCCATGCGGTGTGCTCTGTCCTATGACTCTGCTTTTAAACCAGCACACAAATACATATTGAGCACCACCTGTGTGCAGCACTGAGTCCTGGATGCTACAGTAGGATACAAAGGTCAACAATGGCCTTCTTTGAAGGCCATTGTTTCTAGCTGGGTGCAGTGCTCACGCCTGTAATCCCAGCACTTTGGGAGGCTGAGGCAGGTGGATCATGAGGTCAGGAGTTCGAGACCAGCCTGACCAATATGGTGAAACCCTGTCTCTACTAAAAATACAAAAATTAGCTGGGTGTGGTGGCGTGCGCCTTGCACCTGTAATCCCAGCTACTCGGGAAGCTGAGGCAGAGGAATTGCTTGAACTTAGGAGGCGGAGGTTGCAGTGAGCCGAGATCATGCCACTGCACTCCAGCCTGGATGACAGAGTGGCACTCCATCTCAAAAAAATAAAAAATAAAAAAATATATATAAAATAAAGAATTTCGGCCGGGCGCGGTGGCTCACGCCTGTAATCCCAGCACTTTGGGAGGCCGAGGCGGGCGGATCACAAGGTCAGGAGATCGAGACCACGGTGAAACCCCGTCTCTACTAAAAATACAAAAAAATTAGCCGGGCGCGGTTGTGGGCGCCTGTAGTCCCAGCTACTCGGGAGGCTGAGGCAGGAGAATGGCGTGAACCCGGGAGGCGGAGCTTGCAGTGAGCCGAGATCGCGCCACTGCACTCCAGCCTGGGCGACAGAGCCAGACTCCGTCTCAAAAAAAATAAATAAATAAATAAAATAAATAAATAAAATAAAATAAAATAAAGAATTTCTAGCCTAATTAGGGAAAACTGAATAATAATGTCAAAGTTAAATGGTTGTGAATAATAACGTAAAAGTTAAATGGTTGAAAGAGCCCAGCTGGGTGCCGGAACTCATTCCTATAATCTCAGCACTGTGGAAGGCTGAGGTGGGAGGATCTCTTGAGCAGAGTTCGAGGCCAGCCTGGGCAACACAGGGAGACCCTGTGTCTACACAAAAATAAAAGATTAGCTGGGCATGGTGGTGCGCACCTATGGTCCCAGCTACTCAGGAGGCTGAGGTGGGAGGATTTTTTTTTAATTTTTAATTTTTGTGGGTACATAGTAAGTGTATGTATTTATGGGTTACATGAGATATTTTGACACAAGGGTGCAATGAGAAATAATCACATCATGGTAAATAGGGTACCTATCACCTCAAACATTTATGTTTTTATGTTTCAAACAACCCAATTATATGCTCTTTTATTTTAACATGAACACTTATTTTTTTTTTTTTTTTTTTTTTACTATAGTCACCCTGTTTTGCTAGCAAATACTAGGTCTTATTTATTCCTTCTAATTATTTTTTTGTGCCCCTTAACCACCTGCTCCCTACTACTCTTCCCTCTACTCTCTAACTCCATGAATTCAATTGTTTTAATTTTTAACTCCCACAAATAAGTGAGAACAGGTGATGTTTGTCTGTCTGTGCCTGACTTATTTCACTTAATATAATGACCTCCAGTTCCATCTATGTTGTTGCAAATGACAGAATCTCACTCTTTTTTATGGCTGCATAGTACTCCATAGTGTATATGTACCACATTTTCTTTGTTCCTTCATGTCTTGATCACACTTAGGTTGTTTCCAAATCTTGGCTATTGTAAACAGTACTGTAACAAACACGGGAGTGCAGATATCTCTTCGATATACTGATTGGAGTTTTGGAGTTTCAGTCTCCAGGTCTGCATAGGAACCTCGCCTGTAGGCACTTGCTTCTTGAATGTGCACGCTTCTCTTAGTACTTCTTATTTGGTGTGGCAGAGCCCAACTCTAACCTGGTACACCTGAGAGTTGGGCCTTCCTTTGAAGCCTGTCACCTCCATGGACTGTGGCTTTTCTATGTCCTTTGAAGGCTATTACTTCTATGGCTTTCAGTTTGGCGATCCGTCCCCGCTTCAGTGTTTTGAGAGCAAAAGGTGTTCTCATCATGTATTCCATGGCTTTAGGGCCTTCTGGGTGATCAAAGTCTGAAGCCCAAATCCTTCAGGAATTTCCATATATCAGACTTCCTTGGAGGCTTTCTTGTCCCATTTGTATAAGAAACAGAACTGGAGTACCCTGGTGTTGCTTGCCTATCATCCTCTACCTCAGGACCATCTCTGCTAAGCATTTGTTCCAAATCTGACCTCAACAGGAGAGTATGAGCTTGGATCCTGATATAAAAGAGGACTGTCTGGACCTAGCAGGGCTGCCCTGAGGCACTGCTGTGTATCTCATGCTGACCACCATCTCCCATAACTTAAAAGAAGGATGACTGAGTCTCGCTTGATCCTGGACTCTGGCCTAGATGGACAACCCAATACATTTTGATCTTAACCCTGCTTATGAAATCCAAAAAGTACAGCTAATGGAAGTAATGCTCCTGGAGCACATTTCCCCTCAGGAAATGCAAATAGATCTCTCAAATCTAAATGTTTTTGTTTAGAAATGCAAACAAAAGTTCTCAGCTTTTTCTTCCATGAGTACAGTTTGACCTCATTTCTCCACTTTCACTGTTCCTAGGTACTTAGGGCTCCAACCCCCATCCCTGGTATAGATTTGTCTAGAACTACAGGCAGTTCTAGATAGTCTTGAGATCAAGCCATGTTTTGTTTTTTGTTTTTTGTTTTTTTTTTTTTTTAAAAAGCACAACCAAGGGTATAAGGCATCGTATTAGAAGTGAATTTCTTACTGCAGTATCTCTCCCTCTTGTGGTGATGAAGTCTTTCCCAACTCTTCGAGATACTGGGAAGATCATTCTTGGGCCTAACTGACACCCCTGTTTCAGTCCTTATTACTATTTACTTAAATAGCTAATTGGCAAGGAAGGGGACATTTGCGAACAATACCATTAGATTTAAACTACTCCACAGACACCTTCGTATGGCCCAGGAAAGTAGACTACCCTCTGAATACCTGATGGTTTTCCATTGCTAGACCACTGGCACTATCCTTTGTATCAACACCTTTGGTTCCCAGTTAGATTTGCTTTTTTATCTGTTCTGTGACTTGTGGCTTAAATCCTAGTTCATCTTTCAGTTGTTATTATGGTGGTTCAGTGTCTCTGTTAGTTCTTGTTGATTTTTTTTTTTGGTATCAACTGGGCTGACTTTTGAGAGATTCTTTGTTACTAAGGCTTAGTAACATCTGCTTAAAACTCCTAACCTTTGATTTTGGTACTTGGACTCCTCTTTTTGATGCTAAATGGGAGGAGCCTGGCATCACTTCAGGGAAGTGGCACCTTCTAAAGGCCTCCTTATCAGCCAGAAGCCTTTGGTGATTCAGGAGCTTTTGAGACAGTGTAACTATCCAATGGATTCACCTTTCCCTCTGCCTAGGCAGAGCCGATTTATCAAGATGGGGGAATTGCAATGGAGAAAGAGTAATTCACCAGAGCCGGCTGTGCTGGAGACCAGAGTTTTATTACTACTCAAATCAGTCTCCATGAGCATTCAGGGATCAGAGTTTTTAAAGATTCTTTGGTGGGTAAGGGCTTGGGAAGTGGGGAGTGCTGATTGGTCAAGGTGGAGATGGAATCACAGGGGGTTGAAGTGAGTTTTTCTTGCTGTCTTCTGCTCCTGGGTGTGATGGCAGAACTGGTTGAGACAGATTACCAGTCTGGGTGGTGTCAGCTGATCCATCTAGTGCAGGGTCTGCAAAATGTCTCAAGCACTGAACTTAGGTTTTATAATAGTGATGCTATCTCCAGGAGCAATTTGGGGAGGTTCAGACTCTTGGAACCAGAGATTGACCCCTAAACTGCAATTTCTAATCTTGTAGCTAAGTTAGTCCAGCAAAGGCCGACTGGTCAGCAGGCAAGAAGGTGGTCTTTTTGGGAAACGGCTCTTATAAATTTTGTTTTGGAGTCAAACCATGAACTGAAATCCTTCTCAAAGTTAGTTTGGCTTGTGCCCAGAAATGAATAAGGACAGCTTAAAGGTTAGAAGCAAGATAGAGATGGTTAGGTCTGATTTCTTTCACTGTCATTATTTCCTCAGTTATAATTTTGCAAAGGTGGTTTCAGCAGTGTTGTTATTTGCCCCAAGATACTTTGTTTCTAGAAGTTCTTGCTTCCACTGCTGCCACCTCCTGGTCAAAGGTGCCTGCTACACTGAAAAGAACTTGTATTTATTTTGGGTCCTAGATTTTTGTCTTTAACAATTTGTCCCTAATTTTTTGTTTCCTGAATTCTTTGCCACGGCTTGTCTAACCACTTCACCTCACCTCACCCCAATTTCCTTGGGTTAGATTAAAACCAATTAATGTGAAATCACTGCTAACCACCTCACCTCACCTCATAATATTTATTTATATTCATTTGCCTGAAAGACCATCTAAAACTGTGGAGGAATGGGTAACATGAGGGATAACATAAGAAATAAGTCATAAACTCACAAGCCCCAAATAATAATGACAGGCATGAAAAATATTTGTTAATATGAGATCATGGTCCACCTATATTACCAGGTCAAACAGTCAACTTCACTAAACTTTTTGTTTCAAGTAATTTTTTCAAAACTTTTCTCGATGTGATATGTTTCTTAGTCCATTCCTGCTATTATGTCAAAATGCCTTATAAATTACCTAGTCTAAGTAACAGAAATGTATTTGAAACAGTTCTGGAGATGGGGAAGTCCTAGATCAGGGCAGAAGCAGATTCAGCCTCTGGTAAAGATCTGTTCCTCATAGATGGCACCTTCTTGCTATATCTTTGCATGGCAGAAGGACAGAAGGAGCAAACGTACTTCTTTCTCTCCTTTATAAGGGTATTAGTCCCATTCATGAGGGTGGAGACCTCGTGACTTAATCACTTTCAAAAGACCAACCTCCTGTTTTTTTTTTTTTTTGTTTTTTTTTTTTGAGACTAAGTATCTTTCTTGTCCCCCAGGCTAGAGTGCGATGGTGCGATCTTGGCTTACTGCAACCTCTGCCTCCCAGGTTCAAGCGATTCTCCTGCCTCAGCCTCCCGAGTAGCTGGCACTACAGGCGCCTGCCACCATGCCCGGCTGATTTTTGTACTTTTAATAGAGACGGAGTTTCACCATGTTGGCCAGGCTGGTCTCGAACTTCTGACCTCAGGTGATCCGCCCACCTTGGCTTCCCAAAGTGTGGGATTACAGGCGTGGGCCACCAAGCCCGGTAAGACCCACCTCTTAATACTATTGCACTAGGGACTAAATTTAAGCTTATGAATTTTGTGGGGGAGTGGAAGACTCCAACATTCAGGACATAGCAATGTGTTGTTTTCTGAAGAGGGCCATAATCAATGCTAATTAATTATTAATTCATCATCCTGATTATGTCAACAGGCCTCCTAGAGATATTGAAAAGTAGATTCTAGGTCTGGTTAACTTTCCGTTGACCACATGGTCCCCTAAGCCATATTTTAAATAGGTGAGAAAATAATGATACGCAATCTTATTTCTGACTTTGAAAGCAGGGGCAAGAGAAGAAAACAAGACAATTAATGCTGTTTGTCCTTTAGAAATATTATCACATCTAAACTTTCAATTAAGACTCTGTATACACTATCGTTCTTAAAGATTTTAAAAGTTATACTATGTAAACTACCCTGTATGTGTTTGCGTAACAGATGCACCCACTTTAACAAAACATTTTTCACCTTTTTATGTCTATATTTTTGTCTCATTATACTTGGAATACTTCAAAATATAAAAAAGGACACGTCCTCTCTGCAATGGTGTCCCTCAGCAATAATGCATGCAGTTGGTAAGAAGAAACCTTTGGGTTAGACTGCTGGCTTCATCACTAACTATGTCATCTTGGGAAAGTTGCTTAAACTCTCTGAACCTCAGAGCTCATTTGTAAAATTGGGAGAATAAAACTTGTACGGTTATTGAAGAATTCAGGAATAGTGTATGTTAAACACTTTGTGCTTGTAAGTGTGCTTGTAATAAAAGGTGGATGTAAAGAGGTACATGTTTTAACATATAAAATTTGGCCCTAGGCTGTGCGCAGTGGCTCGCATCTGTAATCCCAGCACTTTGGGAAGTCAAAGCGGGAGGATCACTTGAGGCCAGGAGTTAGAGACCAGTTTGGCCAACATGGTGAAACTCTGTCTCTACTAAAAATACAAAAATTAGCCTGGTATGGTGGCCGGCACCTGTAATCACAACTGCTTGGGAGACTGAGGCAGGAGAATTGCTTGAACCTGGGAGGCTGAGGTTGCAGTGAACTGAGATTGCGCCACTGTACTCCAGCCTGGGTGACAGAGTGAGACTCCGTCTCAAAAAATAAAAAATAAAATAAAATAAAAGCTAGCTCTTTTATTCATGTGATAACAGATATGGATGTAAATCGCTCTTTAAAATATTTTATTTTTAAATCTCAGCACTTCGGGAGGCTGAGGCAGGTGGATCATGACGTCAGGAGATCAAGACCACCCTGGCCAATATGGTGAAACCCCGTCTCTGCTAAAAATTACAAAAAAATTAGTTGGGCATGGTGGCGCACGCCTGTAGTCCCAGCTACTCGGGAGGCTGAGGTAGGAGAATCACTTGAACCTGGGAGGCAGAGGTTGCAGTGAGCCGAGATCGCATCACTGCACTCCAGCCTGGCGACAGAGCAAGACTCCATCTCAAAAAAATAAAAATAAAATAAAAAATTTATATTTAAACAGCACATAAATTTTTTCTTTAAGTCTCAGTTGTTACATTTGTAAAATGGGATATAGAGATGCCAATCATTAGAGTTTTTATTTTTTATTAAAAAACTTTTTTAAAACTTTTGTCAAATTATAAAACATAATCTATTATTCTTTAATAATTTAATAATCTGAACTTTGAATCATCTGCTTCTTGGTCCTTTGTACCTTATAAAATTAAAATACTTCCCTTAAAATGAGAATTGCAAATATACGAAATCTGGCAGCTTCTCACTCTGGGGATGATTTTTAAAGAGGTCTATGCTGACAAATAAATACAATCTTTTTCCTCAGTGGTTGAACCGTTGCAAAAGTAGCAAAATTGCTTGTTAAACATGCAGGTTACTGGGTCCTGCTCCAGAGATTTTGGAGCACACACTGTAACCCACTGGGGTTCAGATAATTAAAATTTATATTTGCTTTTAGTTGACTTGTTATGTCTAGCGGGGTTGGAGACCACTTAACCAAGCACTTCAGTGATTCTGATGCGAGTAGTCTAAGAACCAGCCTTTGAGAAACATGCCCTGGTGCAGTGACCTCTAAGGTGAAATGTGTATGGCTTGTGGGATTTAGAGGAATATTCTAGAAATTCCATTTATATATGTATCTAAAACAAATTAATCTCTATTCACATTTAATATCCTGGAAGCTTCATTAGGTGTGAATGTTTGATGTTACATGTCACAGACTTTATGAGAGGTACTTTAGAAGAGGAGAGGAGTGAGAGCTCACAGGCAGGGGAGCTGCCTCTGGCATCTTCCCTCTTTTAATTTAGGCGAGACATTGCTTTTCGGATTATATAATCCAAAAACTATTTTTTGCAAAATGGACAAGTGGGTTAGAAAACTAAATTTCCTACAGGGAAGATGAATAAGGACAAGAATTCAAGCACGAATAACCAACAGAAAATAGCAACATTAATGCTTCTAGTATGAGATCTCGGTCCCAACCTAACAGCTAAGACCATCTAACCAGATCTGACAAGAAGTCTACTCTCCAAATTAAAAGCAATCACAAATATAGTTAATAATGAAGCTTGCCCTCTCTGGGCAAATTATTTGGGTCTTTGAGAAATTAATGGTAGAATGAAGCCATCAAAGTGACAAGACATTTTCAAATGAAATGTTTATACATTTTTAAAAGACATTTTTCTCTTGTAGATTTAAGGAAAACATTTTTAGAAGATTGTGTTTTATTTTACCATAACCTTTTAAAATCCACAAATCCCACACCTCTTAGCTACCCCAAAGATTTTCCTGCACCCTGAGTTGCCTGCTAGTTCTTTATTCTCATCTATTTAAAAAATCTATGTAGAAAAGAAAATTATTCTGCAAAGGAAGCAGGCCTTTAGCCTCAAGAATAAATAGACCATTTGGGGGAGGTTAATGCTTCACAGCTAAAATCGTATGCTTTGCAAATGACCAAATAATAATAATAATAATAAATGAATTCTCCAAATTGAGTTTTATGTTTTGTATTATAAATTAAAGGCTGACCCTTTTCCTTCTCCTCTGTTTTTTTTTTTTTTTTTTTTCTTGGTTACCTTTTGTCTTTAATTATTGTACAGGGAATACTTTCACCATATGACTCATAAAACTGCAAACTTTTCATTGAATTTTTATCACCATAGCATGAATAATTTATTCAGTCCTGAAATGTCACAGTGAACATCAAATGGTTTTACATAATGCATTCTTGCTGAAGTTTCAAGAAGCCAGCAACCGGGGAAGCAGCAGAGAAGATACAAGTTTGGAAAGAAAACTTGATACAAATTTGTCATTTTTCCAAGAGGGATAAAATAAGTAGCAGAAGAGTAAATGAGAGGAAAGACTGAGAAATAAAAGGTTTTTTTAAAAAAACCATAAATAGAAAAACAAGCAAAAACTAGTAGTTGCCACTGGGGACAAGTGGAAGAAAAACTAGAAAGTAGCCAGAAACAGATGGTGGGGAAAGGGGGTGTAGGGAGAAGGGGAAGTTAGAAACCTCATAACCATAGGAATTGAGTTTGAAACTGCAGTAAAACAGTATCATGGTTGGGAACTACAGTAAAAATGTAACAATTTTCGAGGACCGTTGGGGCCTCTTTCAATTTTCTTCTGATTGAAGACTCTTGAAGTAGAATACAATAGCTGTAAGAATTCTACTTTCAGATGCTTTATTAGCTGGTGAGATTTCTCATTACTGTGTCTCCTAGGCTGGAGTTCAGTGGTGCAATCATAGCTCACTCTCACCTTGAACTCCTGGGCTCAAATGATCCTCCCATGTTAGCCTGTTGAGTAGCTAGGACTGTAGGTGCAGGTCACCATGCCTGGCTAATTGAAGAGTGGCCATTCTTTTAGCATCTTTTTCTCCTAGATTTGGGGAGAGCTTGTAATATGACAATCTGGCCCAAAATAAGTGCTCCATCCCTTATGGAACACACTGTTAGTGGTCTACCCAATGAATGTCTCCCCTTTCTTTTGCTAATAGAAACATATTCCCCCCATTCCCTGCCCATAGTCTCTCGAGGTCTCTTGATCTCAGGGAGGACACACTCCACCCAAGCCCCACAGAGTGAATCATGATTGGCCTTACAGCAGTCATGGTAATTCTACTTCCCTTAGCTACTGGTTAGTGTGGGGGTAACCGTCTGTAGTAGGTTTCTATTGCTGCTGTAACAAATTACCACAAATTTAGCAGTTCACAACAATGCAAATTTATTATTTTACAGTTCTGTAGGTCATAAGTTTGGGTTGGTTCAGTTGACTTCTCTGCTCTGAGCTTTGTAAAGACAAAATCCCAAGAAACCAACTGGTTGGGCTCTTATCAAGATACCCATGGAAGGATCTGCTTCCAAATTTATTCAGGTTGTTGGCAGAAGCCAGTTCCTTGTGGTTGCAGGATGAAGTCCCCACTTCCTTGTTGGTTATCAGATGGGATGGTCCCTAGCTCATTAGAGGCCTCTCTCCATGTCCTTGCACATAGACCCTTACATCTCAGAGCCTGCTAGTGTTGGAGTCCACACTTGGAACCATTCTGACTTCCCCAGTTGGAATAGCTATAGTAAATGCTTAGCCTTTAAGGAATTGTGTGATTAGACTGGGCCCTTGGCAAATCTAGGATTATCTATTTTAAAGTCTGCAAACTTAACTACACCCATATATTCATAAATTCCAGGGATTAGAGTGTGAATGTTCATGAGGGTCCATTGTTCTGCCTACAATAGTATGAAACCTATGTGTGCTCAAAACAAAAACAAAAACAAAGAGAAGTCCACTGGGAGCTGTACTTCCTGGAAGAAAATACAGAGAAACTGCTTTTTTTTTTTTTTTTCTCCCCCAATTAGAGATGCCAGTATGGGGACAAGATGTCTGGAACTATGGCAGCTACTTTGTAACAAGGAAACATCAGGAATGAGGATAACAAGTCAATACATCAAGGATGGCAGAGCAGAAGAACAGAAGGCACCTGGGTTCTTTATAACATTTTTCAGCAGCAGAAACAGTACCAGTGATTGCCTTGTCTGGCTGGCTTGTCATTTGAGGATAGATAACGATTTGTTTAAGGAACAAGCTCAGTTTTCTGTTACTGGCAACTAAAAGCAATTCTAAATGACACTGATATGGAAGCGAGGCAGGGAAATGCTGGTAGGAGAAGGGCGGGTCCCTGGCGAGGGCTCCACCCCCAGGCCTGTGTCCAGGGAATCCACTCCTGCCTTTGCATCCAAATGTTTCATTTCCCAAGACCACCCTGGCCTGCCATCCTATGTCTATAAAAAACCCGAGACCCTAG
Organism: Macaca fascicularis; assembly: GCF_037993035.2. NCBI lineage: Eukaryota > Metazoa > Chordata > Mammalia > Primates > Cercopithecidae > Macaca > Macaca fascicularis. The sequence continues at coordinate 106,582,802 of NC_088388.1, read as the reverse complement.
CAGGCAGACACACAAGCGACTGGACGTCCAAAGGACATCGAGGAGAGCACGCCAGCAGAAGGGCACACCAACAGATACAGGCAGGTTGTCAGGCCTTCAACGGACAGAACAATGCGGGGTTTGGCCGGGGCGCTTGCAGGAGAGCCTGAGCCACTGAGCGCCTGACTCCAGGGGAATACCATCTCCCTCTGGCTCCCCCATCTGCTGAGAGCTACTTCCACTCAATAAAACCTTGCACTCATTCTCCAAGCTCAGTGTGATCTGATTCTTCTGGTACATACACCAAGGCAAGAAACCCTGGGATGCAGAAAGCCCTCCATCCTCGTAATAAGGAACGGGGTCTAACTGAGCTGACTAACACAAGCCACCTAATGGCCAGCTAAGCTGTAAGAACACCCTGTAACACAAACCTGCTGGGGCTTCAGGAGCTGTAAACGTTCACCCCTAGACACGGCCGTGGGGTCAGAGCCCCAGAGCCTGCCCGTCTGCATGCTCCCCTAGAGGTTGGAGCAGCAGGGCACCGAAGAAGCGAATCAGTCCTCCATTGCACGCCCTGCGAGGGGGACAAGGGAAGTTTTCCCATTTCAATGTGTTACTCCTAGCCTTAATTTCTGGAATTTTATTTTTCAAAGCTTTAAAATGCAGTGTTGGTTAATCGGATTAAATTCACTTGTATTTCATTTCTATCCTATTATAATTCATAATAAATGTCTTAAATGGTGGGCTGATCTCACCTTTACTTTGAGATGGTGCTCTCAATTCAGGGAGGGTCCAGAGGGTAGAAAACTATAGCCCATGGCCAAATCCTGCCAGCATAAGCAGGGGGAACTGAGAAAGGTGTTTTTTTTTTTTCTTTCTTTTTTTAAGGATTTTTAAAGAATTGTTAAAAATGAAAACAGGCTGGACGCGGTGGCTCACGCCTATAATCCCAGCATTTTGGAAGGCCAAGGTGGGTGGATCACTTGAGGTGAGGAGTTCAAGACCCGCCTGGCCAACTTGGTGAAATCCTGTCTCTATTAAAAACACAAAAAATTATCTGGGCATGGTGGTGGGTGCCTGTAATTCCATCTACTCAGGAGGCTGAGTTAGGAGAATCGCTTGAATCCAGTGGGTGGAGGTTGAAGTGAGCTGAGATTGTGCCACTATACTCCAGCCTAGGCAACAGAGACTCCATCCCAAAAAATTAAAACAAAACAAAATAAAAAAATAAAAACAAAGAATATTTGGCCACAGAGCTGAAAATATTTATTGTCTGGTCCTTTATAGTAAAATCTTGCTGACCCCAGTACTAGTCACAAAGAGGACCCACCTCTCATGAAGTTGAGACTAAGGTTTTACTAAGGAAACAGGTCAGCATTTCACACCTTTGAAAAATTATTATAGATCACCATGAAAGAGTTTGGCACAGGTGAAGATGAATTATATCTTCAAATAAAAATTCCTTTTCAGCTCAACATTTATTAAATTTCTAGTATTACAAGACTATGGAAGACATTATGGTTACATAAATAAAACAAGGTCTCAGTGTACCTGAAAATCTTTTGGGGGAATCATCTTCCTTAGAAGAAATGGTCTATGCAATATTCCAAGAAAAGATAAGGGTCTGTATACAAAGGATGGCACACAAAATTTTATATGTATTCACCTTTTTCTGGAGATATTGAGACAGGGATGGACAGCAGGTAGTGGGAAATGGAGGCTTGTAAATCAGGAGCAGAAGATAAATGAATAATCACTTAACAGCTCATCTCTGTTCAGTGTTTTATTAATTATCACATAAATCCCAACAAAATAAATGCTCTTGTTGTTTTGATTTCAGGTCATACTTCAATGCCCCCACATTCTTTTCACTAAACCACTCTGGTTTCTAAAGGGAAGTGTTAATCAAGTTTAGCCTAAAGCTGCCTCCTTACACATTTAAGTTCAGCCTAAAGGTTTTTCTGTACATTGTGAACAAGTGGAGGAGTAAACTGATCATAGCCCACACCTGTGCCAATCACTAAGTTTTGGCCAATCAAATGTAGCCAACTGTTTGAACAGTGTTCAGATAAGGCAAACGCCAACCTGTAACCAATGACAGCTATTTCTGTACCTCACTTCCGATTTCTGTACGTCATTTCCTCTTTTTTTTTTTTTTTTGGTCTATAAATCTTCTTCCACCACATGGCTGTGCTGGAGTCTCTCCAAATCTGCTGTGATTCTGGGGGCTGCCCAATTTGCAAATTGTTCATTGCTCAATTAAACTCCTTTAAATTTAATTTGGCTTAAGTTTTTCTTTTAACAGAAGCCAGTGCTGAAGATAAAGATTAGGGAATGATTCACAAATCTCTTTATAACTCTGGGGAGGGCAGACAGGAAGAGACTAGAATAACAGAAAAGAGTCAAACACAAAATCTGAGGGATTGCCTATATTTAATTACGGACAGAGGGAGAGAAGCTAGTGGAAAATTCTGAAAGTAAGTGATCAGATTGTATAAAGAGAATTAAAAGAGAGGCATAGAAAAAAAGCTTTAAAAGCTTCACCACCTTAAGGCACGACAAATACTGAGATGAAGTAATTGAATTTGACCAGTAAGAGATAAGAGGATATTTCACACTGTTACCTAGTTTGGTAAACACCAGCCACTTGTGGCTACTGAAGTTCAATTGAAACTAAAATTTAAACATTCAAAATTCATTTCCTTAGTCGTACTAGCCACATTTGAAATGCTCAAAAGCCACACGTTAACTAGTGTCTATTATGTTGGACAGCTCAAACTATAAACTATTTCCATCATTGCAGAAAACTCTCTGGGGATGTGTTTTTGAAAGCATCCAGTAATGCAGAAGCAGAACTGCAATGGGAAGATTTCCTCTGTGTCCTCTAACACCCATGTAGCTGGCAATGTCTGGTGGATTTGACCTCTCCAGCTTGCATTTGCCTCCTCATTTTTACTATTAAGTTTTAGTCTCACCCTTTCTTTCCTAGGCTATTGCCATGCTTGCCTATCTGCCTCTTCCGTTCTTTCATCCTTGTAACCTATTATCCACACAAATCATTCTGCCACTCAACAACACTCTTTTTTCACTGCCACTTTTCCTGGCCAGCCAGTTATTTCCTTGATAGTCCACTGTGGTGCCCTGCAGATAGAAGGCATTGTACCAACAACATGGCAAGGTGATTCCTCTCCTCCTACACCTTTCCCTTCCTGCACTCACATAGCTCATAAGCCAATGCAGGCACAATGATTATGGTATATTTATATAACAAATAACAGAGCAGGAACAACTGCTAATCATCACCCTCTCCTTTGTCTTTTACTTCTAATCTGTTACCAACTCTTTTTTCTTTCCCTCTGCCACTACTGGGCTTGTTAATATTTCGTTACTTTTCACTTCAACAGTCATCTTCTAGTCTCTCCTCCCACTTACCACAAGAAGGTCTGGTCATATCACTTCATTTCTCTAACCTTCCTCCCCGCAACTCCCACTCTGTAGGCCTACAGAATTCTGTCTTGCTTCCTTCATCATTTTTCCACACATCTTTCTATTACTCCGTGGTACTCACCATCTCCCTGGCACATTCATGCATATTCACCTCCTTCCCTCCTGCCCATGCAATGTCATCTTTCAGACCCCAGAATCCTCTCCCATATCTCTGTGAACCCTGAATATCTGAGACAGGTCTCAGTCAATTTAGGAAGTTTATTTTGCCAAAGTTAAGGACGCCCTCCGTGACACAGCCTCGGGAAGTCCTGACGACATGTGTCCAAGGAGGTTGGAGCACAGCTTGGCCTTATTTTTTTAGGGAGACATGAGGCATCAATCAATATATGTAAGATGAAAGTTGGTTCGGTCCAGAAAGGAGGGACAAATCGAAGCAAAGGTGGGCCAACTTGAAGTGGGGAGGGGGATTCCAGGTCATAGGTATTATAGCTAAGAGACAAATGGTTGCATTCTTTTGAGTTTCTGATGAGCCTTTCCAAAGGAGGCAATCAGATATGCATTTATCTCAGTGAGCAAAGGGATAAATCAGAGGGATGACTTTAAATAGAACGGGAGGCAGGTTTGCCCAAGCAGTTCCTAGCTTGACTTTTCCCTTTAGCTTAGTTATTTTGTGGAATCAAGATTTATTTTCCTTTCACACCACTAATAAGATTCAGGAGGAAACACACACGAAGAATCCAAGGTGCCAGGGGTCATTATTGAAGGACCGAAGGGCCCAAACCTGTATGACCTTGTCCATTTGGAGAGCAACAGATAAAAATATAGCTGCACTACCAATTATTACTAATCTCCCCAAAAAGACAACTGAATTTTCAGTGTAACAGAGAGCACTTTACAAACACACTTGGTCGAGAAACAGTCACTCCCCGGCTCTGGGAGGCGAAGAGGACTGTGGGAGCCTGTTCGTTGTCCCGCTGGCTCATGGGAAACGTAGTGCAGTTTTCTCCAACATGGCCGCGCCCAGGGGAGGTGGCGTGCAAATATCCGCTGCGGCGTTCTGGTGCTAGAGTGGAGGCTGGCAAAGAAGAAGGCACTCGCATCGGTGAGAATCCGGCCTGAGCCGAAGCGGAGGTGTGTGGCACTTCTTGCTGGCGGGCATACGGGCTGCAAATCCTCGCTTCCTCTTTTCGGCCTCTTCCGGTCTTCTCTAGCTGCCTTGCCAGCTAGGGCTGAGAACCTAGGGAAAGGGGATGGATCCCAGAGGCGCCCTTGGTGCAGTGTGAGCAGTAGGGTGTCTGCGTTGGGTGACTCTGTCAGTGTTTAGGGTGCACGTGTTTGTGTTTGGTTCGGGTGCTCACGTGGTGTCTGTGTCAATCTTCTGTTTTCTTTGGGGTTGGAGAGGACGGTTGCAACATGGGGCTTGTTAGTTTAGCGCTCTACGGCTTTTTGACCGGTGACAATCTAGTGATGCAAAGGCAGTGCTGATGATCTGATCTCTTGCGCAGCTGAGTCTTCCCGTGCTCTTATTTGAGCAATCCCTGCGACTCCTGGGCTTCTGGTAGCGTCAGCCTGTTATTTTGATTGATTTCATTGAATATTTATTGTCAGTTGTATGTCAGGCACCAAGTCTGTACCCTCAAATAGATGACAGTTTTGTGGCAGAAGCCCAACACAAATAGGCAGTTATAATACAATGTGAGAACTCTAGAAATAGAGATCCATGCTAGGTGTTAATGAAAACGTTGAAGAAGGCCACCAAACTCGGAATTCTGGAGGAGGGGAGGTTTAGGAGCTAAGACAGCAAAGTCGATTTAGGTTTATTTGACAAATGTTTATTGAGTGACTGCTAGGTGCTAAATCCTGTTTAAGTGCTGGGTGCTACAGGGTGAACAATAGAGACAAAATCTCTACTTCATGGAGTGAGTGTGCTTTATTAAGTTATGGGGAAAGACAGAATAAAATTAATGAGAGTGTAAGAAAATATGTAGTAAGTGTTAAAGAGTTAGAACGGGGTGCTGTGACAAGTGATGGGGTGAATTTTTTTCTAATCATTTAAAATCTTTATTTTCTTTTTAAACAGGTAATGCAGTTTAAATAGCTATTAACTTCAAAAGTCATGAAAGAAGAAAGCTCCCTTTCATTCCATTACTCATGGATCCATTTTCCTTCCCTGGAGGCAACCCATATCACCAATTTCTTGTGTGTTCTAAAGATTTATATGTAGACTGTGTATACTGGTGCCGTACTTTAAAATTGGGCCTCATTTGATAGGAAGTTAGATTCTAATCTTTGCTATTAATTATTAGGTTGGCGCAAAAGTAATCGCGGTTTTTGCATTTTTTTGTTTTTAACATACAAGTATAGGAACATTTGTCTATACTGCTTGGTTCATAATAGGCTCTCTATTATTCAAGGAGGGTATGATGTACATACTACTATTACCACGTAGGGCAATATCTAGTAGGATATATTGGCTTTAAACTCACTAACAAACAAGTAGCAGAGCATGCATTATCTCCAAACTTTCATTATCCCACAGAGAGTACGCTTAGGCTGGAGCTGGCTGGACTGGACTCAGCATGGCTAGTATCATAGTTAATAGTAACTTCACTCCAATAACATCACAAGGAGCATCCAAGTTATCTGTGCATTAGTGGAAACTGGCCAGGGAAGTAGCTTTGTCAGAAGGGGGCACCTCCAGACCTCAGCAGCTGGTATCAGCCTATTCTTGTTGAGATGACTCAGATATGCTGGGCCAGCACATTGCCTAGCCACTGGAATAGAGGAAAACTGAGCCTCAAAGGCCATTTAGTGACTTTTTTCACGTGCAATAATATTGCATGACTGAGGGAGAGAGAAAGGAAAGGGGATGACAAAAATGTGGTTATGAGGCTCCACCTGCTGGTGCTGGACTCTTAGTGGCAGACATTTTAAAAAGATGTATTTAGCATCGTTTCTTTCTCATTCCTTCCACTTTGCAGTGTTTGCTCATGTGAAATATTAAAAATAATTCTGTAGTGCAGTCATCCCTTGTTCTCCATGACATACTGCAAAGTTGCTGTTCTACAAATGAAGATCTTGAAATGGAATGGCTCTAAAATAGCTCCTTTGAAGGCCCTCAGATTTTCTTTGTTGTGTTAAGCCATTTTGATCTGCTTCTTCTGAAAATCAATGGTAATAAATAAATAATAAATTAATTTAATTCTAAAAAAGCTATGGGATAGGCACTATTATTTTTATCCCTATTCCTAGATAAAGAAACTGGAACACAGAGGTATATAACCAACTCATCTAGGATTATACAGCTAATAATCAGTGGTTGAGCTGAGATTTGAACCTGGAACATGAACTCCTGAACACTGTATTATATTACCTCAGAGCACTGAATGAGGCTCTGTGGTAACTCAGAAAATTATTATTTAATCCCTGCCTTCAGAAAGCTCACAGTTCAGTGGAAGGGGACAGATATTAAAACAAATAATTATAATTAATGCAATGTTAGAAATGTCCATTCACTTGTCCCCTTCCTGTCTTAATGATGACTGACTCCTAAACATTTTTAACCCCAGTTCCTTTCCTAGGAGCCACTTTATATTGTCACTTACCAGTCAGACATTCCAACGCTATATCTCACAATACCTTAAACATATTATATCCTAAATCTGACTCATTACCTCCTATACTGAGCAGCTCTTCCTGAACCTCCTCTTGACTTTCCAGTTTTGAAGTGGTAGCACTCATCTCTTAGTCACTCTGCCTCTAACTGGTTATTAAGTGATCTTTGATTCCTGTCTCCCTCATGTCTGGGGAGTCATCGAGGCCTCTCAATTCTGCCTGAACTTTTCTCTCACCGTTTCTCTTTCCCCTCTCCCCCTATTTCTCTTCTTTCTGTTGCCCCCAGCCTAGATCAGGCCAGCATTTCTGATTAACAAGGTGGATTGTTTTCTTACCTCTCATCCCTCTGCTATGGTGTCAGCCAACCTGCCTGCCTCACTGGCCTTACCTCCTGGTATGTACTCTCTATGCTAGAAAGCTGGACTGCTGGCATTTTAATAGACTTGGCATTTGTCTTCTGTACTAAAGATTAGTAATTAGAATTTTGACTGTTTATGATTTTATGTGAAATAAGATAAATAAGATTTTATTTAACCCCTGAATTTATTTATTTGGTTGACTTTGAAGACTTTAAAGTCTGCAGAGAGTGGGACTGGAGGATCAGCAAACTCTCTCTGCTCTAAAAAAATTATGCCTACATCTTGCTGTCTTGACCAAACATGTCCATTTTGGTTTTAGCTTCTATTCTTTACTGCCTTACTGAATACCTTCCTTTTTGTTTGATTCTATAGTATTCCTATCCTTCAGTACACGGCACAAATCTCCTGTTTTGAGGCCTTTCCAGCTTTTCCAGTTTACATCCATCTTTTTTTTTTTGAGATGGAGTCTCACTCTGTTGTCCAGGCTGGAGTGTAGTGGCATGATCTTGGCTCACTACAGCCTCTGCCTCCCGGGTTCAAGTGATTCTCCTGCTTCAGCCTCCCAAGTAGCTGGAACTACAGGTGCCCACCACCACACCTGGCTAATTTTTTGTACTTTTAGTAGAGACAGAGTTTCACCATGTTGACCAGGCTGGTCTTGAACTCCTGAGCTCAAGTGATCTGCCTGCCTTGGCCTCCCAGATATTACAGGTGTGAGTCACTGCTCCCAGCCCACATCCATCTTATTTTTGTCTCTAATTCATGTCACACCTAAAGACTGTACTATCAGCATTAAATTATGTAAAGATGTGTCATAGTCTTATTGTTTAGTGTTTGTTTTCCACAACTAAGTTACAAACTTGTTGAAAGCATAAGCTATGTACTTTATTATGGTTGCATGCTGCAGGGTGCTGAGACTGTGTATTCACTCATTTATTATTCATTTAGTCCTACCATCAAATATTTATTGAGCAACTACTATATGCTGGCATTCCTGCTCTCTTGGGATTTATATCATGATGGAGGAGTTACACTAACAGATGAATCTTCACAAATTATGTTACATTTTGTGAACAAAATAAAAGACTACTGTGATAAAGTGTGATAAAGCATGATATTGGGTGCTGATTTGGATGGTGTGATTATAGAGACCTCTTTGGGATTCTGTTATTTAAAAAATTATAGATATAAATATATGACACATAGTTTTTAAAATAGTAAAACAAACACCTACACCTACCATGTAGCTGAAGAAATACCTTTGATGCTCCTATGTGTCACTTTCATGTTAATTTCCTTTCCTCTCTCCCACAGAAATAGCCTCTCTCCTGAATTTTGTGTTTATAATTTCCTTGCTTTTCTTTTAGCTCTGCTATGTATGTATTTCTAAATAATATATGGCTTGCTTTTTGATTTTGACCTTTATGTAAATGGAATCATACTGTATATTCTGCTAATTTTTTTGTGTTATTTCTCCCCCCATTGCTCCCGTGCCTGCTCCTTGCCTTGCTTTACATTATAGTTGTGAAATTTGTGTATGGCCCATTTTACTTAGGGCTTCATAAGTAAAGGATTCATCACCCATGAGTAAAATAGCACACTTCATGGAGCTACCACATTGGAACATTTTTTAGAACCATCAGAGATATCCTATTAGATGTTCTTAGATACTCCTCCATTTTTTGTGTATCTGTTTGTTCTCAATTCTCTTAGTTGGTACAAGGTAAAGGAAGCATTTTAAAAAATGATCACATAGAAATATTGATAAACTATGGAATGTATGAATAACATCATTATAATTGTTCCTTCAGGACTCTTGAGGTTGACATTTTTTACTGTTTATTTATTTATTTATTTTTTACAGTTTGCTATGGACAGCAGCCATCAAAGTAATTACAAACTCAGTAAAACTGAGAAGAAGTTCTTAAGGAAACAGATTAAAGCCAGGCATACTTTGCTGAGACATGAAGGCATTGAGACAGTATCCTATGCCACTCAGGTGACCTAAAACTATTATTATTATTTGAATGTAAATGTATTGACATGTTAATGTATTATATTAATATTTGCTAATAATTGCCTAAGGCTGTAATTGTTACATCCATATTAGATGTACATATGATAGGACCTGCTAACTTTCTGGGTCCATAGCCTATAGTTTGTATTTCTATTTGTTTTGTTGTTTGAACTAGAAGAGGTTGTGGTTATATATTAATAATAATACTGTACAAGTTTCTCAGTTTCCTAAGCATACTTATATTCATCATTATATTTAATTCCCTAGAAGTCCTTGTGAGATAGGTAAGAAAACTAAAGTTCTGAGAGGTTATGATATGTCTCCATTGATATAAGCTAGTAAGTAGCTAATAGAAACTTAAAGCTAGATCTTCCATATCCTACTACAGCTCTTGTTCTTCTCTTCTCAACCTTACCTGTTTTATAAAGTATTTTGATTATGTGCTATTAAACATTTTTATTTTATTAGACCTTATTGACAAAGTCTTTTCATTATCTGTTGACAATAATTAAATGAGATGATAAACGTGAGGATCATGAGATTTCCTGGGTTATGAATTAGGAGAACTCAGTTTAACTCTTAGCTTTTCTGGACATGAGCAGTAGTATCCTCTGACGTTGGCTTTCTTCATTTTTAAGCAGGGCATAGTATTGCATACCTTTTTAACCCCATTAGATTGTTAGACTCTAGAGAATCTAGTTGTACTTACTGGGCATTAAACTACTACATGAATATCAGGAGTTCTTATCTTTTTGGCTCAAAAAGTTATAGAATAAAAGTAGAAAGTAAGCTTTAGATATCATTTAATTGAGGGGCGGACATACAATTGAGAAAGTGAAGCTGGGATTAAAACTTATGCCTCTTGACTCTCAGACCAATACTCTTGCCTTATGCTTACCATGCTGTCTTCTGTACATCATAGCTTAAGAATGAGCAGTCTGTTGAGGCACATTTGAATTTAGGAGGCAAAAGGCCCATACTTGGAATTAAATATTAATGTCTTCAGAGAATTTAAGCCACATTCCTATAGCAAGGATTAACTAGATAATAGATAATTAGAATTAGTATGTTTACATACATACACTTTACTGTTTCAGTCAAGAGCCACTGAGGCTGTGAGACATTCAGAAGATTAAACTGACATACACCGCTCTCATCTCTTTCCAAGAGTGACTTGTGTTCCTTTCCTTACAGGGTTCATGAAGAGAAGTAGCAAGAAAAAAAAAATAGGCTCCATTTCTTTGACCCCTTTGAAGCTTGTTTCTGGTTGGGTCTGCCTTTTCTTTAGGATCTCTAGAAGCTTCGATGTCCTTCATGGCTTCCAAAGTAGCATTTTATTAGGCTATCTTTTTTCTCCATATTCTTAAAGGAAAAGCATAAAATTGTAGATGGACCTCTAATTATATTTTGTCTTTCCAGGGGAGAGCAAATATTGTTCTAATGATATTGTATTAGTCTATTCTCATGCTGCTGATAAAGACATACCCGAACTGGGTATGTTACATGTGGCTGGGGAGGCCTCACAATCATGGCAGAAGGTGAAAGGCCTGGCTTACATGGCGGCAGGCAAGAGAGAATGAGAGCCAAATGAAAGGGGAAACCCCTTATAAAACCGTCAGATCTCGTGAGACTTATTCACTACCACGAGAACGTTATAGGGGAAATGGCCCCCATGATTCAATTATTTCTCACCGGGGCCCTCCCACAAAATGTGGGAATCATGGGAGCTAAAATTCAAGATGAGATTTGGGTGGGGGTGCAGCCAAACCATATCAGATGTATTATAATTATAGGCTGCTTTGTACAAATTTATAGCATTATAGATTCTTCTAGAGCAGTGAACCTCAAATTATCAGGACCAAAGATAACTTAAAAAAAATTTCACATTCTCTACTTCGTACCATACTTCTTCTTATTTAGAAAATTGCTTGGATGAGCAATTATAAATAAAATAATGGTTCCATTTAATTATATTTAACTATTACATTTAATTATATTAATTATGTTACATTTAGTTATGATATTTAATTATATGCATCTCGTATTTAATGGGAAATAAGTTCCTCTTCTCTTCTACTGCACTTGTTTTTGTGTGGTTTACCTTTAGAGTTGCCCAAAAAACACTCGGATGGCATCTTTGAGGACTTCTAGTATTCCTGAAGTCATATTTTATCATCTTCCATGCCTAGATGGGGTAGTGGACCCTCAACACCAATGAAACCTTTGTTCTTCCATAGATTTAGGAATATGGAAATGTTATTGCAACTATCACCACATATAACCAAGTTATTTTGGTATTTTAATTAATAAACCTCATTAAGTGAGGTCCAGGGCAAGCCACCTGAGACTCCGTTTTACTCCATATTATATAGTATTGTGTTAGTGGGCTTGTTTATTATGTGTGTTGTATATGCTTGCATACATACAAAGTAGTGACTGTCCCATGACAAAACAGTTTTACTTTCCTTATTATCCAATTTCATAGTAATTCTTTTATATCCTTTTCAAACAAAGTTCTAGGTATTCTTATTTTGTGTAATAAACCAATACGCTATGTACTTTCATAAATAAATGTACTATCATAAATGAGCTTTATGTACGATCTTTTAGGCTTAATAAATGTACTATACATAAATAAATGTACTACATAAATGATCTTTATGTATGATAGTACATTATGTACTATCATACATTGATAGTACATTATGTACTATCATAAATAAGCTTAGTATAAATTAGGGGTTGGCAAACTACTGTCCTTAGACCAAATCAGGCTCATGAGCAAAATAATGAGTTTTACATTCTTAAAGTGTTGTTAAAACATAATACTAAGACTATCTGACAGAAACTTTTATGGCCTGCCAAGCCTAAAATATTTACTATCCACCTCTTCTCAGAAAAACTTCATCAACACCTGGTATAAATGAAGAAATTGATGAGAGTAGGCCATCCATGGCTTTCTTTTTTATATTGAAATGTTTTTAGAAGTCATAGAGCATACATTAAAAATATTTACACTGTATAGAATGGTTAAGTATAGAGACTATATAGGTGCTAGGCCATGAACATCAGAATGAAAATAAGAGACTCCGGCCGGGCGCGGTGGCTCAAGCCTGTAATCCCAGCACTTTGGGAGGCCGAGACGGGCGGATCATGAGGTCAGGAGGTCGAGACCATCCTGGTTAACACGGTGAAACCCCGTCTGTACCAAAAAATACAAAAAACTAGCCGGCCGAGGTGGCGGACGCCTGTAGTCCCAGCTACTCGGGAGGTGGAGGCAGGAGAATGGCGTGAACCCGGGGGGCGGAGCTTGCAGTGAGCTGAGATCCGGCCACTGCACTCCAGCCTGGGTGACAGCGCGAGACTCCGTCTCAAAAAAAAAAAAAAAAAAAAGAAAATAAGAGACTCCCCCTTCATCCCTGCAAAATTTCCTTGAATAAAGTTTAGTGCAGGACTATGCAAATAGCCGGAAGTAATCGTGAAACTTACAAAGGAAAAAGTTTTCATTGTGAATTGACTGAATTACTTAGACTGAATTTCCTTACAGGAAAATTTTTTCCTAAATATGTTCAATAGAACCTATAATTGGTTTTTCTTTGAGCTAATAGTGCCTTTTAATTTTTAGTGAACATTGTATAATGGTTATATTAAAAGTGTGGATCATGGAAATGGACAGAAATAGGTTTAAACCCACCCCTAATCACCACTGTAACCTAATTTGTCAGATCTTCTTCTATGAAATAGGGCTGATATTACCCAAATAAATTCAATATGTTGTGAAGATTATGTTAATGAGGATTAAATAGATAGAAGCATATAGAACAGTCTTGCAAAAAAGCAAGTGTTATGTAACTGTGCTTTCTCCTCTGCTCCTTCTCTTTCATTATGTTAAATTTATATTTCTGAATAGTCATGTTTTAATTTGCATTTATGGTCATTTAGAAATGAATATTTTGTGAAATTGGCTATTTAAAAATCAATATTATTTACAATATAGGAGTCCTTTTTATTCCCCAAATTTTTAGTAAATTGGTTTACATACTTTGTATGAGATCAGCAAACCAAACAACCACTACAAGGAAACCTTTTTTTTTTTTCTTAATTACATCTTTGTAGAAATCTTATTTAAAAAATAATCTTTTTAAAATAAATGGGTTGATATCAGTTGCTCATGTTACTTTCTTTCTTTTTGTTTGTTTGTTTGTTTTTTAAGAGCCTGGTTGTTGCCAATGGTGGTTTGGGTAATGGTGTGAGTAGGAACCAGCTGCTCCCGGTTTTAGAGAAATGTGGACTGGTGGATGCTCTCTTAATGCCACCTAACAAACCCTACTCATTTGCAAGGTACAAAACTACGGAAGAATCTAAGAGAGCCTATGTCACCCTCAATGGAAAAGAAGTAGTGGATGATTTAGGACAAAAGATCATTCTGTATTTGAATTTTGTGGAAAAAGGTATTATCATACAGTTATCTTTTAAAAAATGATTCTTTTGTGTGTTTTCATAGACTTAAGTTGGGAGGTTCAGTTATTGTGAAACAAAATGATGCAGGTTAGCAGCCCCTTTTACTTTAACAAACATTCTTTAAGCACCTATTTGTGCCAGGAATGGGACAAGCAGTTGACAGGACAGAGGTGAATAAGATACAACCTGCCTTTATGGAGCTGGTCCCACCAATCAACAATATATTTATTAGGCACATGGCTTATTTTGGAACCCTTCTGCCTAATTGTGTTTTTCAAAGTTTAATAATGAGGATTCGGATTACCAGTTTATTTCACCTGTCTACCCAGGAGCTTTGAATTAATCACTTAAGAATGAATTATGATCCAAATGATCATGTACCAATCTTCATATTTATAGCAGGGCACCTGTAGCTACCAAAGGTTCCTAAAACTTTATGGTGGTGCTGTCCAGTAGAACTTTCTGTGATGATAGAAATGTTCCTGTCTGTGCTGTCCAGTACAATAGCCACTGGATAGTCTGATTGAGGAACTGAATAATTCAGTTAAATAAGCACAGCTTTATATACTGGTGTACAGAATTGTACAGGAATTATTACTTCTGACCCATGGAAATGAGATGTATTGAGATGAACTTTGATTTAGACATCTAATCATATATTCATTTGCCACCTATTTAGGCAGTAAAAGAGCCCTGTTTTAGATATCCTAGGAGTGGGTAGGTGACTGCAATCTGCTCAAATTTATGTTTTTGTAAAATTAGATCCAAAGGAAAACTTTTACAGACTCTTTTAAAGATTTATTTTAGAAACCGTATTTCTCAGTGCTCATATGCATTTAATTTTGAATCTGACTTAATCTTTACACATTTTGGAAACTAGATTATCCTCATATTTTACATGTTTCTGGTCAGTTTTTGAAAACTGAATGGCTGAGGAGTAAGTTTTTTTTTTTTTTTTTTGAGACGGAGTCTTGCTCAGTCGCCCAGTCTGGAGTGCGGTGGCTCGATCTCGGCTCACTGTAAGCTCCGCCTCCCGGGTTCACGCCATTCTCCTGCCTCAGCCTCCCGAGTAGCTGGGACTACAGGCACTCACCACCACGCCCGGCTAATTTTTTTTGTGTTTTTAGTAGAGACGGGGTTTCACCGTGTTAGCCAGGATGGTCTCAATCTCCTGACCTCGTGATCCGCTCGTCTCAGCCTCCCAAAGTGCTGGGATTACAGGCGTGAGCCACCGCGCCCGGCCGAGGAGTAAGTTTTAATAAGAAAATAGTCATTGGATTTACCCCTGTCCCCCATGGTGAATATTCAATAAGAAATTGCACAAAGTAAGTTTTGGAGTGTTATTTATTTGAAATTCTTCATTAGATCCATATGTACTTTTAAGACTGTGGCAATCACATTTACAACCTTGAAAGTCATTTTTAACTGAGAACAGAATTGTGTCACAAATAGTTTATGCTTGTTTAGATATCTGCTACCAGGCAGCACTGAATAACAAATAGAAGATATATTTTTAATTCTTTTTAAAAAAACATATTTCGGAAACTAAATCCAAATTACTTAACACTGTAAATTACTTGTCTTTAAGGAATTCTTTCCAAAGTTTTCCTTATGTGATTTGAATAAATAATGTCTGGCACATAGTAGGCAATGGTATGTATTTAGCAAATGATTTACTATTCATGTTAAATGATTTACTATTCATGCACTTTTAATATGTTGTGTGCCTTTCAGCAATCTTATTTCCGAAAATGAGGATTTGAAGTTTTGTGAATTGATAAAGAGTTATTGGGCAGAATTATTTGTATATAGGAACTTTAAGTTTTGCATGTGACTATTTTAATTTGGTTTCCCATAGCACAATGGAAGGAGTTGAGGCCTCAAGCCTTACCACCAGGACTCATGGTAGTAGAAGAAATAATTTCTTCTGAGGAGGAGAAAATGCTTTTGGAAAGTGTGGACTGGACCGAAGATACAGACAATCAAAACTGTAAGTAAAGCTTTCAAAATCTGATACTTAAAAGTTTCTGCAAAACTCTTCTTCCTTTTCGCTGTCTTTCATGGTTTATTAATATTTCCTCAAAATTACTGAAACTAGCCTGGATCCAATGTTAGGCAAGTCATACCAATAATTCTTAGGAACATTAATAATAAATAGCATTTATATAGCTATCAAATTTTAATTCCAAACTGATTAATATTATCCAACATTTATATAGCTTTTATAAGCCTTTTCACTTATTTTATTCATTCCCTCCCACCTTAAGGCAAGTTTCCCTTGAGGAATTAGCAGTTCAGTACCATACTGTTATAATATAGTGAGAGCTTCCTGGAGATATTTGCAAATTGGAGTTTTTCTGA
Source organism: Macaca fascicularis (assembly GCF_037993035.2). Taxonomy (NCBI): domain Eukaryota; kingdom Metazoa; phylum Chordata; class Mammalia; order Primates; family Cercopithecidae; genus Macaca; species Macaca fascicularis. Next base: position 106,566,563 of record NC_088388.1, on the reverse strand, counting down.
CTCTTTCCAGCTCATTGGCAATGTTGTGAATGGTAGTATACATGTTTAGTTTTCAGATTGATTGGGTGAAACTCTTGAAGAGTTTGTTACAATTTTAGACTTGAAGTAACAACAAATATAAGGCAAAATGGTTAATTTTGTTAAAGACTATAATTTACCAATTAACAGAAGTTGCCATTACTAAACTAATCCTTACTCAAAAAGTTGACTGAAATATGCAAAGGAATATAATTCTTTTCCTTCTTAATTATTTACTTTGTTCTCTTCACACAGCTCAAAAATCCTTAAAACACAGAAGAGTAAAGCATTTTGGTTATGAGTTCCACTATGAGAACAACAATGTAGATAAAGATAAACCATTACCTGGAGGTAAGTAATTGCTAATACATAATAAATTCTGCCTCAAAAAATTTAATATAGTAGTAGAATATTATGGTTAGGGGATTATGTTTCGTTTGTCATTTGTAGGTAAACTTTTCAAACAGTTGATTTAAAACACTTTAACTAGATAAATTGTATAGTTTTGTTGTAAAAAAATTTCAAACTGCATAGAGCTGAAGTTCATCATTATTATCCTTATTCCCATACTGCTTCTCAGAAGTACATACTATTAACAGTTTAGTATATACTTTTCCAGTCCTTTAAAAAATGAGTTTACATTAAAATATGTACACCAATAAAAGTATCCAGTTGTTAATAAATGTAGTATTGTACGGTATTGCATATATTATATATTCCATATATTACATGTATCAACCCAACTTGTTCTTTTCCCTCCACTATGTCTTGGAAATCTTATACAGATTTTCATTTTACTAAATGATCCATAATAGCTTATTCAAATAGTTCCCTATTGATAGCTATTTAGGTTGTTTCTGGTTTTTAGCTTTCATAAATAATGCTGCTGTGAATATCTTCGTACATGCCTCTTTATGCACTGTGCAAGAGTTTCTCAAGGGAGGCTACTAAGAAGTAGAATTGTCATGTTGAAGTTTATGTTCACTAAAAAAATGTTAATCGATCAAAAAATTAGCCGGACATGGTGGCAGGTGCCTGTAGTCCCAGCTGCTCGGGAGGCTGAGGCAGGAGAATGGCATGAACCCGAGAGGCAGAGCTTGCAGTGAGCCGAGATCGCGGCACTGCACGCAAGCCTGGGCGACAGAGCGAGACTCCGTCTCAAAAAAAAAAAAAAAAATTGTTAACTGATACTGGCAAATTGCCTCCTAAAACAGCTGTACCAGCATGTTCTCACCAAATGTGTACCCATTTCCCCCTGCCCCAACAACGTGTGTTGTAAAGCTTTTAAATTTATAATTTCTTGATTACTGATAAGGTTGGTCATTTGTATTTCCTTTCCTGTGAATTCCTTTTTATATTCTTTGCCAGTTTTTTTCCAAGGAAGTGTCTAATTGATTAAGAATTTACTGTATATTCTGGCTTTTAATCCTTTGATATAATTGATGTAATTCTTTGTTGGAGTTAAATTTATCTTTATTTTAATGACTTTGGTCTTACTTAATGCTTTTCTTCCATCATGAAACAACATTTATGACTCCAATAAAAGTAAGTTAGTTCCACTTTGGAAGGTGTGTTTTTTTAAGGGAAATAACTTAAAATAATTAAATTTAAAATAAATGGTATAATTTAAAATATAATTTAAAATAAAAAAAGTGGACAATTTCAATATATGGTGTATTTTTATAATTTTATTGCTGTTTTATAAAATACCAAAATTGTTGTGAGAATTGTTCTTTTAAACTTTTTATCTAAAAAAAAATCAAATAACTTTAAAAGATTCTTAAATTTTTTTTATTTTGTAATTTTGTTTTCCTTGTGGGTTTATTATGTTAATGGACCTGACTGCTAAATTAAAAGCTCAGTGATTTTTATCACAGTGATTTTTAAAATTCTTGAGTAAAACAAGCAAAGTAACTATTTTAATGTTTTATCTTTATGATTACTAACTTTAGGTCTTCCTGACATTTGTGATAGCTTTTTGGAGAAATGGTTGAGGGAAGGTTACATTAAACATAAACCTGATCAAATGACCATAAATCAGTATGAACCTGGGCAAGGTGAGTATATCTTGTTTAAACATTTTAGTTACATATTTTGGAACTGAGTAGATGATGTAATTCTCTAAGAGCAAATATATTATTATTATTATTATTTTTCTTTTTTTTGAGATGGAGTTTCGCTCTTGTTGCTCATGCTGGAGTGCAGTGGTGCGGTCTCGGCTCACTGCAACCTCTGCCTCCAGGGTTCAAGTGATTCTCTTGCCTCAGCTTCCCAAGTAGCTGGGATTACAGGTGCCCAGCAACACGCCCAGCTAATTTTTTGTATTTTTGTAGAGATGGAGTTTCATCATGTTGGTCAGGCTAGTCTCAAACTCCTGACCTCAGGTGATCCACTCGCTTCGGCCTCCCAAAGTACTGGGATTACAGGCGTGAGCCACTGCTCACAGCTGAGCAAATATATTATTTTTAAGCTCAAATTAAGTCTCAGATTACCTTGCTTATGTTTGTTACTTGTGTTGACTTCAATCCTTGCAAATCTACACTTTAATCCCTTGAGGAACTTGCATTTCAAAGTGTAAACACACTGACACAAATCAGTTTGTGATTTTTTTTGTTTCCCTTTCAACATTTCCTTTAGAGAGGGAAAACATTGGTCTGAAAAACATAGGAGACGTGTGAAATAAAAAACAGGAGACATGTAATGGAAGAAACCAAATAATTTATAGATAGACAAAGGTTACTTGGTTTGGATGATCTTTCTCTTCCTAGTTATTGATTTCTTATACTTGTTAGCAGCATCTTCATCTGATATTTATAGTAATCAAATGATTTTAAGGATTTTATTTTTTACTTTTTTTGGCTTAAACAACAGAAATTTGTTTTCACAGTGTAGAGGCTGGAAGTTCAAGATCAAGGTGCCGGTTGATTGGGTTCCTGGTGAGGGCTCCCTTCCTGGCTTGTCATCGGCCACCTTCTCTCATTGTCCTCACATGTCCTTTTCTCTGTGTGTGCATGTGCATGGAGAGAGAGCTTCCACTTGTAAGATTAGGACCCCACCCACACTTAAGACCTCTTTAATTGTAAGAGTTTTATTAACGGCAGGAGTTACGGAGTTTTGTTTTCTTTTCTACATTTATTACAACGAAAACTGATGGCTTTAATTTGTAGCCAAGTGGATTTGTGACTACTGCACCTCTGAATTAGAGAGACATGCTGACCTTGTCCCTGGCACAGCAAGACAACTGGAGCTGAAGCAGAGGCCGCTCCTGTAGAGCACAGAGGCTGGGGCCACTCTTAAAGACGCAGAGGCCTATAGGATGAAACGGGAAGGAGCATGTGTTAGCTTCTCCAAACCGGCGGGCTCTGAAAATGAGAGGGAAGGGCTGAGCCAAGTGAGCTTGACCCCAGATTAACCAGTCAGCCAGGGCATTTCTTCTTTACCTGTCTTACCTAGCTGTCTTTCCCTTGGCTTGTAAGCTCTTTGAGGACAGGGACCCTCTTACTAGCTTTGTATACCCTCACTGTGTAGCAACATTTCTTTTACTTAAGAGGTGTGCAATTAATGTAAATTGACAGATCGATGGAGAAGTCCATATCGTAATTATTGATATGCCTAGTCTTTATACCTGATTATTGCTTTTGTTCTGCAAGTACTTGGGAATCCAGTGTTTGAGGGTAAAAATGACTTTTGTATTTTTCTTTCACATTTTCCTCTTGGGCTGAAATTGGGTTAAGTGTCCTAGTTAATCAGTGATTCCTGAGCCTTAATTTTAGATCAAACCCCAATGGCACTTTAACTTGAAGTTAAGATATTTTTAGTTTATATTTATTTTAATATATTTTAGTCACATTCACCCTAAATGCTTCCTTTTAACCAAAATTATAGTACCTTCCTGATTACCAAGCAATATTGTCACCATAATAGCATAAGGCTATATTTACAGCCATCTTAAATCTACTAAAAGGAAAAATGAAGTGACGTGTTGTCCTGTTTTCCATCTCAGGAATTCCCGCTCATATTGACACACATTCTGCTTTTGAGGATGAGATCGTTTCTCTCAGTTTGGGGTCAGAGGTAAATGGTCATTTTTATTAGCTATCATCATATATCTTACCTTGTACAATGCCCTTTTCAAAGATCATCCACATTCTTAATGAATTAGGAGTTAAAAATGAAAAATAAGAGCACCATTAGCACTTTGGTTTCTTTTGAATGTCTTCGTCTTTTAAATGTCGAAATTTTTTTCTGTCACCTCATCAGATGCCAGGAAAACAGCTTGAAATTTAATTTTTTACAGGAAACTTTTAGCAGTTAAATAAGATCTAGACTTTCCTTGGTGCAGTGTGGCCCATTTTTGACCTACTGGTGCAGCATTGCCATCTAGTGGCAAAAGATAGTAGCTTCATGCCATAGAAAAAGGAAACAAATTAAAATGTGTATTCCGAGTTTTGGTGAACTTTTTCCATATATTACCTGATTCAATCCCTTCAAAAACTCTGAGCAGTAGAGGGTAATATCTTCATTTTTATAGATGAAGAATAAGAGGTTCATGTTTATTCATTGATTTGTTTCTGAAGCTGCACTTTGCTTGAGCCACTAAAAGAAAATATTACATGTGAAGTAATCCACGCAACCTACAGGCAGATTTTTGGATAGAAATCAGAATTTTAGGTTGGGTGTGGTGGCTTATGCCTGTAATCCCAGCACTTTGGGAGGCTGAGACGAGCGAATCACGAGGTCAGGAGATCGAGACCATCGTTGCTAACACGGTGAAACCCCGTCTCTACTAAAAATAAAAAAAAAATTAGCTGGGTGTGGTGGTGTGCGCCTGTAGTCCCAGCTACTCAGGAGGCTGAGGCAGGAGAATCACTTGAACCTGGGAGGCGGAGGTTGCAGTGAGCCGAGACTGCGCCACTGCACTCCAGCCTGGGCAACAGAGTGAGACTCTGACTCAAAAAAAAAATTGAAAATCAGAGTTTTAAATCTACCAGAGTCCTTAAAACATGAGGTCATCTAATCTAACTAGAGGCTATATCAAATTCTGATCTTGTTCCTGGAGACAAAAACTATTCATTTTTGTTTTCCCATATTTGTATAGTTTCCATCATTAGATCTTCAGTGTTTTGGCCTCTTAACCTTTCCTGAGCTTGTGTAGTCATGTTGATACTGTGACTTGACAATTAGTGGTGTTTGATATGACAGAACCATCTTATTAACTATGTGTGTAGATTCTTAATACAGGCGCTTTAAAAAATAATGAGATCGGGGAGGAAAAAGCACTCTTCTCTCTCTGGTTTCTTTTTTGTTTTTACCTCCTATCCTTGCTTCTAGCTTTAGGGACCAGTAAAGGACATCTTCACGTTTTCCTTCCAACTGTGTAGCCAACTGAGAAATGAGACAAAAGATAATTGGAGATTAGCGTATTAACTTTACTACTGAGAAAACTGATGGCAGAACATGACTTTAGATCTGTAGCCAAGTGAACTTGTTAATACTACACCTCTGAATTAAGGAGACATACTGACCTTGTCACTGGCATAGCTGGACAACTGGAGACCTTCCCCATGGAGGCAGAGGCTGTTCCTATAACAGGACACGAAGGAGCTCCTCTAACAGGATATGTGTTAGCTCATATGCTGTGTTAGCTCATAACCAGCTGGCCCTGAAAACGAGAGGAAAGGGCTGAGCCACGTGAGCTTGGCTTCAGGGTAACCAATAAGCAAAGGCGTTCCCTGGAGAGTTGTCAGTGAAGGGGTGGGAAAAAACTAGGAGTGTTTCTACTTTTTATTCCTAGGGAAGTTCCCTCCCTTCCCAGGGAGATGTGACAAATGAGGACTCAATATCCCCCCCAATGCCCTAGAAGATCATTGCACAGTTTTTAATTAGAAATTGTGGAGAAGGGAAAATTTGCCCTTTAGTTGAACTGAAAATCTGCTGCATTCATTATCTCTATTTGATGTCTCTGGAGGCATATAATTTTCAGCTGCCAATTTGAATGACTTTTGGTTAAAGCCATCTTTGTAATGGCTGGAAAGTGTGCATAAGTTATGACAGGAACAGTAGATTTTCTTTTAAAAGATACCTTTGAGGGTAAGTGAATTGTAATTTTGAAAAAAAAGTTTATTTGTATGATTACTTGAACATATTCTTCTTAAAGCTCTTATAATTTTAAGTTTATAATGTTTGTTTCAGCTTGTAATACTATTTAAAACAGTCTACTAAATTGGGGCCTTTATTTCATCTATAAAATGGGATTAATAATATTTCTTTCCTGGCTGAAGGATTGTGATAGAAATAAAATGAGGTAATGTATGTGAAAGTGTTTTTCAAACTCAGAGCAGTTCATGCATGTAAAGGCTCCTTGAGGTGTATCTGCTCTAGGGCTCCTTACTTAAAGCCTTCACTTCTGTAACAGGAGGAAGCTCATGTTCCCATGGCCTAGAAGTAGGATTTCAAGTGGTCATGAAAGAGATGACTTTCCACTCTTGCAACTTGTTCCGTTCTGTTTTATTTATTGATTGATGATGTGTAATTACTCAAATTTTCTCCTAGCACCTTGCTCCACACCTAGAATCTGAGTACTATACCTTCGGCCCTATTTCTTTATTTTCTCATGTTTGACATCCTCAGTTGTTTTAAGAACTTTCCTGTAATGCCTATCGTAGCTTCCATTTCATTGTAATAATTTTGTCAGTGGCATTATTGTTTTGGTTTTTTGTAATGCTTTTTTTGTTTTGTTTGACTTAAATATAATATCAAAGACTCAGCAAAAGTCATTGATGTTATATTTAATTCTTTACTTTCTCTCTTTCCCAGGAAATTTCTAAGATCTCTTTCAACTCTTAAATGTTCCAACTCATGGTGTTCCTGTGAGGTATTCTTAACTTTAATATAAGTCTTAAATGCTTTATATTTATGACTACTGGAGCATATTCTTAAAATTCTTATAGTATGTCTAAAAATAGTGTACATTTTATATTAAGCAAAAACAGTCTTGATTTTTTTCAAACATATTAATTTTCCCTCTACAACTAAGTTGTGATTTTCTTTAAGGCTTTTGTACCTTTGAAATATGTGTGATATGTGTATAAGTGAGGATGATTTTAGCTGCAAATAATAACAGAAAACCCAAATAAAAATGATTACGCAGCAAAACAAGTTAATATCTCATATAACAAGATGTCTCGAGGAAGGCTGGTTCCAAAAGTTTCAACTTGTTGGCCCAGGTCAGTGATTTCATCAAGGAACCAACCAGTTTCTTTCCATCTCAAATACTAACTGCTCCCCTAACTAAGGATGAGCTTAGGGAAATATCCAAGGAGTAGGCTGCATCAGGATATATAATAATAACGTACACCTGTGAAGTCTACTAGGCTTTTGTTTTTAGGTAATCCCTCACTGATACATTTGTCCTGCTGTAAATTGCAGCCTGCCTTTGCTGGCCAGGCATGTTTTGAGAGATGCCCTTTCTATAACCTTTTATGATAATAAACTAGTAATGTTGTTGCGTAGATACTCAGTTCACCAAGTACCATAAGAGTTGGTCAACTGACAATGAAAATAACTACTTAATGCGCATCTCCCTAAAACCAGTACCTAACTTCTATTATAAATAAGAAAGAGAACTTTTGATTAGGACTTACCTGGGAAAATGAAACTAAAATTTATGAAGATGTTTTTAGAGAAAAATTTTATTTAACAATTTTTAGATTATATTACAACTATGTACTAATGTTTTAGAACAAAGAATGAGTCACATGAACTTTATTTTTGGTATTTTTTTTCTGATAAAGTATGATAGCAAGATAAAAATTCCTTTATTTGACTTTTATAGCTTGATTATATAGAGTGCATCATTGTTGTGTTGTTTGCATTATTTTTCTCTTCGTTGTGAAAGTACTGACTCTCCCAGATTTTCAAATGTTTAATGGATTTGCATGTGATTTAAATGGCTCTCTGACATCCCTTTTATCAACTTTGGGAAGTCCCTCTTTTGTGAGAATTGCAATTTCAATTAGTTTTGTATTTGAATTACACTGGCTAATATTTATATAATCAGCATTCACTGAAAGACTGACCAAAGGGATTACCATAATGGGCAGAGATAGCTGCTAATATTGAAGAGAGAGAGAGAGATTTGGGCAAGTACTAATTTTATGGAAGTCTGTTTATCAGTAAATATTTCTTATTATGATGACTTTTGCAACTCGGTGGATGGGGATAGTTGGATAGTTGGGTAGTAAAGACCCCATCTGCTGAATGTTTGCTATAGAGGGCCACATCTTTCAAGTATATTTCCTGCTCTCTTTCCAGGCTCTTGCTATCAGCAAATACCTATTGAGTCCTGCCTGATCTCCTGTGATAGGGTACTGAGTAAAAATTATTTATGCAGTATCTTGAAATACCTAGCTGAATGGGTTTTTTTAGTCATTGTTTTTTGTTTTGTATTCTCAGTCTGGTCAATCAGAATGACTCACAGGGTACGTCTGTTCTAAGAGTTTCTTGTTTTAATGGACAAATGTTTCATTATTTTCTGATCTTTAGCACAAACTGGAAAAAACACCCAGACATTTTCTTTATACCACTTAAAACAACAATACTGTCTGGACCGCAGACATACTGGCTTCATCTCCAACCTCAAATTCAGCCCTCAATATTTGCCTATATAAGCAATGTTTACAGCCTCAGAAGCCAAACAATCTCTTCTTTTAGTTTTTATCTTGATTCCAGGCCCCACACTTTATTCTTATCTGAGAGTCCTTGGAATATTTACATTTCCTGAAGTTCTGAAAAATGGATTGTCTCTGCTGTGTAGCTCCTCACTCCTTTCTCTCATTCTTTATAGCTTATTTGTGAATTTTTTACTCTGTCTCTGTAGTGCCCTTAGCAGTAAAAAGAGTGATCTGCCATCCTGGTGGGTGTATATTTCTCCATCTTTGTGTTTGTGTGTGTGTGTGTGGTTTGTATCTAAAGCCATGGTGACTTTTGTATGGCTGTACATGTATTTTGATGTAGATGTGGAAAAAGAGCGTAACTCTCACATGGGTTCTTTAGTTGCGTTATAGTATAATTAAAGCGGCATTGGGCCAATCTTCATTTTTCCTTTTATCCTACGGGTCTCTAACATTCAAAACTTCTGGAGTAGACAAGTAGATCTGCTGGTTTGTAGGCCAGAAATAAATAAATGCTCTGCCTTGTTTGATCATGTCACTTTTTATACATTGAATTCTATTTTTCACTTTTAAGCACTTTCCTTCAGAACTTATGTTCTGAAGATTCAATTATTTTTGTGTTTATGTTTCAGGATCTTTTGGAAGTCAGCATTCTCTTTTGCATAAACTGGGCAAAAAAGACTCAGTGCTGACAGTTCTTAACATGCACTCTTTATCTTTTTTCTGTGGAGTAGGAACTCCTTTATTCAAGCCCCTTCAATAAGGGTAATGGCAAAGAAATATACCTGTTTCAGCCAACAGGCTGCTAACAAAGTCTGTTTCATGGCATGACATCATAAAATAGAACATGCTGCTGTATTTGGAGACTTTGGAGTACCGATTCTTCCATCTTTTCAGTTAGAACGATGTGCATTTACTGTGTAGCAAGAAACAGCATTATATCACTCCATCTAGATTGTAGAACTGGAATAAAATTTAGAAACATCAATGGAGTTCAGAAAACTACAGTAGAAGCCTGCTTAGGTGATATAGTTGAAACTACCAGTCGGCTGCACTTAAATTAGAGAATAGTAATAATAAAAGACACATACATACTGCAGCCGTTTTAACTTAACACATATAAATTCACTCATCAATATTTTGTTGTCAGGCCAAGGTCTTTGCTTCTGTGAGGGGCCACAGTGTGCTTTGTCTTTCCAGTTTCATTTCTTTAAAGTGAAGCAAACGTTTAAAGACGTGAAACCATCTGATTGTGGGGTTTTACATTTGATGTTTTTATTTCCAATATTTTGTAATCCAATTTTCACATTTGTTGGAACATTATATTTATTTTTTGCCTTTATTGAGTCATTCTACAATATTCAACTTGGCTTCTATGGAAAAATGCTGTCTTTTCTCACTTAATTTTCATTCATTTATGTAATATTAAATTAAGTTAAATAATTATAATGATAAGGGTAACCGGCACAGTGATTTGGGAACATACACAATTTGACTTGTTAAGCGTATAGCTCTACTGGTGAGAATAGAAGTGCGTGAACATATTGGAGAGTTGTCTGTCATCAACAAATATTCCGGGCATGGGTACACATTATAGAAGGAATGGAGCATGTTGGTTGGTTAAATGGATGTTGGTTAAAAGAACTTTTACTTATATGACCAGCATTGTCCTGTGCATTCTAGGGGATGCAGAAATACTTTCAACCTTGATTTTTTTTCCCCTCAGATATTAGCCCTGAATATCTAACAGTCTTTTCTTTCTTTTTTTTTTTTTTGAGTTGAAGTCTCACTCTGTTGTCCAGGCTGGAGTGCGGTGGCGCGATCTTGGCTCACTGCAACCTCTGCCTCAGAGTTCAAGCAATTCTCTGCCTCAGCCTTCTGAGCAGCTGGGATTACAGGTGCCCGCCACCGTGCCTGGCTAATTTTTTTATTTTTAATAGAGACAGGGTTTCACCATCTTGGCCGGGCTGGTCTTGAACTCTTGACCTTGTGACCCACCTGCCTCGGCTTATATCTAACGTTCTAAAAGGGATTTCAACTTGTCTAAATCAAAGCTCATCATCTTTGTTTTCAGCCATTCACCGCCCACTGTCATTCTCCTATACAGAAAAAAATCTTTGCCCTTTCTGGGTTTCCTGCTCTGGTTAATGAGCCCACTGTCATTAGAACATTCAGAACATGGCAAATATTCCTTTTTTTTTTTTTTGAGACAGGGTCTTGCTCTGTTGCCCAGGCTGGAGTGCAGTGGTGCGCTCATGGCTCACTGCAGCCTCGACCTCCCAGGCTCAAACGACCCTCCCACCCTAGCCATCCTAGTGGCAGGGACTGCAGGCGCGAGCTACCATGCCCAGCTAATTTTTGTATTTTTTGTAGAGACGGGGTTTCGCCATGTTGCCCAAGCTGGTCTTGAATTCCTGGGCTCAAGCAGTCTGCCCTACCTTGGCCTCCCAAGGTGTTGGGATTACAGGCATGAGCCACTGCACCTGGCTGTTGTCAAATATTCTTGACATGTATTTCTAGGATTATAAATTCTGCTTTTAAGTACTGCTTTATTGCATCCCATGTTTTCTGTTAAAAACTGCTTTGTGGAGATGTAATTGATGTACCAAGGGCTGCACATAATAAATGCTCATGAAGCCTTCACCACACTCAAGATGATGAACATACCCATTATTCCCACAAGTTTCCTCATGCACTAAGTTTTCCTCATGCACTAAAGATTTCATTTAACTTTTTTGTGGCTTATGTTATTGTTCTTGTTACATTTGAGGGTGACTGTTGTTTATTTCTCTGGATTCTTTTAAGATTTTTTTTCTTTTACCTTTTGTTTTATTTTTATGATCCTGCTTATTCTGCTTATTTTGATGGGCTTGTTTATTCTGCTTGGGAATTACCAGGTTTCTTGAATCTGTAGATTGAGTTTTTCCATCAGTTTTGGAAACTGCTTAGTCATTGCCTCTGTAGATTTTGCCCTTGCCCCATTCTTTCTTCATTTACCTTTTTTTCTACATTTTTTATTTTACTTATCCTGTCTTCTGTGTTTTCTGTCTTTTGTCTCTCCATGCTTTATTCCAAATAGTTTCTTCTGTCACTAGTTCTTTATTTTGCTGTGTTGATGTGCTGTTAAGCTCATTCATTGATATCCTAATTTCAGTTATGGCATTTTTCTGTTTTAGAATGCCTGGTTTTTCTTTATATCTACAGGGTCTCTTTTTTTTTTTTTTTATCATTTCTGTTCCCTGCTGAAATGTTCAAGCTTAGCATTTATATCTTTAAACATGGCAAGCATCTTTGTTTTATAGCCTATTTCTGATATTTGAGTATTTGAGGTCCCCGTGATTTTTTTTTTCTGTTTCCCCTACTAGGTTGTCTTTTTCCAGAGCAGGTACTATGTCTTATTCTGATTCAGAATGTCTGATATGAAGGCTGGCTTTCTATATTTATAGAAAGCTCACAGGTGATTGTGTTATATAGCTAGGATTTTATACCATTGAGTTAGAAAATGCTGACATGCTAAAGCTGTATAGTATCAACTCTAAGGGCAGTGGGACTTTAGGTTTATTCTTTAAGACAAAGGATAAATAGAAATGAATATAGGCCCCCACTGGCAGTTCTAATTATCATTCAATTAAATATTCCGGTGCAATACTAGAAACTGAAGAAGTTAAAGGCTATGTGTATTAGTTTCAGATCCTGGCATGTTTGTACCAGGGCTGAATTAAACACTGGACTAGTTGGGGGACTTGGGTTTTAGCTTATCCCAATTTAACTTTTAATTGACCATGGAGAAAATTTTGGTGCTTTCTGTTTTAAATTGAAGTCAACATGTATTACTTGCATTTTGATTGTCATCGGGAGTTGATATGCAGTTAGTAATATGAATAGTAGCTGCTATGACTTCTACTCCTTTGACCATCAGCACTACCATTACCATGATCATTACTGCCAATAGCCAACTATTCTATGCTAGAGACTGTGGCAGATGCTATATTAAGTGAACTTTTCCTCATGGGGAGCAATCTAGGGCCTCAGGAATAGATATACCCGTGACTGTTGTTCTTGTTACTCTAGCTGTCTCATTTTGGTTCTTTGTGAATCTGATGGTTTATTTTGCTTAAGGAGGAAAGCCCAGAGAACAAACAAATAGAATTTAGAAAGTCTTCTGTCCAAATATAAAATATACACCACCCTATTTGTAAAAATACATTATTTATGATGAATTCATTCATTCATTCAAAAATATTTGTTGAATATCATGTACTAGACAGACCCTAACAAGTAAACAAAGATACAATTTAAAATATTTTTAAGCTAAAATATTTTATTACCTCTATAACCTTTTCATATATAAAGTAAAACTTAATGTTATTGAGGTGGTTTGTGAACCCATTTTTGAATGGTGGTGGATTTCACTTCACGGTTCCTGCAAACAGATGAAGCCATGGTGCGATAAGTGAGAACTCAAAGCAAGTGGTCTCAGCGCAAACACATCAACATAAGCATATTATTTGTTAGGCATTTAAGGTAAGCATTTATAATATTGAATATACAATGATGGTTAAAGTGTCTCCAATTTAGTATTTTCTTTTTTAGCTTATTTTCCAGTTATGCAACATATATTTTGTTCTCTATTGTGCCATTTGACGGTGTGTCTAGATCATTAGCTAAAAAGATGCCTTTTATTTTTATTTTACATTACACTTGAGCTTAGCTAGACAAAACAGTTCAAAGCCATTTGTTTTTGGGGGTGAAGAGGAAGAGAGGGCAGAATCTATTTGTTCAGCAGCTGAGACCTAGTTTTGGAGGTCAGAGTTGTATTTGAAAGGTGGAAGTTGCTGACTTTTGCTATACAGTAGATCTTTTTGTGGTGTTTTCTTTTTAAATTTTTGCTGGATCTAATTTTGCCTATTTCACATATGCAGTACTGCAGGCACATTTCCAGATGTAAACCCTAAATGTGTGCATGGTACCTGATCAACTAGGAAAGTTTCTACACCAGAAGCGTCAAATGATGTTCTGCCTCTCATTTTCTCTCAGTAGCAATGAGAAATAAGTGCCTTTGGACCACAGTGGTATTTAGCTGCTGCCCGTAACACTTCAGCGCCCACTCTTTGATGCCATAGGGCACCATCCTGTGCAGTTTTTCTCCTCGCATGACCAGGTTATTGAGGCTTGTACTTTATGAAATTGCTGCTGGCTGCAGGACAAGGGAATAGAACTTGTTTTCTTTTAGTCACTTTCAAATGGGAAGTCCTGTACGTTGGTTACAGGGTTACAGAATGTGTTGGTGACATTGCCACTTTTCCTTCGAGTTTCATAAGACTTTGTAATTTGGGGATTCTAACTTTCAAGAAATTTAGCCAATGGATTTAAGTCTCCTGTGTGTGGGCGTTGTTTTCCATTTTTGCTTTTTGTTGTTGTTTTTTAAACATCCCTTACCAGTAGGAATCAGGGAAGGGAAACAGGTTTGTGGTGGGCCTTGATTTTTTTTTTTTTTAAGGCAGAGTCTCCCTCTGTTGCCCAGGCTGGAGTGCAATGGCGCAATCTTGGCTCACTGCAACTTTCACTTCCTGGGTTCAAGCGATTCTCTTGCCTCAGCCTCCTAAGCAGCTGGGACAAGCACCTGCCACCACGTCCGGCTGTTTTTTGTATTTTTAGTAGAGATGGGGTTTCACCGTGTTGGCCAGACTCCTGACCTCAAGTAATCTGCCTGCCTTGGCCTCCCAAGTGCTGGGATTACAGTCGTGAGCCACTGCGCCCAGCCAGTGGGCCTTCATTTTAACCTGTTCTAAAGGAGCAGGCCATATGGCATAGGTAGAAGGTTTAAAGGTCACTAGCATCAGCCATTAGTCTCCAAGGTGTCTCCAGGGCAAAATTACTGTCAATGACTCTGCCCTGGAAATACCAGCAAGCTTTTCTTCCAGTTACTCTTAGCAAAGTGTACTTCTGGGGATATCACTTTTTGTGGAATTTCCTCTTTGCTATTTAAAATAAAAAGCAAACTCTTATTTCATTTGGGTCAAACGAAATTGTTAGCACAACTATAAAATATTTGTGTTTGGTAGACTATGTGAAACAGGTGGACTTTCAGCTATGAAATATTTTCTCTAGTTAAATATAGTAAGTTCTATCCTCTTAGCTTTTATCATTCTCTATGAATCACACATCGTTTTTCACATCATATTGTCGCTTGTCCAGATATTCTTTTGGGATTTCTCTAAAAGGGTTAATGATCTCGGCCTCTTTCTAACCATTAAGGATCAGGATTAAATTTGTCTTCTTTCTCAGAAGTATTCTCAGTAGCAATATATTCTTCTTTATCCTATTTAGGCAACATGGAAATCTGTTTATTCCTTCATGTGCTTTTCTGTTATGAATGTTAACTTTTCTTGGTTGATAGATTGATAACTGTGTCTGGCATTTTTGTTCTGTTGTATTTTGGGTATGTGAAAGTTGTATAAGATGAGAATGTCTAAGGTTTTTGTTTGCTTAGGACTGAACATTATCCTCGGTCATGCCCTGTAAGCTTGCTGGGCACTAGATCTTTATTGACTCTGCCATCTCAGAAAATAGAGAAAATAGGTAAAAACAAAAAGAATAATTGGAAAAGCTCCTGTGGAGCACAATTTTCACATGGCAGAATGATTCAGCAGTTTCAGGGGAACTTTATTGATTGAACAGTTTTTTAAAGTCTTTTTATTTTGTGGTATTTTAACAAGCATTTAGTTAAAGTACAGATACTTTAAATGTGATGATACTGAAAATACTTTATTTTGATGATGGAATGTGGTAAGAAAAATTTAATTTTCATAGGAAGCTACATTTAATTTTATAAGTAAAATTATATCTAAATTTAAAAAAACTATACTGTCAAATTATATGCCAAAATAAATTTCAGAGATATAAAGGCTAAAATGTGCCAGAAAATTTGTAAAAAAATAGGAGAGAATATTTATCTGTTCAAGATGGGGGCTTTGTAAGCATATGAGGAAATTGTGTTTTTGTGTTTTGTAGTCATAAAATTGATTGACAACATTTAAAAAATGCAGACCTTCCAAGGCCGGCTATTTAAATTGTGGGGCCCAGGTCCAAATGAAAATGTCGACTCCTTATTCAGAACATAGGAAAATGGACCAGAAAGGCACTAAAGTATAAAGCTTTTCCTTCTGTGGTCTTTCTCATCTCGTCAAAGTGATTTGTGTTTTCTATTTAGTGCCATCAGTGTAAATAAATCTAAATTTTGATTTATTGGCATGAATTTTACTATTTTTCTTCATGCAATGGCATGCATTTTACTAGTTTTAAATGCAAATGTAAGAACATCTAACTTGTGTGGAATCACCAATTTTTTTTTTTTTGTCTTCAACTTTTATTTTAAGTTCGGGGTACATGTGCAGGATACGCAGGTTTGTTACATAGGTAAACATGTGCCATGGTGCTTTGCTGCACAGATCATCCCATCACATAGGTATTAAGCCCAGCATCAATTAACTATTCTTCCTGATGCTCTCCCTTCCTCCACCACCCCCCTCCAACAGGCTCCAGTGTGTGATGTTCCCCTCAATGTGTCCATGTGTTATGATCATTCAGGTACCGCTTATAAGTGAGAACACGTGGTATTTGGTTTTCTGTTCCTGTGTTAGTTTGCTGAAGATAATGGCTTCCAACTCCATCTGTGTCCCTGCAAAGGACATGATCTCATTCCTTTTTATGGCTGCATAGTATTCCATGCTGGTGTATATGTACCACATTTTCTTGTTCTAGTTTATCATTGATGGGCATTTACATTGATTCCATGTCTTTGCTATTGGGAATCACCAAACTTAAACAATTTGTATTTTGTACTTGTACATTCATTTGTGATCATTTTTACCAGAATAGTGGAAACACTGCACAAAACTAACTCAACAATAGCCATTTTTGTTTCACTTCTTGATTTGAGCACCTTCTGCTAACATTGTCTATCTTCTGTTTGCTGAGTAAGGAAGGACTGGAAGGAAATGGAATTATGAATTTTGAGGAGTCTGGCTCCAGGCTGAAACCCCATGTGATTTTTCAGGCCTCACCATAGGCAATGACAAAGGCTTTACCTGGTGGCCTCATGGCGGGAAGCTGCCCTCCCCATAGTAGACTTGATGCACAGCCAATGCATTACAGTCTAAGTGAAGTTGTAATGAAGGGGTCAAACCTCCCTGGCTGGTCATGCTCTTATGCCTATTTGCATTCCTAGCCCAGACACCTTCATTCCTCGATCTCTTTATCTGAGGTCTTTGGCTGAGGTCCTCTTCAGGCACCTCTGCCAAGGCCTTTTTGTGGAGGAAGGAGTTGGAAACCTCAACGATACCTTCCTTAGTCTGACTTAGTACTAGCTACTTTTCAATTCCTAGTCCTTCCCCCTCACCCTTCCCTGACCGCTGAGTTTATAACACTGCCGGAACCTTTCATTTGGGGCCCCCTCAGCAGTGAGACAATCCCCACATTCACGACGATCCACCTCACCCTCAAGTCATGCAGTGTACAGTGGAGAAAAATGGGGCTGGGGGGAGTTGGTGCTTCCTCAGGTTTTAAACCTTTGTTTATACTATTATATCACAATAAGTGATCAACTTTCATTTTTGGCTTGTTGCATTGATCCACTACTCTGAGCTCTTTCTTTCAGCCTTCAGGTTGTCCTGTCGTTATGGGTTCTTCTACATTATCATTTTCACTGTTAAGCAGTTGGCTAACATAGGGAAGTAACATGAATAAGAAGGGATATGATGGTGGGGTTCCTTGTGTTAAAAGAAAAACTTTAGACAAGTTAAATTTAATCAAGTTAATTGCACAATGAATGATTCATAAATCGGGCAGCACCCTGAACCAGAATAGATTCAGAGAGACTCCAGTGCTGCTGAGTGGTTGGAGAGAATTTACAGACAGAAAAAGTAAAGTGACATACAGAAAACGGAAGTAAGGTACAGAAACACCTGGATTAGTTACAGCTTGGTGTTTGCCTTATTTGGACATGGTTTGAACAGATGGCCACCTTTATTGTGTGAAACTCAGTGATTGGTAAAAGAGTAGGCAGCAGTCTGTTTAGACATCCAGTTAGATTACAGTTCTATGTATGAAGTATGTGTGAAGAAACATTTAGGCTGAACTTACAAGGAGGCAACTTTGGGCTAAATTTAATTTAACACTTGATTGCTTGTGTTTCTTAGAACACCATTGTCTTCTTTCTACATTTGAATCAAGTTCTGGCGGACCCTCTAGGCTGTCAGTGTACCCACTCACTCAGTGGTAGACATAAAGTGCTTACTGTGAACTCTGAGTCTCAGTGAACTCTCACACTTTATGTGTTCCTGGGACATTGTGGACGTATTACCCAAATGTGTCTCAAGGAACTGTGGACAAGCATATTGCATGTATTTCCTTGCTCAAGCCCATGCTCCATTGTTACATCAGACTTCATTTAACCCAAGTTCAAAGATAAAGTTAAGAACTTCAATCAGCAAGAAAAAAACAAACAATCCCATCAAGAAATGGATTAAGGACATGAATAGACAATTCTTAAAAGAAGATATACAACTGGCCAACAAGCATGTGAAAAAATGCTCAACATTGCTAATTATCAGGGAAATGCAAATCAAAACCACAATGCAATGCCACCTTACTCCTGGGAGAATGGCCATTAAAAACAAAAAAGATGTTAGCAGGGATGTGGTAAAAAGGGAACACTTTTACACTGTTGGTCAGAATGTAAACTAGTACAACCACTATGAAAAACAGTGTGGAGATTCTTTGAAGAACTGAAAGTAGATCTGCCAATTGATCCAGCAGCCCCACTCCCGGATATCTAACCCAGAGGAAAGGAAGTTATTATACAGAAAAGATAATTGCACGCACATGTTTATAGCAGCACCATTTGCAATTGCAAAAATGCAGAACCAGCCCAAATACCCATCAATCAACGAGTGGATAAATAAAATGTGGTATATATGGACAATAGAATACTACTCGGCCATAAAAAGAAACAAAATAATGACATTCACAGCAACCTGGATGGAATTGGAGACCATTATTCTAAGTGAAATAACTCAGAAATGGAAAACCAAACATCGTATGTTCTCACTCATAAGTGGGAGCTAAGCTATGAGGATGCAAAGGCATAAGAATGATACATTGGACTTTGGGGACTTGGGGGAAAGGGTCGGGGGTCGGTGAGGGATAAAAGACTACACATTGTGTACAATGTGCACTGCTCGGGTGACAGGTGCACTAAAATCTCAGAAATTACCACTAAAGAACTGATCCATGTAACAAAACACCCCCTGTTCCCCAAAAGCCTATTGGAAAAAAAAAAAAGATGAGGAATGGTCAGTTTGATACAGAAAAAGGAAAATATTTAGCTTATTTAGTTGTGTATTTTTCCTCCTTGAAACTTGGCTTGTATATGCCAGGACAAGTGTTTCAAAATTAATTAATATCATGTTCCTATATCTCTTGTGAGTTCTAATGACTTGTTTAAGCTGAAATTTTCCTATTTGGAAATCATTACTCTGTTGACGGGAGGGAATAAGTTTGAATTTCACAAATACATATGTATTGTGTCTTTGTAAAACATGTTGAATATTGGCCAAAAACTGTAACTTCTAGGTGGACATAGAGCTTGTCTCTCTTCACTATTGTAGCCTTTGATATCTCCCCCAATGATTAATAAATATTTGTTTAATGAATTAGAGTCTAGTCTTCTAGAATATTTTCCCATCATGATGGTTTTCATCTGGATATCTGGACATGGATTTCCTTTAAGCCACCGATAATTGTCTCTAGTAATAAATATGCTCATTATTCTTTCCTAGGTGTGGGCCTTGGCTTCTATTAAGAAAATTGAAACCTTTATAAATTGATTTAACAAGGGGCCACTGTGGTTTTCCCATTTCCCCCCAACAATTTATTATGAAATTTTTTTTTTCTTGTGAGGCGGTGTCTCACTCTGTTGCCCAGGCTGGAGTGCAGTGGCATGAACTCAGCTCACTGCAACCTCCGCCTCCCGAGTTCAAGCAATCCCCCTGCCTCAGCGTCCTGAGTAGCTAGGATTACAGGTGCCCACCACTATGCCCAGCTAATTTTTTGTATTTTTAGTAGAGACAGGGTATCTCCATGTTGGCCAGGCTGGTCTCAAACTCCTGACATCAAGTGATCTGCCCACCTCGGCCTCCCAAAGTGCTGGGATTACAGGTGTGAGCCACCACGCCCAGCCAATTATGAATATTTTCATACAGAAAAGTTGAAGAATTGTACAGTAAATACTTCTTTATCTACTACCTAGATTCTACAATTAACATTTTAATATACTTGCTTTACCAAATCTAACCATCTTCTCATCCCTCTGTCTGTTTATTGGTCCATCTTTTATGTATACATTTTAAGAAAGTTGCAAGTCTCAATACACTTCATCCCTAAAAACTTCAGAATTAATCTCTGGTGTTTCGAATGCTTTCAGGGTATGACTATATGGAATTATATGTAGACATTTGGAACAGATAACTGTTAGGAAATTAAACTCTTATCACCTTACTTTATTTTCCATACTTAGATTGGAAGGATAGGTTAGAAAGGAAGAAAACTATAGTTTACAGAGAATTTTCATGTGTATTATCTCATTTGATCCAATATTACTATTAATAGTAATAGTAGCTAACATTTATGGAATGTTTACTTTGTACCGGGTACTGTGCAGGTTTACCATTAAGGAAGGTACTATGCTAAATTCTTTTCATCCTACTTACAGTTAGTTGTCATATCTATTTTTCAAATGGATTGATTTGTTCACTTAAAAGAATAGTTTTCAGCCCTGTAGTAAGCCTTTTTAATTCATATTTGTCAGCTGCTGCTATTTTTAGACTGAAGTATTTGGTTTTTGATGGGTTCCTAGGACACAAGCATTTTCTTGGATATTTTATCCTTATAGGTTGCTATTCAGAATAATATTTGAGCATAACTTAGGAAAAGTTGCTGAAAATGTCCCTGTTTTTTTTTTTTTTATTGTCTCTTTATTAATCAGCCTCTAATCCCAGTATGTTACATTACTTTAAAGGTGCAAAATCTCATATAATCTAATGGATTATATGTGATTATTTTTATAATTGTCTATATAATTTATGTAAAATACTGTAAGAGTTGAGAAGCAGAGTGGGGTTAAATGACTTGTCCTGTGTCACGTGATTAATAAATGGAAGAGTCAGGATATTAGTGTTTCAGCTCCAAAGTCCCTGTGTTTGACCTCTACTCTGCTGTTTTCTATGGTGTATCCTGAGACCACCTGCTTCATAATTTCATGGGGTGATTATTAGATATGTAGATTTCTGAGCCTTACTCCAGACCTGCTGATTCTGAATCTCTGTGGATGAAATACCATTTTTTTTGTCATTCAGTTGATTCTCATGTACAGTAAAATTTGAGAACCACTGTGCTATGCTTTTCTACAAGCATTATTATGTTTTAATCTCTGTTAGCCTAGAAAAATAGCCAAACTCTGTTAATCATTCTTATCCTTGGAGTATATGAAACTTTGGATTGATCATTATGCTTTTATCTTTGCTTCAAGATTGTCATGGATTTTAAGCACCCAGATGGTACTGCAGTGCCAGTTATGTTGCCTCGTCGGAGTTTGCTGGTGATGACAGGAGAATCTAGATACCTTTGGACCCATGGGTATGTATTGAAATATGACAGGATTCTTTTTACTTTATGAGACTTCTCATTCTTCTGTGTCTGAGCCACAGGGACCATGCCCTGTGCCTGCAGATCGAGGCTTCTGGGTTCAAAACTCCTAGGGGCATCTGTCTAGTTTTGTTTTTGTTAAACATTACCTTTTCATTTGGAAAAAAATTTTAATTTATAGCAAACTTGCAAGCATAGTACAGTGAACTCCCTTTGCCTTTCACCTGCATTTACTAATTTTGAATATTTGGAACATTTTTTATTTCTCTCTCACATATGTTATCATTATCATTTTTACTGAATCATTTTAGAGTAAGTTATAGACATTATGGCTTACTCTTCCATGCTTCATTGTGTATTTCCTAAGAACAAGGACATTGCGTATGTCAGGGATTGGCAAGCTATGGCTAGTGGGCCACATTCAACTCTCAGGCTGTTTTTGTACAGCTCTTGAGCTGTGAATGGTTTTTACATTTTTAAAGGCTGTAAAACAAAAAAACAATGAGGAATGTTTGACAGAGACTACATGTGGCCCTCAGTGCCTAAAATATTCACTCTCTGGCCCTTTACAGAAAAAGTTGGCCAACCTCTGTTCTATAAAACCACAGTGCAGTGCTCAAATTCAGGAAATTCAACATTGATAAAATACTCTTATTGTACTCTTATACAATCCATATTCAAATATTGCTAGTTGTACGTTATAGTGCTTTAAGCATTCTTTCTGATCCAGGATTCAGTCTGTGATCCCACGTTATGTTTAAATCTTGTTAATTCTGTTTAGTCTTTTATTTGAAACAGTTTCTCAACTTTTCTTTGTTCTTAATGACGCTGACTCTTTTAAGGAGGCCAATTGTGTTGTAGAATGCCCTGCAATTTGAGTTTGTTTGATTTAATCAAAATCTAAAGAAATGAGTATGTGCTTCTGTTAGGGATACATCTTTAGCCTTTTGAGGAGAGACCATTACACTGCTGAAATATACATATATTGTCCCTTAAAATACTGCTGAGTTCTGTACTTATTAATTGTGTGCTGCTTTGGAGCTTTTAGCTGACATATTTTTATAAAAATTCAAGGAAATGAACATGTAAATGAATTTGTAACCTGTCCTAAATGTGAGCCATTAAAAAATGATAACCTGATTTTGTGCACTGGGGCTTAAATTTATGTGATTTTTTTTTCATGGCCATTAAAATATTTGCACTTAAAATGAAAAAAAAAATGATGATATGATCCGTTAATTTCAGGTCTTCTTAGAATTCTGAGAATGATGCCATTTTCTCTTCTGGGTTCAAGCATTTTTGCTATCACTAATGTTTAAACTTCTTAAGAGTAATATTATAACGACAGCAAATACAAAATTAGAAAATTACTTTTCATGTATATATTGTGAAAATATTTTAATCTGTTCTGGTGATAGTACAGGTTAATTTTCCTGAAACAACATTTGATCACATTATTGTCTTACTGAAAGCATGTTATGCTATTAAATGTTAATAGAGTTGTCTCTGGAAAGTTAGATTATAGGTAATATTTATTTTTAATCTTTGCTCTGGAATCAGAATTCTCTACAGTATTTTTAGGGAAAAAAACCTCAGTATTATTTTTGAGGCTGCCATTGATACACATTGCCTGTAATGTCACTGTGTGTGTGTGTGTGTGTGTGTGTGTGTGTGTGTGTGTGTGTGTTAGGAAGAGAGACAGATGGGGAAATGGGGGAGAGAGGGAGGGAGGGAGGCAAGGAGACCAGAGGCAAGAAAGAGAGAGAGATGTAAATGATATACCAACCATTGACATGTTATCAGAATCTTTGGGTGGAAAGGAGAATAGATTGGAAAAGCATATTTAATACACTTACCACATGGTAAGTGTATTGACTTGATAAAACTTGATAAAACTTTTTGATTTCTATGCTGAAAAACAAAAGCACTAGAAAGCATTGTAGAGGGACATGGATTGAAAAAAGTTAACACTGCCCTGTAATTTTAATTCCAGATACCTCACTCTAACTTTAATTTGTTCAAGTTCAAATTTACTATTCTAGCTGTCACACCTTAAATCAAAGGTGGAAGACCGGTAGCACAGGGGTACACTTACTAGTCAGGTATTTTCTGTTTAGCTGATGCAATAGTTGTCCACATGGTGGCAGTTTATTTTTTTCAGTTTTCTACATATAAAAATTAGGAGTTTTCACATAAAAATTTGAATTTTCAGCCTCTCTTGAAAATTGAGAGGATCTGACAACACTGAACCTTAGTATTGCTTGGCAGCAGTACTTGAAACTATGTATCACTAGCATTCTTTAGGTGGGGGCCTACTTCTCTAGTTCCCTACAGTTCCTACCCCTTTCTGTTACTCCGTGATCTAAGACTGAGCATCAGTTGTCAATTAACACTGTGCTTGTACTACTGTTTTTATCTTATTCAATGAAAATTGAATATTTCTTGAACTTATGTCTGTATTAAAAGTAGGAGACAGGGCTGGGTGCGGTGGCTCACACCTGTAATCCTAGCACTTTGGGAGGCCAAGGTGGGCGGATCACAACGTCAGGAGTTTGAGACCAGCCTGGCCAATATGGTGAAACCCCATCTCTACTAAAAATACAAAAATTAGCCGGGTATAGTGGCGTGTACCTGTAGTCCCAGCTACTTGGGAGGCTGAGGCAGGAGAATCACTTGAACCCAGGAGGCGGAGGTTGTAGTGAGCCAAGATCATATCACTGCACTCCAGCCTGGGTGACAGAGCGAGACTCAGTCTCCAAAAAAAAAAAAAAAAAAAAAGGAGACGGAAAGCTAGCCTGAATGAGAATGTATGTTTCAAGAAAAATGGCATAGAACACTGCTTTTTTGAAATGAAGATTAATCCTATGTGTTTAATGATAAACAATATATTTCTAAACAGGTTCACCTGTTTCGTTTATTTATGCCATCTGACTGGCCCCAGGAAGCATTATTTCATGAAGTTATGTGAATGCTCCTTTTAACTTATTTCTGGAGCGTTTTCCTTGTGCCAGGAATTGTTCTAAAAACTTTACATATATCAACTCATTTAATTTACACAATCATAGTGGGAAGTTTGTTCCATGGTTTTGTCCTTATTTTTGAAGGAAATTGGAGCATAAACAAGTTAAGTAACGTGTCACAAAGTTACTAAGTTAAGTAACAAAGTCACAAAGCAGTAAGTCTCAGAGCCAAGATCAGAAGCCTGGCAGTCTGGTTTCAGAATCTGTGCTCTTACCAATGATATTATGGCTAAATTTGCTTGCTCCCTTTTCTCTGAACTTACACTGTGCCTTCTAACCTTCACACCTTTGCCCGCCCTGTATCTGTTAACATATAGCTCTTTTACTTCCTTCATAATTTATCAAGCTTTCCTGACTACATAAACTTGAAATAATGTATTCCTTATCTTAACTTTTAAAGTCTATGTTGTTTCCTACTACTTTGAGATGTCTCTAATATTATATTGAACTATTATTTGAATCTATAAAACCCTTTTTATATTCTTAGTGAATATTGTCCCAATTTGATTATAATTTGAGTGCAGGGGGAAAAAGATGTTTAGCAATGTTTACGTAAATCATTACTTTAACACATGCATTACCTGTTCTTAAACATTTGAGATTGTTGGAAAAGCAGTTAGGAACTCCTTGGCCTTTGCCTAAAGTTACACTTTAGGCGAGTGAAGTAATTGATTTAAAGGGCCGTAACAGAGAATGACTTACTCTTCAAAAGAGGAATTAGTTTGCTAACAAGAGCTTCAAGATACTTATTCCTCTAAAATATATTGACTTTGTTCAATACCGTAGTTTTAATCATTTGTAGCTATTAAAACAAAAGTAATACAAATTTGGGCAATGATTGCTTTCTTTTTTTTTCCTCTAAAAAATTGCCTTTAGCATAAGCTTTTTAAAAAGAGCCATTCTCCTACCTTGTTTTATGAGGCTGGCATTAATTACCCTTGGCATCAAAACATGTGAAAGACATTAAGTAAAAGAAAATTACAAACCCACATCTCTCATAACAGAGATGAGAAAATCCATAACAGAACATTAGAAAGTCAAATCTTGCAATATATATATAAAAAGAAAATATAACCTAGCGGAGTTTATACCAGTATTTCACAGTTGGTTTAGCATTTCAGAAATCAATGTAATTCATCACATTAAAGGAATAAAGGAGAAAAGGCATAATCATCTTGATTGATGCAAAAAGTATATTTGACAAAATTTAGTACCCATTCATGATAAAAACCCAGCAAACTAGGACAAGAAGGGAACTTCAGTGCAATAAAGGGTATTTATGAAAAACCAACAGCTGACATCATACTTAATGGAATTTTATTGACGTTTTTTCCAAAGATATTGCACAAGTCAGGGATGTCCGCTCATACCTCTTCTATTTAATGTTATATTGGATATCTTAGCCAGTATTAGAAGTCAAGAAAAAGAATTAAAAATCATAAATATTTGAAAGGAAGGAGTAAAATTCTTTATTTGTAGATTACATTATTGTGGATGTAGAAAATCCTAGAGAATCTACAAAACAAGTTCCAGAACTAATAAGTGAATTTAGTGGCATACAAGGTCAATATTTAGAAATTAATTTTTAGAAGATGAAATAAAAATGTTACTTAAAATAGCATCAAGACTCATAAATATTTCCTTTCCAGTACTCAGAATTAATTTATTGGGGTGTTGTTTAAAAAGCAATTAGCCTGAGAATTCTGTTTCTTACAACAGATGGGGTGAAATATAGCAATGACAAAATGAAAGTTGAGAATTGGAATACATTATATTTTTCATTTTAGGATCAAATCCATTTTAGGTCGACATTTCTCTTTCCAGATCACCTGGCTGTTATAGTAAAGAAGTATCAACAACTTAAGTAAACAATTACAATTTTATATATTTTGCTGAGATCCTTCAGGATTAGCACATTTTCTGTGAATATGAAGCCTATTTCCATAGAGAGATAACCTTGCCTAGAGTAAATCAAGAAGATCTGAGTCCTAGGAATAAGTTTTTAAAAGGTATGTAACACATATAGACTGAAAATTCTAGGAAAATTATTGCTATCCCTAGGAAACTTAATATGGTTAATACATCAGTTGTCCCCCAAATCTATGGAGACAGTGTAATTCCAGTCAAAACTCCAGAAGGCTTTTTTTTTTTTTTGTCAAAATTGACAAACTGATTCTAAAATATATAAGGAAATGTGATTGTCAAAACAATCTTGAAACAATGTTAGGGGATTTATTCTGCTTGATTTTTAAGACTTACTATACGGCTATATAGTCAAAATAGTATTGTTGTACAGATAGACAGACAGATCAGGGTGACAGAGTATGGTCCAGAGATAACTCCACATATACAAGGTCAGTTGATTTTTGCCAAAGATACCAATGTAATTAAATGTGGAAAGGAAATTTTTCATCAGATGGTGCTGGAACAACTGAATATCCGTGTGGAAATAAAATGAACCTGAATCTATCTCATACCATTCACAAAAATTAATTTGAGGGTAGATCATAGATTTAAATGTAAAAGCAAAAACTATGAAATGGTCTAAAGAAACTTTGTAAAAAGCTATTTTTGTAAGCTTGAGGTAGCCAAAGTTTTTTTAAAGAGAGATTTCATAACACACTATTAAGAAATAATAAATTGGAACTCATCAAAATTGAAAACTTCTGCTCATCTAAAGATACCATTGAGACAATGAGAAGGCAGCCACACATGGGGAGAAAATACCTGCTATGTATTTATGCTTACATCTATATCTTTATTATTCTGTATCTAACAAGCAATTGGGCAAAAGGGTTGGACAGATCCTTCATCAAAAAATGATCTCTGAATGTCTAATAAGCACATGAAGAGATGTATAACATCATTAGTCATTAGATAAATAATAAAACTGCAATTTTATACCACATGCTACTCACTAAAATGACTAAAATTTAAAACTCAGAAAATACCAAGTGTTGGTGAGAATGTTAACCAGCCTGGAACTCTCTCATGTGTTGCTGGTTGCAGTGTAACATTGTACAACTACCTTGGACAACCAGAAGTTTCTTACCTTATCACCCACCAGTTTCACTCCTTATTACCTGTTAAAACCCACCAATTTGACTCCTAGGTATTTTCCCAAGAGTAATAAATCTATATATCCAAAAATGATATGTATAAGAATGTTCACAGAAGCTTTATTTATAATAATCCCAAACTATGGACTTGTAATTACCATGTAGTTGTTTTTAATTTTTAAAAATCCAGTCCAGTAATCTTTGTTTTTAATTGGAGTTTTTAATAATTTTACATTTAATATATTACTGATCATGAATTTAAATTTACCATCTATTTGTTTCCTCTTGGCATCAGCTGTCCTTTTTTTTTCTTTAGAATTGGTGTTAGTTAAATGTTTATTTTATTTCCCCCTGGAATAATTTGTTGTACATTCTTTTAATATTAGTGTCTTGAAGATAATTTCCTTAAATACTTTTATTTCCTTGTTTTTCCGCAATGTCTAACAATTCAGAGAATCCATTAGATATTTGTAATAAATTATTCTAGATTTTCTCTATTCACTTAACATTTTTAAAGGCCTGAAATATTTTTAATACAATGTTAAGTAAATTTTTTTGACTATTGCTTTTAGAATCACATGCAGAAAATTTGATACTGTTCAAGCATCTGAGAATCATAAAAGTGGAATTATCACCAGTGATGTTGGAGACTTAACTTTAAGCAAGAGGGGACTACGAACATCATTTACATTTAGGAAAGTGAGACAAACACCCTGTAACTGTAGTAAGTATATACTCTTATCTCTTCTGTAAAATGGAGTCAATTTAATATAAAAGTCCTTTAAGGTCCTGTCAACACCTAGGAGAGCTTTTTCTGAATCTCTCTAATTGCATTTCCTGTATTTCGCCTTGTATTGCACTTTCATGCATTTTTTTTCCTTTATCAAATATATTTATTTACTTATTATTATACTTTAAGTTCTTGGGTTCATGTGCACAACGTGCAGGTTTGTTACATATGTATACATGTGCCATGTTGGTGTAGTTTCTTTTGCTGTGCAGAAGCTCTTTAGTTTAATTAGCTCCTATTTGTCAATTTAGGCTTTCGTTGCCATTGCTTTTGGTGTTTTAGTCATGAAGTCCTTGCCCATGCCTATGTCCTGAATGGTACTGCCTAGGTTTTCCTCAAGGGTTTTTATGGTTTTAGGTCTAACATTTAAGTCTTTAATACATCTTGAATTAATTTTTGTATAAGGTGTAAGGAAGGGATCCAGTTTCAGCTTTCTATACATGGCTAGCCAGTTTTCCCAGCACCATTTTTTAAATAGGGAATCCTTTCCCAATTGCTTGTTTTTGTCAGGTTTGTCAAAGATCAGATGGTTGTAGATATGCGGTATTATTTCTGAGGGCTCTGTTCTGTTCCATTGGTCTAGATCTCTGTTTTGGTACCAGGATCATGCTGTTTTGGTTACTGTAGCCTTGTAGTATAGTTTAAAGTCAGGTAGCGTGATGCCTCCAGCTTTGTTCTTTTGACTTAGGATTGTCTTGGCAATGTGGTCTCTTTTTTGGTTCCATATGAACTTTAAAGTAGTTTTTTCCAATTCTGTGAAGAAAGTCATTGGTGGCTTAATGGAGATGGCATTGAATCTATAAATTATCTTGGGCAGTATGGCCATTTTCACGATATTGTTTCTTCCTATCCAGAGCATGGAATGTTTTTCCATTTGTTTGTGTCCTCTTTTATTTCGTTGAGCAGTGGTTTGTAGTTCTCCTTGAAGAGGTCCTTCACATCCCTTGTAAGTTGGATTCCTAGGTGTTTTATTCTCTTTGAAGCAATTGTGAATGGGAGTTCACTCATGATTTGGCTCTCTGTCTGTTATTTGTGTATAGGAATGCTTGTGATTTTTGCACATTGATTTTGTAACCTGAGACTTTGCTGAAGTTGCTTATCAGCTTAAGGAGATTTTGGGTTGAGACGATGGGGTTTTCTAAATATACAATCATGTCATCTGCAAACAGGGACAATTTGACTTCCTCTTTTCCTAATTGAATACCTTTTATTTCTTTCTCCTGCCTGATTGCCCTGGCCAGAACTTCCAACACTATGTTGAATAGGAGTGGTGAGAGAGGGCATCCCTGTCTTGTGCCAGGTTTCAAAGGGAATGCTTCCAGTTTTTGCCCATTCAGTATGATATTGGCTGTGGGTTTGTCATAAACAGCTCTTATTATTTTGAGATACGTCCCATCAATACCGAATTTTTTGAGAGTTTTTAGCATGAAGGAGTGTTGAATTTTATTGAAGGCCTTTTCTGCATCTATTGAGATAATCATATGGTCTTTGTCTTTGGTGCTGTTTATATGATGGATTATGTTTATTGATATGCGTATGTTGAACCAGCCTTGCCTCCCAGGGATGAAGCCAACTTGATCGTGGTGCGTAAGGTTTGTGATGTGCTGCTGGATTCGGTTTGCCCGTATTTTGTTGAGGATTTTTGCGTCAATGTTCATCAGGGATATTGGTCTAAAATTCTCTTTTTTGTGTATGTGTCTGTGCCAGGCTTTGGTATCAGGATGATGCTGGCCTCATGAGTTAGGGAGGATTCCCTCCTTTTCTATTGATTGGAATAGTTTCAGAAGGAATGGTACCAGCTCCTCTTTGTACCTCTGGTAGAATTCAGCTGTGAATCTGTCTGGTCCTAGACTTTTTTGGTTTGTAGGCTATTAATTATTGCCTCAATTTCAGAGCCTGTTATTGGTCAGATTCATAAAGTAAGTCTATAGAGACCAACAAAGAGACTAAGACTCCCACACCATAATAATGGGAGACTTCAACACCCCACTGTCAACATTAGACAGATCAATGAGACAGAAAGTTAACAGGGATATCCAGGAATTGAACTCAGCTGTGCACCAAGCAGACCTAATAGACATCTACAGAACTCTCCACCCCAAATCAAGAGAATATACATTCTTCTCAGCACCACGTCGCACTTATTCTAAAACTGACCACATAGTTGGAAGTAAAGCACTCCTCAGCAAATGTAAAAGAACAGAAATTATAACAAACTGTCCCCCAGACCACAGTGCAATCAAACTAGAAGTCAGTATTGAGAAACTCCCTCAAAACCACTCAACTACATGGAAACTGAACAACCTGCTCCTGAATGACTACTGGGTACATAACGAAATGAAGGCAGAAATAAAGATGTTCTTTGAAACCAATGAGAACAAAGACAAAACATACCAGAATCTCTGGGACACATTTAAAGCAGTGTGTAGAGGGAAATTTATAGCACTAAATGCCCACAGGAGAAAGTAGGAAAGATCTAAAATTGACACCGTAACATCACAATTAAAAGAACTAGAGAAGCAAGAGCAAACACATTCAAAAGCTAGCAGAAGGCAAGAAATAACTAAGATCAGAGCAGAACTGAAGGAGATAGAGACACATAAAACCCTTGAAAAAAATCAATGAATCCAGGAGCCGGTGTTTTTTAAAAGATCAACAAAATTGATAGACTGCTAGCAAGACTAATACAGCAGAAAAGAGAGAAGAATCAAATAGACGCAATAAAAAATGATAAAGGAGAGACATAGGAACACTTTTACACTGTTGGTGGGACTGTAAACTAATTCAACCATTGTGGAAGACAGTGTGGCAATTCTGCAAGGTTGTAGAACTAGAAATACCATTTGACCCAGCCATCCTATTACTGGGTATATACCCAAAGGATTATAAATCATGCTGCTATAAAGACACATGCACACGTATGTTTATTGTGGCACTATTCACAGTAGCAAAGACTTGGAAACAACCCAAATGTCCATCCATGATAGACTGGGTTAAGAAAATGTGGCACATATACACCATGGAATACTATGCAGCCATAAAAAAGGAATGAGTTCATGTCCTTTGTAGGGACATGGATGAAGCTGGAAACCATCATTCTGAGCAAACTATTGCAAGGAAAAAAAACCAAACACTGCATGTTGTCACTCATAGGTGGGAACTGAACCATGAGAACACTTGGACACCAGGTGGGGAACATCACACACCAGGGCCTGTCATGGGGTTGGGGGCGGGGGGAGGGATAGCATTAGGAGATATACCTAATGTAAATGATGAGTTAATGGGTGCAGCACACCAACATGACACATGTGTACATATGTAACAAACCTGCACGTTGTGCACATGTACCCTAGAACTTAAAGTAAAATTAAAAAATATATATATATAAAAGCAAAAAAAAAAAAGATAAAGGGAGATATCACCATCGATCCCACAGAAACACAAACTACCATCGGAGAATACTATAAATACCTCTACGCAAATAAACTAGAAAATCTAGAAGAGATGGATAAATTCCTGGACACATGCACCCTCCCAAGACTAACCCAGGAAGAAGTTGAATCCCTCAATAGATCATGCACTTTTCTTTCTTTCTTTATTTTTTTTTTTGAGATGGAATCTCGCTGTGTCGCCCAGGCTGGAGCGCAGTGGCGCAATCTCGGCTCACTGCAAGTTCCACCTCCTGGGTTCACGCCATTCTCTTGCCTCAGCCTCCCGAGTAGCTGAGACTACAGGCACCCGTCACCATGCCCGGCTAAGTTTTTTGTATTTTTTAGTAGAGATGGGGTTTCACCGTGTTAGTCAGGATGGTCTCGATCTCTTGACCTCGTGATCCACCTGCCTCGGCCTCCCAAAGTGCTGGGATTACAGGCGTGAGCCACCGCGCCCGGCCATCATGCACTTTTCTTAACCACCCTCATTAGAGTTTACATTCTTTGAAGGCAGGGTCTGCATCTTATCATTTTCATTTTTTCCAAACTTAGTACTTGAGTTGGGTGCCCAATAAATATTTTCCTTATTGAAGTAACAGTTAAGAGTGCTACAATTGGAGGCCAACACAATATTACTTGTTTAAAAATGGGTATTGTTGGGAATAGTTTGTCAAGATTCTAAATTATTTCTTATTAATCCAAGAGGGAAATTGGAGATGACAAATTGTCCTATAGTACATAACTCTAGGGAGATAAGCAATAGTTTATGTTTTAGTCAATTTGAAAACTCAGAAGGGAATAAAAACTGTTCAAAAACTTGTCAAGAGGATGCTATTTTGAATTGTCTATACAAGTACGTCATGTTCTGGATTTCTTTGACTCAATTAACAGACCCCTCTTGCATTTTGTAAATACTGTTTTGTAATGATCGGGATAATAAAATCCTTTTTATATCTTTGGGGGTTTTAATTATGGGTGGTATCTACCAATAGCTTTTGGATTTAGTCATAATGTTAAAAATTTACTTCAAAACTCTTACAATATCTACAAAATGTTATCCTTTTAAAAAACTTGAAATTTCTATATTTTATATCTTGATGTTAGTGAAGCTCAAAATAACTATTTTACTAAAGGTGTCCTTGAAGGCTTAAAAATCAAATTTTAAAAGTTAAATTTTAAATGTTCATTTATTATTTGATGAATATCGAACATTGCAGATAGTGAGTTACATGGTATAGAAAAATAAAGCATGTCTCCTGTTCTTAAGGAACTTAAAGTGTAGTTGGAGACACAAGCTAGTTTTCTTATGCAAATGTCTGTCATGGGCATTTATTAAATGTAAGAAAGTGTTATTGGGGATTCAGTTTATAGATTTTTTTTTTTAAGATGAAAAATAATTGTGGCCGACATAGTGGCTCATGCCTGTAATCCCAGCAGTT
Organism: Macaca fascicularis; assembly: GCF_037993035.2. Classification (NCBI taxonomy): domain Eukaryota; kingdom Metazoa; phylum Chordata; class Mammalia; order Primates; family Cercopithecidae; genus Macaca; species Macaca fascicularis. Next base: position 106,533,429 of record NC_088388.1, on the reverse strand, counting down.
TGGGAGGCTGAGGCAGGAGAATTGCTTGAGGCCAGGAGTTCAAAATCAGCTTGGACAACATAGCAAGACCCACTCTCCACAAAAAAATAAAATCAAAATTTAGACAGGCATGGTGGTGTGTGCCTGTGGTCCTACCTACTAGGAAAGCTGAGGCGGGAGGATTGTGTGAGTCTAGGAGTTCGAGGCTGCAGTGAGCTATGATCACGCCACATCACTGCAGCCTGGGTGACAGAGCAAGACCCTGTCTCAAAACAAAAAAACAGCAACAGAAAACCCCCCAAATTATACATGTTTATCATGTACAACATGATGTTTTAAAATATATAAAATGTATATATTGTAGAATGGCTCAATTGAGCTAATTAACATGTATTACTTCACATACTTATACTTTTTTGTGATGAGAACACTTAAAAATTTATTCTCGGCTGGGCGTGATGGCTCACGCCTGTAATCCCAGCACTTTGGGAGGCCAAAGCGGGCGGATTACCTGAGGTCAGGAGTTCCAGACCAGCCTGGCCAACATGGTGAAACCCTGTCTGTACTAAAAATACAAAAATTAGCCAGGCTTGGTGGCACACGCTTGTAATCCCAGCTACTCGGGAGGCTGAGGCAGGAGAATCGCTTGAACCTGGGAGGCGGAGGTTGCAGTGAGCTGATATCATGCCACTGCACTCCAGCCTGGGTGACAGAGCGAGACTCTGTCTCAAAAAAAAAAACAAAAAACCAAGGTATTCTCATAGTGATTTTCAAGAATACAATATATTATTATTAACTATAGTCACCATGTTTTACACTAGATCCCTGGGACTTATTCTATCTAACTGAAATTTTGTATCCTTTTATTAGCATCTTCCCAGCTTCCACCCCCAAATGCCCCAGCCCCTGGTAACCACCATTCTACCACTCTCTATTCTGTGAGATCAGCTTTTTTTAGATTCCATGTATGAGTGAGATTGTGTAGTATTTGTCTTCTCTGTATGACTTATTTCACTTAACATAATATCCTCCAGGTTTATCCGTGTTGTGAATGGCAAGATTTCCTTCTGTTTGTGGCAGAATAGTATTCTGTTGTGTATGTGTACCATATTTTCTTTTTCCATTCATTCACCGATAGGCACTTTGAGTCCATGCCTTGGCTGTTGTGAGTAATGTTGCAGTAAACATGTGAGTGCAGATGTCTTTCTGACACACTAATTTCATTTTCTTTGGCTATATAACCCATACTGGGATTACTGGTTTATAAGATAGTACTTATTTTTTATTTTTTTTTGAGCAAGGCAGAGAAGGGTTTTATTGAGTGACAGAACAGCTCTAATACAAGAGGGGATTGAACCTGAATGGGTTCTGTGTGAGAGGGGGCCTGAAGGTAGGTAGTCCCCTATTTCTAATTTTTTGAAGAACCTCTGTTCTTACTATAGCATGGAACAAGCAAAGATTTAAAGTGAGTGTTAGACATTATTACAGAGAACAGGGAACAACTTCAAAATTAATTTGAGACAGTGTATTCTAAATTTCCTCTGTCATCAGCTCTGCTTGGTGGTGTTCTCCCTGGGATTTGCTTATTCTACTGAAGCAGGCAACATAGTGTAGTCATTGAGAATGTGGGCTCTGGAGTCTACACTGCCTGGGTTCAATTCGTGGCTGTATGACTTAGTACCTCTGTCTTTAGGAATGGTCTTAGCTTCTTTGTGCTTCAGTTTTGTCATCTGTAAGTGGATGTCATGGTACCTATCTCATTGCATTACTGTGAGAATTGAGGCAATGCTTAGAAACCGCTTCAAATGGTGTTCAGTAAATGCTTGTGGTTATTACCAAATGACACTTTGCCCCCAGGTCTTGTTCTTCTGAGAGCCCTACGGTGCCCATAACTCCTATCTCCTTTACCTACCAAGGTTAATTTAGCTAAATTTTTCCCAGTTAGGCCAGACCTATTAAGATGCTTTTCTGAATAAGAGGACTTTTAATCTCAAAATTAAATCTATATATAACTGTATTTAATCTTGAGACTAAATAGGCATAATCACTAAGGCAGATGCAGAATTGTAGTCATGTATTGTTGTAAATGGATTTTCCCCATTCTTTTTATATTAGAATTATTAGGGAAGAACTTTTCCTTTTAACGGATAAATCGGAGTCTATCTACCCACCAAATTTGCACTGATTTTTTTTTCATTTATGAAAACTTGATACCGTATGAGTTATTCTGATTAAAAAAGGAAAGGTGTGTATTGCTTTGTTTTTCATTAAGGTTACCCTTTGGTCTGTGATAGCCAGAGGAAAGAGACTCCTCCCTCATTTCCAGAGAGTGATAAAGAAGCCTCACGGCTGGAGCAAGAGTACGTCCATCAAGTTTATGAAGAGATTGCTGGACACTTCAGCAGCACGAGACATACCCCTTGGCCGCACATTGTGGAGTTTTTGAAGGCTTTGCCAAGTGGTTCGATAGTGGCCGATATTGGATGTGGTAATGGAAAGTATCTTGGCGTCAATAAGGAGTTATATATGGCAAGTAATGTTGCTTTTGACTTTCTTTTTGCTTAATTTGCAGTGGTTATCATAATCTTTCTTCCTCATGATATAATGCTGTTTTTTTTAGGTCATTGCCAGAAAATTATAACCAATAGATTGAATATTAATGAACACTGCCCCATTCTTTCTTATTCCTCTAGGAATTTATGGGCACACCATCGTTATATAAATTTTTTTTCCCATTAGATTTTGCTTTCTACCACTATTATTTTATCAGTAAAACTATCTTATAGCTGTAAAACTCTTTACAGAGTAGAAAGGATTTTTATAGAAATCTTTTTTTGACTTGGATCCCCCTAAGTATGAAGAAGATAAAGCTGATATTTTCATCCATTTTTTGCATATGAAGAAATTGGGGCTCACAGTCGTCATGTTAATTTCCTGGTGTCATATAATTAGGGGATGTAACTGGAACTTGAACCTATGTCTTCTACTCCAAACTTCACTCATAGTAGAAAAACATTTCCATTTATTGGCATCTTACTGTTGAGGAAACTAAGGCTCAAGTAGATTAAAAACTTGACGAAGGTTGCAAGGGCTAGACTGTCTGGTTCCACAGTGTCTGTTTTCAGTTGCTATCATTTTTTTTTCTATGAGCCATTTTTTTTTCCCGCTGTGCTACGAAGTAGGATGTTCTTGTTTTAGTGTATTGTTGTAAGTAATCTTATTTTAACCCTTGCTCTGTGAGGACTGGAGCTTCCCTTTCTCTAGATTAGGGGATTTAGGATGAGAGTAAGGGAGTAAGAAAAAAGAAGAGAGAGCAGCCAACATTCCTGGGTTATTGGAGTATGTCAGATCACTTCTCATCTTTATTTTTACTCCATCCTAGATATTGTACACCTACATGAAAAAAGTTACTACAATTGTCCCTTGGTATATAAAATTGAAGCCAAATCAAATAATAAATAAAATGCATATTTAATGATCATAAAAAAATGTAGCATAAAAGAGAAAAGTGATATATCATTCTTCTAAGAGATTACATTTTTATCACCCCTACATGAGCAGCAGTGGCTGTTCTTTGTAGGGCCATACACCTCAAATGCCTCTAGTTACGGTCACCTAGGATTCTTCCGAGGAAGTACAAACAATACATTGAAAAAAGTATATTAGTCCCTTGGTATCTGTGGGGAATTATTTCCAGGGCCCTGTGGATACCAAAATCTGTAGAAGCTCAAGTCTCTGATACAAAATTATGTAGTATTTGCAAATAACTTATGCACATCCTCCTGTATATTTAAAATAGTCTGTAGATTACTTATGATATGTAATGCAATGTAAATGCTATGTAAATAGTTGTTAGACAGTATTGCTTAGGGACTAATGACAAGAAAAAAGTCTGTAGTTGCTTGAATCCCTGGATGTGGAACTCATAGATATGGAGGGCTGGTTGTATTACAGCTTAGGAAATGTAGAGTTTGTACATTAACAGGTGGATAAAAGAATAGCGTTTCATCAAGATAAGACATTGATATTCATATATTGTTACCATGTTTACAATTAAATTTTAATTTATAAAGAATAAGGCCTAGTGAATTAATTTTGTTCATGTTGAAGAGGAAATAGATCTTTGATGTGTCACTTAAAATCACAGCTAACCACAGTTCAAAACAAGGTGATATTTTCTAGTGTTTTAATCTAAAGATACGTCCAAAAATATTTCTCAGTAGGCTCTGCTTTTGCACTTTCTTGTTGATAATCCATGGTTTTATCTAGTCAGGTATGATTCATGACAGTGAAACTAGGTTGAAGTCAAATACACTGATTTAGTCATAGTGATAACATTCTGTTACAATTGAGAAGAATGATTTCTTGAATTATTTTTTGAATAATTTGAATAATTCAAATATATAATTCAAATTGTGTTCAGGAAACGAACACAATCTGCAGCTGATTCCAGAGGGAATATATTTGGAAGGATTAGAAAATCATAAGTATATTCACTCAGTTTATCAGCAGCAGTCTGTACATAATTCTTTTCTGTCTGTTGTTCCCCGGAGCTTACTGCATTGCCTGATTTCCAGGCATACAGTACTTGGCATGTGGTGGAAGCTTACTAATTAATGGTTTGTTCAATGATGAGGAGCAAACCTGTGAATTTACCTTCAGCTTCTTACATGAAAACCAAAATATATACAGTGCTGTGTTTGTCAGCCTTGAAGGCATGTTACAACCTCAAAATGGGTGGGACTTACCACAGGATAAAATTACCTAGATCTAGGATCTAGATTTCTCTTTTTATGTAGAATCCAGGGCACTCCTTATTCCATATGTTTTAATAACTAACATTTACACAGCACTTCAATGGTTAATTAAATATTTAGTATAGATCATTTCATTTGATTCTCATATTAACCCTGATAAATAGGTATTTTTCTCTTTATTTTTTAGATTAGGAAACAGAGGCTTTGAGATAGTAAGTAGCTCTCCTAGGTTATTCAGCTAGTTATTGCTGAAACCAGAATTCAAATTCAGAGTTTACAGGTTGAGCATCCCTAATATGAAAATTTGAAATCTCGAATTTTACAAAATCTGAAACTTTTTGAGTAGCAACATGACGCTCAAAGGAAATGTTCATTGGAGGATTTCAGATTTTGGATTTTCAGATTAGGGATTCTCAGCCGGTATGTATTCTGCAGATATTCCAAAATCCAAAAAATTCTGAAATCTAAAACAGTTCCGGTCCCAACCGTTTGAAATAAGAGATATTCAACCTGTAGTACGCTCTTTTCACTGTACTTTATTGCCTCTGTTTATTTCTCTGCAGTTTAACCCCGTCTCTACTAAAAATACAAAATTAGCCAGGAATGGTGACGCATGCCTCTAATCCTAGCTACTCGGGAGGCTGAGGCAGGAGAATCACTTGAACCTGGGAGGCGGAGGTTGTGGGGAGCCGAGATCCCGCCATTGCACTCCAGCCTGGGCAACAAGAGCAAGACTCCATCTCAAAAAACAAAACAAAACAAAAAATATAACCAGCAGGGTACAGTGGCTTTTCCTATAATCCCAGTGATGAGGGAGGATCGCTTGAGGCCAAAAATTCAAGACCAGCCTGGGCAACATATCAAGATCACATCTCCTAAAAAACAGAAAAAGTAGCCAGGCACGGTGGTGCATGCCTGTAGTCCCGGCTACCCAGGAGACTGAGGCAGGAGTTCAAGGCTGCAGTGAACCATAATCGCACACTGCACTTCAGCCTGGGTGACAGAGTGAGACGCTGAGTCTAAAAATACATACATACATAAATAACCATCATTCAGAAAATTGATAAAAAGAGGTATTTGCCTAATCCTATCACCTTATTGTGATGAATATCCTTCTTGTGTTTTTCCTATTAATGTTTTATATAGTAATGAATGTGCATATAATGTGATAACTCATTTATCTTATTTCCATTCTGATATATAATCTTAAAATGTTTCTGAATTTTATAATACAGTATTTTTTCTCTATTTTATTTTTAAATTCAAGTTATTAAAAATATTTTTAAAGGACAGATGAAATTATGTGTATTTATTGTATATGATATGATGTTTTGAAGTATATAAACATTGTGGATTGACAAAATCTAGCAAATTAACATATATATTACCTCACAAAGTTACCATTTTGTGGGGAGAACATTTACCATCCATTCTCTTAGCATTTTTCAAGAATACAATACGTTGTTGTTAACTACAGTCACCATGTTGTACAGTAGATCTCTGGAATTTATTCCTCCTAACTGAAATTTTGTATCTTTTGATCACTATCTCCCCAGCTTCCCACCCCTCAGCTGTCTCCCTCCCTGATAGCTACTGTTCTACTCTAGTTCTGTGAGGTCAACATTTTTGGATTCCAAGTATGAGTGAGATCATGTAATACTTGCCTTCTGTGTCTGGCTTATTTCACTTAACCTAATGTCCTCCAGGTTTATCCATATTGTTATAAATGGCAGGATTTTCTTCTTTGTTATAGCCAAATAGTATTCCATTGTGTATACATACCATGTTTACTGTATTCATCCATTGATGGATATTTAGATTGATTCTATATCTTGGCTATTGTATATAATGTTGCAGTAAACATGGGAGTGCAGGTATCTCTTTGACCTACTGATTTCATTTTCTTTGGATATATACTTAGCAGTGGGATTGCTGGATCATATGGTAGTTGTATTTTTAATTTTTTGGTGAAGCTTCCATACTCTTTTCCCTAGTGGCTGTCCTAATTTACATTCCCACCAACAGTGTGCCAGGGTTCCCTTTTCCCCACATCCTCAACACCATTTGTTATCCTTTGTCTCTTTGATCATGGCCAGATCTAACAAGTGTGAGGTAATATCTCATTGTTTTAATTTGCATTTTCATGATGGTTAGTGATATTGAGCATTGTTTCATGTACTTGGCCATTTGTATGTCTTTTTTAAAGAAATACATATTCAGGACCTTTGCTCATTTTTAAATCAGATTATTTGTTTTCTTGCAATAGAGTTGTTTGAGTTCTTTATATATTTTTGTTTTTGGTTCTGGTTTTGGTTTGTTTTGTTTTGTTTTTGAGACAAGGTCTTGCTCTGTTGCCTAGGCTGGAGTGCAATGGTGTGACTACAGCTCACAGCCTCCTTGACCTTGCAGGCTCAATTGCTCCTCCCACCTTAGCCTCTAGTAGCTGGGACTACAGGCACACACCACCACACTCAGCTAATTTTTGTATTTTTTGTAGAGACAGGGTTTTGCCATGTTGCCCAGGCTGGTCTCAAGTGATCTAGGCCTGGGCTTAAGTGATTCACCCACCTTTGTCTCGCAAAGTGTTGGGATCACAGGTGTGAGCCTCTGTGCCCAGCCTGTTGATATATTTTGGATATTAATTCCTTGTCAGATGTATAGTTTGCAAATATTTTCTCCCATTCTGTAGGTTGTCTCTTTCCTCTGATGATTGTTTCCTCAAGTTAAAGCTTTTTAGTTTGATCTAATCCGTCTATTTTTGCTTTAGTTAACTTTGTTTTTGGGGTCATATCCAAAAAATTATTGCCCAGGCCAAGATCATGGAGCTTTTCTTGTGTGTTTTCTTCTAGTAGTTTCATAATTTTGGGTCTTACATATAAGCCTTTCATGCATTTTGAGTTGATTTTTGTAGATGGTGTGAGATAAGCATTTAATTTCATTCTTCTGCATGTGAATATTCAGTTTCCCTAACACCATTTATTGAAAAGACTTGGACTTTATTAATATTCTTTTAGGTAGAAGTTACTGGAAATTTGGTTGTGTTCTGTTTGGAAGTATTCTAAATAGCACCATAATGAACATGTATATTGAGAGTCAATGTGACAAGAAGGAAGAACATGGATTTTGGAATGACAAATACCAGGCTTTAAATTTTTGTTTCACCATTTAACAACGTTCAACTTTGAGCAAATTACTTATTTTCTTTGAGACGAAGTTTTCTCATCTGCAGTGTAGTGAAAATAGTACCTAACTCAAAGTGTGTTATCTGGATTAAGTGCATTGCTATAAAGAATCTGCTTTAATCTATATGTGTACTCAGGAAAAGGCAGTTATTATTAGCCTGGTTAGTGTTTTCCCTATTTTGAATTATTTTCTTAGGATAAATTTTTAGAAAGATAATTATTGGGTCAAAAGTTATAAACATTATTTTCTTCCTTAAAAAATGATTTGCCTAATTGCTCTTTTAAATGGTTGAGCCAATTTGTGTTTTATATGAGAGGAAGTTCTATCATACTGACATTACCATGATATAGTTTAGTTTTAAAATATTTTTGATAGTTTAATGGAAGAAAAATGGAACCTTGTTTTAGTTTGCACCTTTGCTTATCAGGTTGAATTTTTTTTTATGTTTACTTGTACTTCCACAATTACATATTTAATGTTTGTTGAGGATTTTAAAAATTATATAAAAGTATAGGCTGCGTACCATGGCTCGTACCTGTAATCCTAGCACTTTGAGAGGCCGAGGTAGGAAGACTGCCTGAGACCAGGAATTCGAGACCAGCCTGAGCAACCTGGTGAGACCTTGACTTTACAAAGAAATTTTAAAATTAGCCAGGCATGATGGCATGCACCTGTAGTCTCAGCTACTCAGGAGGCTGAGGTAGGAGGATCACTTGAGTCCAGGAGGCCGAGGCTACAGTGAGCTGTGTTCGTGCCACTGCACTCCAGCCTGGATGACAGAGTGAGACTATGTCTCCAAAAAAAAAAGTATACATTTTAAGCCCAGTATATGTTTTAATGTCATTGATCTTCACCCATCACACAGAAATATGTAGCTTTACACAAGTCCTTGAATATATGTGGGTTTTTATCAAGCCATTTTCCGTCCTGTTGACATGATGCAACATTATTGGGGAGATTTTTCACTTTACTATTCTTAGTTTAAAACATTTAAAAATGGAAAAAGGGAAGAGGAGAAAAAATAGTGACTATATGACTATAGTATATGAAAGACAGGCAAAAAAAGTAAAAGATGAAAGTACTAAGCCAGGCATGAGTCAGGTCGTTGGTCAGTGGGGAATCTACATTGGACCTGGTGCTTTATTGCTAAAATTGGCCTTGCTCTTGTTGGTGAAAAGGAGTGCTGTGTACAAATAGCCATAAGAGCCGGGCAAGGAGAGGGAAATGTTCTCTTGTTTTGTTTGGCTGCTGTTCTCCATGTTCTTAGTTCTCAGGTAATAACTTTCCTCCTCTGAATAACTACCGAGCCCTATCCCTGAGGATTGTTTTTTTTTTTAATAGGCAGGTTGTATTTCTTTCTGTTGACTTCTAGCAAGGTATGGCTATCTGTCAGAGTTGTGCATACTTGAAGCTTCCAGTTCTATGAACTGAATTTAAATGTAACAAAAAAGGAGGCAAGCACCAAAATATAATGTTCAGATTATTTGAGTAGTATTGTCATCTTGATATTGTGATTGTTGGCTGATGGCATAGAATATGAATGAAAATAAATAATAAGTAATAATCCAGGCATGTATCTTACACAGGTAAAGGGAGCAATTAATTGGGATTCATGTCACTAGTGTTATTAATAGGCCCTTAGTACTTTTTATCTTAAAATACATTAAAGATAAATTGCTGTACTTTCCCTCTAGCTTGATATATTTTATTTCACTTTAAAATTAAAGCAGCTCCAGGATAAAATATAGAAGCTGTTTAATACCAATTACAAATTGAGCAAACTCATTAAGTGTGACTAGCATGGCAATGTGATTTCACTCAGTAAGAATTTTTTTATTTCCATTCTTTTATTGTGCATTTGTAACATAAACTCTGTAATGTAATGTTTCATTTTAAGATCTTTTTCTTCTTCTAGGGAATTAATAACATAGCATTTTAAGGAACTTTTAATAAAAATACTATTTTTTTTGGTAAATTGAGTGTCACTACTTAGTATCAGAGACAATATTACATTCTTCACTGCATACTCAAGAAAATTTTAAAAGCCTGCCTGAAATCTGTGTATACTTGGTCGTCTAAAAGCCAGATTAAAATTTTTTTTAACTTTTATTTTAGGTTCAAGGGTACATGTGCAGGTTTGTTATATAGGTAAATTGCATGTCCCAGGGATTCAGTGTACAGATTATTTCATCACCCAGGTAGTAAGCATAGTACCTGATAGGTAGTTTTTTAATCCTCATCCCCCTCCCTCCTTTGACTCTTAAGTAGGCCCCAGTGTCTGTTGTTCCCTTCTTTGTGTCCATGTATACTCAGTATTTAGCTCTTACTTATACCTGAAAACGTGCAGTATTTGGTTTTCTGTACCTACATCAGTTTGCTTAGGGTAATGACCTCCAGCTCCATCCATGTTGCTTGCAGCAAATGACATGATCTCATTCTTTTTTATGGTTGTATAGTATTCCATGGTGTGTAACACATTTGTTTACCCAGTCTAGGTTGATTCCATGTCATTACTATTATGAATAGTGCTGCAGTGAACATATGAGTGCATATGTCTTTATGGTAGAACAATTTATATTCCTTTGGATATATACCCAATAATGGAATTGCTGGGTTGAATGGTAACTCTCTTTCAAGTTCTTTGAGAAATCGCCAGACTGCTTTCCACAGTGGGCGAACCCATTTCCACTAGCAGTGTATAAGAATTCTCTTTTCTCTGCAACCTCACCAGCATGTTATTTTTTGACTTTTTAAAAATAGCCATTCTGACTGGTCTGAGATGGTATCTCATTGTGGTTTTGATTTACATTTCTCTAATGATTAGTAATGTTGAGCTTTTTTTCATATGCTTGTCGGCCATATGTATATCTTTTGAAAAGTATCTGTTCATGCCTTTTGAAAAGTATCTGTTCTTGTCTTTTGCTCTGTTCTTAATGGGGCTGTTTGGTTTTTGCGTGTTAATTTGTTTTAGTTCCTTATAGATTCTTCATATTAGACCTTTGTCAGATACATAGTTTGCAAATATTTTCTCCCATCCTGTAGGTTGTCTGTTCAGTCTGTTGATAGTTGCTTTTGCTGTGTAGAAACTCTTTAGTTTAATTAGGTCCCATTTGTCAATTTTTGTTTTTGTGGCAGTTGTTTTTGTTGTCTTTGTGATGAAATCTTTGCCAGAGCCTGTGTCCAGAATGGTATTTCCTAGGTTATCTTCCAGAGTTTTTATAGTTTTAGGTTTTACATTTAATCAGTCTTGTGTTGATTTTTATATATAGTGTAAGGAAGGTGTGCAGTTTCAGTCTTCTACACATGGCTAGCCAGTTATTCTAGCATGTTTTGATATGAGCATTCATATTGTTTATTCTCAGAAGGGCTGAGGGAACCCTAGGATCAGTGCTCATTATATCGAAAAATTAAATGAGTAAATATACACTTAAGGTGGCCACTTCTGTTTGACTAAATCTGCTTATATAATTCTTTTCTCTATTATAGAATTTGGGTTAAGAAAAAAAAGGTTTCCAAGAATAATTATTAATCAGTGACTTAACATTTCTTGTGGACTGGTGCAGTGGCTCATGCCTATAATCCCAGCACTTTGGGAGGCCAAGATGGGTGGTGACTTGAGCCCAGGAATCTGATGTCAGCCTAGGCAACATGGCAAAACCCCATCTCTACAAAAAATAAAACAAATGCTAGGCATGGTGGTATGTACCTATAGCCCCAGCTATTTGGAAAGCTGAGGCAAGAGGATCACCTGGGCTTGGGAGGTGGAGGCTGCCATGGGCTGTGATTGCACCACTGCACTCGAGCTTAGGTAATAGAGTGAGACCTTGTCTCCAAAAAAGAAACCTTAAAAAAGAAAGTCTTAAGCCCCTCCCATTTATTCCCCAATTTATGTGGGCACATTGCAAAATGTGTGTGTGTGTGTCTGTATATTACATACACATATGATATTCTTAGAACTAAGCAGCAAAACTGTGTACAGCAACAAAACTAGAGAGAAAGAAGATGGGAAATCCCAGCTCCTAAACACTTCTCACAGAACCAGATGCATGCATAAGGCATGCTAGGTCTTACCTGTTGAGGGAGAGAAAAGCATGTTGCTAGCTGCCCGCCGTGCCATCAGTCCTATAGGATTGTTCGGGTATATGAAAAGATTTAATTAAATATCATTTTATAAATTTTGAATTCAGCACTTTATTCTTGAAAAGTTTTGGCATTTAGCAGAAAAAGAGTAGCTTAAAAAAAAATTGGCTGGGCGCAGTGGCTCATGCCTGTAATCCCAGCACTTTGGGAGGCTGAGGCGGGCAGATCACCCGAGGTTGGGAGTTTGAGACCAACCTGACCAACATGGAGAAACCCCATCTCTACTAAAAATACAAAATTAGCCAGGCGTGTTGGCTCATGCCTGTAATCCCAGATACCTGGGAGGCTGAGGGAGGAGAATCGCTTGAACCCAGGAGGTGGAGGTTGCCGTGAGCTGAGATTGCACCATCACACTCCAGCCTGGACAACAAGAGCGAAACTCTGTCTCAAAAAAAAAAAAATTAATTTTTTTTTGTTTGTTTTGGGATTTTATTTTCTGATTGTAAAAGTAATCCATGTTGTAAAGTATACAGAAGCAGAAAAAAAATTGCCCATCCTTCTGCTACCTGGGTCATCACAATATAGTATATATGGTAATGAGAGATATCTGAGAACATCTTATTTGCAGCTCCCCCCAAAAGACTGTCTACGTTTGTGGGATACTTTCCAGTTTTAAATGTGTGATATTACAGAAACATCCAGATTCTGAATGATCATCAATTAGGTGTATATTTGGACCTCCCATTTCCACCACCATCATTTTTATTCTAGTCATTTTGTTTCACTAATTGGAGTTCTGGTTGATATCTGTTAAGGTAATAAATCCTGCCCTGTACAATTATATATTCTGATTTTGTACTGGCTGTAAGAACTGATAATATCATGGTCTCAGACCATTTCACAATGAATATGAGATCTGTCTAATGACTTTAAGATATGGAATAAGTTCAAAGTTCTTAACTTCATGTGAAATGTAAACAAAATGTTATAGAATTCCTTTTCTGTTACAGGTTGGTTGTGATCGTAGCCAAAACCTTGTGGACATTTGTAGAGAGAGGCAATTTCAGGCTTTTGTCTGTGATGCATTGGCAGTACCAGTCCGCAGTGGGTCTTGTGATGCCTGCATCTCCATTGCTGTTATTCATCACTTTGCAACAGCAGTAAGTATGGTCTTTCTTTCTCTTAAGAACTTGTAGCTAAAGCAGCAGGAAGAGTTCATGAATTTTGCTGATTTTGGACCCTGGTTTAGCTTTTCAGTTCTTTCCATTCTCTTTTCTTGTCACAGTTTGCCCTCTTTGTAAGAGTGCATGCAGAATGAAGATGGGCGACCGTTTAAGTATCTTCTACTTAAACAGAGAGCGGATGGGACTCTGTGCTTTTATGGCGGCATGCTTTTGCCCCTTTCCTACCCCAAGTCTCATTCACTTCTAAATGCCGTCCTTCAAACCCAGAGTCACAGAATTTTCGCTGGAAGAGACTTTGAGATCATCAGCTACAGGCCTCTTGAGTATTCTCTCTCCTCAGACTCTGAGTCCCTTCTCTATTTCTTTCTCAGCTCTTCTTTCTCAACCCATAGTTTTATCCCTGACATGTGAGTGTTACTTCTTTCCCATTCTGTTTTTCTTCCTTTCCTATTCTTTTTTTTCCAGAACTCTTTTTTAGCTGGTAGTAGTATGTTGACTCTTTTAGTATGTTCTTAGTTTTAAAATAAATAATATTTAATATTTTCTTTTTTTCTTTAAAGAACAAAAGCCCACTTATTTTTCTTGGGTGTCCGCAGTCGTTCCCCTGATCTAAGCAATAGCTTTATAGCTCACATTATGGGTCACCAGCAGTTTCAGTAGACCTTATGACCTTAACTGAGTTCAAAACAAATCAAAACAAATCAGAAAACTGTCTGTGTCAGTAGTCTCTTTACTTTTAATAGTAACCAAGAGATTCTGCTGGGCTGCAGCAAACAATATTAGGTTCTTTACAGCAAAAGCCACTAGGCTTCAGTACACTTAGAGGCATTATTGCAAATAGAGAAAGGCTTGAAAGGAGGAGCTATACCAGTAAATTTAAAAATCCACTTCATTTGGAAGAAATGTTTGGCACACGTTGGTGGCTTCAGCTACAACTCAGTTGTTGTATTATAACTTATTACTATGACTTATTTTTGAGTTATAAAAGACACTAATGTACACAAATATATCTATATCCATTTTTTGCAATTGCAAATATATGTTGGATACCCTCCCCTGTATGAAGTTCTATATAAATGTTTTAGAAATCTGTCATGTACAACTTTCTCTCCATATCTATTGTCATTTATTTAAAAAATAATTTATTGGCCACATGGAAAGGAGTGAAGTTGGATCCTTACGTTACACCATATGCAAAAAAAACCTCAAAGTGGATCAAAGACTTATATAGAAGAACTAAAACTATAAAATTCTAAGAAGAAAATAGGAGAAAAGCTTCATGACATTGTATTTGGCAATGATTTCTTGGATATGATAACTAAAAGCACAGGCACCAAAACAAAAAATAGATAAATTGGACTTCATCAGAATTAAAAACTTGTACATCAGACAACACTATCTGCAGAGTGAAAAGGCAGTCCACAAAATGGGAGAATATATTTGCAACTTGGTATATCTGATAAGGAATTAATATCCACAATATATAAAGAGCAACAAAAATACAACAATAACAAAACAATTAAAAAACAGACCAAGGACTTAAATAGACATTTTTCCAAAGAAGATATACAAATGGCCAATGAGCACATGAAAAGATACTCAGCATCACTAATCATTAGGGAATGCAAATCAAAGCCATAATGAGATACCACTTCACACACATTAGGATGGCTATTATCGGAAGCATAGAAAATAACAAGTGTTGGCAAGGATGTGGAGAAATTGGAACTCTTGTGCATTGCTGGTGGGAATGTAAAATGGATCAGCCACTGTGGAAAACAGTACAGTGGTTCCTCAAAAAATTGAACATAGAATTACCATATGATTCAGCAATTCCACTTCTAGGTATATACCCAAAAGAATTGAAAGCAGAGACCTGAACAGATGTTTAGACACATATGTTCATAGCAGCATTATTCACAACAACGAAAAGGTGGAAACAACTCACATGTTTGTTGATGGATGAATAGATAAGCAAATTATGGTATATACCTATAAGGGAATATTATCAAGCCTTAGGAAGGAAATTCTGACACATGCTACAACATGGATGAACCTTGAGGATATTATGCTAAGTGAAATAAACCAGACACAAAAGGACAAATATTATATCATTCTACTTATAAGAACTACTTAGAATAGTTAAATTCATAGACAAAAAGTGGAATAGTTTTTACCAGAGGCTGTGGGAGGGAGGCATAGGAGTTGTTATGATTTAATTGATACAGAGTTTCAGTTTGGGATGATGAAAAAATTCTGGAGAGGGATAATAGTGATGGTTGCACAACCATTAAGTATGAATGTACTTAATGTCACTGAGATGTACACTTAAAAATGGTTAAAATAGCAAATTTTGTTACATATATTTATCACAGTAAAAATAAGTCATTGAGGCTGGTTGTGGTGGCTTAATGCGTGTAATCCCAGCACCTTGGAAGGCCAAAGTGAGTGGATCACTTGAGGTCAGGAGTTTGAGACCAGCCTGGCCAACAACGCAAAACCCCGTCTCTACTAAAAATAGAAAAGTTATCTGGGTGTGGTGGCGCACGCCTGTAATCCCATCTACTCAGGAGACTGAGACACGAGAATCACTTGAACCCAGAGGTTGCAGTGAGCCGAGATCATGCCACTGCCCTTCAGCCTGGGTGACACAGAGAGACTCTATCTGAAAAAAAAAAAAAAAAAAAGTCATTGAAAATCAGTTACACGCTGCTATTAAGCAAAGAGCTGGGCACAAGATGGAGAAGACTCAGTCCCTGCTTCGTAGAACTCATGGTTTAGTGGAGGAGGCGGCATTTATTTATTTATTTATAATTTGTTAGATTTGTGTGTTGTTGGTTGAATGCCATAGTTATGAGTGGGACTTAGAGAGTCATTGAAAAGTCTAACACGTGGGAGTACCTTGATGGGGTAAATGGCCTGATAGAGATCATTTTTATGGCACTGTGAAAGATGATATAGGGTAGAAGATAAGATTTTATATGGAAAATCTCATCCAAGTATCTGGAGACAACGAGGTAAGGGAATTAAAAGAGTCTACTGACCTGTGTCACATCCCTTCACTACTACAGTGTTCTTTTCAACTGATCCCAGGTTATCTCTATTTTAATCCAGTTTACACTCCGGTGCCAGTCTCTTCTTCCCTGATGCCACTGCTTCTACTATTTGACATTCTTTTTACTTTCGTGACCTTGAACAAACATTTTTAGTGATTTCTGAATACTTAGGTTGCTCAACTGTAAAATAATGATGACAATAACCTATCTCACAGGCCTGTCAGGATAAAGGAGACAATACATAAAGTACTTATTATAGTGTCTTATACATAGTAAGAGCTCAGAAAAGATTAGTTATTGTTTTAATAATCATTTTTTTCAACCATTTTTATAAAATGGTCTCGTCTTATTTTTTAGCTTAATTTCCCGATATTTCCCGGCTCCCTAAACCCAACTTGGAAAAATCCTCAGAAAGTTTCCTCCTATTAATTCACTTCTCTGTGTATCAGTCATGCTGAAGTTGCTTTCTCCTATTTTAACATATAACCTGAGATTATTTCCTGGGCTTTTTGGCCATTTTGAATGGGCTACTTGGGCGTACAAAACAATGTATGTTACTTTGACAATTGAGGAAGGCATTGTCTGAGGCTAAGAGAGCTGTGGAACTGGAAATATTAATTTCTGTTTATCAAATATTGTGTGTATCTTAGTTCTGTTTCATTGCCAGCCTTATTTCCATATGTAGTTTATTATTACATTTTTTCCTCTTTTGTTAGCTTGCTGTTTACATATTATTTTGTTTTTAAATCATTACCCTAGACATGACAACATACATCTCTGACATTATAGTCTACCTTAAATTGGCATGATTACCCCTTCCTGACAACGTAAGACTTCATTAATAACATTTAACCCCTTCTGCCTTTTATTGTATTATTATTGTATGTTATTATTTGTTTTAAGCTCTCAACCTTCATTTATATTTCTTCACGTTATTTACCCTTTCTGGTATTCTTCCTTTTTTCCTGCATCTTCAGAGTTTCAGAGGAAGTAGGTTTCTTTTGCTCGAAGAGTTCTCTGTCCTATTTTCTTTAGTGTAAGTATACTGGTGACACATTCTCTCAGCTTGTGTGTATCTGAAATCTCTTTATGTTGCCTTCATCGTACAAATGATATTTTTATTTGGTATTGAATTCTTGATTGACATTGTTTTCTGTATTTTCCCTACTTTTTCATCTCTGTGCTTCAATCTGGGTAATTTATACTGACCTGAACTATAGTTTAATACTTATCTTTGTAAATGTATCTAATTTGCTAAAAATTTAAATTCATCTTGTTTTCTAGAATTTCCAACTTCTTAATATATTTTATCATGACTGGAATTCTTGATCTTTTCCTCTGGTGTTTTGAACACACTAACCATAGTATTAAAAAGGCTTTGTCTGGGGATTTATTTCTGTGATATGATATTTCTTTTTTTTTTCTCTGTTTTTTGGTCCTTTGGTCATCAGTATTTTTAGCATACTTCATAATTTTTCATTGTTTGCTAGGCATTTTATGTTAAAAGATTTGGGAACTTTTTCTCTGAAGGAGGTTAAATTTTTCTAAGGACAAGCAGATAAAGTATAAGCAGATCACTTTCATTCTGCAGAGAACTGGTTTTATGCATTATTGGGGATGATTTGTATCTATTTTGTTTTTGTTCCTACTTCTGTAATGTAGCCCTTCTGGGTCTCAAGTGAAAGCCTGGAATGTACGCCAAGGCTATTACACCTTGGCAGACCTTAAATTCCAATGTCTGTCTCTCTACCATTGGCTGCTAACATTTCTGTTTAGCATTTTAACTTCCCAGCTGCTAATCTGCTAAGTTTCTTGGAATTTCACCCTATCTACATGCAGCTTAGAAACCGGCAAATGCTTCAAAGGGTGTTTGTGTATAGATTTTTGAAATAATTTTCCTGCAGTTTCTCCTTTATCCATGACTCTGTCCCGCAGCTGCTTTGACCTCCCTATACTCAGAGCCCTACCTGTTCAGGCCACTAAGACTTCTGCATTCTGCTCATATTCTGTTATCCCACATTAGGAATTAGCAGATAATTTCAGGGAAAAGCTGGAGTGAATCTAGAGCTCACCTTGGCTTAACTTCCCTTCGCTCAGGGATTATAGCCCTTCAAAGGCCTGCCTGCAGTGTTACTCTCCAGTGCCTTAAGCAGCTGTTTTATGTATTTCACCCAGCCTTTCTGGTTGTTTTCAGTGGGAGAATTAATACCAACAACTTCAACAAGGCTATAAGTAGAAGTTTTCATAGTATAGTTGACACAATTCCTTTGTAAAAGCATTATATAAACATCGAAGTGCTTCATATTACCGCTTATGGCCCTGTAAGAAGTCATCAGTTGCTTAAAAGTCACAGGGAAGATTAACAGAAATAAACTTTGCTTTTCTCTACTTCCTCCTTCCTGAACACTTTTTTCTTAATCACAGAACAGAATGCCCTTTCCTCTTTTCTCTTTTTTGTTTTATAGAAGACATTTCGTTAGATTTTCTTATTAGTCATCCTAATTGAAAACAGTCCTATGGTCAATTTTATTTTCTAATTTCCTATCTCTTCCAGGTTAATCATGTGTTTTGGTTTTTTTCATTAGGAACGTAGAGTGGCAGCTCTCCAAGAAATTGTTCGACTCCTGAGACCAGGTGGGAAGGCACTCATTTATGTCTGGGCAATGGAACAAGAATATAATAAGCAGAAGTCCAAGTATCTTAAAGGAAATAGAAATAGCCAAGGAAAGAAAGAGGAGATGAACAGCGATACCTCAGTGCAGAGGTCACTTGTGGAGCAAATGCCTGACATGGGCAGTCGAGACTCAGCATCTTCTGTCCCCCGCATTAATGACTCTCAGGAAGGAGGATGTAATTCAAGGCAAGTTTCTAATTCCAAGCTGCCTATTCATGTTAACAGGACTTCTTTTTATTCTCAAGATATGCTGGTTCCCTGGCACCTTAAGGGAAATCCTGATAAAGGCAAACCTGTTGAGCCATTTGGTCCCATAGGATCCCAGGACCCAAGTCCTGTGTTTCATCGTTACTACCATGTGTTCCGTGAGGGAGAATTGGAAGCTCTCTGCCGGACTGTGAGTGATGTCAGAATTCTGCAAAGCTACTACGATCAGGGAAACTGGTGTGTGATTCTTCAAAAGGCCTGATTATTTACCTGAACACATCATATAGAAAGAAGAAATGCTCACTTAAAAAAAAAAAAAGAGAGACTAAATTAATTACCCTTTTAATTAAAGAGAAAACTTGTGGGAAAGTACCAAAGGAAAGCTGAGAAAAATTCGGAAGTAGGGATTCATTAGGAGACATTCAAATGGCTATTGTTGGCTGACATCACAGATGTGGTGTTGGCTCCTCCTACTTCCCTACGAGAGGTGGTTTCTAAAAGTGATTGAAGTAGTTTGTGCAGTGTTTGTAATTCTGGGGTAAGAGTCCAGGATTTTGAAGATAACAGTATTTTAGTAAAGTGCTACTAAATGTACTAAATCATGTAGGATTTTAGGGAAGTAATTATATGTTAATACAGAAAATATTCCTGGTCAATAGAAAATTGTCTGAAGTTTTACCTATGGTTTTTAGCTCTGTGAAATCATAGACAATAACCATTCTGTTTCCATGCCTGACTAGCCCAGGGCTGGACATATAGCAGGTGTCCAATAACATTTAGTCAATCAGATAATACCCAGAACTTAGCAGGAGTTTCATTTAAAAACTTCTTTTTGAACCCGACCATATACCAGTTACTATTTTAAGTACTGGTAATGAAGCAGTGAATAAGAAAGAGCAAAGCTCTTACTCTTATGTCGCTTACATTCTAGAAGGGGAGACAGACAACAGGCAAATAAATAAATAGTTACTATGTGCCAGATAGTGATAAATGCCATGAAAAACATGAAATGAGAGAGGATTTACCTTGGAGCAAAAGATTACTTTTAAATGGCTGGAATAACTACCAATCCTGACTAATTTATTATCAAGAGTTAATTAGTATTCCAAATTCATTGATTAGGGTGCTAAAAACAACCCAGATGTGCTCCTTTAACTCCTTTGTTTAAATAACAAAAGTTAGAAGGTGGTCACTCAGACCTAACTATGCCCTTAGAGTCAAAGCTGTGGTGTCCTTATTGGTTATTTCTAGTTGATTCATAATTTGTCCCAGTCCTGGTTCAATCAGGGGTTATTTTTTAAAATCTGTACAATATTGCATAATAGTAACCCAGTTAACTTACCACTTAGGTCAGGTTTCCAGGAGGAACAAAGGTAGAAAGTCAACCATAGGTCAAATTATCACATAGAAGGAAAAGCCTTTTTTTAAAAGAAAAAATTTTTTGAAAACTTTACTCCCAGTATGCATTACTTTTGTAGTAGTAATGCTTAAGACTGTTTTAAAGAAAAATTGCTTTCTGTGGATTATAGCTGCCTATATAATTAATATATATTGTTTTTAATGCTAGTGATACTTAATCTTGAAGCATCAAGTTTTCAGAAACCCGTAGTGATTGATAATGGGTCTTAGACGAGAGAATGATTATTTTTGTCATGGAATTTCAGTACAACATCCAGATGTACTGGTCCCTCTGGGATGAATTTATAAGGCTCATGATATAGGAAAAGGAATATAGAGCTAAAAACAGTTTTATTTCTGATATAAATTCTGGTACTTTGCACCAAAATTTGAAGTCAAGTCATGCCAATAAATTTTAAGATCCAAATAAAATAGATGATTTTCTATGAAGACGAAAAATACCAAAATTGACTCAAGAAGAGAGGGAAAATGGAAGATGTTGAAAAATAGCATAGGAATTCAGAACTTGGCTCTAGAATCAGGTTTCCTGAAAGTTGAATTCTAGATCTGTCATTTAGTAGCTGTGGGATTTTGGGCAAATTTCTTAACTTTTCTGTGCTTCAGTTTTCTTAGCTGTAAAATTGGAAGAGTTGTTATGAAAATTCACTGAAAGTATACTTGTATAGATCATAGACTAGTATAAGAATATGTATGCATTTGAGAAATATTCATGATTATTATTCCCAGAGGAGTTTTAGGTATTGAGTGATGCCAAATCTAATTTGTTAATTGTATAATAAAAATCTATATTCTT
Organism: Macaca fascicularis; assembly: GCF_037993035.2. Taxonomy (NCBI): domain Eukaryota; kingdom Metazoa; phylum Chordata; class Mammalia; order Primates; family Cercopithecidae; genus Macaca; species Macaca fascicularis. The sequence continues at coordinate 106,512,097 of NC_088388.1, read as the reverse complement.
ACTGACTTTTTTGGTCTGCTCATTCTTATAAGTTGAGACAGATGTTTTAAAATCTGCCACTATGATGATGGATTTCTCTGTTTTTCTCTATAGGGTTGTTAGTAGCAATAGTACAAATCTGGAAAAAGTCCAAATGTCCGTCAACAGTAGAGTGAGTAAATTATAGTCAGTTCATACAGTACATTACTACACAAGCAATTAAAGTGAATATACTTACAAGCTGTAATGTAAATGAATTTCAGAAACAATGCTGAGTAAAAGAAGCCATATACAAAATAATACCATATGATTTCTGCAGAGTTTAGGAGTCCTCAAGACCACCCTTCTAACACCAACTACAAAGTTCAGGGTCCCTGAAAGAACACCCACACTTCTGATGCCAGCTGCAAGTTTGGGGTTCCTAAGACAACCCTCAGGTTTGATAATTTGCTAGAAGGGCTCACAGAACTCTGTGAAACTGTTATACTTGGGGTTATAGTTTATTACAATGAAAGGATACAAATTAAAATCAGCTAAGGGAAAAGGTACAGGGGCACAGTCCAGGAGGGTTTCATGCATGGAGCTTTCAGTTGTCCTCTCCCAGTGGCATTGTGGACAAAACTTACTTCTCCCAGCAACAATACAGGTGCAGTGTTGCCAACCAGGGAAGCTCACCCAAGCCTCAGTGTTCAGAGTTTTTATTGAGGCTCAATCACACAGACATGGTTGACCACACATGTGGCTGACTTTTAGTCTTCAGTCCTTCTGGAAGTCAAGCTGATACTGCTTGGCCCAGAGTCCCCAGGTAAACAGACTTGCTTATCAGGCACCATATTCCAAGGGCTGGAGATCAACTCCCAGGAACCCAGGACAAAGGCCCAACCTCTCTTGGATAAGGTTAACTCTACTACACAATTTTCTTTAGGTAAAACTTCAAAAACCAGTAACATCGAAGCATATTTCTACAAGACTAAGTAGTGCTTTTGGTTAGAGGGAATGAGTGGTCTTCTTGGATGTTCACAATGTTCTCTATTTTCCCTGGATGGTGTTTCAAATGGGTGTTTCCTTTGTGATACACCACTGAGTTGTACACTTATGATTTTTATATGTTTTGTATCTATATTAGAAGCTTCAAAATTTAAAACAACTTGTAACAAAGTTCTAAATTAATACAGTTGAAATGTTTAAAAATATTTTTATATCGGCTTGATGAGGTATAATTTACATATAACATTAACAATTTTAACTGTACAATTTGATGAGTTTTGACAAATATAGTTATGTAATCATCACCACAGCCAAGATGGAGAACATTTTCATCACCCCAAAAAGTTTCCTCCTGCCCCTTTCAATCAGTCCCCTCCTTCTGTGGCAAAGACTGGTCTGCCTTCTATTGCTATACTTTTGCCTCTTCTAGAATATCATATAAATGGAAGAATATACTTAGTAGACAGTTGTGTCTGGCTTTTTTCACATTGGACAATGCTTTTGAGATTCATACATGTTCTTGCATATACCATTAGTTTGTTCCTTTTTATTGCTGAATAGTGTTCTATTATAAGATATATCACAACTTATTTATCCATTTTCTAGTCTGGATTGCTTCCAGTTTAGAACTAATAGTTTTTAAAAAACTGCTATGAACATTTGAGAACACACTTTTATATGGACATAGGTTTTCATTTCTCTTGAGTAAATACCTCAGGGTTGACTTCCTGGGTCATATGGTAAGTCTATGTTTAACTTTATAAGATATAGCCAAACTATATTCCTAAGTGGCTCTACCAGTTTGCGTTCTCGTCAGCAATGTTTGAGAATTCAATTACCCCACATCCTTGTCAACACTTGATGTCATCAGTCTTTAATTTTAGTCATTTTAGTTGGTGTGTAATGGTCTTTTTATGCTTTTACTTTGCATTTCTGTAAAGACCGGTGATTTGGGATATTTTTACGTATGCTTATTTTGCCATTTGTATATCTTGTTTAGTGAAGTGCCTGGTCAAATATTTTATCATTTTGTAAAAATTGAGTTGTCTCCTTTTTAGGGAGTTATTAAGTTATAAGTATTCTGGATACAAGTGTGCTTTATTATATATACATTTTATAAGTATTCTCTCCTAGTTTGTGGCTTGCCTTTTTATTTTTCTAGCAATGCCTTTTGAAGAGCCAACATTTTAAATTTTGATGAAGTCCAGTTTATCAATTTTTAAAGTTGTATAGATTGAGCTTTTTGTGTCCTATTTAAAAAATGTTCACCTAACCCAAATTCCTATTTTGGTTAGGAATATGAGATTTTCTAACCAAATATAACCAAAAAATATACAATTTTCTCTTGTATTCTCATCTCTGAGTTTTATAGTTTTAGCCCTTACATTTAGGTCTGTCATCCATTTCAAATTAATTTTTGTTTGTGATGTGTGGTGGGAATTAGCTCATTTTTTTTTCTATGTATGACTATCTAGTTGTTCCAGCATCATTTAGACAATATTATTTTTTCCTCAATGAATTGCTTTGACACCTTGGTGGAAAATCAGTTGACCATGTATATGTGGGTATATTTCTGGACTCTATTTTTTGATCTATGTATCTATTAATATTTTTAATGCTAGTACCATACTGCTTTGGTTACTGTAGCTTAAAAATAAGTCTTGGAACTGGGTAGTATAAGGCTTCTAGCTTTGTTCTTTTATGCACTTAATAACAGGGTTTCAAAATATATGTAGCAAAACCTGATATAACTGCAAGAAAAGTAGACAAATCCATAAATGACAAAACCATGGTAGATATGGTGAACATCTACTTTCCTTCTAGAAATTTCAGTAGTCTATAGAAGTAGTACATAGAAAGTAAGGATACAGGCTGGGTGCGGTGGCTCATGCCTGTAATCCCAGCACTTTGGGAGGCTGAGGTGGGCAGATCACAAGGTCAGGAGATTGAGACCATCCTGGGTAAAATGGTGAAACCCCATCTCTACTAAAAATAAAAATAAAAATAAATAAAAATAAAAATAAAAAATTAGCCAGGTGCAGTGGCAGGTGCCTGTAGTCCTAGCTACTCCGGAGGCTGAGGCAGGAGAATGGTGTGAATCCGGGAGGCGGAGCTTGCAGTGAGCCAAGATCATGCCACTGCACTCCAGCCTGGACAACAGAGTGAGACACCATCTCAAAAAAAAAAAAAAAAAAAAAGAAAGAAAGAGAGTAAGGATATAGCAGACTTGAACAACATAACCAACTTCATTGGCCCTTATAGGATGTTCAGCCAACAACAGCAGCATACACATTATTCTGAAGTACATAAGGAACATTTACTGAGGAAAACCATATTCTGGGCCATAAACATGTGGAGACAAAAGTGACTTCATTTTGAATGCTAATCCACCATGTTGACTTCTGAGTAGCCCCAGTACTGTACTTTATTTACTGTCCCTAGTGTAAGAACATATCAACCTCAAAGCTACCACACAAATTATAGGCTATGACGCATATAGCAGTCTTGCCTGTTCTAGAGGGTTACCTTTCATTGTCTTGCTGGAGCACATATACGCTTGTCTTGTGGCTGCCCAAGACCATGCCTCTGTTTGTAAATTCCCCCCATAAAACATCCTTTCTTGAGAAACTAAATCTGTCTCCCTTCTTCTTTGGCTTCTTGGCTCTTTTGGCATTTGGGGGCCACTTTGCGTATATAGCCCTTTCACAGAACTAAACAAGACTCAGTACATTTAAAAGGATTCAGGTCATATCAAATCTACTCTCTGACCACAATAGAATTAGAAAATTTTCTGTGATCTGAGTCATAAGAAAAAAAGGAAAAGAAATAAAAGAGAATTAAGTTAAAAATTAATACAAAAAGATCTCTGGAAAAATCCTCAAGTACTTTGAATCTATATAACCCACGGATTAAGGAATAGCTCAAAAGAGATTTAGAAAGTATTTTGAACACAATTAAAATGAAAGCACAACATATGAAAATTTTCAGGATACCCTTTGGGCAGAAAAGAGAAACAGGCCTGCAGGAGAACCACCAGAGGCCAGTGTGACTGGAGCAGAGTCACTGAGAGTGGTTGGCGACAAGGTCAGGGAGTCATTCAGGAGGTGAGGTAGACCAGGCAGGACCTGCCCAAAAGCTTTTGGTTTTCACTCTGAGATGGCGAACTGTTTGGAGTTTTGAATGCATAAGTCACATACTCCAAGTTCCATTTTAAAGGGATACTCTGGCTGCTGTGTGGAGATGAGACAGTGAGAGGACAAGGCAGCAACAAAGGAGCCAGGTAGGAGGCGTTTGCCATAATCCATAAACCAGATGACAGATCATGATTGGTTTGCAACAGTGTGACAGTAGTGAGGCAGTGAGAAATAGTAGGTTTTTGGATGTGAAATTGAAAAGTAGAATCATCAAAATTTCTAATGAGTTGGATGTTCGGTGTTGGGGAGTAGAAGGTGTAAGCGATGTCTCCACACTCATGAGTATGGAACTTTTTTACACCTCTTAGTCTGTCCTGTGGCTGCCATCCTTTAGTTCAAATACAATTTTGGTTTGTCCTTTTCTTCTCTTTACTTTCAGGCATGGGTCTACCACGGTGCTTCACTGAGCAAGTCTCCCTGGTAATACATCTGCAAACAAACCCGGCAGTTACTTTGAGTTCAGCTATTCCATGTGCTGCTGAGCAGCAAGATGTGCAGCCAGTGTGTGAAAATAAACAGAATGCAGTGCGATGATTGTGATCATAAATTCCTTTAGAGACCATTAGACCGAGACAAACAAACACATCCAGCAATTCCAAATCATTGTATGCAATAGAAAGGCAAGTGATGGATGGCGCTTTATTTTCAGTAAATTGCTAAAAAGAAAATGCTTCCCCTAGAAGAGCTAGGCATAGATGAGCATAACCTTCAAATACCATTTGCAGAAGCAAGGGGGGAATAAGTGAGATGAAAAGAGAGAGTTAAGAGTTGGATCGCTGCCTTACCTTCGATGTGGCTCCATTTATAAGTCCCCAAATCCCTAAAGCAAGTGTGAAAGAAAAAAAAAAAGACTCCAAGATGTTCTATGAGAGCGTGAAGTCTCTTTGTCTTCAATCTTGTAAGAATGATTGGAATTTGTTATTGATTAATAAGAAATAATGACATAGCATCTAATACAATGTTTTATAATGTCCACTCTGGCTTTTGTAGATTCCAGCAAGGATAATAGGGCACTTATGGAAATAAAAGCCTTTAAAATCTGTTTTAAAGAATCAGCATGAAGAACTAAGAGAACTTTGTTGAGTCAAGGAAGGCGTTCTTAACCTAGTCCATGACTGCATTTCAGAGGGTTTGTCAGTGACTCACAGTTGTGTACAAATTCTGTGTGCAGGTGCATGTGTCCATCTTCCTTGCAAGAGGGTCCATATTTCTGTCAGCCTTTCACACATAGTTAAAAATCACAAATTATGACTCCAGGAATGACTTTCCTTTGTTGATGCTCATGAGATTCAAAGGCAGCCCCAAAGTCTAGGCACCAGAGGCACTGATGGCCTAGGATGTAAAGGCATCCTTTGGATTTGTGCAGCATACAAACCTTCAAACATGTGGCTGGTGTGTGTGTGTGTGTGTGTGTCTGTGTGTGCATGTGTAGAGGGCCTATCTCTGCACGATTATTATCTGAATCAGTCCAAGACCCAGCCCTTTGGATCCTAACTGGAGAAAAAGGCCTATAAGTGAAAATGAAAAGAGCATGTGGTATATTACTTAAAATTTTATTTATGATTAGCCTTGGGGCAGGAATAGGAAAGATAAGACAGGTCTTAACAAGAATACTGAGTATTTTCCTACAGAAAACTTCTCCCTGATTTTTTTCTTCTTAGACAATAAAACAAACAAAAAAAGCCATACTAATAAGTATCCCTGTAAAATAGAGAGGAATGGACACCTACACTTTCAGGTCAATCAGAAAAAACAATAAACCAATTATTTTTTAAATCTCATTTCATAGATTGTCACTGATTAACTGGATTGTATAATAGATCAGAGATAATCCCATACTACCACTTGTAATACTATCTGTGTAACTATGTAAGTTATTTGTTGTAACTTATTAACTATGTAACTTAATCATATAACTTATGTAGATTATTAATTAACCTATTAATTATAACTGTGTAAGTTATAGTACCGTTGCACTATCACCATGGCTAGGGGGAATGGAGTGCTGATTGGCTTAGGCCTGGGCTTTGTGTGCTTCTCTTCACTTAACTATGGCCAGTGGAATAGGATACCTTGCCAGGCTTTAGCCTATCAGGACCCTCTTGTCTGTCTTTGGGTTGCATTAATCTCACACAAATAATGTAATTAAGAGTGGGAGAGGGCCGGGTGCAATGGCTCATGCCTGTAATCCCAGTACTTTGGGAGGCCAAGGTGGGCGGATCACCTGAGGTCAGGAGTTCGAGACCAGCCTGACCAACATGGAGAAATCCTGTCTCTACTAAAAATACAAAAAGTTAGCCAGCATGGTGGCATATGCCTGTAATCCCAGATACTCGGGAGAATTGCTTGAACCTGGGAGGCAGAGGTTGTGGTGAACCGAGATCATGCCATTGCACTCCAACCTGGGCAACAAGAGTGCAAACTCCATCTCAAAAAAAAAAAAAAAAAAAAAAAAAAAGAATAGTGAGAAAGTTTCCCAAAGGAAATTTGGGCTATACTGACTACAACAGCAATGGATGCTGGGCTCCAACAAGAATTTCACTGTTGTTCTAAATTTCTTCTAAAAAGGAGTTTAAATGAACCTACACCACACAGGCTTACAGCACTGGCACCATGGTGCTTTCTGGCCGGGTAGAAATGATATAGAAGCATCTTCTGTCAGGACCACTATACCCATAGCAGTAAGGGCAATGCCTACAATGATGGGCAGAACAGGGGCTACTTTGATTCCAAGTAGCAGCAAGAGAGACTCCAGCGCCACACAAAACAGTGATGGCAGCAGGCAGAGGGCCGAAGGCATGATATAGCCAAGGAGATCTCAAATTTGTGAGGACGCTCCAGCATCCCTGAAGAGCTCTGTGGTCACTGTTCTGTGAAATTACACTTGGAAATTGCTGCCAACAAACTATTAGTATTTCCCTAAATGCGATGGGGATAATTGGATCCTTGGGTGGCAGGGGCTAATTGGTGGCACTTAAATCACTAAAGGCAAAGTGGGTGTGGTTACCATAGTAGATCGTGGTGTCAAAGCAGAAATCAGAATAGGCTGAATCCCAGAGACGCATGATATTGGCTAGCTGATTATGGAGTCCCTAGAAGAGAATTAGATGATAATCTATTAAATTCTTACTTGATCTGTATAAGTAGAAGAGTTCTAGGTCAAGCCTAACTGGAACCATCAAAACATGGAATTATAGTTTCATAGTTTCCCAATCAATTCCCAGACTTGAGCCAGTTTACAGACCCAGAACCCTCTGAATGAAGGGGAAGTCTGGTCCTCTTGAGGACGGACCCTGCTACACTGCCAAAAATTTATACTGTTAGTCTTTCTCCCAGCCTTTCCCAAAGGGGGCTATGACTTTCAACCAGAGTGACTGTGCATTGGAAAAAAAGGAATAACCAGACTTTTGAGGAATACTGGACACTGGCTCTTATCCAAAAGAAATTCTAGGAAACCCAAAGTGTCACTGTGGCCCTTGTTAGAGTAGGGGCTTATGGAGGTCAGGTGATCAATGGAGTTTTAGCTCAGGTCCTTCAAACAGTGGGTCCAGTGTGTTCCCAAAACTGTACCATGGTTATCTCCCCAGTTCCAAAATGAAAATTAGAATAGACATACTCAGCAACTGGCAGAATCCCTGCATTGGTTCTCTAACCTGTGGAGTGTCGGCTGTTACTGTGGGAAAGGCCAAGAGGAAGCCACTAGAATGCCTTTCTGGTGAAAACAGTAAGCCAAAAGCAGTACCACATTCCTGGAGGGATTGTAGAGATTAGGGCCACCTTTGAAGAGGAAGGGGTGGTAATTCTCAACATATCCCATTGCAACTCATTTTCTTCATGGGTGTAGAGAACAGATGGATATTGGAGAATAACAGTGGGTTATTGTAAACTTAACCAGGTGGTGACTCCAATTGCAGCTGCTGTTTCAGATGTGGTTTAATTGCTTGAGCAAATTAACACATTCTCTGTTACCTTACTTATAGCTAAATTGACTACAAAAATACATTTCTGGAAGGACGTGGTGACACATGCCTGTAATCCCAGCTACTTGTGAGGCCGAGGCATGAGAATCACTTGAACCCGGGAGGCAGAGGTTGCAGTGAGCCGAGATTGCACCACTGCACTCTAGCCTGGGTGACAGAACAAGACTCTGTCTCAAAAAAAAAAAAAAAAATTCAATCGTTTTGCTTTTTCTTAGATCACTCTAATTAAACACTATATTATTTGAGGAGTTAAAACTGTAATTAGTTAGTCGTTTTACTAACAAGGAACAAGCCGGGTTTTGGAGTCCTGATCTGTACTTGAATACAAAGCATAGCTCTTTAACAACACTAGAATTGTGGTTTAGGCAGCAGCTGTGGCAGCTCCCTGAAGACTTACAGAAGGCACGCCCTCATAACTAGGTAATCAAAGGTCTTCCCAGGCCTCGCCAGCCCTTATTTTGATTTCTCCCTTCCCTGAACTCCATACCATGTACAGTCTATATCTCAAAATTTAGGAGGGTGAATTGATTGTCTTGCCCTGCTATCTCCTACTCCTAAATATTTCATGTATTGATTTTTCCCTTGCCTCAAGCCTCACCTTTCTGATTTTCTCTACACTGGTGCACAAATGAGCTTTATAAAACCTGAAGATGTTTCTCCTTAACTGAACTCTGTCAGTGACTTCTAATACTTAGTAATGAAATTCAAAATCCTGTAAATAAAACGCAAAGTGTAAATAACGCTTTGTTACTGTCATCTGCTATGTCTCCAGTCTGAATTCTCTCTGCTCCCCACCTCACACCCAGGGTTCCCTTATCCCAAATTATTTGCCTCTTCCCATGCATGCCTCACACTTTCCCTGTATCATTTATTGAATTTTGTTCTCTTTGCTCCTAGGATGTCCTTTTCTGTTATTTTCCCAACTTCAAATCTTACACACTATTTAAGACCCACTTTAAATGTTGTCTCCTTCCTAAAGCCCTTTCTCATTCCTTCCAGATGGAAACAATTTCTTTCTCTTCTGATTTCCAAAGAATTTTATTAGAATGCTCTTATTTATTCATGTGTTCCTTATCATATTTATTTGTGCATCATACGAATATCTTCTTTATTTTGTAATTTAGGCTCCCTGAGAATAGGGGTACTGTTGATACCTAGTAGGGGATCAATAATTACACATCATAAGAATGTCATAAATTAAACAGATTAGAGCTAAAACTTGAGGAGGTCATATTAATACATTGGATATCTATTATATTTCTTATATCAAGTTTAATCATCTCCCAAGAAGATCATAGGTATGTAAAATACATCAAAATCTGGTATGATAGAGGTACAATGACAGGACAACAAGTATCTTGTGCTATCTGGATTTTAAAAGAGGATACATTTTCACTCTTATTGCTTGCATCCTTCATTGGTTTGTTCAATATGCAACAAGTAATTACTGAATGCACACTGTGTGCCAGGCACTGTGCCTGTACTGGATAATACATTGATGAATGAAACAGACCTGGCCCTTGTCTTCCTGAAGCTTAAAGTATTGTGAGAGGGACAAACAATAAACAAATTAATATTGCAAACAATTATATACTTGCAAAGTCTGATAAGTGCTCCAAATAAATAAATGAGATTTGCCGGAAGAGAATAAAAGTCAGAGAATTCCTGCAGAGTAATAAGGCTACACCAAAAATAGACGCATTTTAATTTAAAAATTTTATTAAGTAATATATTTACGTGGTTCAAACTTTTTAAAATACAAAAAGATATTTAATGCCTTCAACACTGAGTAGATTTTCACTGAAGATCTTTTCATTATTTTATAACTTTTGAACCACGTAAGTGAATTACCTCTTCAACACCCATCACCTATATGGCCAGTTTCCAACATGTTGCTGTCTCCAACTGTGATAGGAAATGGCTCCCAGTAATCTCTGCCTTCTAGTATTTCTGCCTTTGTGTAATTCCTCTCCTTTTAATTTGGGCTACATCTACAGACTTGCTTCTGATAAACACAATACAGTAACAGTGATGGGATGTCATTTCCATGATGAGATTACAAAAGATTGACTTCTGTCTTGCTAGCCAACTCTCTATTTCCTTCTTGGCTTGCATGTTTGATAGTGCCAGCTGTCACCTGGGAGAGGCTACATGGAAAGGACCTGAAGGCAACCTCTTGCCAACAGTCAGTGAGGCACTGAGACCCTTAGTCTAATAGCCCTTGAGGAAATGAATGCTGCCAATAACCACTGAATGAGCTTGGGAGCAGAGTCTTCCCCATTCGAGGTTTCAGATGAGACTGCAGACCTGGATTTGATACCTTGATGGCAGCCTTGTGAGGGACAGTGAAGCAGAGAAACCAGTTAATTTGTGCCCAGATTCTTGACCCACAGAGACTGAGATAATACATATATATTGTTTTAAGTTGCTAAGTTTTGGAGTAATTTGTTATGCAGCGGTAACAAATACACCAATCTTTAGCTATTACAAAAAAAGTATATACATTAAAAATGTATATATACATCAATAGTATATCTGTAGGAAAAACTCTAATGCATGGGATTGCTGGGTCAAAGAAAATGTGCACTTGTAAACTGGCTTATTGTTTTCATATTGCTCATCAAAAATTAATAACAATTTATAATCCTGCTAGCAATATATGAAAATACTTTCCCATATGAAGTTGTTATTACAATTTTGGATTTTTTTTGCCAATTTAAAAGGTGAAAAATCATAGCTCAGAGTATATTAATTTGCATTTCTCTTATGAGTAAGGTTGAACATATTTTCATGTATAAAGCTATTTATAAAACCTCTTCTGTGAATTGTTTATTTGCACCTTTGACTGTTTTTCTAGGATTTGTTTTCTCTCTGTTGGTTTTTAGGGGTTAGTCTTTTGTGAGATGACTTGGAAATATTTTTTTCCAGCTTCTTCTTTTCCCTTTTTTCTTTGCTTATGATATAATTAGCCACGCATGTGACTTTGATGTCAATCTTTTCTTTAATGCTTCTAGATTTTTGATCAAATTTAGATCTTTCCCACTGTAAGATAATAAGGAATTGCCTTGTGTCTTCTCCCATGCTCCCACCTCATGCTAGTAATTTTTTGGCTTTCTTTTTAATATTTAAATATTTGAGCCATTTGGAATGTGCCTTAGTTTATAGTATAATGTAAGAATCAAATTTATTCATTTCTCCTAGATGGCTACTTAGTTGACTCAATACCATTTGTTAAAAAGCCTATATTTGTCTCACTGATTTAAAATGCTGTACTTACCATATATTAATCTTCTATATATATATGGAATATTTCTATGCTTTCTAATTTCTTTCATTATTTTTCTGTCTACTCATGTACCAGTTCCATAATGTTTTAATTGGTAAAGATTTATAGTATCTGCCAAGCCTAGTCACATCCGTCTCTTCCCCCCAATTACTCTTACTCAGTTTCCTGTCTGTCTGTTTTGGGTTGTTTCAGATGTGAACTTTTGAATCATCTTGTGTAATTTAAAAACTTGGTTGGTATTTTAATTAGGATTATAGTAAATTATTTACTAATTTAGGAAAAATTGATATTTTTATGATGTTGAGTCCTCCAATCCAAGGACACAGTATATATTTTAACTAGTCATTTTTTTGTGTATTTATATGTGTTCATCTTTGTGTGAACTCTAACCCTGAACCTAACAGTCTTTAATTTCTATGTACCAATTTTGTATCTTCCAACTGTAATTTCCAATGAGTTCTTTTGATATTTGCACACACTCAGTCACATCCTATGAAAATAGGATAGCTTTAACTCCTCATTTACTGTTTCTATGACCACTTTCTCTTGCCTATTTGTGTTAGCCAATACCCCCAGTACAATGTAAATAATAGTGGACATAGTGATTATTTTTGTCTTATTTCTACTCGTGGAAATAATTGTAGTGATTTTCATGAAGCATGCTGCTGGTTTTGGGGCAGAAATGACTAAAATTTTATTATAACATCTAGTCTATTTCTATTTTATTGAGTTTTTTAAAGAAGTATCTTATTAAATTTTTAAAAAATGCTATTTGAGCACCCGAGGACATAAGTGTAATTATTTTCCTTGTATCTGTATCTGATAAATTATATTAATAGATATTTTAATGAGTCATTTAAAAATTTTTCAGGCAAACTCCACCTGCAGTGATGTGCTTTTTCTTTTCATAGGCTAATATTTTAATCAGGATTTTTGCACAGGTATTCATAAACGAAAAGTGTTTGTAGTTTTCTTTCATCTGCAGTCCTTGTGAGGTTTTGGTGTCAACGTTATACTCTCTTTGAAAATAATTTGGAAGTTTTTCTCTCCACCCATCTACTTCCCTCCACTCCACTCCTTGAGCTCTAAGATAACTGGCCTTAGAATGGTCTGCTCCTTAAATGGAATTGTTAGAATTCTTTCAAGAAGCAATTTGAGGACTGGTGCAATGGCTCACACGTATAATTCTAGCACTTGGCCGAGGTGGGCAATCACTGGAGGCCAGCCTGGCTAACATGGTGAAACCCCATCTCTACTAAAAATAAAAAATTAGCCAGGCGTGGTGTGTCTGCCTGTAATCCCAGCTATTCGGGAGGCTGGAGCAGGAGAATTACTTGAACCTGGGAAGCGGAGGTTGCAGTGAGCCAAGATGGTGCCATTGCACTCCAGCCTGGTCAACAGAGTGAGATTCTATCTCAAAAAAAAAGAAAAGAAAAGAAAAAGAAGAAGCAATTTGAATCTGTTTTTATTAAAACCATTTTTTTCACCATTGGTTGGGGGTTAGCTCTTCGATCAATTCTCTATTTCTTCTGTGGAAATACAATCATACTTTCTGCCTCTTCTGGGGCCAGATACTACATCTTGAATATTATTCCTTTTACCCAGATTTATATAATTATTTGCACAGAATTGAGCAAAGTGGCCTATGGATCGTTTAGGTTTCTTTTCCTGTTGTTACTTTTTCTTATCATTTCTTATTTTGTGTTCCTGTGCTTTCTCTCATTATCACTTGATTCAGTTAGTAGTTTTTCTAACTTTCTGCCAACAAATGAGCTATTAGATTTATTTCTTAATACGTTTTTCTATTTTCTAACTCATTGATATCTTTCCTACTGCTTTCCTTTTTAAGCTTAATTTATTTACTTTTATTTTTCCTTTACATAGATGTAAGTATTCAATTTTCCTCCAAGTTCTTCTTTAGGTTCTGATAATGTTTTGTTTTCATCATGACTGATTTTTAAAAATTTGGCAACTTCCTTTTATGTTTTAGAGATGCTCTAAACACACAGCAAGAGGTAACTTACCACTATACCATTTATGTTTCAGAGATGGATCTCACTCAGTCACCCAGGCTGGAGTGCAGTAGTGTGATCATAGCTCACCGCAGCCTTGATCTCCTGCACTTAAGCAATCCTCCTGCCTCAGCCTCGAGAGTAGCTAGTATTACAGGTTCTTTGGAATCCAAAGTTAAGTAGTGATCAAGAGAAAAGAGAGCATCTACTCTATTTTAAAATTCAATTCAGCTAGACTGAAGGGCTTGTTCAATGCAGTGTTCTCCCCTCTCTCTACATAATGTGACATAGGCAAGTAAAGATTCCCTTAAGGAATGAAAAATCTATGTACTTCCAGTTACAGAACAGCCTTTTAAACATATTCTGCTTGAGAAATGAATGAATCTGAATAGTCTTCTTGGACTACACAAAGTTCCCCTATATAAGCCAGGATATTGTGAACAGATTTGACTTGCAGAAGAAAATTCATGCCAAATGGAAAATGGCAGTTTTTATCCTGGGTGGCACTATAATGATATCTTCTTCAGTGTCAAGGTTGTAAAAGTGTGGATAATTTCAAGTTCTTCAACCTCTTCCCATGGAAACAAATGGTACTTCTCTAATCTGGGCGGAGATTTTTTTCCAGGTAGCCTTAGATCATTGCTCTCGTCAACGGAATACAAAGTCAGCAGAGTCTCTTATGAGGCATATTTGGTTTGAAAACTCTGAGCCAAATGAGTTCCTCCAAAAGCCTCCTGAAATGAGAAGTGCTACAAGTGACCTCTCTGCTTCCCAGAGGAGAAATACAAAGCAAGTGCACCTGCCACAATTCAGAAGGAGGAGGTTTGCAGTGACCACTGAGCATACTTCTGGTCAACCTGCTACCTGCTCATCTGGCAAACCAACAGATGTGGTTTTAAAGAAGCAACTTTCACAATTAAAAAGCAAGTGCCCTGGGCACAAGTCTGTGATCTATACTGGCCAAAAAGATGTTTTTCCCACCATTAATTCTTAATTATTTTTGAATTATCATTATACATGGGCAAAATGGCCCTTTGGAGGTTTTCCTACAATCTCCATAGGGTGTGTAATCACCTAGCATAGTATTTCTCAAAATCACCTGCATGAGAATTACTTGGCAGTGCCTGGTGAAAATCAGGCTTCCAGGCCTGTTTGGCTAGAGTGAATAGAAGAATCGTAGAGGCTGCCACCCAGGTGTATGCATTTGACAGGCGTCCTAGGTGATTTTTATGAGCTCTAACGGTGGTGAAAGGGGATTTGTTTTTGTTTTAAGTATTTCCAACAACAAGCTGGCGGGGGTCAGGAGACCCAGGCTCAGTTTGCATCTTTGTAATTTACTAACTGCGTGGGCTTGGAAGAGAAACCCACATACACTCTTTGAGGCAGAGTTTCCTCATTATAACTTGGGAGTGATAAAGTCTCCATTGCACAGGAAATAAAGATTAGAAAACAGATTTATAGAAAACCTTTGAACACTGTAAATATCTAAGTAAATGATAATTAATTGCTTTAACAATAAGAGATTATGTATGTGAAACAAATTGATGTAGGAATTTAGAGAAAGACTGTGAAAACGTTTGGCTAATCAGAGAAGACTTCATAGAAGGGGTGGCATTTGCTGGACTTTGAAGAATCGTTAAGGATTTCAATAGGCGTAAATGGTGAGGGAATTACAAAGAGGCGAAAGCAAAGTCTGGTTTGACTAGAACAGTGGTTGGCCATCTTGCATCACCTGGGAAGACTTTTAAAAATACAGAGCAGTCTGTCACACGTATTGAAACATCACACTGTACCCCATAAATATGTACAGTTATTTTGTGTCTAAATAAATCAATAGGCCAGGTGTGATGACTCACTTCTGTAATCCCAAGCACTTTGGGAGGCTGAGGTGGTGGATCACTTGAGGTCAGGAGTTCGAGAGCAGCCTGGCCAACATGGTGAAACCCCGTCTCTACTAAAAATACAAAAATTATCTGGGTGTGGTGGTGGGCACCTGTAATCCCAGTTACTTGGGAGGCTGAGGCAGGAGAATCACTTGAACCTGGCAGGTGGAGGTTGCAGTGAGCCAAGACCGCACCATTGCACCCCCGCCTGGGCAACAAGAGTGAAACTGTCTCTAAATAAATAAATACAAAAATACAGAGGTCTGGGCCACACACCAGGCCAATTTAAATTAAATCAGCAATACAGGCAGATTAATCTGGTAGTGCTATATGGAACGATTTGGGGTGGAAGGACAGAAGACAAAACTGGGTTCCAGGAGACCATTTAGGAGGCTGGCAGAGTAGCCCACGAATGATGTGAAGGAAACACATATAAGCCTCTCTTAAGAAAAAATAAGATCAGAGGCCGGCTGTGGTGGCTCACGCCTGTAATCCCAGAACTTTGGGAGGCCGAGGTGGGCAGATCGCGAGGTTAGGAGATTGAGACCATCTTGGCTAACATGGTGAAACCCTGTCTCTACTAAAAATACAAAAAATTAGCCAGGCGTGGTGGCGGGCACCTGTAGTCCCAGCTACTCGGGGGGCTGAGGCAGGAGAATGGTGTGAACCTGGGAGGCAGAGCTTGCAGTGAGCTGAAATCGCGCCACTGCACTCCAGACGTTTGGTGCCTTTTAATTGTTTCAAATCCTTCTTAAACATTGTTCAGATAATTATACTTCAGAAAATAATTTTTACTGTGCAAATTAAAGGTGATTTTAAGATTGCATTAGTTGATTTAAAAAAATGTAAAAACATACTAAGCTTTTCTTAAAGAGGCAGATTAATCACAATTTATGAGTTCCATCTGTCTTTGTGGTGTTAAATGAACAACTTAATCATAGTAGATATGAAAAGTGATTTGAGAAGTTTTCTGGAATCTCAAACACTCCAGAAGAGTTTTGTTTGCTTAACTGACTTTAACAACGAGATGATAAGACACTGAAGTTTGTCGGGGTATCAGTGGGAAGAAAAAGAAAGCAGTGGTTATGAAAATTCTGTAAAAAAAAGCTTTAACAACTAAGAGCAAGGGCAAAAGATAATAGTTGGTGTCCTCGAGAGAAGTCCAGATATTTGAAGGAGACATTGGCTATTGGGAAGTTAAATCCAGTATCAGTTTCTCCTGAGTTCGAGGTACCACCCTCTCCTCCTTTCCACCTCTGTCTCTTCTTGCTTCATGGGTCTAGTAGGAAAGATAACCCCAAAAGTTACAACTGTATTGCCCTGTGGGAAACTAACCAACGTACATCTAATTTAGGAATCTTATTTCAGTATTTCTTTGCTAACAGACTATAAATCTTTGTTCACATACTCCAGGAACTAGAGATCTTGTCTTTTGGATGGCTCTCCCATTAATGGGTTGAATAAAACTGTGATATGTGCAAAAAGGGAATTTTGTCTCAGTATTTTACTTATAGAGTATCTAACCGTTAGTAATCCCAATGTGTAAATACAATAACATTTCGGAGGTCCATTTTATGTAAGCCAATCCTTTGTTTATGAAACAGTATCCCTGGGTCATAAGCATACCTAGGTCTTTGCAGTTGTTGGTTTCCCACAGTTCACTGAATGACAGAAAGAAGTCGCAAACTATTTTTGTTCCCTGGTCCTGATCACCATGAGTGGTATTATCATTGGCTTTCAGTGACGAGTGCTATGGAAGCAGGGAGAAGACTTTTTATTAGCTCTTTAGCATAGACAATTTCTTAAACTTTTCTTTCTTCTGGGGTGCCATTGTCCAGTATGGTAGCCACTAGCCACATGTAGCTATTTAAATATAAATTAATTAAAATTAAACTTAAAAATTCAGTTTCTCACTTGTTCTGGTTATATTTCAAGTGCTCAATAGCCACATGTGACTAGTGGCTACCATATTGGATAGTGCAGATATAGAACATTTACATCATTGCAGAAAGTGCTATTGGACAGCACTGGTGTAGGAAGCTTCAACCTTTAGGGAAAATGTATAATAAACCAGGCCACCATAATCCCAGAAATACTGCTCTGGAAATCTGACTTGTGGGATGAAAATACAAAGAAGACATCATTCAACACCAGGCCATATGGTCTTGTTGTACTTTTCACGTTCCCCCTGCTTTGGTAAGGGCTATTGTTTTGCAATGAAACTTGTTCATGAAAGCAAGAGGATGTGATTAGACAAATCTTCATTGCAACATGAGCTTTCACTTTGCATTTTAGTTACTCCATGTGAGCTGAGGCACTTTGAAGGGAAAATGTGCTATATCCTAGCAAACAGGATGAGGTTTCCAGGCAAAGAATCTCACAATAATCAATATGATTTTTCTTACTGGATTTATTCTACTTATTTTCTAGGGACACATTGTCACTGAATTGTACAGCTTTTTGTGGTCTGTGGAAAATAGTCCTATAAGAAATTAGGTAAAAAGGAAATAAGGAAAATTATTCAGATCTTTGCATTTTCTTTAAGAAGATTGTTCATGATGAAAAATAAGCTAGAAATTAAGGAAATAAGAAGAAATCATAGAGAAGTGGTAGTACTCAAACTTCTGCATTACAAGCCTTCTGGCATCTGATCATATGTGTACCAGTAATATCCTATTCCCTGGAGAGCTGGCTCTTTAGATTCCATACTAACTGCAGAATGACGACATTTACTTTGTGAGATATATAGCACCTATTCATTTATAATACACAATATAAACTAATAGAAATTATGGAATTATAAAAGTAGTTACATTTATAGAGCAACTACTTTTATAACTCCATAATTTCTGTTAGTTTATATTGTGTACTATACAATATAAACTAAACTCCCAAAGACCCTGCCTTTCTGTAACACCATTTTTCCTCAGATGTAGTACACTTCAGTCCCAAGCAGGGACACTTTTTAAAAACACAATCTGCTTTGATACATGGTTGTAAGTACAGAGGACTGGACTAACATGGAGATAGAACTATAAATATGTTATTCACAATCTATATATCAAATCCAAGGCTGACTGGCCTCTGCCACCAAACAGGACTTCATGATGTCTCCTCCTAGAATCATAAGCACAGTGCTCAGAGAAAGTGACTCGTTTTAATAAAATTACAAGCACAGCATAACTAGCGAAGTAAATGTGCTTCTGGGGAAAATGATTATGCTCTAAAGCATATGTGATTTAGGACAATGCTGTATAGAAATATGCCATTACCCCTCCTATTACTGTGGATAATTAAGAGTTGATTGGTACTAAAAACATAATGAACTTTCAGTGTGAGAAATGATACTAAAAACATAATGAACTTCCAGTGTGAGAAATTAGAAATTCATAGTTTGTCATTTCCTACTTTCCTTGCTTAGAGGACTAAAAATCTGCTAATTATAGGCTCAACCAACCCAGGTCCCAGACCAGTGAAAGCCTCACCTGGCAAAACAGTGGGAGTTTCAGACCACACTGAGATGGGTGGAATGAATTGTCTTGAGCCACACAGCACACCAGTGTTCCCACTGAGTGGGAAGAACAGGTCAATACCACCACCGTAGAGAAACAACACTCCTAAGTCACCAAGATCAAGGAAGTTTAACCAGTTCTGTTCTGATTAGGGAAGGTGTCAATATCCAAATGCCAAGGGGCATTCCTAAGAATCTGGTAGCGATCAGAATCAGACTTGAACCGTGTAGGTTGGGCAATCCATTCAAAAGAATATGAAAGATCACAAAAGCAGGAGCCAGCCCCAGGAAAGAGGAAAGGGAGTCCCCAAAGTTCTTTTCTGACTGAGCTGAGGCTCAGGACTGGGTTCCAGTTCCAGAATCCAGTGCCAGTTCTACCTCAGTGAGGGAAAACCAGAAATCCAGAGACTCATCAGGCAGGTATACCACACAGAGTGGGGATGCGAAATGAAAGCACCCATTGGGCCAGATTTGTCAGAGGTGTTTGAACCAGAGCAACTCCATCTTGAATAGGGGCTGGGTAAAATAAGGCTGAGACTTATTGGGCTGCATTCCCAGGAGGTTAAGGCATTCTTAGTCACAGGATGAGATAGGAGGTCAGCACAAGACACAGGTCATAAAGACCGTTGATGAAAAGAGCCAAACTCTGTAAAATTAATAAGATTTGTTCTGAGCCAAATATGAGTGACCATGGCCCATGACACAGCCCTCAGGAGGTCCTAGGAACATGTGCCCAAGGAGGTTGGGGAACAGTTTGGTTTTATGTATTTTAGGGAGGCATGAGACATCAATCAAATACATTTAAGAAATACATTGGTTTGGTTCAGAAAGGCGGGACAACTCAAAGTGGGGGCTTCCAGGCTACAGGTAAATGTAAACATTTTCTGGTTGACAATTGGTTGAGTTTATCTGAAAACCTAGGATCAATAGAAAGGAAATGTTCAGGTTAAAATAAAGGATTGTGGAGACCAAGTTTTATTGTGCGGAGGAAGCTCTCAGATAGCAGACTTTAGAGAGACAGCAGATTGTAAAATGCTTCTTATGGGACCTGAAAGGGTGCCTGACTCTTAGTTGATTATCTCCTGGATCTGGAAAGGAAGGAAGGAAAACAAAGGGAGAAGGGGATTCTCTGTAGAATGTGGATTTTTCCCACAGAAGATTTTGCAGGGCAATTTCAAGGTATGGCAAGGAAATATCTTTTGGGATAAAACATTTTGATTTTCTTCCTTGTTATGCCAGAGTCATAATGGAAAATAAATGACTATATATAGGGTTAAATAAAACCCATGTGATGAGAATTTATGGTTTGTAGGGCATGACTCCCCAGACCCCTTAGGTAGGAATGTGGGCAACATAAAAAATCAGAGCTTAGTCCTCAAGATCTTGCTGATAAGCTTGCAGTAAAGAAGCCGGACAAAACACACCAAAACCAAGATGGCAATGAGAGTGACCTCTGGTTGTCCTCACTGCTACACTCCCATTAGTGCCATGACAGTTTACATATGCCATGGCAACATCAGGAATTTACCCTATGTGGTCTAAAAAAGGGAGACACAAGTAATCCACTCCTTGTTTAGCATATCATCAAGAAATAACCATTAAAATGGGTAACCAGCAGCCCTTGGGTCTGCTCTGTTTACAGAGTAGCCATTCTTTTACTCCTCTACTTTCTTAATAAACTTTCACTTTACTGGATGGATTAATTAATACATCTTAAAGTAGTACTCTAGTCACTGGAAAACAGGGACTTTTAAATCTGTGCTACTGACTTCAGCACATTGTGAGAGAAGGCTCTTGGCCTTTCCTTGAACTCCACCTTCACCTAAAGATAGGCACCCTTATGCTGAAAAGGAAAAAACGTCAGCTTAATAATAGAGTGGACATTTGACTTATCCAAACTGGAACTCTTTCAAAAGTAAAAAGGATTAGAATAGAGATTTCTAAGAATAAATTTGAAACTTTTTTTTTTAAAAGAAACAAAGAAAACAAATGAAAAAAAAACAAACCCCAAAAGCTCATTGTTCCTTAAGCTTGGCTGTCTTCAGTGAGGAATAGGACTGAACAATGTCAGAATCTGGAATCAGGCCTCACAGGTCTGCATATGTCTTTACATGGTGGTGGTGGTGGTAATAGTGAGGGGATAGGGCTGAGAAGACCCTGTAAGATGAATGCAGACACAGGCAACTTGTCATTGTAAGCCAGGGCTCAGCTGGCAGCTCTGACCTTAGCTGTACCAATGTCGGCATGGTCTCTCCTCTACATTGCATGATAGGTGGGGGACAGGGAAGGGAAGGGAAAAGGTATCAAAATCTAGCCTTTAGATTTTTGATGTGCTCATTTCCTGTGACTCTTTTCAGTAAAAGGGCTCAAGGGTGTTTCTTCCGAACAATAAAATTGCCTTTTAAAGATAAAGACACAAGGTCGCTGTGTAAACCATACCAGAGTGGTTAGACAATATTTCATGGCATGCTCTCTTGAATGCCTGTGGTACTGGGTGAGCAGGTGCCGCAGCCCCTCTAATCAATCCTGCCTTGGCTGGTTATCCTCGCCTGAGATGCACCAGCTGTGCGATGTGCAGCCTCCCTAATAAAATAAATCAAATCAGACAGTCTCCAAGAGGCCACTGCTTCTTTTGGTTATAACCTGATCTGGAATTTAAAAGATGAAGTTCCAAGTCCAGAGAAGTGCAAAGTTTATGGCTTCTTACAAATTGTTACCCTAGACACATGAATCCAGTTACTTATCAGACCACTCCCTTTGGATATTGAGATGGTTAATATTAAGGGTCAACTTCATTGGATTGAAGCATGCGAAGTATTATTCCTAAATGTATCTTTGAGGGTCTTGCCAAAATAGACGAATATTTGAGTCAGTGGACTGGGAGAGGCAGACCCACGTTCAATGTGGGCGGGCACCATGTAATCAACTGCCAGTGAGGCTAGAATAAAGTAGGTGGAAGAAGGTGGAAAGAGCGGACTTGCTGAGTCTTCCGGCCTTCATCTTTCTCCCAGGCTGGGTGCTTCCTGCCCTTGAACATCAGACTCCAAGGTCTTCAGCTTTTGGACTCAGCCTTACACCAGTTGTTTGCCAGGGGCTCTCAGGCCTTTGGCCATTGACTGAAGGCTGCACTGTTGGCTTCCCTACTTTTGAAGTTTTGGGATTCACACTGGCTTCCTTGCTCCTCAGCTTGCAGATGGCCTATTGTGGGACTTCACCTTGTGATCATGTGAGTCAGTACTCCTTAATAAACTCCCCTTCATATATACATCTATCCTATTAGTTCTGTCTCTCTAGAGAACCCTGATTAATACAGATATACATGTTCCAGATATCTCTGAGTTAGCCTGAGGCAAAAAGGAAAGGGAAATGGCATATTCCAATCTTCCTTTACTTACTATTTCAGTTAACCGAATGAATCACTTATAATGCCCAGCCTCTTGATACAGAGACCTATTTATTGGGAACGTAAAGAAGACAAAGAAGGACCTCCTTTGGTCCCTTGGCGGGAGATAATCTCACAACTGGGGCATTTTTCCTTAGGGTGATGCAAATGCCTCTTGCACCTGGGTTAAGCAGCACTAGTTCTCAACCTCTGTAGATTTTTCAAGGAAGAAACCCAGGAGAGGAGTCAGGTGTTGAGTGACATTCAAAGAAGCAAGATTCTTCCCAAGTTGTTACATCAGAGGAAGAGATCATTCTAATTCACTCCTAGCTGATTTGTTAGATAGAGTGGAAGTCAATTTACCTGATTCCATGCCCTGAATGTACCATGTTTTCTCGTGCCTCTGTCCATTTGGTCATTCTGTGCTGTCTGCCCAGAAGGCACTTGCCCCTCTTCCCCCATACCTTTATCTCGCTACCTGTTACAGGTTTTTCAGGATGCAGTTTAGTATTACTGCCTGTGGGAAACCTTTTCAGAAGTTTCAACCCTGAAACTTAGTCCTGACCTAAAAGGATCCTTCACCCTCCATCCTGCAATCATCCCAAGGATTTTTGTATCAGAGCCACTACATGCCTTGAAATTCATTCAATCAATATATATTTATGGTAGGCATTGTCTTAGGCACTGAAGCAAAAATAGCCTAAAATCTCTACCTTAATAGAACTTATTTTTTGGTGGGGGAAAAGAGGCCATAAATGAATTTAAATAAATTCTTGTAACAGGACACTACGCAGCTATAAAAAGGAATTAGGATGAGATATATATTTTGCTATGGAGTGATCTCAGGATGTATTATTTGTCTAGTAGAATTCTGGGTTTGGTCAATTGCTTCCTCGTAGTGTCCCTTAACCTTTTTCTCTAGCTCCAATGTTTCCAATAAAATAGGTCTAAAGGCTGGGTTGAATTCACTGTTTTTTGTTTTTGATAAAAATACCTTTTCAGTGATTCTATATATTTCCTATTGTATCATAAGGTACATAATGTCTGGTGTGCTTCCTTTTGTGCTTATAGTTTTAAAAAGAAACCAAAGAAGAATTACCAAAGGTTAGTAACAATCATTACCTATAGACAAGTGAAGAAAGAGTGGGAGAAACAAGCATGGAAACAAAACTTCTCTGATTCCATTTTGTTGAAACTGTCTAGACATCATTCACATAACTTACAAAGAGCATTCCAGGCTGCGGAAATAGCATGTGTAAATGACCTGAGGCAGAAACATGGTAGGTTTTTGCAAAGAACAAGGTTGGTGATATGGTTTGACTGTGTCCCCTTACTCTTTCTTTTTGTCCCCCTTGTCCAGGGCACTGAATGATTGAATTCAAATAACTTTTTCCTCATTTATTCAACCAATATGTATCAGACATAGAATATGTGCTGGGCACTACATAAAAGCTGAGTCTCCAAAGAGACTAGAGATTTGAGTCCCCATCCAAATCTCATCTTAAACTGCAGCTCCCATAATTCCCACATGTTGTAGGAGGGACCTGGTGGGAGATAATTGAACCTTGGGGGCAGTCTCTTCCATACTGTTCTCATGGTGGTGAATAAGTCTCACAAGATCTGATAGCTTTTATAAGGGGAACCCATTTTTCTTGGTTCTCATTTTCCCTCTTGCCTGCCACCATGTAAGATGTGACTTTGCTCTTCCTTGCCTTCCACCATGATTGTGAGGCCTCCCCAGCCAGGTGGAACTGTGAGTCAAATAAACCTCTTTCTTTTATAAATTACCCAGTCTCAGATATGTCTTATTAGCGTGAGAACAGACTAATACAGTTGGTGAGTAACTTCTGGTTTACTTGTTTGCCTTCGTTGCAAGATTCTAATCTTTTGAAGATGGAGCCAAAGGCTTTCATCTTTGGAGACTCAGTTTTTATGCAGTGTCTGGCACATATTCTATGTCTGATACAAGTTTGTTGAATAAATTAGTAAAAAGTTATTTATCCAATCATTTAGTACCCTGGACAAGGGAGACAAAAAGGAAGAATCAGGCACTCTTACAATATCATTATCATAAAATCATCAGTCTACAATTTTCCCTGTCAGTCCTCTCTGATGAATCAGAAGATTGGAAAGTCTCTAAAACAAGATAACAGAGGCAAAACAAAAAATATCAGTTTGCTATTAAATATCTTCTATGTATATCAAAACCCAAAAGCCATACTGTTCCTTGGAAAAGAACATTTCAGAGCCATCTTTTTTTCCATTAGGCGTATCTATATTTTACATTTACAAACAACAACTTAGAGTCAATAATTTAATACAAACACAAAAACTTACCATATAAAATAAACATTTTAAAATAAATAAAATTAAAATTATAAATAAATTAGAAACTAATGATTTTAAATAGCAAATCATTACAAATGCTTTGTAAAAAGTTACAAATAAATAATAATTTAAATATATAAATAAATGTATCTATTTCCCAGGTGAGGAAAAATGAAGATCTTAGTCCTCTGCTCTTTCTCCCCTCTCCATCCACATGTGCAAACATTGTGCATCATCCCTGCTTGTCTGTCTATAGTAAACTATTTCATTCACAAGCAAGAAGTGACTCATTAAGAAAAACAGAGAAGAGGTGAAGGAGGTGGGGTTCAAGATTACTGTTGTTCTTTCAGTTTATCTTTGTCTGAGTTGAGGCACCCAACTTAATGGATTTGGTCAATTGCTTCCTAGTAGTGTCCCTTAACCCTTTTCTCTAGCTCCAGTGTTTCCGATAAAATAGGTCTAAAGGCTGGGTTGAATTCATTGGTTTTGTTTTTGATAAAAATACCTTGTCTGTGATTCTATATACTTCCTATTGTATCATAAGGTATGTAATGTCTGGTATGCTTCCTTTTGTGCTTATAATTTTAAAAAGGAACCAAAGAAGAATTACCAAAGGTTAATAACAAGTATTACCTATAGATGAGTGAGGAAAGAGTGGGAGAAACAAGCACAGAAACAAAACTTCTCTGATTGTATTTTGTTGAAACTGTCTAGACATTCACATAATTTAAAAAGAGCATCCCAGGTTGAGGGAATAGCATGAGTAAATGACAGAACATGTGCAGAATAAAGGGGAATGTATTGTTGGCCTCCGATGTGTTGAAGATGCATATTTAGAGTTTCTAGATATAAGTGACTGGTTAAACAAAGGTGGAGGAAGATGCCTTCTTTCCACTAGAATCTAAGCTTAGTGAGGGCAGGGTCTTGGGGCATATCAGATAATTTGATATAAAGGACCTCAGTAAATGTTGAATTTATGAATGAATTTAGTCTATCCATTGGTAGCACTCTTTTATATTATCTTGCCCCCGTATATTTTATTCAAATGTGAAAAGCAGAAAAGGAAAAATCAGCAGCCCTTGGGGGTGAGCTGGGATAAGGGAACTCATTTGTTTGGACCTCAGTTTCCTCCTCTTTGAAATTACTGGGTTGGAGCAGATTATCTCTAAAGTTCTTTCTTTCCATATCTAATGGTCAAATTATCAAGGTACCCACTTAGTACCAATGTAATCATCCTCTCTGTGTTCCCCCTTAAGTTGATGACGGAGAAAGCAACACACTATAGCAACGTGTGAAAATTAACAGCCATATGCCATGCAAATGTGTATAAAAGGGCTAACAAAAATTCCTAGACCAGCATTGTCCAATAGAACTTTCTGTGATGCTGGAAACATCCTATATCTGTGTTCTCCAATATATATTCTCTAGCAACATGACTGAAAAACTTAATTTAAAATCAAAATAGGCACATGTGGTTAGTGGCTACCAGAGTGTCAATTTCCGACTGGCAGAAACATTAGTCTGGGAAGGCTTTTTGGTGAAGGTAATTCTTGAAAATGAGAAAAAGGAGTACTCTTGCAGTGAAAGATTAAGTAAATCTGAATTCAATCAAGAAAAGATTTATTGAGCACGTACCATGGCACCATGTTAGGCGCTGGGGATAAAGGTAGATTTGACATGATCCCTATCAAGGGTTTATGTGTCCAGGAGGAACATACATAAAAAATAAATAATTACTATGATGTGTCAAGTGTTCATGGTATGGATGGTTAATTATCCCCCAATATCTATTCCACTTTCTACTTTTTATGTATAGAACCTCCGGAGTTTTAGCTGAGCAAATGTTTGCTTAGCCAGAAACCACATTTTCCAGACTCTCCTGCAACTCAGTGGTGGTCATGGGACTAAAGTTCTAGCCAATGGGATGTGCACAAAATGATGTGTACAACTTTGGGATCACATTCTCTAATGAAACTGCTTGTCTGCCATCTGCTTATTCATGCTCCCTGTGGGCTGATATACAGATGTGGTGGCATTGGGCCAACTTTGAACTTGAATATGAGGAAATATTCTAGAGGCTGGTGGAGCTACAAGGAATCTGGGCCCCTGGATGGTGGAGGAGCGCCATCACCTGTCTCTGACTATCCTCCTATGGGTGGACCATTAGCCAACAGTGTTCACACCTGTCTCATTTACCTGCTGTATTTTGGGGTTCCTCTGTTACAGCAGCTTAGCCTATAACCCACTAAATACAGTGATTTAGCAGAGGAAAGGAAAAGTGGTGTGGGAACAAATATTGCATCCCTGTGGAGTCAGTCAGATTCATCTGAAGAAGTGGTTTTTAGCCGAGTCTTGAAAGTATATAGATTGAGTGAGTGATCATATGTATGAGTAATATCAATGAAATAACTTGTTTCTAAAGTTTGGGATACTGGAAATGAAATCTTAAAATCTCTGTGTAAACTTTATATTTTATATACACAGCAGCTGTCAAATCTTACTCAGAAAAAATATGAGCTTTCTGGTGCCAAGAGAGCAACACTTCATAGACTATCGTCTTCAAGAGGGAAAACGTACCACTGTGGTCATTTTGTTGCTATAATTCTTTATTGTGATAAATGCCATCACCAAAGAACCTACATTAAGGAAATCAAGGAATACCATGAAAAGATGATTCGCTTTTGGCCCCAGTATCTGAGCCCTCATTCTCCTCCCAGTGCCTGGTTCTAAAACATGCATTAGTTATGATCTTAAAGAAACGTGGATTAGACATAATCATCAGTTCAGTGTGGTCATATAAAAATAGAACAAATATAAAATAACATTTATGCACTTTAATTTTGAGTCAAAGACATCAAGTTTTATAGGCTTTAACTGTGGCTCATAATTTCGTTTTTTATCATGCAAGTCTTCCAAGTGAATTTTACAATGTGAAACTCATCTGGCACAATTAAGATTGATTAACTCATTTCTGTATCTATTAAAAAGCAGTAAAGAAAAACCTGGGTAATAACTTGTACATGGTGAGTCCCTCAGATGTTTTTAGAATAAGTAAATTAATCCTTTATTTTGTTTAAATTATTATCAAACCACTTCTACTCATTGATAAGAAAGAAATGACTTCATTTAAGACTGAAGTTTCTCATCTGTCATTGAAAAGTGATGCAGAATAGTGGTTAAGTATGTATATAGGGGGGCTAGACTACCTTAATTCAAATCCTGGGTCTATAATTTACTAATTGTGTGAACTCTGGCAAATTATTTAACATCTCCACACCTCAGTTCCTCGTCTAAAAAGTAGGTATTATAATAATAACACTTATAGCATCTAAAAAGTGGGCATTATAATAATAACACTTACAGAATTCAAATGAAATTATGAGCCACAGATAATCATTTATGGATTAAATGAATTAAGTTTTATAAAGCACTTAAAACACTGCCTGGCACATATTAAGCCCTATATGTTTTGGTTAATAAACTACCTTCAGGAACTATTATTTTGAAAATACTGATAGAAACAAATTATGTTTCTCTGTGGTATGGACGGTCTAAGTCAGGAACACTTGATCAGATGCTTGCAATTCAGGGGAGAGCATGTCAGAATCTCTAGTCTTAAATAGATTGAATAATTATATTTAATATTGTAAGCATACTTAGTATCACAACATATTTCCATATTTGGAAAACTTAATCTAGTTTTCTAAAAATAAAAACTATTTACATAAAATGTGATAGTATGCCCAGCAAGCAATTTTGAAGATATTGACAAACTGATTCTTAATTTTATATGGAAGGAAAAAAGCCTCAAATAGGCAGCACAGTAACTGAAGAAGAACTAAGTTGGAGGACTCATATTACCCAATTTTAAGTCCTACTATAGGAGAGGCTGGCAAGATGACCAAACAGAAACAGCTCCGGTCTGCAGCTCCCAGTGAGATCAACGCAGATGGTGAGCAATTTCTGCACTTCCAACCGAGGTACCCAGATCATCTCATTGGGATTGGTTCGACAGTGGGTGCAGCCCATGGAGGCAGAGGTGAAGCAAGGTGGGGCATTGCCTCACCTGGGAAGCGCAAGGGGTCAGGAAACTCCCTCCCCTAGACAAGGGAAGCTGTGAGAGTCTGTGCCATGAGGGATGGTGCTATCCAGACCAGATAGTACACTTTTCCCATGATCTTCACAACCTGTAGACCAGCAGATTCCCTCTGGTGCCTATGTTACGAGGGCCCTGGGTTTCAAACACAAAACTGGGTGGCTGTTTGGGCAGACACTGAGCTGGCTGCAGGAGTTTTTTTTCATACCCTAGTGGTGCCTGGAATGCTAGCAAGACCGAACTGTTCACTCCCCTGGAAACGGGGTCTAAAGCCTGGGAGTCAAGTGGTCTAGCTCAGTGGACACCACCCCCGTGGAGCCCAGCAAGCTAAGATTCACTGGCTTGAAATTCTCACTGCCAGCCCAGCAGTCTGAAGTCAACCTGGGATGCTTGAGCTTGGTGCAGGGGTGGGGCATCCACCATTACTGCAGCTTGAGTAGGCGGTTTTCTCGCAGTTTAAACAAAGCAGGGGGAGGTTCCAACTGGGTGGAGACCTCCACAGCTCAGCAAAGCCACTGTAGCCAGACTGCCTCTCTAGATTCCTCCTCTCTGGGCAGGGCATCTCTGAATAAAAGGCAGCAGCTGCAGGTGGGGGCTTATAGATAAAACTCCCATCTCCCTGGGACAGAGCACCTGGGGGAAGGGGCAGCTGTGGGTGCAGCTTCGGCAGACTTAAACGTCCCTGCCTGCCAGCTCTGAAGAGAGCAGTAGATCGCCCAGCACAGTGTTTCAGCTCTGCTAAGGGACAGGCTGCCTCCTCAAGTGGGTCACTGACCCCCGTGCCTCATGACTGGGAGACACCTCCCAGCAGGAGTCGACAGACACATCATACAGG
This sequence comes from Macaca fascicularis, assembly GCF_037993035.2. Classification (NCBI taxonomy): domain Eukaryota; kingdom Metazoa; phylum Chordata; class Mammalia; order Primates; family Cercopithecidae; genus Macaca; species Macaca fascicularis. The sequence continues at coordinate 106,482,624 of NC_088388.1, read as the reverse complement.
AGAGCTCCAGCTGGCATCTGGTGGCTGCCCCTCTGGGACAAAGCTTCCAGAGGAAGGAACAGGCAGCAATCTTTGCTGTTCTGTAGCCTCCGCTGGTGATACTCAGGCAAACAGGGTCTGGAGTGGACCTCCAGCAAACTCTAGCAGACCTGCAGCAGAGGGGCCTGACTGTTAGAAGGAAAACTAACAAACAGAACGGAATAACATCAACATCAACAAAAAGGACGTCCACTCAGAAACCCCATCCGAGGGTCACCAACATCAAAGACCAAAGGTAGATAAATCCTTGAAGATGGGCAGAAATGAGCGCAAAAAGGCTGAAATTTCCAAAAACCAGAATGCCTCTTCTCCTCCAAAGGATCACAACTCTTTGCCAGCAAGGGAACCAAACCCGACAGATAACGAGTTTGAGGAACTGACAGAAGTAGGTTTCAGAAGGTGGGTAATAACAGACGCCTCCGAGCCAAAGGAGCATGTTCTAACCCAATGCAAGGAAGCTAAGAACCTTGATAAAACGTTACAGGAACTGCTAACTAGAATAACCAGTTTAGAGAAGAACATAAATGACCTGATGGAGCTGAAAAACACAGCACAAGAACTTCATGAAGCATACACAGGTATTGATAGCCAAATCGATCAAGCAAAAGAAAGCATATCAGAGATTGAAGATCAACCTAATGAAATAAAGCATGAAGACAAGATTAAAGAAAAAGGAATGAAAAGGAACAAACAAAGCTTCCAAGAAATATGGGACTATGTGAAAAGACCAAACCTATGTTTGATTGATGTACCTGAAAGTGACAGGGAGAATGGAACCAAGTTGGAAAACACTCTTCAGGATATCATCCAGGAGAACTTCCCCAACCTAGCAAAACAGGCCAACATTCAAATTCAGGAAATATGGAGAACACCACAAAGATACTCCCTGAAAAGAGCAACCGCAAAACATATAATTATCAGACTCACCAAGGTTGAAATGAAGCAAAAAATGTTAAGGGCAGCCAGAGAGAAAGGTCGGGTTACTCACAAAGGGAAGCCCATCAGACTAATAGCAGCTCTCTCTGCAGAAACCCTACAAGCCAGAAGAGGGTGGGGGCCAATATTCAGCATTCTTAAAGGAAAGAATTTTCAACCTAGAATTTCATATCCAGCCAAACTAAGCTTCATAAGCGAAGGAGAAATAAAATCCTTTACAGACAAGCAAATGCTGAGAGATTTTATCATCGCCAGGCCTGTCTTACAAGAATTCCTGAAGGAAGCACTAAACTTGTAAAGAAACAACTGGAACTAGCCACTGGAAAAACATACCAAATTGTAAAGACCATTGACACTATGAAGAAACTGCATCAACTAATGGGCAAAATAACCAGCTGGCATCATAATGACAGGATCAAATTCACACATAACAATATTAACCTTAAATGTAAATGGGCAGGCCAGGCGCAGTAGCTCACGCCTGTAATCCCAGCACTTTGGTAGGCTTAGGCGGGTGGATCATGAGGTCAGGAGATCGAGACCATCCTGCCTAACATGGTGAAACCCCATCTCTACTAAAAATACAAAAAAAAAAAAAAAATTAGCCTGGCATGGTGGCAGGCACCTGTAGTCCCAGCTACATGGGAGGCTGAGGCAGAAGAATGGTGTGAACTCAGGAGGCAAAGGTTGCAGTAAGCCAAGATCACGCCACTGCACTCCAGCCTGGGCAACAGAGTGAGACTCAGTCTCAAAAAAAAAAAAAAAAAAAAAAAAAAGATAAAAAGTAAACGGGCTAAATGCCCCAGTTAAAAGATATAGACCAGCAAATTGGATAAAGAGTCAAGACCTATCGGTGTGCTGTATTCAGGAGCCCAACCTCATGTGCAAAGACACACATGGGCTCAAAATAAAGGGATGAAGGAATATTTACCAAGAAAATGTAAAGTAAAAAAAAAAAAAAGCAGGGGTTGCAATCCTAGTCTCTGATGAAACAGACTTTAAACCAACAAAAATCAAAAGAGACAAAGAAGGGCATTACATAATGGTAAAGGGATCAATGCAACAAAAAGAGCTAACTATCCTAAATATATATGCACCCAATACAGGAGCACCCAGATCCATATAGCAAATTCTTGGAGACCTACAAAGATACTTAGACTCCCACACAGTAATAGTGGGAGAATTTAACACCCCACTGTCAATTTTAGACAGATCAAGGAGACAGAAAATTAACAAGGATATCCAGGACTTCAACTCCGCTCTGGACCAAGCAGATCTAATAGACATCTACAAAACTCTCCATCCCAAATCAACAGAATATACATTCCTCTTAGCACCATATCACACTTATTCTAAAATTGACCACATAATTGGAAGTAAAACACCCCTCAGCAAATGCAAAACAATGGAAATCATAACAGTCTCTCAGACCACAGTGCAATCAAATTATAACTCAGGATTAAGAAAATCCCTCAAAAAAAAAAAAAAAAAAGAAACTCCCTCAAAACTGCACAACTACATGGAAACTGAACAACCTGCTCTTAAATGACTACTGGGTAAATAATGAAATTAGGCAGAAATAAGTAAGTTCTTTGAAGCCAATGAGAACAAACACACAATGTACCAGAATCTCCGGGACACAGCTAAAGCAGTACTTTGAGGGAAATACATAGCACTAAATGCCTACAAGAGAAAGCAGGAAAGATCTAAAATTGACACCCTAACATCACAATTAAAAGATCTAGAGAAGCAAGAGCAAACAAATTCAAAAGCTAGCAGAAGACAAGAAATAACTAAGATCAGAGCAGAACTGAAGGAGATAGAGACATGAAAAATCCTTCAAAAAAATCAGTGAATCCAGAAGCTGGTTTTTTTTGAAAAGATCAACAAAATAGCTAGACCACTAGCATGACTAATAAAGAAGGAAACAGAGAAGAATCAAATATGCACAATAAAAAATGATAAAGGGGATATCACCACTGATCCCACAGAAATACAAACTACCATCAGAGAATACTATAAACACCTCTATGCAAATAAACTAGAAAATCTAGAAGAAATGCATAAATTCCTGGACACCTATACCCTCCCAAGTCTAAACCAGGAAGAAGTCGAATCCCTGAATAGACCAATAACAAGTTCTGAAATTGAGGTAGTAATTAATGGCCTACCAACAACAACAACAAAAAACTCCAGGACCAGATGGATTCATAGCTTTCTACCAGAGGTACAACGATGAGCTGGTACTATTCCTTCTGAAAGCATTCCAATCAATAGAAAAAGAGGGACTCCTCCCTAACTCATTTTATGAGGCCAGCATAATCCAAATACCAAAACCTGGCAGAGACACCACAAAAAAAGAAAATTTCAGGCCAGTATCCTTGATGAACATCAATGTGAAAATCCTCAATAAAATACCGGCAAACTGAATCAGCAGCACATCAAAAAGCTTATCCATCACAATCAAGTCAGCTTCATCCCTGGGATGCAAGGCTGGTTCAACATATGCAAATCAATAAACGTAATCCATCACTTAAACAGAATCAATGACAAAAACCACATGATTATTTCAATAGATGCAGAAAAGGCCTTCAATAAAATTCAACACCCCTTGATGCTGAAAACTCTCAAAAAACTAGGTATTGATCGATTGTATCTCAAAATAATAGCTATTTATGACAAATACACAGCCAATATCATACTGAATGGGCAAAAACTGGAGGCATTCCCTTTGAAAACTGGCATAAGACAAGGATGCCCTCTCTCACCACTCCTATTCAACATGGTATTGGAAGTTCTGCCCAGGGTAATCAGGCAAGAGACAGAAATAAAGCATATTCAAATAGGAAGAAAGGAAGTCAAATTGTCTCTGTTTGCAGATAACATAATTGTATATTTAGGGAACTCCATCAGCTCAGCCCAAAATCTCCTTAAGCAGATAAACAACTTCAGCAAATTCTCAGGATACAAAATCAAAGTGCAAAAATCACAGGCATTCCTATACACCAATAACAGACAAACACAGAGCCAAATCATGAGTGAACTCCCATTCGCAATTGCTACAAAGAGAATAAAATACCTAGGAATCCAACTTATAAGGGATGTGAAGGACCCCTTCAAGGAGAACTACAAACCACTGTTCAAGGAAATAAGAAAGGATGCAAACAAATGGAAAAACATTCCATGCTCATGGATAGGAAGAATCAATACCACAAAAATGGCCATACTGCCAAGATAATTTATAGATGCAATGCCATCCCCATCAAGTTACCATTGATTTTCTTCATAGAATTGGAAAAAACTACTTTAAAGTTCATGTGGAACAAAAAAAGAGCCTGCATAGTGAAGACAATCCTAAGCAAAAAGAACAAAACTGGAGGCATCACACTACCTGACTTCAAACTATACTACAAGGCTACAGTAACCAAAACAACATGGTACTGGTACCAAAACAGATATATAGACCAATGGAACATAACAGAGGCCTCAGAAATAACACCACACATCTACAACCATCTGATCTTTGACAAACCTGACGAAAACAAGCAATGGGGAAAGGGTTCCCTATTTAATAAATGGTGTTGGGGCAAAAAACCCTTCAAAAAATCAATGAATCCAGGAGTTGGTTTTTTGAAAAGATCAAAAAAATTGATAGACCACTAGCAAGACTAAAAAAGAAGAAAAGAGAGAAGAATCAAATAGACACAATAAAAAACGATAAAGGGGATATCACCACTGATCCCACAGAAATACAAACTACCATCAGAGAATACTATAAACACCTCTATGCAAATAAACTAGAAAATCTAGAAGAAATGGATAAATTCCTGGACACATACACCCTCCCAAGACTAAACCAGGAAGAAGTTGAATCCCTGAATAGACCAATAACAGGCTCTGATAGGCAATAATTAATAGCCTACCAACCAAAAAAAGTCCAGGACCAGACATATTCACAGCTGAATTCTACCATAGGTACAAGGAGGAGCTGGTACCATTCCTTCTGAAACTATTCCAATCAATAGATAAAGAGGGACTCCTCCCTACCTTATGAGGCCAACATCATCCTGATACAAAAGCCTGGCAGCCACACAACAACAAAAGAGAATTTTAGACCAATATCCCTGATGAAAATCGATGCAAAAATCCTCAATAAAATACTGGCAAACCGAATCCAGCAGCACATCAAAAAGCTTATCCACCATGATCAAGTGGGCTTCATCCCTGGGATGCAAGGCAGGTTCAACATATGCAAATAAATAAATGTAATCCATCATATAAACAGAACCAAAGACAAAAACCACATGATTATCTCAATAGATGCAGAAAAGGCCTTCAATAAAATTCAACACCCCTTCATGCTAAAAACTCTCAATAAATTCGGTACTGATGGGATGTATCTCAAAATAATAAGAGCTATTTATGACAAACCCTCAGCCAATATCATACTGAATGGGCAAAACCTGGAAGCATTCCCTTTGAAAACTGGCACAAGACAGGGATGCCCTTTCTCACCACTCCTATTCAACATAGTGTTGGAAGTTCTGGCCAGGGCAACCAGGCAGGAGAAAGAAATAAGGGGTATTCAGTTAGGAAAAGGGGAAGTCAAATTATCCCTGCTTGCAGATGACATTATTGTATATTTAGAAAATCCCACTGTCTCAGTCCAAAATCTCCTTAAGCTGATAAGCAACATCAGCAAAGTCTCAGGATACAAAATCACAAGCAGTCTTAAACGCCAATAACAGACAAACAGAGAGCCAAATCATGAGTGAACTCTCATTCACAATTGCTTCAAAGAGAATAAAATACCTAGCAATACAACTTACAAGGGATGTAAAGGACCTCTTCAAGGAGAACTACAAACCACTGCTCAATGAAATAAAAGAGGACACAAACAAATGGAAAAACATTCCATGCTCATGGATAGGAAGAATCAATATTGTGAAAATGGCCATACTGCCCAAGGTAATTTATAGATTCAATGCCATCTCCATCAAGCTACCAATGACTTTCTTCACAGAATTGGAAAAAACTACTTTAAAGTTCATATGGAACCAAAAAAGAGCCCCCATTGCTAAGACAATCCTAAGCCAAAAGAACAAAGCAGCTGGAGGCATCACGCTACCTGACTTCAAACTATACTACAAGGCTACAGTAACCAAAACAGCATGGTACTGGTACCAAAACAGAGACATAGACCAATGGAACAGAATAGAGCCCTGAGAAATAATACCACACATCTACAGCCATCTGATCTTTGACAAACCTGACAAATACAAGAAATGGGGAAATGATTCCCTATTTAATAAATGGTGCTGGGAAAACTCGCTAGCCATATGTAGAAAGCTGAAACTGGATCCCTTCCTTACACCTTACACAAAAATTAATTCAAGATGGATTAAAGACTTAAATGTTATACCTAAAAACATAAAAACCCTAGAAGAAAACCTAGGCAATACCATTCAGGACATTGGCATGGGCAAGGACTTCATGTCTAAAACACTGAAAGCAATGGCAACAAAAGCCAAAATTGACAAATGGGATCTAATTAAACTGAAGAGCTTCTGCAGAGCAAAAGAAACTACCATTAGAGTGAACGGGCAACCTACAGAATGGGAGAAAATTTTTGCAATCTACCCATCTGACAAAGGGCTAATATCCAGAATCTATAAAGAACTCAAACAAATTTACAAGAAAAAAACAAACAATCCCATTAAAAAGTGGGCAAAGGATATGAACAGACACTTCTCAAAAGAAGACATTTATGCAGCCAATAGACACATGAAAAAATGCTCATCATCACTGGCCATCAGAGAAATGCAAATCAAAACCACAATGAGATACCATCTCACACCAGTTAGAATGGAGATCATTAAAAAGTCAGGAAACAACAGGTGCTGGAGAGGATGTGGAGAAATAGGAATACTTTTACACTGTTGGTGGGACTGTAAACTAGTTCAACCATTGTGGAAAACAGTGTGGCGATTCCTCAAGGATCTAGAACTAGAAATATCATTTGACCCAGCCATCCCATTACTGGGTATATATCCCAAGGATTATAAATCATGCTGCTATAAAGACACATGCACACGTATGTTTACTGTGGCACCATTCACGATAGCAAAGACTTGGAACCAACCCAAATGTCCATCGATGAGAGACTGGATTAAGAAAATGTGGCACATATACACCATGGAATACTACGCAGCCATGAAAAAGGATGAGTTCATGTCCTTTGGAGGGACATGGCTGAAGCTGGAAACCATCTTTCTCAGCAAACTATCGTAAGGGCAGAAAAATCGAACACCGCATGTTCACACTTATAGGGGGAAATTGAACAATGAGATCACTTGGACACAGGAAGGGGAACATCACACACCGGGGCCTATCGTGGGGTTGGGGGAGTGGGCAGGGATAGCATTAGGAGATATACCTAATGTAAATGATGAGTTAATGGGTGCAGCACACCAACATGGCACACATATACATATGTAACAAACTTGCATGTTGTGCACATGTACCCTAGAACTTAAGGTATAATACAAAATAAATAAATAAATAAATGGTGTTGGGAAATCTGGCTAGCCATGTGCAGAAAACTGAAACTGGATCCCTTTGTTACACCGTATAAAAAAATTAATTCAAGATGGATTGAAGACTTAAACATAAGACCTAAAACCATAAAAAACCTAGAAGAAAACCTAGGCAATACCATTCAGGACATAGGCTTGGGCAAAGACCTCATGACTAAAACACTGAAAGCAATGGCAACAAAAGCCAAAATAGACAAATCAGATCTAATTAAAGAGCTTCTGTACAACAAAAGAAACTATCACCAGAGTGAACAGGCAGCCTAGAGAATGGGAGAAAATTTTTGCCATCTATCCATTTGGCAAAGGGCTAATATCCAGAATCTGCAAAGAACTTAAGCAAATTTACAAGAAAAAAACAACCCCACCACAAAGTGGGCAAAGGATATGAACAGACACTTCTGAAAAGAAGACATTTATGCAGCCAACAAACATATGAAAAAAAGCTCATCTTCACTACTCATTAGAGAAATGCCAATAAAACCACAATGAGATACCATCTCACTGCAATTAGAATAGGGATCATTAAAAAGCCAGGAAACAACAGATGCTGGAGAGGATGTAAAGAAATAGGAACAAGTTTACACTGTTGGTGGGACTGTAAATTAGCTCAGCCATTGTGGAAGACAGTGTGGCGATTCCTCAAGGATCTAGAACCAGAAATATCATTTGTCCCAGCAATACCATTACTGGGTATATAACCAAAGGATTATAAATAATTCTACTATAAAGACACATGCACACATATGTTTATTGCTACACTGTTCACAATAGCAAAGACTTGGAACCAACCCAAATGCCCATCAATGATAGACTGGATTAAGAAAATGTGGCACACATACACCATGAAATACTACACAGCCATAAAAAAGGATGAGTTCATGTCCTTTGGAGGGACATGAATGAAGCTGGAAACCATCATTCTCAGCAAACTAACACAAGAACAGAAAACCAAACACTGCATGTTCTCACTCATAACTGGGAGTTGAACAATGAGAACACATGGACACAGGGAAGGGAACATCACACACTGGGGTCTGTCAGGGGGTGGGGGCTGGGGAGGGATAGCATTAGGAGAAATACCTAATGTAGATGACAGGTTGATGGGTGCAGCACACCACCATGGCAGGTGTATTCCTATGTAACAAACCAGCATGTTCTGCACATGTATGCCAGAACTTAAAGTATATATGTGTGTATATAAAGTATATATATAGTATATATATATAAAGTATATATATAAAGTATATATAGTGTATATATATAAAGTATATATATAAAGTATATATAGTGTATATATATAAAGTATATATATAGTGTGTGTATATATATAAAGTATATATAGTGTGTGTATATATATAAAGTATATATATATAGTGTGCGTATATATATAAAGAATGTGGGTACATGTCTAAAGGACACAGAAACCAATTTGAAAGGGCTCTCATTGGCCTAACCTGGACCAATTTGAGGATCAAAATACTGATAACTAATTTTTATGCCACTGAACAAAAACAGGAATCCACTGAGAAATTATGAATCCATATTATATAAAAATAAATAACTTGAAAATTTGGTACATAATTTACATAGTTTCAAAGAACCAACTTCACAAAATACTTATTAATTGTAGAAGGAAAAGAGGTACTTTACAGCAGAGAAGTTTGGCAAATGCCACTTCATTTAAACGATCAGAATTAACACCACCAGTAATGGAACAAATAGAAATTATGAGCTACCCAACAGGATGCAGTAAGACCACCTCACTTCTGTGACAGTCCTGCTTAAGAGGCCTAACTTGAATTTAATCACAAAAGAACCTCCGACAAACCGAGTTGAGTGACATTCTATAACACAACTATCCTGCAATCTTCTTGAAACTTTTGTAGTTAATTGTGATCATCTGACCTATTTCTGGATCATAAGATTTAAATGAAAGAAACTGAACTAGGTTTTAGGAAAAGCCATCATTTTTCTAATTAAAAATGAGGCCAGCTTAGCTAGGATTCACTGTTTACCCTTTGTCCATTCTCTTTATTCTTGTTTATCAGATGCCATGAACGGATGTGAAAGAACGTGATACTCTGCTTGTGACAACATAGACTTAAGTCACAGACTGCAACAAAGCAAAAAAGGAGAAACAATTTGGCTCCTTCAGCAATTGCACCAAACCTGGACCAGCTACTTTAGGCTCCTTGTTACGTTACCCTTTATTTGATTAAGCCATGTGACTGGATTTGCATTAGGTGGGGCCAAATGCAAAACTAGCCAAAATAATCTGCTTTTTCTTTCTTTTCTTTTCTTTTTTTTTTCTATTTTAACATATCTAGTTCCCCTCTCTAACCCCAACATTTTTGGGGGGTAATTTTATTTGTACTGCATGGTATTTACAAATTAATTTATAGAGAAATGATTTTTTATGATGTTGTCTTCTTTAAGCACATAGCATACCTCTCCATTTATTCTAGTCTTTTTGGGGAGCTTATGCAAAATTTTAAAGTTTTCTTCATATAACTCGGCACGTTGCTCTAGACTGAATGCTTGTTTCCCCAAAATTCTTATGTTGAAACCTAATTCCCAATGTGTTGGTATATGGAAGTAGGGACTCTGGGAGGTGATTAGGTCATGAGGGCAGCACCCTCATGAATTCCTATAAAAAGAAGTTCTAGAGAGATCCCTCTCCCTTTCCGCCATATGAGACACAGCAAAAGTACTGCCCTCTAGGAACCAGGACACACCTTCACCAGGCAGCAAATCGCCCAACACCTTGATATTTTCCAGCCTCTGAAACTGTGAGAATTACTTGTTTGTTATTTATAAGCCATCCATTCTATAATATTTTTGTTATAGCAGCCTGAACTGATTAAAACACACGTTTCTAATATAATCAGTTTATTTTTATTGAATTGATGCAAAACAGTGAAATGGTTTTTCTGCATTCCAAGAGAATCTGAAAAGACGTTGATGCTAGTTATGACAAAAATCAGTTAATGTAGTCCGTTGATTAAATATTACAAGGTCAATTAGTAAATTACATTTTAAAATAAAATGAATACTTTTTATTGCATGTCAAACAAGTAAGCATTGGGTGCTCAAGATTCAGACTGTCATAGAATGGTAGTGAATGTGAAACTCTTGGAAAGCTTCTTGCAAACACACATTAAATTTTATGAAACCTGAAGAGAAAGAGTATTCACCTTAACCTGGTTTATGTTACCTATTTTTAGCGTCTTTAAGGTACCGTTTATAATTAATTCCCCAGCCCTCTTCTTTATAATTATAAATGTAAGCTTAGTGTCTTTTTTTTTTTTGGAGACGGAGTTTTGCTCTTCTTGCCCAGGCTGGAGTGCAATGGCACCATCTCGGCTCACCGCAACCTCCGCCTCCCGGGTTCTAGCGATTCTCCTGCCTCAGCCCCCCTAAGTAGCTGGCATTACAGGTGCCCGCCACCACGCCCAGTTAATTTTTGTATTTTTAGTAGAGAAGGGGTTTCCCCATGTTGGTCAGACTGGTCTCGAACTCCCGACCTTAGGTGATCCGCCCGCCGTGACCTCCCAAAGTGCTGGGATTACAGGTGTGAGCCACCACGCCCGGCCAAGCTTAGTGTCTTTTATTCTCAAAGCATTTCATCACTTTAGGATGTCTTATTCTTCTGAACTTAGAAGTTTCATGTTTGGGCAATACATCCGTAAAACAAAACAAAGAAATCCCCACACAAATAAGTAATTGCCCATCGTAATGAAAAATGCTTGGACGGATAAGTATGAGTAAATCATATCAGGTCAGAGGAAAAAATATAATGTAAACTTCTAACAACTTAAGTGAGCACGGATAAATTGTGAAGTGCAATGCAAAATTCACGAGTGTTTCATACATTAAATAAAACCCACGAAAACAAAACACTGAATCTTCAAAGCAATTCTGCCCTTCCTGCCCGCTTCCACTACGTTTCTGGTAGCCTCCCTTCATTCCATTCCTCCAGCACAGGGAAACGATGCTATGGCGACAAAGGGTACTTAGAAAACTTTGGAGAGGTACCAACTTAACTTCCAGGAGCTTGCAACTTAGGCGATTTAAAGACGAAATCGGTGAGAAAGCTGTTAATATAGTGCAAAGTACATAATAAATGTATTCGGGTATTAATCCTGCTCACAGTCGAACCCAGCACCCGAAAGAATTAAACCCTCCACGATTCTTGGGGTCTTTAAAACCCGGGGTGCAGTAATCCCAACCCTAAAAGCCCTCAGATATGCGCATGCCCCGTTGGTGGAGCAGTGCTCCTCCTTCCTCGGGTCCGGAAGTCCCGGTTTGTTTATTAAATTACGACCGTCGTAAACTAGAATTTCCCTACGGCTTCTTAGCTTTACGATGGCAACAAGTATGGCGGCTGCTAGTGGTAGATTTGAAAGTGCGAAGAGTATCGAAGAGCGGAAGGAACAGACCCGAAATGCCAGGGCCGAGGTGTTGCGCCAGGTACCTCTGTTTTGAGGCCTTTGTAGTTATTTAGCGTTGTGGGAGTTGAGGGTTCCCTTAAGCTAGCCCACCCATCCCTTCCCTCACCTCGTCAGTACGGAATCTCACCTTAATTTGGGTGAGGTCTCCCTTTGCAATTCCGGTAAACCCTTTTGTAGCTACCGGTTTTTTAGATGTTCTGGCAGGTGCTAGATGCTCATTCTCTTTTCAGGGAGATCTTTTTTTCCCCAAGTTTCTTTACCTTTTAAGTTATCCATTCTTTATATTTCTATCACTCGGACTGCACACTTCATAGGTCCCCTGCGGCTTTTAAGGACTCTGCCAGCATGTCTTGCAGCCTCAGCCATTGCTACTACCGTATCTGAAATGAAATTTTCCTTTTTCAGGAACACATACAAGGCACACTTAAATATACTCAGTTTGACATTTCCTTCTCCTGTCTCTATTAGTATCAATTCCAGACTTACTGTAAGCTCTTACCAATCCAAACAAAAGTTAATACGAATCTCAGTATATTTAGCCTCTCACAAAAGATCGCGAAACATTGTATTTCTCTCTAAACTTCAAATACATAGAGGTAACATACAAAGAATGGAGAAAGTAAACTACTGAATTATCTGACAATCTATTCAATATGTAAGAAATGTGGCAATGAAAGAGAAAAGTTGTAGTTGGAGAGCAAGAGAGAGTTCAGTGAGGGTTTTCTTTTTTTTTTTTTTTAAATTTAAGTTGGAAGAGTTTTAAACCAGCTTAAATGCAAATGAGTAGGAGCCAGCAGAGAAGAGGGAGAGGAGACTCTAAAGAGAAAATGACTACAGCCAGATTTTAAAGCGGAAGAATGGGCGATTAATCTTGGATAGGTAAAATGTTGGTATTGTTTCCTAATTTCGACATATGTAATGTGTGTATATATACACACACACACACATATATATACACACACACATATATATTTATAAGTCATCCTTTTTGGTATTTCAAGCATTTTTTGGAGGGAGTAAGGTTCGTAAGCTGAGATAAATCTTATAGTAGAGGTATGCGTGTAATTTGAAAAGGATCAAATTCAGCTTTGGAATTACAGGGAAAGAAAGGGAGGGTAGGAATGATTTCCTAGGAAAAACTTGCTTTGTTTGACTGTTTGAAGAATGAATAAAAATTACCAGTATGATCTTTTTTTTCTACAAAGATGATTCTTCCTGAAGCATTTTGGGGGCTGAGTATTGGGGTACAGGCATTGCATATTGAAGGCATGGAGGTCTAACTGTTGCAAAAGTGCAAGTGTAAGGCATGGGAATGGTGAAGGGAAAAGGGATTCCAAGTCATATTGAGGTAGGGGAGAGAGGGGAGGACATGAACTCAGTCCCTCGATTCTCTCTGCTTGGTAACTCAAATCACTGGAGATTGGAAATGCAGAAGGAGAGATTTTTGCTTTGTTTTGTTTTTTAATGTTTTTTTTTTTTTCACACTGGAGAAGCAAATTCCTGGCAAGGAATAGACATTCATTCATGAGTTAATGTTTTTATATAAAAATGCCAGAGGTTTTTGTTTTCCTTTTTTTGTGAAAAGCAGTTGGATCAATTGCTAGTTTGTCTTTTTTATTTTTTTTTGGTTGTAGGCCAAAGCCAATTTTGAAAAAGAAGAAAGGCGTAAAGAACTTAAGCGACTTCGGGGTGAGGATACATGGATGCTACCTGATGTGAATGAGCGACTCGAACAATTCTCACAGGTGAATACTAACAGGTTTACTTGATGTAAGGGTATCTGTCCTTTTTTGCACTTATTCAAGTTAATATTGGAGGAATAATTTTATAGAATGTTTTCATGAGTTACAGAATATCAGTCACATAGTTGGCATTGCTGAATAGTTTCATTTCTTTGGCAGAAGGAAGATATTGTAATATTTTGGACATTATGACTCAAAATTTGTTGTTTGAGTTGGCTAGTAGAAGACTTAGCTTCAAATTTCTGGCCCACTATAGCAAGCTTATAGGCCTAAAAATTTATGCATTTTAAGCTTTATGTATTTATTGTATCTTATTTTTTTAGGTCTCAAGTCTGTTTTCCTATAATTTTTTAAAAAATTATTTTTAATTGACAAATAATTGTGTAAATTTATGGGGTACATGTGATGGTTTGATCTATGTATACATTATAGAAAGATTCAGTCAAGCTAATGAACACATCCATCACCTCATCAACTTATTTTTTTGTGGTGAGAACATTAAAAGTCTATTCTTCAATGGTTTTGAAATAGACAATACATTATTATTAACTGGTCATGAGTAATAGATCACTAAAACTTATTTCTAGTGTCATGAAAACTTTGTATCCTTTGATCAACATCTTCCCTTTCCCTATCCCTGCTCCTTCCCCTCGCCTCTTCCTATAATTTTAGTTTGTGCTATCTTGTTATATTTTTTATGGCCTAATAGTCTTGTGTAAAATTTTGGGGGGGACCATAGAGGGATATTATATGTATATGTGTTTGTGTGTATATAGATGCATATGTATACATGTTTGTGTATATATGTATTTGATTATATTTGTCACATAAATCTACAAATAAAGCCAAAATTTTCCCAGTATTTTTCTGGTAAGAAGGCTCAGTTATATGATTTATTGATAGTGCATATATTATAGAAAGTGTGTTAAGATTTCCTGAAATATTTTATTTATTTAGACATATTCTTGGTCTTATTTCATCAAAGATTTAAAGTTTTTTAGAATGTGGATTTTTTTCTCTCAAAATATATCCTTTTAAATTAAGATGAAATTAAATTCTTTTCTTGCCTGTTCAAAATGATTGTAGGAACACTCTGTGAAGAAAAAGAAGAAAAACAAGCATTTAAAAAAAGCAAAGAAAGAGAAGAAAAAAAAGAGCAAGAAACAGAAGTATGAAAAAAACAATGAGTCATCTGATAGCTCATCAGTAAGTATGTACTAAAATTAATCAAAGCAGCTATTTGAGAACATTGTATTTGAATGTATAACTTATGGGAACTTAAAATACAAGAAAACTTAAAAAAGATAATTACTAGTTATGATATGAAAATATCTGGGAGACATCTACTTGGAGATGTCCAGGAAATATTGGAAATATTGATCTTGAATTTCAGAGAAAGCTTAAGAGGATAGGGATGTGATTTGGGAATTATTGCTAAGCACAGCACTGGATCTTGCCCAAGGCCTGCTATAACAATTACCTGGCTACAGCCTGTGTTCACTCAAGGCCCTGGGGCTCTGCAGTGAGCAGGTGGTGAAGCCAGCCAGGCCTGTGTCTTTCCCTTCAGGGTGGCAAGTTCCCCCAGGCCTGAGGTGGATACAGAGGTGCCATCAGGGACCCAGGTACTGGCGTCAAAAACCTTAGAAGTGTGCCTGGTGTTCCGTTGAACTGTGGCTGAGCTGGCATTCAACCCATGAATGGCAGTTCTTCCCACTCTTCCCTCCCCTTTTCACAGGCAGAGGGGGTAGCCATCGCCATAGACCCACAGGTAGTACTGGCAGGCTACCACTGATGTTCCCGTAAGGCCCGAGAAGTCTTCAGTCAGCTGCCTGGCCTGGGATTCAGCCTTTAGGGCAGTGGGTCGCCCCTGGGCAGATCCAGAAATGCCATCCAAGAACCAAGGACTTGGGCTGGGGACCCCAAGATCCCTCTTGGTGTTCTACCACCCTACGGCTGAGCTGGTACCTAAGGTGCAAGACAAAGCCCGCTTTACTTTTCTCAAGCAGAAGGAGGCTCTCCCCATAGCCATCACAGCTAGGAATGTGCTGAGGCTCACCTGAATCCAGCAAGTCTCATGTTCACAGTGAACGCCACAATGTAGTACTTGGTTATTGGCGCTGGTTATTCAGGGCCTAAGGTCTCTTTAGTGGATGCCAGCTATGGCTGAGCTGGTATCTAAGATGCAAGACGGAGTCCTCTACTCTTCTGTCTCCTCTCCTCAAGCAGAAGAACAGGGTCTCTTTTGGAGCTGCACGTTGTGCAGCCTGGGGTTGGGGGAGAGGTGGTGCAAACACTCCCTTAGCTACCCCAGTTGCCCCTCCCCACCGCCTGTCCATTTGCTCTGAGGCCGTTGTAGCACTAGGAGTCACCGAGGAATTCCACATCCTTGCTAGTACTTGGTATTGTCAGTCTTAGTAATTTTTAGCTGTTCTACTGTGTGTTATATCGTGTGGTATTTCCCTGAAGAAAAAGGATGTAGAGCATCATTTTAAGTCCCCATGGGGCATTCTGTGTCTTCCTTTATGAAATCTGATTTATTAAATATTTTCTTTTTTGTTTTTCATCATTTTTTCTTAGTGCTTCTGGTATCCTAATTTTTGCACACCTGAAGATTGTGATTTCTCCTGTGTTTATGCTATTACTAAATTTTTTTTTTTAATTTTTTTTTATTTTAGAGATAGAGCCTCACTGTGTTGCACAGATTGGAGTGCAGTGGCACCATCATGGCTCACTGCAGCCTCAAACTCGTGGGCTCAAGCAGTCCTGCTGCCTTAGCAGCCCAATTAGCTAAGACTACAGATGTAGTACAAAAAGTTGTTTTTGTAGACATAGAGTCTTATGATGTTGCCAAGGCTGGTCTCGAACCCCTGGGCTCTAGTGATCTCCTGCCTCAGTCTTCCAAAGTGCTGGGATTACAGGTGTGAACCACCCTGCTTGGCCTCCTATTTTTTTCCCTGAAAGTTTTATAGCTTTGGCTTTTTTGCTTATTTATAATCCATTAATATTTTTAATTTATGTTATGTAGTGTCAGTTTATTTTTTTCCCACATGGATTTCCAGTTTTACTAGCATCATTTGTTGAAAAGGCTGAATTTTCCCTATTGGAAGGAATTTTGGGAGATAGATATGTTAAAATATTCTTTCAATCCATTATGCACATTGGTACATCTCTCTATCCATTTATGTCTTCTTTGATTTTTCTCAAAATATTCTGAAGTTTTTAGTGTAGAGGTCTTACATTTCGTTTGTTGTATTTCTTTCTATTTTGTTTTCTGGAAGTGCTATTGTAAATGGAATTTTAAAATGAATGTGTTTACAGCTAGTATATAATTATAGAAGTGATTTTGAAACATTAGGGTCAGAAAAAAAAGAAAAATGAAAAAAACTGCTTTTGATGTATTTACCTTGCGTCTTGTCACCTTGTTAATATTACTAATACTAGTGTTAGCAGCTTTTTTAGATTTCTTAGGATTTCTAGGTAAATGGTATGTCATGTGTGAAGAAGACTTTTACTTTTTTCTTTTCAATCTCTGTGCCTGTTTTGTTAATTTTTGTTGCCTTATTTCAGTAGCTAGGACTTAAAAATAGTGTTGAATGGAAGTGGTGAGAGTGGACATGATTGCCTTGTTCCTTATCTTAGGTGGAAAGCATTCAGGTTTTTACATTTAAGCATGATGTCTGCTGTGGGACTTTCATGCATGCCCTTTCAGATTAAGGAAATGCCATTCTATTTCTAGTTTTCTGAGAGTTTGTATCTTGAATGAGTATTGAATTCAGTAAGTGCTTTTTTTGCATCAGTAAGTGTTAAAATTTGCCAGTGAAACTGTTTGGTCCTGGAGTTTCTTTGTGGAATGGGTTTAACCACAGAGTTAATTCCTTTAATAGGTGTGTTAAATGTTTTCTATTTATTCTTGAGTTAGTTTTAGTAATTTCGGTTTTTCTGGGAATTTATTCCATAGAAATTGTCGAATTTATTGTCATAAAGTTGTTTGTAATATTTCCTTTGTTCTTTTAATGTTTACGGAATCCACAGTGACATCCCCTGTTTCATTACTGATTTTGGTAATTTCTATTTTCTCTTTGTTTCCTCCATCAGTCTATCTTGAGGCTTATCAGTTCTATTAATCTTTATTTATTGCCTTTTAGTTTCCTTGAATTTTCTCTGGTTGTGTTTTCTATTTCATTGATTTAAACTATATTTATTCTTTGTGAATACTCATTTTGTGTTTAATTTGCTCTTTTTTTTCTAACTTTCTAAGATGAATGCATCGCCATTGATTCGATATCTTCTTTTCTAATGTGTGTTTATTTTATGAATTTTTCTCTTAGCATTGTTGTATCTCTATGAAACTTTGATGTTATATTTTCATTGCTGTCCCATCCAAAATATTTTTTACTTCACTTTTTCTTACTCATGGATATATATGAGTTTTTAAACTTCCAACTATTTGATTTTACTAGTCTTCTTTTGGGTTATTGACTTTGAATTTAATTATTTTATTATACTCTGTATAATTTCAGTTTTTAAAAAGTTTTTTGAGACATTTTATTTTCTAGCCTATTATCTTTCTTGGTGAAAATTCCATATGTATTTGAAATGAGTATGTATTCTGCCGTTGTTAGGTATAGTGTTTTATAAATGTCAATTAGGGAAAGTTGATTTATACCAGTAAGTTTAGTGTTAATGATTTTCTGTTCACCTGTTCAGTCAGTTACTGAGAAAATAGTATTGAAATCTCTTAATTGTTTTGTGGGTTTTACCTACTTCTGCTTTCAGTTTTGTCAGTTTTTGCCTTACGTATTTTGAAGCTTTGTTAGGTACATAGACGGCACCTTGACGAATTGACTGTTATGAAGTTTTCCTCTATCTTTGGTAATACTCTTGTCTGAAGTCTGTTGTGTCTCATATTAATAAAGCCTCTTCAGTTTTCTTTCTTTGTGTGTTTTCATCGTCTTTTCGAAATTTTTTTAGTTTTAATGTATCTTTTTTATATATTGAAAGTGTATTTCTTGTAAGCAGTGTGTAATTGGGTCTTGCTTTTTTTAGCTAGCCTATCAATTTCTTCTTTTTTATTTTATTGATTGATTAACAGAGTCTTGCTTTGTTGCCCAGGCTGGAGTGCAGTAGATCACTGCAGCTTCAACCCCTCAGGCTGAAGTGACCCTCCCACCTCAGCCTGGTGAAAGCTGGGACTACAGGGGTGCACTACAACGTCTGGAATATGAGTTTTAAGTATATATGAGTTTTAACATTTCCAGATATTTGTGGATTTTATTAGGTTTTTTTGGTTATTGACTTTGGATTTCATTATTATTTTGTTATACTCTGTATAATTTCAGTTTTTAAAACGTTTTTGAGACATTTTATATTTTAGCCTATGATCTATATATATTTTGTAGAGAGATGGTTTTGCCGTGTTGCCCAGGCTGATCTCAAATTCTTGGCCTTAAGCAATCCTCCCACCTTCGGCTCCCAAAGTGCTGGGATTACAAATGTGAGCCACTGCACCTGGCCTCTTTTTTTTTTTTTTTTTGAGATGGTGTCTCACATTGTCACCCAGGCTGAAGTGCAGTGGTGCAGTCTCGGCTCACAGCTCTTACTTTGCAATTAGGTGTTTTTTGTGCTCTCTAATCTGGTAGCTGTATATGGCTTTTAAATTTTTAATTAAAATTCATTAAAATTATATCAGCCAAATTTATGTGGCTACTATATTGGACAGTATAGGTATAGAAAAATTCTGTTGAATAGTACTGGTTTGGAGTATTTATGTTTAATGTAATAATTGTTATGGATGAGTTTAAGTCTACCATCTTGTTATTCCATATCTATTTTTTGTTTGTTCTTTTTTCGTTTGTTCCTTCCTTTTCCTGCCTTCTTTTGGAGTGTTTTTTAGCATTCCATTTCATCTCTGCTATAGGCTTATTAGGTATACCTTATTTATTTTTAATGACTGCTTTAAGTCTTATGCATATTTTAACTTACCATACTCAACTTTCAAATAATATATAATTTTACTTTTATAATTAGACCTTCTCCAAAATATATTCCATTTTCTCCTACTATATTTTTTGCTATTGTTGTCATATATTTTACTTCTACATTTGTTATAAACTCACATTGTTTATAATTTTTAATGTCATTCTTTTTATTTTTACTTTAGTCAGTTATCTTTTAAATAAGTTACACACGTGAAAAAAGTCTTTTATATTTACCCACAGATTTATCATCTCTGATATTCTTTATTATTTTATGTAGGTCTGAATTTCTGTCTAATACCATTTTCCTTTTGTCTGTAGAACTTCCATTAATGTGTATTATAATATAGATTTGCAGACATTGAATTCTCTCAGCTTTTGTTTGAAGATTTCTTTTATTTCATCTTCAGTCTTTATTTTTTTCTTTTACCACAAACTCAGAAGTTCTTACTAGCAATCTTCATTTTTCAGATACTTTGCTAGACACAGAATTTTAGGTTTATAGTGTTGTCTTTTTTTTTTTTTTTTTTTTTGCACTGTAAAATGTCATTCCATTGTCTTCTGGTTTGCATTGTACATATTGAGAATTCTGTAGTCATTTTAATCTTTTTTTCTCTGTATATAATGTGCCTTTTTATTCTGGATGCTTTTAGGGCTTCTTTTTCATCATTATTTTTCAGTGACTCAATTGTGATATGTCTTGGTGTTGATTTCTTTGTGTTTATTCTGCTGTCTTAGTTCATTTGCGCTGCTATTCCAAAACAAACTGGGTGGATTATAAGTGACAGAAACTTACGTCTCACAGTTTGGGAGGCTGCTAGAAAGTCTAAAATCAAGGTGCTGGCAGATTTTGTGTCTGTTGAGGGTTCAGTTCCCCATAGATGGCTGTCTTCTCAGTCTAACCTCATGTGGCAGAGTGCTCTTGGGCTATGTTTTATAAGGGCACTAATCCCATTCCCAGTCATCTCCCAAAGGCCTTACCTCCTACTGTCATCGTCTTGGGGGTCAGGATCTCAACATAAGAATTTGGTGGGGGACACAAACATTCAGAGTGTAGCATCTGCCTTAGGTTCATTGTGCTGCTTTGATTTGTGAGTTTACAGTTTCCATCAAATATGAAACTTTCAGGGTATTTTTTCCGAAGTGTTTTTTTCTGTTCCTTCTCATTTTGGTAGTCTCCTTAAAATAATGTCTCACAGGTTGATGAGCCTGTGTTCACTTTCTTTTTAGCCTTTTTCCTTTCTGTGCTTTGGGTTGGGTATATTTTATTGCTATGTCATGAGCTTCAGGTTCACTGGGTTTTTTTTTCTTTTCTTTTCTTTTCTTTTTTTTTTTGAGATGGAGTCTCACTCTGTTGCCAGGCTGGAGTATAGTGGCACGATCTCAGCTCACTGCAACCTCCACATCCTGGGTTGAAGTGATTCTCATCCCTCAGCTTCCCAAGTAGCTGGGATTACAGGTGCCTGCCACCATGCCCAGCTAATTTTTTGTATTTTTGGTAGAGACGGGGTTTCACCATGTTGACCAGGATGGTCTCCATCTTCTGATCTCGTGATCTGCCTGCCTCAGCCTCCCAGAGTGCTGGGATTACAGGCGTGAACCACTGTGCCTGGCCCACTGGCCTTTTCTTTTGCTGTGTCTAGCTTACTGTTATCGCTATCCAGTGACATTTTCATTTCAGGCACTGTTACTTTATTTTATCTTTTTTTGTCATTAGAAGTTTTGTTTGGATCTTTTTAATGTTTTTCAGTTTATCTCCTCATTATGTTTACATTTTCCCTTTCCTGAACATATTTATGATAGCTGTGTTATAGTCTTGGTTTGCTATTTTATTCTCTCTTGTTTTTTCCTGTTCTGTTTCAATTATCTCTTCAATCATTTTAAGAGAATGATTTTTCTCTTGAATATGGGTCACATTTTCTTGCTTCTTTGAATGTCTAGTAACTTTTAATTGGATGCTGAACCTTATGAAAGTTATATTGTGACTGCTGGATTTTGTTGACCTCTTTAGAGGGTATTGAGTTTTCTTTTGGCAGACAGTTAATGACTTGTGAATTAGCTTAATCCTTTTCAAGGCTTGTTTTTAAGTTTTGTTCATGTGCATCTAGAATAGCTTTACTCTAGGGCTGGTTTAACCTTTCTACTAAGGCATGACTCTTGTGGGTTCTCTGCTGATTGTCATGGATGTTCAGCGAGGTTTCTTTATTCTGGATGGTAGGAACTAGAATGTCTTCAAGCCCTTTGTGAGCTCTGGGGATTGTTCTGCTTACAGCTCTTTGGTAATTGTTTTCTCCCTGGTAATTTTGCTTTGCCTGACCTTGTGGACTCTCATCCTCAGCATGTTCAGCTTGGTCTTTCTTTAAAGACTCCACGCATCCTTCAAGTAGATTTCTGGCACTCTTTCTCTGTGTAGCTTCCCAACTGTACTTTGTCTCAGCCTTCACAGAGTTCGAATTCTGTTTCCTTGGCTCAGTGATGTTTTCATGTTCTGCTTGGGTTACCCCACTATGCCACAGTCTAGAATGTGCCTTTAGACAAAAAGCTGTAGAGATTGTAGTGTTCATTTTTATTCCAATTTGTATATATTTCTAGTCTGATGCCATTTACTTTGTCATGGACAGAAGCAGAAGTCCTCAAGGTCCCTTGATTTTTGCTGGTAGCACTTTCCTGTCTTAGTTCCACCTTCTAGGTTTTGACCACTAGATAGAATTAGGGGTGTGGTTAATTCTGAAGGCTGCACAAGAGAAGGAGAGCCCTGAAGGCTGTGTTAGGTCAGGAGGCGTATTAAGCTTGATCGTTAATGAGTTCAAGGTAAAATGGAGATAGAAGCTAAAATTAGCAAGAGAACTGAAGTCGTAGCATGGGGAGCATTAATTTTGCTGAAGTGGTAAGGTGAGTGAGTGCATAATTATGAAAATGAGTATAGGTTACTGCTTAAAGTTTCTGACTGGTGCTATTGAAAGAGTAGAAAAAGGCATTTCATTTAATTTCAGCTTGCATTTATCAAATGCTTATTATTTGCCAGACACTGTTGTAGACATGGGGAATATAAAAACATTTTTTTAAAACCTTTGGGAAACTCATTTCTTAATTGGATAAATAGATACATAATGTTAATAGTGTGATTTTGTAGTAGATTTTGTAGAAGATGATGATGGCTTTATTTTCTGTTGTTACTGAGTTTAGCATGCCATCCAACATGATGCCATGATAGTACAGGGTATTAAGAGGGATTTCATTTGCTAACTTGTTGACAAAATGATGCTTGAATTGAGACTAGATAGATTAGTAAGCATTAGGCAAATAAAGGTGTGCTTGGCATTTCATGCATAAGGAATTGTGAGAGCAGAGACATGGAAGTATGAAATAATATGAATGTGAGTATGTGTGTATGTATGTAAATATAACTATAAGCAATTTGATAGTACTAAATTATAAAACAAGAGGAGGGGGTGAATGGAGATGAAACTGTAAGAATTGATAGGGCCTTGCAAAACAAGAGCTTTGACTTTATTCAGTAGGGAATGTATCATCTAATTAGGTTCAGCTGCATTTATTAGAAAATCTCAGAATAGCCATTGATTATACAATATAGAAGTTCATTTTTCTCTTGTATGAAATAAGTCAGGTAGAAAGTCTAGGGCTAGTATGGTCTTCTGGAACCCAGGCTTCTGTTGTCTTGCTTTTCCATCATCCTTACAATATTGCCTCTTAGTTCAGATAACAGGAAAGAGGATGCTCTTTTTTTCTTAACTTGACTTCCAGAAAGTCCCATAAAATACTTTTGTTTACATCTAAATGGACACTTGATCATAAGGCTTCACTTTCTAGCATGGGAAGTATATTACTTCTCCAAATAAAATGAGATTCTGTTGGTAGGAAAGAAGAGGAATAACTAGCAGTCTTTGTGCTGGAAAACCCTGGAAGAGAAGTACAGTGGTCAGATGTTCCCTTTATATTACTCCAAATGTATTTGGGGTGAGGGGTTGGAGAAAGAAGGGGAGCAGGAAAGACTGGAGTCCAGAAGACTAATTTGGTCTCCTGGAATCAATTGTCTAAATGAGAGATAAGATCTGATATAGGGCTGCTACTTTAAGGATCAAAGAAGAGAATATTGGTTTGGTATTTTGGTTGCAGGTAACAGAAACTAAATTTAAACTGGCTTTTGCAAAAAGGAGGGTTTCTTATTAGAGTACAAAATTCTCATAGGGCATATAGATGCAGGAATGCAGCTAGGCTTCGAGAATAGCTGGAATTAGAATTGTGAATGGTTTTTGCAATTTTCTTGCCATTTTTCATTTCCCCTACCCTGAGTTCTAGTTTTAAAAATTTTTTTTGCTGATTTCTATTTCTCATGACAGAAATGGCCTCTTCCAGTGCCTTTCCAGTTCTTAGTTTTAGATAAGCCCATTCAGACCGGATTTCAGATTCCTGAGGAATGGCTCAGGTTGATATGAATTGGGTCGGGTGCCTACCTTTGAACTAATCAGTAGTGGCCAGGAATAGAGGTAGGCTTCTGTGGTAATCATGTATTCACTGTATGGTATATTTGATAAATATTTTAGAAATGAAAATGGTAGGCTTGAATGTGTGAGGTGACACGATCCTGAGTTTCTGACTTGGTTAAGTGGGTGGTTGTTCCAGATAACTCAGTTCAATAATATACAAGGAGGAATAGATTTTTTAGAGGAAGATGATGGCTTCATTTTCTATTCTTACTGAGTTTAGCATGCCTTCCAACTACGGTAGATAATTAGTCAGTGAAACTTTGGTTAGACAAATTTGAAAGATATCAGCACAATTGATTGTAGTTCAGGCCATCAGAATGGATTTAATGACCCAAAGGGAATGTTTAGAGATTAAAAAAATCTCATGGGCAAAGAATGGAACCCCAAATAACATGGATATTTAAGGGCTGAGCAAAGGGGGAAGAGTTCATGAAGGAAATGGAGAAGAAACAAAGAGTGGGAGAGCTGAGAGGTGTCATGGAAGCCAGGAAAGTGAGTCATCAACAGAGTTGTATTGAGCAGAGAGGTCTAGAGAGCTGAAGACTGAAATGTTTTGTTGAATTTGGCACAGTGGAAGCCACTGGTGAGTTTGGAGATGTTTCAGTAGATTAATGGAGACAGTAGATATATTGTACGGTTTTGAGAAAATGTATGACAGTGAGAGTGTGAAGGCAGTGCGTGTAGACTACTCTTTCAAGAAATTCATCTTAGAATGGAAGCTGGAAGATTAATTCCTGCTAGAGGAGGAATATATAGGGTCAAGGAAGGTCCCTCTTCCCTCCTTAAAAAAAAAAAAAGGATGGGAAATGCTTGAGCATATTTCTAGGCCATTAGGGATCTTTGGTTGATGCTGTGAGAGGAGAAGATAATTGATGGAGCAAGGTCCTGGAGGAACAGAAAGAGTTGGTATCAAAACCTTTAGAGTAGGATCTGCCTTAAAACGGGAGGAGTTAACCGGAAATAAGGATAGGGACAGCCATAAATGTGTTGGGGGTGGGTAGGAAGATAAGGTGGCCCCAGTTTTCTTGATGAGGTAAGAGAAGACATCATTTGCTGAGAATATGGGAATTGGTATAAAACTCCAGGAGGGTGTTGAAGAAGATAATGTTATCTGTAGTTTTAGATCAAGGGAAATCTCAAAATGTGAAACTTAGGGGCAAACAGCAAACTCATTTACCTGGGTGTTGTTTCCCCTGTTCTAGTGAAGCAGAGATGTGAGTAACTACTTGATGTTGGTAGTCTCTGAAGCTCTGTGCTAAAGTGTGTTCTCTACTTGGCTTTTTTTTTTTTTTTTGCCTTCTCTTGGCTTGATAATAAATGGATAAGAAAATAAAAATAATTTGGTTGTGTTTTGTGGGTTTAACTCAAACTAGTGGGTTTATATGCTTTTTTTCTTTAAAAAAAATTTTTTTTTTTTTTTTTGAGATGGAGTTTCTGTGGCCCAGGCTGGAGTGCAGTGGCACGATCTCAGCTCACTGCAACCTCCGCCTCCTGGGTTCAGGTGATTCTCCTGCCTCAGCCTCCTGAGTATCTGGGATTACAGGCGTGTGCCACCATGCTTGGCTAACTTTTTTGTATTTTTAGTAGAGACGGGTTTCACCATGTTGGCCAGGCTGGTCTTGTACTCCTGACCTCAAGTAATACGCCTGCCTCAGCCTCTCAAAGTGCTGAGATAACAGGTGTGAGCCACCGCACCTGGCTCTTTAAAATTTCAATGTCATTTTGTAAAGGGGAAATACAGTGTAAGAATTTTTTTCTAGGATGTTGAATTTCTACCACTTAACAGCACAGAATTTTTATATCAAAGTATGCAAATTTGAGATTTTCACTTACATGCTAAATGTTCTTAGAGCTCTGAAGATGAGTGGGTTGAGGCTGTTCCATCCCAGACTCCTGACAAGGAAAGGGCCTGGAAAATGAAAGATGAAAAGTCAGAAAAAGATGACACCCAAATTATCAAGGTAAGCAAGCCACTTGATTCCCTTTCCCTTTTCCTTTTCCCTTTCCTTTCCTTTCCTTTCCCTTTTCCTTTCCTTTCCTTTTTCCTTTCCTCTTTCCTTAACTTTCCCCTTTCCTTAACTTTCCTCTTTCCTTAACTTTCCTTCCCTCTCCCTCTCTCCCTCTTTCCCTGTCTCCCTGTTTCCCTGTCTCCCTCTCTCCCTTCCTATTTTAGAGAGAGGGTCTTACTCTGTTGCCCAGGCTGGGCTGCAGTGGCACAATCAGAGCTCTCTGCAACCTTAACCTCCCAGGCTCAAGTAATCCTCCCACCTCGACCTCCCTGGTAGCTGGGTCCACAAGTGAGTGCCACCACTCCTGGCTAATTTTTTATTTTGTGTAGAGATGGGGTCTCCCTTTGCTCCTAGACTGGTCTCGAACTCCTGAGCTCAAGCAGTCCTCCCATCTCAGCCTCCCAAAGTGCTAGCATTAGAGATGTGAGCCACCACACCTAGCATACCACTTGATTTTAAAGAAAGAAGTATCAACTTTTGAGAATAAATGAATATGAAAATGAAAGACGATTAAAATTTCAGGAGAACAATTATACTTTGAAAACAATATACTTTATGAATAATTTTGGCAGTAATGCTGTTTGCTGAATGTTTAGAACCCCCTTTCCCTTCTGCTGTGAGAAAGTCAGTGCTCCTCTCTATTCTTGTACTTTAGAGTCTTTCATGCTTTTGATTGTTGATAAGAAGTGGCACTTTCCCCTTATATCTCTGAAGCCTTATACTGTTATCTCTGTCTGACCCTTCCATAGTGAGTAGAGTTCCATCACAGTTTTTCTTTCCCTTCACCTCATGCCTTAATTTTTTTAACAATACTTAACAGTTGAATAGTTCACAAATTTTGGGTTGTAGTTCATCTGCCTAAGGAAGAATGTAATTTGTCCACTGTTAGCCACAGGTGAAGGAAGAAAGGTGAACAGGAACTAAGTTTGATTGCTGTGTGCCAGGCCTTGGTTGGATGCTTTAGATCTGTTATCTTGTTTACTCTTTAAAACAATCCTGAAAGGTAGGGATTTTATACCTTTTTATAGAGGAGAGACTAAAGTATAGCGAGATTAAGAAACTTGCTTCAAGTTATATAGGCATGTAGGACTTGATTCAGGTTTGATTGCCTCCAAAATCCCTGCCCTTATTACCAAGTGTTTATTAAATTCTAATCAGTTTGGATTGAAATGGCTGCCTTTTTTTTTTTTAAACAGAGGGATGAGTGGATGACTGTTGATTTTATGTGTGTTAAGACTGTGTCGTCATCATCACTCAAAGCTGAAAAGGAAACTATGAGGAAAATAGAGCAAGAGAAAACCCAAGCACTTAAACAGGTAAGAGAATATTTGAAATGCTTTAACTTTCTAATTTCCCTTTAATAAACTTATAAGACATTTATATAAATGCAGTTTAACTTGTAAAATAATATTTTATTTTTTATAGTATTTAATACAATTAGTGAGAAGAACTATGAAATATATCAGTTTAAGAAAAATAAATTTCCTGTAGGAAGTGAGTTTCAAGGTTTACTAGATTTATACATCTAGGGCATATATAAAGTTGAGTGAACATTGAATTTAGGTTAATATCATTAAATTGAAAGTGAACTTACTCAACTTTTGTTTCAGTGTACATACTGAATTAGATACCATAAAAATACTTCCATTTCAAGACATCTAGAAGTTCTGGTGGATAAAGTGTAAAATAAGCATGCTTATTTTATACTTTTTGGTTGTCACCTTGCTTGTAAGGAAGCAATAGGAAATCTGTAGAGACCAAAAAATGAGGCAAAAGCATGAATCCAGAGAAGTAAGGAAGTGCCGAAGCTGATGACTTTCCCAGGGACATCGCACAATCCTGGTAATCTGGAATCCAGTTTATACTGTACCAGGAGCATATGTTTCTTTTCCGATACTCAATATCTGTAATTGTCAAACTTTATTTTTTTATCAGCCTAATAAATGGGCAAGAAATGGTATTTCATTGTTTTTGAATGCATTTATCTGATTGCTATCAGAGAGGTCTTTTCATGTTTTTTGGTCATTCAGATTTCTTATACTATGAGCTGCTCATTTATGTTTTTTGCTTACTTTTCAACTAGGGTTGTTTGTCTTTTTCTAACTGATTTATAGAAGTTCTTTATGTTTTAAATCCTTTATCTTTTGTACATTTTCAGATGGTATCTCATAATTTGTTTAGCCTCTTGTCAATTGTCCTCCTCAGTATGCAATTCTAGCCTTTTTTGTCCTGTTGAGTATCTTATGTGTATGTTTTTGAGAGTCTAAGACCATTGGAAGAATCCTTGACTATAGATATTGAAAGATTTTGTGGTAAACTAACAAGGGAGGTGACAGAACCCTTTTTGATACAGACTAAGAAATCAAATCCTTATGGTTTTGCATATCCCTTTAGGTTAACCTTTAACTTAAATTTTGTCCTTTGAAGCTTCTTTACTTTTTCGTCAGCTCATGGATACATTTAAAAAAGCCCTTTTAAAAACAAATTTTACACAGCATTTTAATTTTCAGTAGTATATTGTATTCCTGGAAGCTAGACATTTAGCTCGCTCCATTTCTTGCCATCCTCTTGCCATTATTACTTCTTGTAGGAAGGATTTTCTAACCCCCTACTCCCCAGGGTCAACTTAGGTATCATTAGTATGTAGTTCTTTAGCACCCTTTACGTTGATCTCACTTACCTATATTTATGTTGCTTGATTGTCTTTCCCCCTTCTCTAGACCACAATTTATTTAATGGCAAGGACCATGGCCACCTTACACATTACAGTCCCAGTGCCTGGCATTGTGCTTAGAACACAGGAGGCACTTGCATTGTGATTAGGCTACTATCATCTCTTGCCTGGATTACTGCCACAACCTTCTGACTGGACTTGTGCCTCTAATCTTGTTCTCCAGACTTTCCTGCATGCTGAGAGCCCAGTTTGCTCTTTTTGATATAAAGCTGATCACGTTCATGAGTCTCTTTTGGCCCCAGCATGAAACCCTCACAGCAGTTCAGAATGGCTTACATGGCCCAGCCCCTGATTGTTCTGCAACGTAATCTCTTGTCATTAGTCACAGTTCTAAGTTTTAGCCAGTTAGAATTACTTTAAGTTTGCTGAAAGTGCTGCACTTTCTCTGTTGTTTTAAGAACATGCTGCTATTCTTTCTACCTGAAACATCTTTATGTTCCCTCCCCCCACAAAAAAAGAAAATGCAGTTAATTTCTGCTCATCCTTAGGCCTAAGACTGCACATATTACTTCCTATAGGAAGTTTTGATCCTTCAGTGTGAGAGGGATTTGAATTCTTTGTGCATCCTCAGTACTGTATATTTCTGTCTTCAAAGCACATGTCTGTTTTTATTGCCTGTATTCCATACTATAGTAAAAGCTAGCAAGGGCTGACCAGGATTTTTGACAGTTAAATCTTCTACAACTAGCACAATTTTGAGATACAGTAGGCAGTAAATAAAAACATTGAATGAATGTGAATTTAGACATTTCCTGTAAATTACAGAACAGCATGTCTTAAGAATGTTTTAAATGATTTGTCCAGGGTTATGACTATTAACTGGGTCTCAGATTCATTATTTGTTAATTTTTAATAATTTGTTAATTTTTTGAAATTTCACCTCTGAAAATAATTTGTTCTAGTCCAAACTGATGGAAAGAGAATTGAATCCGTACTGGAAGGATGGTGGGACAGGTCTTCCACCCGAAGACTGTAGTGTGTCATCAATTACTAAAGGTATTTCTACATTTTGATTATAGACACACAGGGTTTTTTTTTTTTTTGAGACAAAATCTCGCTCTGTTACCCAGGGAATACAGTGGCACAGTCACAGTCACGGCTCACTGCAGCCTCCACCTCCCACTCAAGTGATCCTCCCACCTCAGCCTCCCAAGTAGCTGGGACTACAGGTGCACGTCACCACTCCCAGATAATTTTTTGTATTTTTTGTAGAGATGGGGTTTCACCATGTTGCCCAGACTAGTCTTGAACTCCTGGACTTAAGCATTGACCTAACCGCGTTGGCCTCCCAAAGTGCAAGGATTACAGGCATGAGCTACTGCACCCGGCCTCAGGCATGTCTTTGATATTATAATGAGTTTACATATGAGAAAGCATTGATAAAAATTTGCAGTCTTTGGAAGCCTAATTTAAATTATTAGTATTTTGAAAGATTGTCTTAATTATGTATTTGGGAGCAAGTTAATTAAATACATAGTTTTGTGCTTGAAAATATTCTCATATATGAGTTTCTACTTAAAATGGATTAATATAAAGTATGATTCTGTGAGTACATAATAATGCATTTGGTTTGTTATATTCTATAACAAAATGTAAAAGTATTGTCTGAAATTTCATGAAAATAATGTATAAAAACTAAAGATGTGGTTTATATATTCAGAATTTCCTACTTTTCTAGAATTCTTAAAATTTGTATTGACCTTAGGAGAGTGCTATTATTTTCCAGCAGATGGAGACAAAATATTTAAATGTCACATAAGCATACTTTATAACACAATTTTAAAAATACTTATATTCCCATTAAGTGTTGTGTTGACACTTCAAAAGTTTATTACAATTAATCCAGCATACAGATGGTAGTATTATAAATTATGATGTTCTCTTTTTGTCTTAATGATTTATCAGTAGGATGTTTTTCTGCTTTTTATACATAGTGGATTTTTATTTTGGTTATTTGTTAAAATTCTTCTGTATTTTATGTAGAAATGACAAGTAGAGTCACCTCACACGTCCCTTCTTAGTTTAGCAATTTTACTAACGTTATTGGTAATAGTTAACAGTTTTTTTGTCTTTCAACTTCAGGCAGAAGTGTCCCTGCTGAGTTATGTGATAGTAACTGTAGTCATACAAGGTTCTCTTTGAAATACTGTTTCATAGAAACTTAAAAGTTTGGGGAGTGATAAGTTAGCTCACTCAACCATGACTATGTAGGGCTGTTTTTATGATCTAGGCTTTTACCATCCTTAATGTCAGAGGACAGTCAGTAAATTTCTTTGAGGAAAACCTAGAATTGACAAACCCAATCTTTGGATCTTGCCAGTTGACAGGTTCTTTACTGAGTGGAGAAGATCCGGAATTTTACTTTAGGTGGTATCTTTTAGCAGACTGAAACAGCAGAATCAAAGATTCTAGGAGAAAATGACCTTACATAAAGCTTTTAGAGAGCCCTTCTCCCTTCCTGTTCATATCATGCTTTTACCATTTCTCTTTACCATCTTATGTTTATTCAGAAGCAGAAAAAATGGCAGAAAGCTTCTCTCTGTCAGAGGCTAAGATCCCAGAGTTGAAATTAAGTTTTAAAAAATGATTGACAGGTTTTACTGCGTATGTAGATAGTGTTGTCATTCTATGTAGACCAATGGTAGGAGTGGAACTGTTAGGCATCTAAAAGTATTATAATATCTGTATTAAGAAGGTAGAGGTGACATAGTGTTATTGTTAAAGGACTAGACTTTGGAGTCAGTGTACTTGGGATTAGAATGTTGGCATTTCCACTAATTAGCTTCAT
This sequence comes from Macaca fascicularis, assembly GCF_037993035.2. Lineage (NCBI taxonomy): Eukaryota > Metazoa > Chordata > Mammalia > Primates > Cercopithecidae > Macaca > Macaca fascicularis. The sequence goes on along the minus strand of NC_088388.1, from coordinate 106,450,846 downwards.
AATTTTGGAGACATTTTCTGGCCTCTCAGAGCCCGATTTATTAATATGTAATAGGGAATAATGATATTACCTATCTTATATAGTTAATGTGAAGATTAAATTAGAAAATGTTTTAGCACGGTGTCTGGAATATGGTGACTACTCAATAATGATGATAATGTCAAATACTTTTATGATTAAATCTTTTGGGAAGGCTTTATCAACAGGTTTTTGTAGTGATTGAAGTGACATATTTTCAATAATTAATGTGTTAATCTTGATTTTTTTTCTTAGAATTCAGTGGAAAAGTAGGTTAATCATTTTCAGAGCCCATACAAAATTATTTTAAGTCATATTTTAGTAATGGGAATATTTGTACAATTTTAGAGTTTATATGGCACAGTTATATATCAGCTTTTTTCTTGGCAGCCATGTAAAGGAGAGCAGTGTAGATGTTATTTTAATATTATAGCTCAATAAACCAAGGCTTAGAGTGACTAGGTAATTTTTCCTGTAGTCATGTTAGTACTAGAACCTAGGTCTTCTGATTGCTAGTCTAGCATTGGTTACTCTAGATTCTTTAGTGGAAGACTATTTTTATTACCATGTAGTTAGTAGGAATTCTTGCTTACAGACTCCTTCGATGTGATTTTGTTCTTCCTATTGATTTCTTCCCCCTCTTTATTTTTTGGCTTTTTCTGCTAGAATCTGAGTTGAAAAGACTTTGAAAGGTGGTTTAAATCGGCTGCCTTATCTTAGAGATGAGGGAGCAAAGGTCCAGAGAAGTTAATGACATACATAAGATTTTACAAATATTTAATAGTAGCAGCAAGACTAAAATCTAGGTTTCCTGTTAGTTAGTTTATCACTATTTTTATGTTAATCTGGTTTCTGAGAGAATTGGGGAATATAGCCCAGATTCATTTGGTTGTATTAATATTTTGTCTGTAACAGTATAACTTTGAGTTATGATGGAAGCATATGATGGAAGTTTCTTAATTTTTTTTTACTTATAAATAACAGATTTGAAATCTAGGTGTAAAGTGCCACATATCAGTGAATTTATATAATTATTTGATATATCTTTTTCTCAGCATAGAGGACCTGAACCATGTTACGTTCATGTTTGTACTTCCTATTGTACATTCATGTGTGTGTTTTTTTTCTTGTTTTGGGAGGAGGGGCATGTGGAGTCTCGCTCTCTCACCAGGCTGGAGTGCAGTGGCGCGATCTCGGCTCACTGCAACCTCCGCCTCCTGGGTACAAGCGATTCTCCTGCCTCAGCCTCCCGAGTAGCGGGGATTACAGGCGCACGCCACCACGCCCAGCTCATTTTTGTATTTTTAGTAGAGACGCGGTTTCACCATGTTGACCAGGCTGGCCTCGATCTCTTGACCTGATCCACCCACCTTGGCCTCCCAAAGTGCTGGGATTACAGGTGTGAGCCACTGCACCCGGCCTTGTACATTCTTGTTTGTACTTCCTATTGTAGGAGGGTTTTTATATTCATAATAAATATTCACTAAATTTTTTAAATTGAATTTCGGGATGGTACTGCAAGTTGGTATTTTTTGTTCCCTTTTTAAATATTAAATTTGGTGATTTTTTTTCTTACCAAAAGGCTTCATTATTGCCATCTCTGATTATAAGATTGATAGGACTATTGAAATAGAACATATTGTCAACTGAAGGTGAAGTTATTATATAAATATTTCTAAAATTGTATGGCTTTAACTAGTGAAGGAATTGGCTGAAAATTTGTACTGCCATTGGATTTCCTTCATAAATGTCAACATAGAGGAATAAAAACAGTCTTACTTTTTTCTCTGATTTTTTTTTTTCTCTGTACTATTATATTTTGGTGATTGTTCAGGAAATTTTTACTATGTCCATCAGCATTTTATCAGTTTCACATATAATTCTATGGAATAAACAATTTAGTTATGTAGCTGAGACATTCATATAGGTATTTATTACTGTGGATTTCTTTTACTTATCACTGTGTAGATTGCAGATTTAGACTAACTTCTTCAAGTGGTTACATAGTTATTTTTGAACTCATCAACTATATAAATAGCAACAAAAAAGCAAGAGTAAAATAAGCTTTTGAATAAAAAGTGAAAATCGTTGCATTAGTTAGAGATCTAGGTTTTGAAGTACAAAATATTTTAGGCCTATAAAGAAAAGTCATATTAGCAGAGATTGCTTAGTAAAGATAAACTTTTGAGATCTGAATGGGGGAATGGAATTAATTTGAATGCAATTAATTTGAGTCTTGAAAAATCTGTTTTTTCTTTAAGTAAACATTTATTGAAATGTGACATATATATAAAAACATTAAAAAATATTGAGTGAATATTTACTATGAATAGAAAAACCTTCCTACAATATATGTAAAAACCATCCTACAATTATATGTAATATATTACATATATATTATATGTGTACATAAATGTACAAACCATAAGTGTATAGCAGCAGACTGATTATTTTCATAAAATGAAAACATTTGTGTACTCAGCACACAGTTTGAAAAATCTTGTTAGCATCCCAGAAACCCCCTTTGTGACTCTTCTGGTCACTACCTTGTCACCAGAAGGGTAACCATTATTTTGTTTTCTAGCACCAGAAATCAGTTTGTCCTCCTTTGTTTCCAGCACCTTTTGCCCACATTTTGAGATTCATCCATATTGTTGTATATAGTTGTAGTTTTTCCATTATTTTTGCTGTATAATATTAAATAGTATATTTTAGAAATATGTCACAATGTGGGTGTCCTGTGTACTGATGGTAGACATTTCCTGGGTTGTTTCCAGGCTGGGATTATTGCAGTGTTCTGCTATGAATATTCTTGTATATGTCTTGGGGTTAATGTGTGTGCATTTTTGTTGGTTATAGAGCTGGGGTGATCTTAAAAGCAGTCGTGTTCTGGGGCAAGGAAAATCAGCAACAGAATTTTTATTTAAGTAATTGATTTGATTTCCTCTTTACACTATCCAAAGTGTGATGTGTAAAGAAGAAAATAAAGCCAGCTTAATAAATTTGTTGAAGGCCTTCAAATGTTCATGGTTGGTAATTATGACTAAAGTAAAATAATTTGTTTTAACATCCACTTTGGCATTATCTTCCATAGCTTCCTTATTTGTTCTTTGTTCTGCAGCTGAGGTAGCTTTTTTTCTTCTCCCTTTCTCTGTGTGTCCTTTGTTTTTTGAGATGGAGTCTAGCTCTATCACCCAGGCTGGAGTGCAGTTGCACGATCTTGGCTCACTGCAAGCTCTGCCTCCCGTGTTCATGCCATTCTCCCGTCTCAGCCTCTCGAGTAGCTGGGACTACAGGCGCCCGCCACCATGCCTGGCTAATTTTTTTGTATTTTTAGTAGAGACAGGGTTTCAGCGTGTTAGGCAGGATGGTCTCAATCTCCTGACCTCGTGATCCGCCTGCCTCGGCCTCCCAAAGTGCTGGGATTACAGACGTGAGCCACCACGCCCTGTCCCTCTGTGTGTCCTTTTATTCCTTAATTATTTCTTGGAATGTTCTCTCTACTCTTACCTTTTTGAAATAGAAACCCAACTCATTTTTTTGAGCCCGGTTTGTGAAATTTTCCCTGACCTCCACTTAGAAATAAACCTTTACTTTTTTCATTTTCTAAAACCCGTTATATCTTTTTATAATAGCGGTCACATTATTTTTATTGTAATTAATTATGTCCTTTTATTCTTATTCTCTTAGATTGCAGTTTTCTTATAGATAGTTTTGTTTATCTTTTCCTTCTTCCTAGTGGCAAAACTCTGTGACTTAGATATATAGGCACTCAAATATATATATGTTGAGTTCCAAATGCACTTATATATTTAAAGAAAAATATTTATTTTTGTATTTTAGAAGTCGTTATAGAAGCAATACATATTAATTGTATGATAACCACATTAAAAGTATAACTAATATTTAGTATTGGAATTTAGTTTCAGTGGTAGAAGATGGTGGATTAAGCTGGCTAAGGAAGTCTTATCTAAGAATGAAGGAACAAGCTGAGAAACAAAATAGAAACTTTGAGGACATTGTAGCCGAAAGATATGGGGTGAGTATCTGTATTAAGGAGATGCCTCTTATTTTCAGAATTAGGTGAAAAATTAAGTGCCTTTAACTTTGTTTTGTGCCATGAAGAATTGAATTAATATTAAATTTCATGCCTTTATACTAAAGTAATTTTCTGTTTTTCGTTATTATTAAACATGTGTCATATTTTTATTGACATAATGAATGTAAAACTTAAGTATATAAAACTTAAATGTGGGTGTATTTAATGTAAAAATAACATTTTCTCATTGTGAGAAAATTTAAACAATGCTGGAAATCTGCATGGTACACTTCTGGAGGTAACCACCATTGAAAGTTTTGTATATTCCAGAGTTAGGTGTATTCTACAGTTTGGTTACTTTATGGAATTTTTTTAAAGAGTGTATATATACTCTTAGTGAAACTATTTCCCCATTTTTCTGGACAATCTTTCTATTGCAATCATTATTGATGTTCTTTCTTTTTTTCTCTTCAATTGCCGGAGGAAAGCAGGTTTAGAAAGTAGTAAGATTTCTGGAATATATTTTTCCAGATATTTTCCCCAGAGTTTTATTTATTTTTTTTATTTTATTTATTTATTTTTTTTGAGAGGGAGTCTCGCTCTGTCGCCCAGGCTGGAGTGCAGTGGCCGGATCTCAGTTCACTGCAAGCTCCGCCTCCCGGGTTCACGCCATTCTCCTGCCTCAGCCTCCCCAGTAGCTGGGACTACAGGCGCCCGCCACCTCGCCCAGCTAGTTTTTTTGTATTTTTTAGTAGAGACAGTGTTTCACTGTGTTAGCCAGGATGGTCTCGATCTCCTGACCTCGTGATCTGCCCGTCTGGGCCTCCCGAAGTGCTGGGATTACGGGCTTGAGCCACCACGCCCGGCCTCCCCGAGTTTTAAAGTAGACTCATGGAATATGCCCTGGCTTTTTAAACTTAATAATGTACACATAGTTGGTTGCCAGTAAATACAGACATTTTAATGACCTCTTAATATTTTCTTATATATTTACAGGCTTTTCCTTTATCTATCACTTTGTCAGTAGATGGACATTTATATGCTTTCCCTTTCCCCTGTTAAATAGCGCTGTACTATGTCCAATGCATTTTGCATATTTTTCTTGGTGAATTACCAAAAATGACATTGCCTGTTGAAGGATATAGACATTTAAACCAAGGTACATATTCCCAGATTTCTCTACAGAAAGAATGAACAAATTATACTTATAAATATCTGTTTATCACATAATTTTCAACAGTAAGATTCTTCCTTTTAGTTTATGCTGTTGTGATTGGCAAAGTTTTTAAGTTTTGCTTTTGTTTTTATACATTTGTTTACTGGTGAATTGGAATTTTTTTTCCTTTTCTTTCTTTCTTTTTTTTTTTTTTTTTGTGAGATGGAGTCTCACTCTATTGCCCAGGCTGAGTGTGGTGGCACTATCTCAGCTCACTGCAACCTCCACCTCCTGCGTTCAAGCTATTCTCCTGCCTCAGCCTCCCAAGTAACTGGGACTACAGGAGCCTGCCACCATGACTGGCTAATTTTTGTATTTTTAGCTTTTAGTAGAGGTTGTGTTTCACCATATTGGTCAGGTTGGTCTTGAACTCCTGACCTCGAGATCTGCCCGCCTCGGCCTCCCACAGTTCTGGGATTACAGGCATGAGCCATTGCTCCCGGTCGAATTGGAATTTTTTTTTACATTTATTTTGGCCATTTGTACTTTTTAGTGAATTGACTATTGATATTATTTGCCCATTTTTCTGTTGGGATGATTTAAAACTTTTTAATAAATCTGTTCAGATTTCTCCCCCTCAATTTCATGTTTGTTTTTTACTTCATTGGTAATTTGCTATGGATAAATTTTGAATATTTTTACCTATCAAAATCCCTCATATTATTTTTTCATGAATTAATACTCTTGGTATAATTCATTGACAGGCCTTCCCCACTCTACAATCGTAAAAATGTGCAGCTGTACTTATTTGAGTACTTGTTCAGTTTTATTTTTTATGTTTTATCTTTAATTTTTCTGATATATGTATTTGTGTATGATATGAAATAGGCATCAAACTTTTTATAAGTCTTATATAGTTGTTTACTATATATTGAATGAATTTTTTTTCTCACTAATTTGAAATGACACATTTGTTATACATTAAATTTTCTTATATACATGGGTCTGTTCCTTTACTCTCAAGTCTGTTTCATTGATTTTTCTATCTTTTCCTGGAATTTGTATCATACTGTTCTAATTATTGTGGTTTTCAGTAAATTATTCAGATAGCAAATAATATACACCTACTATGTGTTAGTCACTATAAGAGACTTATTAGTCACTAAAATATTAGCTTTGCTTTCCTATATGTTTATTTTTCTTAGTAAATTTAGTTTAAGCTCTACAGAAATTAACATTTTTCCAAAATTTGTTACAAATTTATAACTTTTTGGAATTTTGATTTAAATTTAACTAAATGTATAGATAAATTAAGGACAACTAGTATCTTTATAATATAGAGTCATCTCATCCCAAAACACTGAGTATTTATTTATGCTCTTCAGTATTCTCTGTGCATTTATTATGCATATGCCATTGAGGTTAATTGAATTTTAAAAACGTTTTCTGACTTGGTGTTGGTGCTGTTCAGCCCTTCTTTTAAACTTTTATTATTCTAATTTTTAAAATTTTGGGTTATGTGGGAAGGTAGTTATATGCAAATAATTATTTTGCTTTTTTCCTCTCTGTTAATATTTAAACTTTCTTTTCTTGAAATAGTTATAATTTTAGAACTTTGGTAACAGGATTGGAAGCCGGTATTCTTGTCTTTTTGTCTTTAAATAATGACTTTTGCATTTAGGATTAAGAGTATCATGTTTAAGTATCCTTGTATTCAAAGTTGAGTAAAAGGTGCTTGTTTTTTAAATTTTTATTGTTTTAATTTATGTTGTATATGTTTAAGGTATGTATTCCATGATGTTTTGATATACATAGGGAAATAATTACTAGAATTAAGCAAATTGGTGTATCATTTATCTCACATAGTTATTCTCCTTTTTTGTGTGTGGTAAAAGTACCTAAAATCTACTCTTTTAGCAAATTTTTGGTATATAATGTGATATTATTAACTGTAGTCCTCATGGTGTACATCATATCTCTGGACTTAGTTATCCTAAATAATGGAAACTTCTCACTCTTTGACCTCCATCTTCCCATCCCCTCTCCTTCCGGTAACTACCTTCCTACTTTCTGTTTCTATGTATGATGCATCTTTTCCTTGAAAATTGTTTTAAAGTTTGCAACTACAAGAACAATTATTTAAACTTGACCAGTGCATTTGCCATTTGGTTTTTAGCATCTGTTCTTTTTTTCAGAGATCTTTGCCCTAATTCATTTATGGTGTGACTTAATCATCTTGAGTAATTTTTTCCCTCAGAATTGCTAGTGATATGCCCCCTGATTCCCTGCATTTTTGAAGACGATTTTCTTTTGCCCATACCAAAGAAGGATAATTTGACTGTGAATTGAATTCTCTATATAGAATTATAGCTTAATTTTGTTTTCAAAATTTAATCTTCATTCTAATATTTATTATTATAGATGAACAGCTGTAAGTCTGTCTTTCCTTTGTAGATAATTTGTTGTTTATCTACCCCTATCCATATACAGGCTCACACTTATTCACTCCTTCTCCGATCTAGTCCTTGTAGTCCTTGTAAAGGTTTTTTTTTTTTTTTTTTTTTTTTCCCTTGAGTTTTGAGATTCTGGTGTTAGGGTTTTTTTCTGTGTTTTTCTTCTTTCTCTCCCCCACCCAAGGCTATTGGATGAGTCCTTCTGAGAAATTGGCTGGGGAAATTTTCTTATATATTTTTAAAATTAATGCTTTTCTCCCATCATCTTTGCTGTATCTTTCTGGAAGTACTAATAAATGCATATTAGATTTTCTAGAATCAATTGTTCTTGTGTCTTTTTTTTCTTATAACTTACATTTATTTACTACCTTTTCCTAAAATATAGAGAATTTCCAGGTTAATTTAGTTTTCAGCACTTTCTTTTCTTCCTTTTGGTGTATCTGTACAGCTTTTTGGGACACATGATTTTTTATTTCCAAGTCTTTCTTGTTCTTGAACTATTCTTTTTTTTTTTTTTTTTCTGTGAGAGAGTGTTTTAGCAGTTTAACCTCTTGAATCTCACAACCAGTAGGAATTAATTATTTTTTGAAAAGTTTGTTTATACTGTTTTCTGTGTTATACTTTGTGTTAGTGCAGAGCATTTGGTCTAACTGGCCATCCTTTTGGAATCTTTTTTGTTATTTAATAATTTTTAATTGTTTACACAAGGCTTTTAAAAGTATTCGTTTCAGTGTAGGTTGATTGTATGGGTCTTCTTTCACCCCCTTAGTGGGCTTTTCAGTGTGCCACTTGGCAGTGAGTCGTGCGGTACGTGGGGTGCAAGTCACTGAGCCGTTCCTAATTTTAGATATCTTGTTTAATTTTTCTCCTTTGTAGTCAATGGAAATATTTCAGTCGAAATTAGAAGATGCTGAAAAAGCTGCATCCACGAGAGAAGATTATAGACGGGAGCGGTGGAGGAAACCCACATATTCAGATAAAGCACAAAATTGTCAGGAAAGTAGAAAATCAGACTTAGTAAAATATGATAACAGTTCAAGGGATAGATACGCTACAACAGATACTGCAAAAAATAGCAATAATGATAAATTTATTGGTGATGAAAAGGATAAGAGACCTGGGTCTTTAGAAACATGTGGAAGAGAATCTAACCCAAGGCAAAATCAAGAGTTTTCTTTTGGCAATTTGAGAGCTAAATTCTTAAGACCCTCTGATGATGAAGAGCTGTCATTTCACAGCAAGGGCAGAACATTTGAACCACCTAGTTCATCTTCAGCATTGGTAGCTCAGGGCTCTTTGCGTAGTGGTTTTAGAAAACCCACCGAGAACAGTGAAGAAAGATTAACATCATGGAGTCGCTCTGATGGGAGAGGAGGCAAGAAACATTCAAATCAAAAGCCACTGGAAACCAGTACTGATGAATACCAGCATGTTCCAGAAGATACAAGAGAAAAATCACAAGATGAAGACTTGAGAGGTGACCCTCCAAAAAAAGAACATCTACAGGACACAAAGTCTACATTTGCTGGGTATTTTGTCATTTTTTAACCTAATAAGTGAATATTAAGATTCAGAGAGTTCAAAGAACAGAGCTATATTTTTAGAACATCAGTTATTAGCTATGATTATGGTCTCACATTTCTTAAAATTGATAGAAGGGGTAAGATATGCAGATTTAACAATGCAGTATTGTGTTATGGATTGCATTTTATTTCATAGGTTTTTTTTTAAAGAGCTGAAAGAATTCAGTAGCTATATTTGTTCAAAATATGTTGCTTCTTTGCAATTTAAAAAACTGAATGAGTTAATGTTTTAAATGTATGTGCTGCTGGAGATATTTTGGTAGATTTTGTTGCCAATGCTATTACTTTCTAAGGAAATTATCTTATTGTTGAGTATAATCATGATCATAAATACTGCATATCTACAGGAAGTCTAGGAGACAAAAGGAAAACATGCTGCCACAGCCCACATATAAAGTGACACATACATGCCAGAGATCTTGCAGAGGGGGGCATGAATTATGGTTGTTATTTTGCATAGAGAAAGAAATAATCCACTTTGGGCAGTTGACAGATTTTAAAGATAATGTTAGAGTTTTAAATGTAAAATATATGTTGCACTTATATTTTACATTTAATAATATGGGTCAGAAGATGAGGAAACCCAGGTTGAACGGGACTAAACCTAAGAGAATTTGCTTTAGAAATTTGCTGGTCCTGTTGGAGATAGCCAGAAAAAACAAAACAAAACAAAACAAAACAAAAATAAAAACAAGTGTCCAAAGGGTAATAACTTACACTTGAATGATCATTAAAATATGTTTTAAAATAGCACCAAATGAGTGGGACACTAAAGGAAGAGGTTTTAGGAAATAATAGAAACCCGTGGTTGTAGCAGATAAAAGCACTGTGGTTTGGGGTTGTGAGTCTGATAAATCACTTTTGTTAATGACTCCATCTGAAGCAGTGGATTAGAAAACTCAGTGTGTAATTTTCAGTGGGAGGAAGCTGGCAAAATCTGAACTGAGTGATTAAGCCCCAGTCAAATGGACTCTGGTTCACGTCAGGGCTTTCCTCCCAGGAAATGGAAGGAGAAATCCAATTGTATTGACTAAACAAACATGGCAGGGATTAGTGTCTAAGGCTGTGTGCATATATAATTGTCCAGTCTTCACTCCAGGTACCCTGGGTGGTAGACCGTTTCCAGTTCCCAGTCGCTACGGGAATGAGGCTGTTATTTCCTGATACCATTAGGATTGGGTTAGAGTTTGGATGATCTGAAGGCTGCCTTCTGTGATTCTAGCTAAGCAACATGTCTGCAAAGTAATACCACACAATTAGTATTCCAACTGGTTGTCTGATTGCTGCATATTTGTATGTCTTATTTAAGTTGTAAGCTTCTGATAGATACACTATAATATAGGCACTCACTGAAAGCTGTGTATGTATGTGTGTGTGTATATATATAATTTTTTGGTTTGAAGACAGCACTCACGAAAAGCTATATATGTGTGTGTATATATGTATGTATACACGTAATTTTTCCTTTGAAGACAGTATTTTCTGTTCGCTGTGTTGATTTGATAGTACAGAGGGTTTGAAGCTTTCTATGAATTCTGCGATGGGCTAGAGAGGGAAAAAAAAATCTAGGAATCATCCAAAAAAAAAAAAAAAGATTCCTGAGAATGTATAGTGGTTGTAAAGTAGGAGACCAAGACGACAGGACCTTGAAGAATGCCTAGAAAGATCCAGTGAAAGATTGTTAGAAGTTATTCATTTGTCTGAACATTATCCTGGGAATATGTTGCATTTTTTTATAAAATGCTAGAATTCTAGAGAGTTTTAGGACTAATGAATTTTAGAACTAGGAAAAAAATCATAGAAATGATTTAGAACTAGAAGAAATAGACTGAGCCCCTGTATTTTGCAGATGCAGAAACTGAGGGGAACTCAGGTTATGACTTACAAAGTGTTTATGTAACTAGGGTTTCCAGATTTTTTTAAAATAAAAAATAAATTCCTTGTAATATTTGGATATATGTATGCAAAAAAAAAAATTATTTACCTGAAATTCAAATTTAGCCAAGTGTCATGTATTTTATCTAGCAATCCTGTGTATAACACTTAAGCATTTCCTGGTCTATCACCTTTCGTAAGAGTTGACACTTGACCTTGCTGTGCTTCAGTTTCCTTATCTTAAACCAGGATACCAACGGGATCTATTTCATGGGGTTGTCGTGTGAGTTAATGTGTATGAAAAACTTAGCATAATATCTGGCACTTAGTAAGGGCTCCATAAATCTTAGCTGTTTTTGTTACTATTGATATTATTATGTAATTAGTTATTTGTAGAACTTAGGCTCTGTATTCTGATGTCTATTTAGCTTGCTTTCAGATAAGGTTAAAAATGGAGAACCTTGAATTTGCTTGGAAAGAAAAATCTTTTTCTTTTATACGTTGATTATGGAAAAGTTATTGATACGCTCCATGAGAGTAATTTTGTTAGAATACAAGAAAAGTTGATCAGTTTAGAGGCATAGGAGAGAGGAAAAAAGATAAGCTGCAAGAAGGGAAGAATTTTCAGTGAGGGACTAGGAAATAACTTTGTGTCTTGTAAAATGGATATTACCATATATCATGGGTCAGTCTACCAGACTGTAAGTTGTTACAAATCATCTTTATCTTATATGAATGGTCATGATTGGAAAAATTAGTTGAATTGGTTTTTACTTACTTCTATGTATTGTTTATATATCTTTAACTTTCTTGCTATATACACCAGTATTATTTTTTAGAACATGCCATTTGTAATCTTAATAAATATATATGTATAAAATTTAAACAATATAGACAGAAGAGTATAAAACAAGAATATAAAACATAGATGAGTATAAAATGAAACTGTAAATCTACCTTTCATGTCACTTCTAACCCTAATCCCATTTGCCAGGTTAACAGTGTTAGTAGTGTCTTTCTAAATTTTTTAGTGTATTTGAAAATGTGTAATATATATATTTAATTTAATGTATAAAATTTTATAAAAAACATATAAAAACTTACATATGATGTATTTAGTATATGTGTTAAATAGCTATACAATGCATATACCATTCAAAAATCTTGGTTTTTTCCCCAATATCTTAAAGATCTTTTTACTTTAGCCCATATGTACCTACACTTTTTATTTTAAAGGCTCTTTAATACTCCATTGTAAAACTAGGCATAACCTAATATTTTTCACCAGTTTCCTATTGATGGAATTTTAGGTTGTTTCCAGTTTGTTGCTCTAAGAAACAATTCCGCATTTAATTTTTTGTGTGTATCTTTGCATGCTATTTAAATATAGCTGTAACATACATTCCAAGGAGTGGAACTGTCAGGTCAAAGAGTACATGCATTTTACTTTTTACATATTTTGCAGTATTAACCAATTTAAACTCTTATAGTCATATATGGGAATGACTTTTCTCCTACTTCCTGCTGATAGCATTATTGAACTTTTAAAATGTTTGCCATATGTGTAATTGAGAAACAGACTATTTCTTTGATTTTTATTTCTTTAAATATGAGTAAAGTTTGCCATACTTTCATGTGTTGTTTATTTGTAGTTTTTTTGTTAACTAGTCATATGTTTCGCCCTCTTTTTGAGTTTTTGTTTGTGAGAGCTCTTTATATTTGTCATGTAATGCAAATAGATTTTTCATCATTTGTAATTTCCTATTTTTCTTTTTTCATTCATTCTTTCTTAAATATGTTCAAATTTGTCACTCTTTCCTTTATTCATTTTAGGCCCTGCGATTATGTTAACTAGCAGAAAAACATCCACTGTAGTGGCCTATGCAGTTAAGAACCTTAAACTTTTTATTAGAAATGAAATGTGCTTTTGCATATATTTTTCTTTTGTTAGAAAATATATTGGCTAAGTATTTCCAGGAATTTCAAACTTAGAGTAGTATGTAATGTGAACAAAAATTAATGAGAAGTCTTTAATTTTGATTTTACAAGTTTAATATCAGAAACTAACCCTTTTTATATAATATTTTAACCTTTGGATGTCATTCTTGGCAATTTGTTACTGTAGCCCAGAAGGGCAAGCAAAGGACGCTAGATTCTGAAGACTTTGAGTATAGTTGTGAGATCTTTAAGCAAGGAAGCAAATATGAGGGCAATTGGTAAGAAAATAATAAGGGGGATCTGTGAACACTGCCGGCACAAGAATAATAAAATCATATGTGGCTTAACAATGGGGATATATTCTGAGAAATTGTTGTTAGGCAGTTTCATTATTACGTGATTTTGTCATTGTGTGGACAGCATAGTGTGTACTTACACAAACCTAGATGGTATAGCTTAGTACATACCTTCACTATATAGTACAGCCTATTGCCTCTAGGCTACAAAGTAGAGCACGTTACTGTACTGAGCACTGTTGGCAGTTGTAACACAATGATAAGTATTTGTGTGTCTAAACATGACATAGAATAGGTACAGTAATAATACAGCATTATAATCTTATGGGATCACTGTCGTATGTGGTCTGTCATTGACTGAAATGTCGTTATACTATGCATGACTAATTGCAGGTTTTAAAAATATTATTGGGCTAGAGCTCTTTTAATTACTTATTTCTCAAAGGTTTTCAACCTCTGTCTCTGTGTGTGTTTCAAAGAGTACATTTTAATGTGAAAATAGGGTTTGCTTTTTGGAAATTAATTATAAAAAGGACTTCAGAAATATAGCAGTAATTCTTGAAATTGAGACATGTTTGGGCTTTTCTTTTTTTTCTTTCTTTTTGCAGGATAATTGCAGGTGTCATGGTGATGTTTCTTTCAAAGCATTTGCTCATCATTATAAATGCTTAGGGAAAGAAAGGAAGAGCCCATTCCCTGATTTTTGCTGTAGAACAGTGTCTTTGCTGTGGTATTCACAAAATAAAATAGAATAATATTTTCTTCAGTTACTTTGTGCTCAACAACATTCATTTAAATGTCTTTACTTGACAACTATTACTGTTATATTGTGTAGAAGTAACTGTTAATGTTGAAATTACTAGTATAAAAGATGTTCAGAATTCTTGTATATTTTTTGTCATTTATCCTCATCTACTAATAAACAATTTAATTCTTGTTAGAAAATACTAAAAAAACTTGTGTAGAGTATTCCATTTCATGACAATGGAAATCACCACTTTTAAAGATCCATTGAGATTCTAGTTATCGTCTGAAAATGTGTGGGCTTTAAATGGACTTCAGCTACCTTCATTGGCCTTCCTTGATTGAATCTCTAAACTTGCATCCTGGGAAGTGAGGGGAAGAGGAAAGTAAAATGACAAAGATGTGTCCTTTGGATGGATAATAACAAACTTCTTTGGGATAACATAAAAGAGGGTATAGAAGCCAGATTTTAGTAGACTAAATTATTAAGAGTTATGGAATGGTAGAGATGGAAAGTGTATTTATACTAGAACATGTTTAATGGAAAAGAGTCAGTATCCATTTTAGAAGAAGCAAGACAGATAGGCAGATGATAGATGGGGCAACTGAACAAGATCCCTGAGGTTAATGCGGGTGAATGTGGGGTCCAGTTTACTTATAAAAGTAGAAGGATTAGCTTTGGGTGGAAATAGTTAAAACAAAAGGAAAAGTGTGGCTACAGATTGTAGGTGGCAAGGGAGAAAATTTAGGAATTCTTTCTTAATGACTTAATGCCAGTGTTTTTTTTTTTTGACACATGATTCCCAGAATATCTGTGATCCTCTTGATCTATATATAGAGAGTCAGTTATGATTGGTGTTGGTATTATAAAGAAACAACTTTTAGTTCTTCATAAGAAGCTTGCATTAGAAACTGA
The DNA here is from genome assembly GCF_037993035.2 of Macaca fascicularis. Taxonomy (NCBI): domain Eukaryota; kingdom Metazoa; phylum Chordata; class Mammalia; order Primates; family Cercopithecidae; genus Macaca; species Macaca fascicularis. The sequence continues at coordinate 106,435,828 of NC_088388.1, read as the reverse complement.
GAATTTGATTAGTACCCTGTTTTTAGGTATTTATACTTTTATTTTTGGTCATATCTATTAGTAGGCGTGAATCTATTGCCATGTTGACATTTGATATAGTAGTTTGTGTTGATAGTCCTGAAACATTTCTTCTTGAGAGAAGGAGATGGATTGATGGATGGCTTGGTCTTTGATTCTTCTGATCCTATCAGACTTAAGGTTGCTTGCAAGGTGACTTATTTCTGGATATGGAGCTCAATAGAAGATTATGTGTGAACTTGTTCTACATCTGGATTATAGTAAGCATCTACTGGAATAACAGAAAAGATTGTAGAAATACTGAGTAAATCGCTTGCTTATCCTAAAGAACCTTTCTTCGATTCTTTGGTTTCTCAGTTGGCTGATATTGAGATGAGAAATGGAGGAACTAGACATAAATTTAGTTGGGAAGAAAAACCTGGTCAGGTACAAATAGCAGAAGGAAAAGAAGCCAAGAAGTTTCTCACTTAGGAAACAAGAATTTGAGAGACAGACCCTGGAGAAAGCGACTTCATAGGGGAATAATTGCACTGGTGCTCTTTAGAAAGGGCACGAACTGTGGTTATTTAATTTGCATTATACATACATGTAAAAATATAATATCTATAATTCCACATAATAAACATAAACATAAGTTTTTAAAGCAGGGAATGTTGGAAAGTTGAATGGGAAAGAATGCAAATTGAGAAAAGTTGTTTTGATTAGTAAGTAAAAGAGAGATATGATTAGATTGCCAGAAATTCTGGTAAATTACATTTGCAATACAATGAAAATGACATGTACCTTAGCATTTAATTTGAAAAAGTACTGAAAAATATTTTCCATACAAAAAAGTACAACTAATAAAACAAGCAATAACTCAGCCCATGGATGCATATAAAAAGCAATAATGTTCTCCTGCTTACATGAATGCAGTGTCCCTACTGTTCATTTTAATTGTTTTTTAAAATGTAGACTGAAAGAATATGAGGGGAATGAAAATATGTTACTTTCTAGTGTTGCTTTACCTCACATATTTTAGATTTTTTAAACACCAGAGTATTGTCTTTCCTTTCAACAATATGGGAAGAAATGGCTACTATAGATTTTCTGTAGAGATTGTTTTTTTTTATTCCAATGCTGTCTATCTGTTAAAAGATTCCCCTCCCAGAGGAATTAATTATTTAAAAATAATTTCCATATATTGTTGGTAGATCATGTTTTGATTTGGAAAACCAAATTTGTAGAAAATATGATTAAGGTTAATTTTCATAGAATATTATGGAATCTGGGAATTCAGGAAAACTAGTAATATCAGATATATCCTTTATATTTAAGATTATGACAAATTAGTTATACTCTAGTTTTAAAATGTATTATTCCCTTTGAGGGTTAAAAAACTTTGAAGTATGATTGACATATAGTAAACTGCAAATATACAAAAGTGTACATTTTGGTATATTTTGAAATGCATGTATTCTCATTAAACCATCACCCCCCCAAAAGCCTTTGTGCCCTTTCATCATCTCTCTCTCCTGCTTTCCCACACCCCTGCTCTCCACTCCTAGGCAACCACATCTGCTTTCTTTTATTATAGACGACATTTGTCCCTTGGAATTCGTGGGAGTTGGTTCTAGGACCACTCAAGTATACCAAAGTCGTACATACTCAAGTTGGAACCCACATGCATGAAAATGTCACTCTGTAGTTTTTGCATCACATGAATGCTTTATTTTTGATTGACGTTTGGCTGAAAAAAATCTGTGTATAAGTGGACCAGGGCAGTTCACCCCTGTGTTGTTCAAGGGTCAGCTGTAGTTTGCATTTTCTAGAGTTTGATGTAAATGGGATCATACGTTATGCACTCTTATTTTGGTCTGTCTTCTTTCACTCAGCATAATTATTGTGAGCTTCATTTATGTTGTTGCATATGTCAGTAGTTCATTCCTTTTTATTGATGGGTAATATACTATTGGTGGGTACATCACAATTTGTTTTTCCATTCTCCCGTTGGTGAATATTGAGATTGTTTCCAGGTTTTGGCTGTTATAAATTATGTACAATTCTGAACTTTCATGTACAAGTCTTTGTATTGACATATGCTTTCCTTTCTCTTGGACAAATATACCTAGGAGAGCAGCAGCTAGATCATATGGTAACTGTATGTTTAAATACTAAGAAACTGCTAAACTGTTTTCCAAAGTGATTGTACCATTTTACATGATCAGCAACAGTGTATAAGAGTTGCAGTTTCTCCAGATCCTTGTAAGAACTTGAAATGGTCAGTCTTTTAAGTTTTGGCTCTTCTAGTGGACGTGTGGTGGTAGCTCATTGTGGTTTTAATTTTTATTCCCCTAATGGCTAATGACTACTGATGCCGAACATCTCTTATGTGCTTGTTTGCCATCTGGATATCTTTTTGTAAAGTGCTTACAAAGTGTAGTGCTGTTACTTCTCTATTAGTAATTTAGGTGTCTTTGTTTTATGATCAGTCAGGCTATAGGTTTATCAATTTTATTGCCTTAAATATCAGCTTTTGGTTTCATTGAATTTATTGTTTTTCTATTTTCTATTTATTTTACTCTGATTTTTATTGTTTTTTGAATTTATTTGTACTTTGTTTTAATTTGCTCTTTTTCTGCTTTCTTAAGGTGTAAGATGAGGTCATTGATTTGAGATCTTTTCTAATATAAATATTTAGTGCTATGAATTTCCCCCTAAATTAGCAGCATTCCACCAGTTCGGACATGTGTTATATAGTTTTCCTTTGGTCTTATTTTTGACCGATGGGTTATTTACAGGTGTGTTACTTAGTTTCCAAATATTGTAGTTGAGAATTTTCCAGAGACTTTTGTTAATGATTTCTAATTAATTTCATTGTGATAAAAGAATATAGTTTATATAACTTGAATTCCTTTAAATTTATTGAGACTGTCTTTATAGCTTAGAACATGGTGTATATTGGAAATATTTTGTATGTACTTGGAAAGAATGTGTTTTCTACTCTTGTTGGGTGGTGTGTTCTATGAATGTCCATTTGGGCGTGTTAGTTGATGGTATTATTTAAGTCTTCCATGTGCTTGCCGATTCTGTTTATAGTAGTCCCCCTTTATCCATGGTTTTGCTTTCTGAGGTTTCAGTTACCCATGGTCAACCATGCTCTGAAAATATTACAGTATTTTGCAAGAGGCACCACCTTCACATAACTTTTATTACAGTATAATGTTGTAATTGTACTATTTTGCTATTAGTTGTTGTTGTTAGTGTCTTACTGTGTCTTATTTATAAGTCAAACTTTAACATAGGTATGTATATATAGGAAAAAAAATGCTATAGATAGGGTTTGGTACTATCCAAGATAGCAGGCTTCCACTGAGGGTCTTGGAACATAACTCCTGCAGATAAGGGAGGACTGTTATATTTATCCTATCAAATATTGATAGAGAGGTATTGAAATTTATAGCTGTAATTGTGGATTTGTTTATTTCTCTTCTTTCAGTTTTTCTCATGTATTCAAATGCTCTTGCTGGATTGACTCCTTTTTCATATGAAATGACCTTTGTCCCTGGTAATATTTTTTCTCCATAATCTTGTTTGTTTGATATTAATGTAGCCATTTCAAGTTTCTTTTGACTAGCATTAACATGGTATATCTTTTTCCATCCTTTTATGTTTAACATACTTATGTCTGTGTGTTTATAGAACATTTCTTGCAGTTGAGTTTTGCTTTTATATCAATCTGATAATTTCTGCCTTTTAATTTAGGTATTTGGACCATTTATATGTAATGTTATTGATATAATTAGGTTCAAATATGTAACTTTGCTATTCGTTCTCTACTTTTCCCAGCTGTTCTTTGTTCGCTTCGTCCTCTTTTTGTCACTTGTTTTGGATTATTTTTATGATTCCATTTCATTTCTTTGGTTGCTGTAATTTTTTTAAAAAAGCATAGTGGTTGCTTTGTCTTTGATGGTGTACTACACCTTTAACTTACCATAGTCTATCTTCAAGTGATATGCCGTTCCTGAATGGTGTAAGAACTTTATCATTGTTTATTTACATTTCTCTCTTTCTTTCCTGTTAGTGTTGTCATACATTTTACTTATACTTTTTATAAACCTCAAATATATTTTTAAAATAGTTATCTTCAGTTACATGTATGGTGGGATACTTAAGATTGCCCCACAGCCCTCTGATGCTGTTTTCATTTTTACAGATTCTTTTCTGTGTTCCATTTTTCATGCAGAAAATTGCTTCAAGTTCACCAAACTCTACTTCTGCAGTTTAATTTTCCATTAATCTTATGCAGTATATTTTTTATCTCACACATTGTAGTTTTCATCTGTAGAAGTTTATTTTGGATCTTTTTTATATCTTTGTTGTGTCTGACTTTTTGAACATATGGAACACAGTTATAATAATCACTTTTAGTATCCTTGTCTGCTGTTTTTTACATCTGTGTCAGTTCTGGGTTGATTTTGACTAATAGCATTGTGTTCTAATTATGGGTGTTTTTCTACTTATTTGCCTATCTGATCATCGTTGATTAGATACTAAGTTTTACAGACTACCTTGTTGAGTGCTAGACATTTCTGAATTTCTATAAATACTCCTGAACTCTGTTCTGGAATATGGTTAATTGGAAACCATTTGATCCTTTAACTTTCGTTTTAACATTTTTTTAGGTGGGCCCAGAGCAGCATTTAGTCTAGGGCATGCTGTTTCCCACTAATGAAGCAAGACTGTTAATACTGTGTCTAGTGCTTTTTGAGTTACATGGTTTCCTAGTCTGGCTAGTGTGACTGAACATGCAGTTCCCAGGAGTGCCAGGTACTCTCCCTCCAATCCTTTCGGCTGGTTCTTTCCCTGACTGCAGGTAGTTTCTTGCTGAGTACTCAAGGGGAACCCTGTGCAGTTCTCTGGGATTTTCTTATGGTGCAGCTTTCTCTTCTTTGGTACTCTGTTCTGTGAATTCTAGCTGCCTTGGAATTCTTGGACTCCTGGCTATGTCTCCTTTACTCAGAAGTCCTTCAGGCTCTTGACTGAGGTCACTGTCCTGCACTGTAGCCTTGAATTATTTCTTAAGGCAGTAAGCTAGGGAAATCTGACCTTGGCTGGCGGTTTCTTTTTTTGTGTGAGACTTCCATAGTATAGGTTTGGCACATGGTATCAGTTTTAAACTAGTTTATATTATTTGACTATATGTTATGTTCTGGACTGACTTTACAAAAAAGCACATGATCATTGCTTTTATTCTTTGAATGCAGTTAAATATAGTTTCTTAGATTATTAACAACTTATCATGTCAAATGAGAAAAGTTTCCAAAGATGTATAGAATTATGGCCTGGTTTTAGTTTTTTGTTTGTTTCCTTTTTGAAATAACGAGCATGGGGATATTAAATAAGAAGAGTTGATAAATGCTATTTATCTCATTGTTATTGAGATTTTGATCAGTTGTTATAACTGCCATAGTTGATTGTGGCATTGTAACAGAGAATTTTAAACTATCAATTTTTGGAAGAACATTTAGTTTAATTTACATGTATTACAATCATGATCTCCTATTGGTGCTGAATGCTTTGTTGAGGTCAGTTAAAATAACATTTGAGTTTTGATGTTATTGCTTGCATTACACCTATATTTCATATGCTGTTAATCTGTCCTGTTCCAATAGAAGTCCAGAGCATGAGTCCATTCATATCCTGAGTGTTGATGAGAAGAACAAGTTGGGAGCCAAGATTATCAAAGCAGAGATGATGGGGAATATGGTAAGACTTTTAGATGTTGTTTTGGAGAATAGTGATCAAATATTTAACTTCTTATGAGTAATTTTAGAAGTTCCTTAGTAGTGTGGATATAGCACACTGTGAAAGTAACTGTTGATTATTGATTCCTTAAAGAAATTCTCAGGCCTGTAATCCCAGCACTTTGGGAGGCCGAGGCAGGAGGATCACTTGAGGTCAAGAGTTTGAGACTAGCCTGGCCAAAATGGTGAAACCCCGTCTCTACTAAAAATACAAAAATTAGCCTGATGTGGTGGCGTGTGCCTGTAATCCCAGCCACTGGGGTGGCTGAGGCAGGAGAATCGCTTGAACCTGGGAGATGGAGATTGCAGTGAGCCAAGATCATGCCATTGCACTCCAGCCTAGGCGACGAAGTGAGACTGTGTCTCAAAAAAAAGAAAAAAAAAAAATTCTTGAACCTTTCTGTGAACAGTACTATCTGCCTACTTGTAAATAAATGATCTACTTTCTCTGTCAGATCTCTGAAATTTAAGATCCTAAGGAACTTCATGCTTTTAAATTTCTTTTTTTACTTTGTTATTTGCTTTCTTCCTGCATTTCTAACTCATTGAGCATATTTAAGGGAGATAAAGATGTCACTTTTTCCACCTCATTTTTGTCATGTATTTTTAAGAATGTTTTTTACTTTTCCAAATTACTTAGGAACCTAAAAAAGGAGGATTAAGTCATTCAAGTTTTCAGTAAATGTGCTGTGCCTGATAGCCTGATACTGTGTTAGATGCTTTGTGTAGGCTAACTCATTTAATTCCTGTAGTAATGTTTGATTTACGACTAATTTACCTCAGAATTGTAAGAAATAGGGATGATTTGGTAAGAGCTGCATTTATCCATTTGTCCATTCATTTATTGTCACATGCATATTAAAATAATATACAGTGAGATGTATATATTAAAGTGCACATAGCAGAATAGCACAGCCAGATATTCCACATCTTGATAGAATAGATTCGGTCATGGTCATATGTATGCACTCATCTCAAACCCAAATATGAGGGATCTTTAGGTAATCTTATGTTTTGGCAAACTATTAGTACAGTACTGTAGTAGAGCAAATGGTAACGAAACAAGATATTTCTGTGTTATGTCTAATAAAGGGCATATCTTGCATATGCTGCTCTCTTTGAATCTCATCCTTGGAAACACTGAACTTCCACTCATCCTAGAAATTGATAAGGAAAATAAACAACAATAACGATAGCAAGAAAATAAAGTTTGAGCTTTGAAAGTACGGAGGAATTAGTTAAAATAGTGAAAGAGAGGTCATCTAGGTAAAAGGGTAAAATATGTGTTCTTGTGTTCAAGAAGAGCACTGTGGTGGTGCTTGCTGTTCTTTGCATGTCACATAAATCTACTTATTTAATTTATTACTTCATGGTTTATTGCTTTATATGACAGTTGTTTTATATAAATTTCTATAAGTTTCCTAGAGTAAAAATGAAATATATTCAGAATTTTCGTCCAAATTATCAGCAATAAAGAAGGTAACATTTTAAATCTTGTGATAGCTTTTTTGTTACCAATAACTGAAGTTGAAAGTATTGAACTTTTATAATATTTAGTAATTATTAAAATGTCATTAAGGTTATGTATTTCCTTCATCTATGTCCTCCAAAATATATGTCCTTGTAATTATTTATCTTTGAAGCATAAACACATCACAGGTATTCAAGGAGTTTGTAACTGAGATAAGTTCATTAAAAAGTAATACACTAGGCTGTGGGTTGGTAGTTGAAATTAGATGGTGGCTACATGAGTGTTGGTTATACTGTCTTTCCTTCTGTTGTGTAAATTTGAACATTTTGTTGTAAAGAATTAAACTACATATTGCACATATTTTACTTGTTTTTCTTTTTGAAGGAATTAGCTGAACAACTTAAAGCTCAACTTGAAAAGGCAAATAAATTCAAAGAAACTGTAACACAGACACCAAAAAAATCTGGGGTAGAGGTAAGTAATAAAAGTTTGGAGAAAATTACCTTGTATAACACTACTACTGGGCAGTGGTAATATTTTATTTTATTTATTTTTTTGAGACAATGTCTTGCTCTGTTGCCCAGGCTGGAGTACAGTGGTGTGATCTTGGCTCAGTACAACCTCTGCCTCCCGGGTTCAAGCAATTTTTGTGCCTCAGCCTCCTGAGTAGCTGGTACTACAGGTGTATGCCACCATGCCTGGCTAATTTTTGTATTTTTAGTAGAGACGGATTTCACCATGTTGGTCAGGCTGGTCTTGAACTCCTGACTTCAAATGATCTACCCCCCTCGGCCTCCAAAAGTGCTGGGATTATAGATGTGAGTCACTGGGCCCAGCTGGCAGTGGTAATATTTTAATGTGAGATGTGTCTGTATATGTGTCTGTGTGTTTCTGTGTATGCATGCTTGTTTAAAAAAATTTAGTTTTCTATGTATTCTCTTACATTCTATCAGTGTGCCCTAGTGGAAAAAAGCCTCAGGCTGAGACCAAGGGGACCTGCTTTTATTCTGGACTGTGCTGCTTACTGATTGCTTCTGTATGAGTCAGACTGCTCCTTAACTTGTCTCCTTCAGAATGAGGGACTTGAATTAGATATTCATTTCATGTAAAACAAATTACTGGCCGGGTGTGGTGGCTCAAGCCTGTAATCTCAGCTCTTTGGGAGGCTGAGGTGGGTGGATCATGAGGTCAGGAGATCGAGACCATCCTGGCTAACATGGTGAAACCTCATCTCTACTAAAAATAAAAAATAATTAGCTGGGTGTGGTGGCGGGCGCCAGTAGTCCCAGCTACTCAGGAGGCTGAGGCAGGAGAATGGCATGAACCTGAGAGGCGGAGCTTGCAGTGAGCTGAGATCGAGCCACTGCAGTCCAGCCTGGGCGACAGAGCAAGACTCTGTCTCAAAAAAAAAAAAAAAAAAAAAATTACTTTGGTCTATGATTAATTCATCTATCTGTTAGTGAACAAAACAAATAAAAACATCTACCTGCATGGAACTTTCATTTGGGTAGCGAGGGAAACAAATTATAAAAATGATAAGCAAGTTAAAAAATAATACAGTATATCAGAAAGTTACTCTATGGCAAGGTAGTAGCAATTTTGAGTGACACGTGGGTTGGTGGCTTGGGATGCACAGGCCAATTCTCTTGAAAAAGTGTAAGGACTTTATGTAAGGACTTGTAGTTAGTGGAAGAGCGAATTTCTGTGTATTTGAGTGAAGAGTGCTGTAGTCATAGGGAACAGATTTAAAGGCCCAAAGATGGAAATATGTCTGATGTGTAGGAAGAATAGCAAGGAGACCAGTGTTGCTGGAGTGGAGTAAATAAGAGAGGGAAGTAGGAGATACAGGTGAGAGAGACTATACGTGGCCAGATCATGTTAAGCTTTGAAAGTCATAGTAAGGAGGTGGGCTTTTTTTTTTTTTTCTGACTGAGATGGTGAGAAACTATGAAATGGTTTTAAGCAGAAAACATATTTTGACAGGACCGTTCTGGATTCTCTATTAAGAACGGTTTGCAGAAGCTAAAGTAGAGGTGGGCTTTTGTAATAATGCAGATAAGAAATGATAGTGGCTTTGACCAAGATAGATAGTAGCTATGGAGATGGTTAGAAGTGATTGCATTTTATATTTTATAAATACTTGCGGTATATATTTTGAAAGAAAAGCTGACAGGATTTTTATGGTGGTTTAGGCGGGGGGTGGGTAATGGGATAAAGAGAGGAGGCAAAGAGGACTCCAAAGTTTTTCGCTTGAGCAGCTGAAAGAATAGCCATTATTTGAGTCGTGGAAGAAAGAGGAAGAATAGGTTTTGGGACAAATCAGAGGTTCTGTTTTGGATATGAGTTTGGATGCCTGTTAGATGTGGAACAAGTAGAGATGTCAAGTAGGCAGTTGGATGGTTGGGAGTAGGGAGAAGATAGAATTGGGTAGTTGGGGAAAAGTCTTTTGTACTGGAGATAGAAATTTGGGAGTTATTAACATATAGGTGATATTTAAATCTATGACACCGCATGAAATAATCACAGGCATAAATGTAGATAGAAGTTGAACAGCTGAGTTCAACTTCTGCATGACAGATTTGGATGTATATGAATAACTCTAACTGGGTGTGGTGATGTGCTTCTGTAGTCCCAGTTACTTGGGAGGCTGGGGTGGAGGATTGTTTGAGACCAGGAGGTCCAGGCTGCAGTAAGCCATGATTGCACCACTGCACTCCAGTCTAGATGACAGAGTGAGACCCTGTCTCTAAAAAATGAATGAATGAATAAATAAATAAAAATAAAAACACTAAAAACAAAATCCTCCCCCTTCCCCCAAAATAACTCATGCAATTTTCACAGTATCCTTTGAGATAGTCCATGTCATTATTACAGATTTATAGATCAAGAAACTGAGGCACAGAAGGTTAAGTAACTTGTCCAGGTATACAACTAACAAGTGCAGGGCAAGGATTTAAACCCACAAAAGTACTTGTGTTTACATGATACCTCTTTTTGATGGTGAAGGACAAAGTCAGCGGCTCTTTTGAGAATCAGGTTTGGGATATAATGAAGTTTGTAAATGATTTTAAAGGTCTGTTCTCAAAGATTAATTTACATAATTTACTGTCAGTGTGGGAGGAGATGAGAATGTATCAAGTCAACTTTCCTAGAATTTTCTTCAGGCTGAAGTCATTCATGACTTAGATAACATTATACAGAGCATGTTTATGAAAATGGCTGTTTACACTGAGTTGTGGTACCTAAAAAGTTTCTCACACAGATTAAATGGAGAGTGAGAAATTACTGGTAGGATTAAAAAGTAGGGACTGGGAGAATAGCTAGAACTAGGTGTACTGTGAAGCTGATCTTACATACTTTTGCCAAATTATTGTTTTCAGGTGTCTTTGTGGTTAACTAATTTTGTACTCTGAAACTTTAAGTGGTTTATTAGTGCTAACTGTAAGTACCAGGTCTTCCTGCAGCATAGCCTTCCACAGTATGGCCCTGTTTTCCAGTCCTACCTCCAAGACTGTCTTACACATAACCAGTGTCTCTTTCACATTTACCTATGCTATTTATTATTTGTGCCAGACATCACCCTTCTTCATTATGGCTGCTTTCTAATCCTCTCATATAGTTGCAACATTTTCCATTTTTGAAACCTCAAAGACATTTTTCTTTTTAAGATTTTATTTTTTAGAGCAGTGCTAGGTTCACAGCAAAATTGAGAGGAAGGTACACAGATTTCCCATATACTTTCTGCTCCTACATAAGCACAGCCTCCCCCATTATCAATAGCCCCTAACGGAGGAGTACATTTGTTACAATTGATGAACCTGCATTGACACATTATATCACCCAAAGTCTATAGTTTACATTAAGGTCCTCTCTTGGTATTGTACATTCTCTGGGTTTGAATAAATGTGTAATGACATGTATCCACCATTGTAGTACCATACAGAGTAGTTTCACTGTACTAAATCCTCTGTGTTCCACCTGTTCATGCCTTCCTATCCCTTAACCCCTGGCAACCTCGGATCTTTTTATTCTCCATAGTTTTGCCTTTTCCAGAATGTCACGTAATTGAAATCATACAGTATGTAGCATTTTCAGATTGGTTTCTAATATATATTTAAGATTCCTCTCTGTCATTCCACGGTTTGATAGCTCATTTCTTTTTAGTGCTGAATAATATTTCATGGTCTGTAGGTGGCACATTTTACTTTTTCATTCACCTGTTGGAGGACATCTTGGTGCATCCAAGTTTTTGCAGTTGTGAATAAAACTGCTATAAACATCTGTGTGCAGTTTTTTTGTGTGGATAGACGTTTTCAACTCCTTTGGGTAGGCTGGGCGCGCTGGCTCATGCCTGTAATCCCAGCACTTTGGGAGGCTGAGATGGGCAGATTGCTTGAGGTCAGGAGTTCGAGACCAGCCTGGCCAACATGGTCTCTTGTCTCTACTAAAAATACAAAAATTAGCTGGGCATGGTGGTGGGCAGCTGTAATCCCAACTACTGGGGAGGCTGAGGCAGGAGAATTCCTTGAACCTGGGAGGCGGAGGTTGCAGTGAGCTGCAATTATGCCACTGCACTCTAGCCTGGGCAGCAGTGAGGGACTCTGTCTCAAAAAACAAAAAAACAAGAAGACAAAAAACTCCTTTGCGTAAATATCAAGGAATGCAGTTGCTGGATCATTTGGTAAGAGTATGTTTGTCAGAAACCTCGAAGAATCTTAAAGTATCCTCTATGGCATGTATCTTTCCAAATTATATATATGTGTGTATACTTGTTACCACCTTCTCATTTATTTCTGTTTCTTTCCTGGCACTTGTCAGTTTTATTAAAGGTTCTAAAGCTGTGGCTGGACTTCAGGGGATTCCTGAACAGGCATTTTTTTTTTTCCCTTTGATTTGGTTGGTTGAAAAATTATCTTTGTAAGAAAAAATTTCTTTATATCAAATGCTGTTCGTTTCAGACAACTGTAGTGACGTGACTGTTCCACAGCCTGGTAGCACAAGCTTCATGGGAGCAGTGCTGAGGCCGCTAGAATGACTTCCAGTTGATGGGACTAAGAGACCATTGTGCCATTTTGATCTTTTGACAGTCCATCTCTGCCTTTGTCCCTCTCTTTAAATATTAGGCCTATTGAAGAAAATATGAATCATTAATACTCTTCTATTTTACTTTACATATATTCTAGAATAGAAAAAACAGTATTTTTGATAATCAGATTTTTAAAATATCTGAAGGGCATTAAATATGTGTGAGTATAGGAAGGAATACTTAATTTTAATTAGCATATTTATTAAATTTATTAGCTTAAATAACCTGCCCTTCCTTAAGCATTAAATACTCTTGGTAAATTTAGCAAATCACTCAATTATTTTAATAAATATATCAGACTAAAATTCTTTACCATTTTCATGGTTAGCTTAATTGAATTATAAAATTTAATTACATTTAATTAATTTAATTAAATTGTAAAATTTTAAGCTGTTACTAGCTTTTTACCACACTCTTGTAAAAGAATAGACCTAAGCCTGAGATTTTTGTGTTACTTCTTGTAGTCAAGCTTTGCTGACCCTATGAAATGAATTGACCGTTTTCTTCTTATCTTTTGACTAAGGTTGGCCACGTCCCACCAGATTTTATTCCATACACCTCCTAACGTGAAGTGCTTTTTCCATTATCCTGTGCAGTTGTTTAATGTAAAATCAGTTTTCAAAGTATCTCAGGCAAGCAAAAGGAGCCACATAGGGAAACCTTCCTTGAAATGTTTGAGCTGGTTTGCGGCTTGGAACAGAAGGAAAAAATTTGAAGCAGATATTCTGTTAAATAACATTTCTCCTACGGTTTTGAGGATATGACACAATAATTGACAGGCTATATCTCATCTCTTGTGCACATGACTCTGATATTACTCATGTTTTTAAAATTTCTAGCTCCTCCTATCTTTGAGCAGTGGACTTCAGTACTCAGTAGATTAGTATTTGAAGTATCATACAAAATATAATTTCTGTTTGTTAGTCTCTTTGGGGAACTGTTTAGCCCTTTGAGACTTCAAATAGAAAGTTTTTTTTTCCTAAGGATTCTTTGACCAGAAAGGCATGTTTTCATCGTCTCTGCAGAGAAGGTTCAAGCACATTTGCACATCTGGTTCAAGCTTTACTAAGTATATATATATATAAAACAAATCTTTGCCAACAATTCTGAAAGAATTCTCTACTGCAACTAAAGTAATTTATTCCATCAGATCCAGGGCCTTGATTACCTTTCGAAGTGGTTTTTTTTAGAAATTAGAATGGAATACAAAGTTGTTTACTACTATGGAGATTTGATGGTGTTCTAGAGGAAAATCATGTAATACTTCTGATGGAAATTTTGCTCTTTGAGAGAAAAGAAAACCCCATGCATAGAACGCTTGAACAGGGAAGAATTCTTTCATTGCTTAGCTCGTTTGTTGGAAGTATTAGGTTACAGGAATAAGGTAAATCTCTTCATTCGTATATCTATGAATATCATTTTGGCTTTAGTGAAAAACCATCAGCACTTTTAATTATTAGCTTGCTTATCCCTCTTCTCCTTTAGAGGGTGAACTGTTTAGTATTTAGGACGAGAGTTATTCTTTCAGTTCATATCTAGTACGTAGAGTAATATTTGGCATCTTGTAGACAACCAAGACATACTGAAATACCTGTTTCATCAATGTCTTTATTTTATTCTCTGTAATATTTTATTGTAAATCTTAAAAATGATCCATGATCTTCGACATCATCTAGTCTGGCCATCACACAAGTGCAGCTTCTTTATTTTAACATTAAGCCAACCACATAGCTTCTCCATCTAACTTGTGCTTGAACACTGAGGTATGGGGTCTCACTGAGTTTTGGATATTGCTAGTTTTATATCAGGAAAAATCTAATCCTAATTCTTTAATATGTTAGTCCTAATCTTCCCTTCCATAACTTGGGCCTGTTAATAATTCTTCAACAGAGTCACATTATGTATACATTTAATCTAAAGGAATTTAGCTCTGTACTTTATAAGAAAAGATAATGCAGGAAATTAAGCTCAACATTTGTAACAAAGAGTGAAATAATCTTTGCCTAATGGTGTAGTAGCTTTAAAATTTTGTCTACACTGCTGGTAAGGAAGGGAAATGCATTTTGATCCCTGTTCATGTACGTAGAGAGGGTTTACGGACATTCTCTTTAAAGAAATTGAAGAGTTAACTAAGGGCCATAGAGAAACATTAATAAATAGATACATTCATTTTGTATATAAATCAGGTACTTGACTAGTTATTTGAAGTATTTCTGGTAGTAGTTTGACCATATTCAATTACTGCTTTAACACTGTCTTTTAGATCTGATTCTTGGGTGCATCATTCGCTGTGTTCACAAGTTCACTTGTCATTGCTGTGATTCCCAGAATATGTGAACTCTTAGACTGTGTCTTTTAAAAAATGTTTTAGCTTCCCAATCTCTGCAGTCGATCCTGTAAGCATAGTACAACAGAAAAAAAGTTACAAGACTATAAAAAACTTGCTTGTGGTTTACTTTTAATATTTAAACAGTGAGATTTGACCTTTACTCAACGAATACTTTGCAGTTCCTTCTTTGTAGAAGGCCTTTGCACTCTCAATTTTCTAGGTCAAATATTTTAAATCTGAAGTAAACATTATTATAGCTTTGCATTTATTCTATTTACCTTGCCGTGTTACTGTAGGCACACTTTACTTGAGGTATAGTCTTGCTTGACACAGAGTAGGTGTACAAAAGTATTATTTCCTTTTAGTCATTTAGCTAGTTTTTCCCCAGCCACGTAAATGTGGTCAATAGATGTACCTATTTTCTATACAGTTCAGCTTGTATTTTTTAACCCTCCTTAAAGTATCGCTCATTTCTGTGCTGTGCAGTTAGAAATATCATCTTAGGCGTTACTAGAGGGCTTATTTCTTGAAATAGAGTATTACTATAGGAGCAAATATTTTAAGCAGAAATGAATGAAAGCAAATGATGTATAAATAAAAACTAGTATTAGCATACAGAATCTATCTGTTCTCTAGTCTCATACCTCACATAAAATTCATCGTGAAATGGTGTCAATTTTACCTGCTAAATATTTCTTAACTCTGCTCTTTGTTTTTTGTATCTACCACACTAAGATGACCATCATCTCTTGTCTTGACGTCCTAAGTAGCTGTTTTCCCTCCTGCCTCAGTGCCTTTACACAGTCTTTCTTTGCCTAGAATATTTTTCTTGTAGTTACCTTCTGTATATCCTTGAGATCTTAATTCAGACATCATATACTCCTTATAAAAGCTTTCTGTCAGGAAAGAGAACATACAAATAAGATTAATTATACAAATATATAATTACAGTCCTTTGACGGTGCTTCAAAGGAAAAGTATAGAAATATGGAGGTATTGAATAGGGCCTAGTGCAATCTAGGCATCCAGAGAACGTTCTGAGGCTATAGCCATTATTTTGGGATCCTATTACCATTTGTAACTTTGCCAAAGAAAAAGCTATACTATTTATGACTACTATCTGTAAGCCTTATTTGTTTACCACAAAAATAATCTTTAGCGTGGTATTATCCTAGCTGGGAGTGTTGACCTGTAGGCTTCAGTCATGGAATAGGAAACACCCACTCGTATGACTATAGGATGTGTTTAATTCTCAATGCTTTCTGGGGTAGTTAAAAAATTTTTTTATTGTTTTATGAACAGTATTTTCTCAAGTATAATTTAAAGAAATTGTAAAGTAGTTGTTTTGGATAGTTATGATTGTATATTTTTTAATGATCTAATTTTGGGATGAAGAATTATGTCATAGACTATCTCAAACTTTGAACAGGGCTCTGTAACAGATACTGAAGCCACAACTAATTGATTTCCTTAGAGAGGGAAGAATGACCCAGCAGCAGCCTCTCTCCTTCCCCAGTTTGCTTCTATTCCCTCAAATGCTCATTATTTTTTTTTCTCACTAACTCTACTATTAGCATTTAATTCCCTTTTCTGTTGTTAAATTCAAGGGGAAAATGAAATATTACTGCATATGAAAAATATTGAGTCCTTATGCTGTTCAGTAGCATTTGAGACTTAGGTTTTGTCTTGGAGGGATGGATTCATACATGTTCTGTTTCCAGATTTTTTTTTTGTAGGGGGAAGGGTTAGATGGAGAGACAGCATCACACAATTATATATTTTCAGTTTAAAGGGAAAACATTTTAAGTGGAAAAAATACAAACCCAAAGTAAATTTTCTCCTTGTACATATTTTAAAATTAACCATATTGTAGAATGCATAACGAATTGTTGAAGATAGAAATCAAATTTAATGTGATTTTAGAAAAACTGAAAATACAGTTTTCAATTTCATAGTGTGTAAATATGCAGGTACCAAAGAGGTTCTGAGTAGAATAATTATAGTAGACAGTTGTTAATGAAGATTGATGAGGAAGAGAAATAAAATTAGTTGAGTAAAACTCCACAGTACTGAAAAAAAGGAAAGAAAAGAAAAACACTTGCTATATCACAGTGAATCATAGAAAAATCTTATAGTATTTATTATGTTCCTATCTACTCAAAAATAGTAAATAATCTGTGTGTCATTCTTTGATTTAACAGAAAATTAAGTTATAATTAGTATAGCTATTTATTAATAATTAGTAATAATGTCTGTGGCATTAGCTAATAGTAACACAAAAGAGATAAGAGAGAACATAACATAGAGTAGATATGGTATACAAAGGATAGATTAAAAAAACTGAAATTACTAAAATAGAAAATAAAAAATAAATAGAAATGATTTAAGAAAAAACCCAAGAATTTATTCTTTGAAAAAAGTTAATAGGTAGCCTCTAGGAAGGCCAATCTAAAAAAAAAGGAAAGCGCAATAGTATATTAAGAATTTTAAAAGTGGGACAGTATGGACAAAATTGAGAATTTAAAAACATTTTTAAAAGGGCTGCATTGAGCCTGTATGATGCCTTCATGGAGTTAGAAAAAGATGTCTCCTTTGGGCAGATGCAGTCCTGTGAATGCTTTTGTACAAATTAAATAGTAGCCTTGGGTTAGGACATTCGTCTCAGTGATCAGAGTGTAGCTTGGTGTTCAGTCCACCCACTGCCTTGGCCAGGTACTTGTGTGTAGGGAACAACTTGTGAACATAATTAGAGATAAAATAGAAATTATTCAAAAGCCATGAAAATACTAAGAATAGTAATAAGTGATTATGGAAATTTTAAAAGATAAAAGTTGAAACATGCTTTATGGCATTCAGTGATAACAAACTTGCAGGCTACCATCATGAACTCTGGAAGTTTGTAGACTACTGATAGGAAAATCTGATTTAGTAGGAGAGTTTTGCTTTATTTCCCAATGCTAGAAAGGCTTCCAAACATTTACACTTTTTAATAATAGCTTTGAATCAAAGCAGTGTATGCTTTTTCCTTTTCTTTTTAATCAACGTATTACATACAAGTAGCGCTAGGCCTGCCTATACCAAATAATAACGATGTCGTGAGCTCTTTCCAGACCTTCTTCCAATCCTGGTGGAAGCCACTTTGGTTCTTAGTTGTTTCTTTGCTTTACTTCTGTGTTTTTAAATTAAGTTATCTCTTGATCCAGTAAATAGACACTGTTAGGCCAAATAGTATTTTATAATTGCCTTTCTTTTATGTAAATAAACAAAATTTCTTAATTTGCATTGTTTTCTTCTTCTTTCTTCTTTCTTCTTCTTCTTCTTCTTCTTGTTTTTCTTCGTTTGTTTCATATTCTTTGCTAGTTTTTCTCTTACTTCCAGCAGCTTGTTAAAATATATCCCAATTCAGTCAGCAAGGAAGCTGAGGTCTGATTAGATTCCTTTGTACTGCAGTCTATAAACTTCCTCTTAGTAGAAAGCTGTGGCCATCCTAGGGCTCATCTCATTTGTTTCCCTTCTTTTAGGGATTACACTCCTCTAGAGGTCGATGTCTAAAAATGGTTGTTTCATGTATTTGTCCTGTTGTCTAGTTTTTTTAAACAGCAACAGGTTATACTGTTTTTTTTGTTAGTCCATCATGGCCTGAAATGAAAGTCAAGCATAGATATTTTAACAAAATAAGAGTACCAGGTCCTATTCTCTTCCCCTCATTGTTACCAACATGGATCTTGTGTAATACTATTAAGTAATTGCAGGTTTTAATCTTGTTTGTTATTAGGTAGTAGGAAAAATCAATAAAGTGATTTTGAATTAGTTTTATTAGCTAGATAATAATATAGAACCAAGACTGGCAGACTTTTGTAGAGATCAAATAGTAAATGTTTTAGATTTTGTGTGCTGTACAATCTGTGCCACAACGATTCAACTGTTATTGTATCATGAAGGCAGCCACAGATAACACATAAATGAATGAGCATGGTTGTGTTCCAATAAAACCTTATTTATGGACACTAAAATTAGAATTGCATAGAATTTTAATTTGTCATGAAATACTCTTGTTTTGATTTCCCCCCAGTCATTTAATAATGTAAAGACCATCCTCAGCTTATGGGCTGACAAAAAACCAGCACAAGACTGGAGTTGACCTGTGGCCCATAGTTTTTTGACATTGATACAGATTCTGTATTCATATTCTGTATTTTTTCTAATTCTGTGAAGACTGATGGTGGTATTCTGATGGGGATTGTGTTGAATTTGTAGATTGCTTTTGGCAGTATGGTCATTTTCACAGTATTGATTCTACTCACCCATGAGCGAGGGATGTGATTCCATTTCTTTGTGCCATCTGTGATTTCTTTCAGCGGTGTTTTGTAGTTTTCCTTGTAGAGGCCATTCGACTCTTTTGTTAGGTGTATTCCTAAGTATTGTATTTTTATTTTAATTTTTGCAGCTATTGTAAAAGGAGTTGAGTTCTTGATTTGATTCTCTGCTTGTTCACTGTTGGTGTGTAGAAGAGCTACTAATTTGTGTACATTAATCTTGTATCCAGAAACTTTGCTGAATTCATTTATCAGTTCTAGGAGCTTTCTGGAGGAGTCCTTAGGGTTTTCAAGGTAAACAATCATATTGTCAGCAAACAGTGACAGTTTGACTTCCTCTTTACCGATTTGGATGCCCTTTGTTTCTTTCTCTTGTCTGATTGCTCTGGCTAGAGCTTCCAGTACTGTGTTGAAGAGGAGTGGTGAGAGTGGGCATCCTTGTCTTGCTCCAGTTCTCAGAGGGAATGCTTTCAACTTTTCGCCTTTCAGTATTATGTTGGCTGTGGGTTTGTCATAGATGGCTTTTATTACGTTAAGGTATGTCCCTTGTATGCCGATTTTGCTGAGAGTTTTAATAATATAGGGATGCTGGATTTTGTCAAATACTTTTTCTGCATCTATTGAGATGATCATGTGATTTTTGTTTTTAATTCTCTTTATGTGGTGAATCACATTTATTGACTTGCGTATGTTAAACCATCCCTGCATCCCTGATATGAAACCCACTTGATCATGGTGCATTATCTTTTTGATATGTCATTGGATTCGGTTAGCTAGTATTTTGAATGTTAAGGATTTTAACATTTGTGTTCATCAAGGATATCAGTCTGTAGTTTTCTTTTTTGGTTATGTCCTTTCCTGGTTTTGGTATTAGGGTGATGCTGGCTTCACAGAATGAATTAGGGAGGGTTCCTTCTTTCTCTGTCTTGTGGAATAGTGTCAAAAGGATTGGTACCAATTCTTCTTTGAATGTCTGGTAGAATTAATCTGTGAATCCATCTGTTCCTGGACTTTTCTTTTGTTGTTAATTTTTAAATTACCATTTCAATCTCTGCTTGTTATTGGTCTGTTCAGGGTGTCTAATTCTTCCTGATTAAAGCTAGGAGGGTTGTATTTTTCCAGGAATTTATCCATCTCTTCTATGTACGTAAAAGTGTTCATAGTAGCTTTGAATGATCTTTTGTATTTCAGTGGTGTCAGTTGTAATGTCTCCTTTTTTGTTTCTTAGCAAGGTTATTTGGATTTTCTCTCTTCTTGGTTAATCTTGTAATAGTGTATCAATTTCATTTATCTTTTCAAAGAACCAACTTTTTGTTTCATTTATCTTTTGTGGTTTATTTGTTTCAATTTCATTTAGTTCTGCTCTGATCTTGGTTATTTCCTTTTTTCTGCTGGGTTTGGGTTTGGTTTGTTCTTTTTTCTCTAGTTCCTTGAGGTGTGACCTTAGAAAGTCACTTTGTGCTCTTTCAGACTTTTGATATAGGCGTTCAGGGCTATGAACTTTTCTCTTAAGCACTGCCTTTGCTGTATCCCAGAGATTTTGATAGGTTGTGTCATTATTGTCTTTCAGTTCAGAGAATTTTTAAATTTCCATCTTGATTTTGTTTTTGACCCAATGCTCGTTCAGGAGCAGGTTATTTAATTTCCATATATTTGCATGGTTTTGAAGGTTCCTTTTGGAGTTGATTTCCAGTTTTATTCCCCTGTGGTCTGAAAGAGTGCTTGATATAGTTTCAATTTTCTTAAATTTATTTAGGCTCATTTTATGGCCTATCAAATGCTCTATCTTGGAGACAGTTCCATGTGCTGTTGAATAGAATGTGTATTCTGCAGTTGTTGGATAAAATGTTCTGTATATATCTGTTAAATCCATAGTTTAAATTCGTTGTTTCTTTGTTGACTTTCTGTCTTGATGACCTATCTAGAGCTATCAGTGGAGTATTGAAGTCCCCCACTATTACTTTGTTGCTGTCTGTCTAATTTCTTAGGTCTGTTAGTAATTGTTTTATAAATTTGGGAGCGCCACTGTTGGGCACATATATGTCTGGGATTGTGATATTTTCCTGTTGGACAAGGCCTTTTACCATTATGTACTGTCCCTGTTTGTCTCTTTTAACTGCTGTTGCTTTAAAGTTTGTTTTGTCTGATATAAGAATAGCTACCCCTCCTTACTTTTGGTGTCCATTTGCATTTCCCACCCCTTTTTTTTTTAAGAGTATGTGAGTCCTTATGTGTTAGGTGAGTTTCCTGAAGGCAGTAGATAGTTGGTTGGTGAGTTCTTATCCATTCTGTGTTTCTGTATCTTTTAAGTGGAGCATTTAGGCCATTTACATTCATTCGATGTTAACATTGAAAGGTGAGGTACCATTGCTTTTCTCATGCTCTTTGTTGCCTGTGTACTTTTGTTTTTGTTTTTTCCTTTTAACTTGTATTTTTTATAGGTCCTGTGTGATTTATGCTTTAAAGAGGTTATGTTTTGATGTAAAAGATTTGTTTCAGGATTTAGAGCTGTTTTTAGCAAAAGGAACCTTCAAAACCATGCAAAAGGTTGTTTGGTAATGGTGTATTCTGTCAGCATTTGTTTGTCTGAAAACGGCTGTATCTTTCCTTCATATATCATGCTTAGTTTTGCTGGATATGAAATTCTTGGCTGATAAATTTTTTGTTTCAGGAAGACTGAAGATAGGTCTCCAATCCCTTCTAGCTTATAAGTTTTCTGCTGAGAAATCTGCTGTTGTTCTGATGGGTTTTCCTTTATAGGTTACCTGGTGCTTCTGTCTCACAGCTCTTAAGATTCTTTCCTTCGTCTTAACTTGGGATAACCTGATGACAGTGTGTCTAGGCAAAGATTTTTTGTGATTAATTTCCCAGTATTCCTTGTGCTTCTTGTATTTGACTGTCTTCGTCTCTCACAAGGCCGGGAAGGTTTTCCTTGATTATTCCACAAAACATATTTTCCGGGTTTTTAGAATTCTCTTCTTCCTCAGGTATACCGATTATTCTTAGGTTTGGTTGATTAACATAATCCCAGACTTTGGAGGCTTTGTTCATATTTTCTAATTTTTTTGTCTTTGTCTTAGTTGAATTGGGTTAATTTGAAGACCTTGTCTTCGAGCTCTGGATTTCTTTCTTTACTTGTTCAGTTTTATTGTTGAGACTTTCCAGAGCATTTCGCATTTCTAAAAGTGTGTCCAGAGTTTCCTGAATTTTTTATTGTGTTTTGTTTAAGCTGTCTATTTCCTTGAATATTTTTTCCTTCACTTCTTGTATCATTTTTCGAATTTTCTTGCATTGGGCTTCGCCTTTCTCAGGTCCCTCCCTGATTAGCTTAATAACTAACCTCCTGAATTCTTTTCCAGGGGGTTAGAAATCAGGGATTTCTTCTTGATTTGGATCCATTGCTGGTGAACTAGTGTGATTTTTGGGAGGCGTTGAAGAGCCTTGTTTTGTCATATTGCCAGGGTTGGTTTTCTGGTTCCTTCTCATTTGGGTAGGCTGTGTCAAAGGGAAGGTCTGGGGCTGAAGGCTATTTGAAGGCTATTGTTCAGATTCTTTGTCCCATGGGGTATTCCCTTGATGTGGTACTTTCCACCTTTTCCAATGGGTGTGGCTTCCTGTGACCCGGACTGCAGTGTTTGTTGTCTCTCTTCTGAGTCTAGCCACCCAGCAAGTCTACCAGGCTCGGGGCTGGTACAGGGGGTTTTCTGCACAGAGTCCTGTGATGTGAACTGTCTATGGGTCTCTCAGCCATGGGTACCACTGGTTGTTCTGGTGAATGTGACGGAGGGTGTAGTGAATTCCATGAGGGTTGTTAGCTTTGGTAGTTTAATGCTCCATTTTTGTGCTGGTTGGCCTCCTACCAGGAGGTGGCACTTTCCCGAGAGCATCAGCTGTAGTAGGGTGGAGAGGGACTAGTGGTAGGTGAGGCCCTAGAACTCACAAAATATGCCCTTTGTCTTCCACTACCCGAGTGGATAGGGAACGACCATCAGGTGGGGATGGGGCTAGGCCTGAGCTCAGACTCTCCGTGGGCACATCTTGCTGGGCTGCTGTCGGGGATGGGATGAGATTCCCAGGTCACTGGAGCTGTGTTACCTAGGAGGATTATGGCTGCCTCTGCTGAGTCATGCAGGTTGTCAGCGAAGTGGGGGAAAGCTGGCAGTCACAGGCCTCACCCAGCTCCCACGCACACTGAAGGGCCGGTCTCACCTGCACTGTGCTCCCACCCGCACTGTGCTCCCACCAACAGCGCGGAGTCTGTTTCCAGGCTGAGGGCAAGATGGTCTTGAAAACTTACCCGAGGATATCTGCCTCCCAGCTGCGAGAGAAAAGGGCTTTAGTTCTTCCCCTGCCTGTGAAGTCTGTACACAAGATTTGTGCCCTCCCGAGTTCTGGCCAGGAGGCTTCTCACCCTGTTCAAATGGTTACAAAGTTCAGCTAGATACTTCCTTTTCCCTGTGGAGTTTTACCCCCTGCTCCTCTGGCCACCCTCCTGTTGGATCCCTTGGTGCTAGGCAGGAACGGGCTGTTTGGGGACCCAGCAAGCTCCCAGGGCCTTTCTCCTCCTTCCTCTACCCCTGTATTTTGCTTGGCCTCTAACTTGACTTAGCTCCAAGTGAAGTCGAAAACTTATCCTGAAAACAACTTCAGCTTCTCCAGTGGGGTGTGTGTTCAGGAGGAAGTGTGTTCCCACTTCCACAGTTGGAGCACTCACAGTATTTGGGGTGTCTCTCAGGTCCTGCAGGAGCAGTCTGCTTCCTTCAGAGGGTCTGTGGGTCCTCTTGGGATTGCTGGTTTGTTCTGCAGTCGATCTGGAGCTAAAATTCACAGTGCAAGCCCCTGCATGCTGCTCTGTCCAGAGCTACAATCTGGTCTTGCTTGTGACTGAATCCTCAATTTTTTATTACTGTAAAAATGATATGCACTTGTGGGAGAAATTTATGATCTCACAAATATGATAGATACCAACAGGGAAGGTTTATTCTGGTTATGTTAGCAAATTGATTTTGTAGCTTTATATGAAGTGTTTTGTTTTCTCTTTTCTTCCTTTAAAATAAGAATCCATGATTTTTGTCAGCCAGAAGGCTCTTTTATGGATTAATGAGTAAATGATCCCAGAGCATTTTGGGATTTGTTAATTAAAGTGTTCGTATAAAATGCTTTAATAAATTATCAGTTTTGATGTTTTTAAAATATAAAGTCCTCCAGAGCAAACTGTAATTGTTGGGGATAATTTAAAAACCTGGAGCATTTGGCATTCTTATGAAAATGGAAAGAGTTTATAAATGCTTTTTAGTTATATCAAGAAGTGCTTCTGGTTTCTTTTGAGATAAATTGCAGAATTACATGGATGATGAAAATGTTTTTGCATATTTTCTGTGTAGAGTGAACTTCTCATTTCTGTCTTGTATTTTAATGCCATGTAGATGGTTAGATGCACTCTGTCTTGGGTACCCAAAATAGAACAACTTGGGGTCTTACGTATTGGCAGTCCTAAGGAACAGAAAGTTTGCAAAGGGAGGAAAGAAGGAGCTCACTGAAGGGGAGAGTGGGTTAGTTTTGGGGTGCAGTTAATCCATCTGAGGCGCCAGCTTGTTAGTGACATTTATCAAGCATTTATTGAATTCCCATTATTGTTTGACACTGTGACAGGTCCTATAGGTACCAAGTAGTGTATAGCTTAGTCTTTGTCCTGCAAAGAGAGATAAATATAAGTAGACAAATAGTTACTGAAAATATTACAGTCTAGGAACATACATGTGCCGAAAATTATTGGGAACAGAGCATTGGCTGTGACTAAATTCTTAATTTCCTAGTTGAGCAAGAAGGGGTAATTGTTCTGTGCAGAGGAAATACAATTTACAGTATGTTTACAAAAATTACAAGGAACTAGAAAAGTCTAGGGCCAGAATTTGAAGGCTTTGTATACTGTGTGAAAATGGTTTACCTTTATTTCACTATTTAGACTGTGATGTAGGATCAGGGTTGTTTATATATATTTTAAAATTTTACAGACCATGATAGATTAATAGTTTTATAAAATACAATAAAAAGTAATCATAGAAAAATGAAATATTTTCTATGAAATAAAGTCCCAAGTTTTTATTTAGATTGAACCAACATAAAATGATTCTTACGATTCTTGTATTTGTCTGTTTTCATGCTGCTGATAAAGACATACTTGAGACTGGGCAATTTGCAAAAGAAAGAGGTTTAATTGAACCTACAGTTTCACATGGCTGGGGAGGCCTCACAATCATGGCTGAAGGCAAGGAGGAGCAAGTCACATCTTATGTGGATGGCAGCAGGGAAAGAGAGAGCTTGTGCAGAGAAACTCCCGTTTTTAAAACCATCAGATCTCGTGAGATCCATTCACTATCACAAGAACAGCACAGGAAAGACTTGCCCCCATGATTCAGTCATCTCCCACCGGGCCCCTCGTACAACACGTGGAAATAATGGGAGCTACAAGAAGAGATTTGGGTGGGGACATGGAGACAAACCGTATCACTTCTATACAGTTTTTATAAAACACTCAGTTTCTGTAGTTACCTTATCATGGATTAGTAACAAATATTTAATGTCTAGTAACTCTTGGACTTGTGATGGCCTGTGGGCCATACTTGCAGTGTTGTTGATCTTCCGGTGATAAATGGTCCCTGCAGAGTTTTAAGCAAAGAATAGCATGATTGTATTTGTTTTTCACACGGTGAATTATTTTGCAATATGGGTGATAATTAGGTTTCAGGCTGAAGGGCTGGAAACCAAGGAACCCTGGAATCATCAGTATTTGAGGGATAGCTGGAAATGGAGGAGACAGTGAAGGTGACTTTGTTTATATTAATAATTCACCTGGGGAGTAGTTTCACCACTAGGCCATAAGCTTATAGAAGGCAGGGGTTATATTTCTTTTAGCTCCTAAGATTAAATAGACATTTCAGAAATATTTGATGAATGAATGGATAAATGGATGAATTAATAAATGAATGAATGTGTCCGAGAGGTAAAGGCAGAACCAGGAGGGAGTAGAGTGTTTAAAACTGGAATAAGAGGAATTTCAGGAGAGAGAATGTAATAAACAGAACCAAATGCTTTCAAATCAGGGAAGATGACAATTTAATAATTATGTATTAGACTTAGTAATTTGAAAGTCCTTAGGGAAGAGACCAGCTTTATCAGTGGGGTAAAGTTAGAAGCCACATTATAATGTGTTGCCTATCTCTACTATCTGGTAAGGGAGTGAGTAGAAAGATCTTTTAAAAGATGGCACTTCATTAATTAATGTTCATTTATTTATTGAGGAAGAAAAGTAATGATAATCTTTTGTATCAGTTTAGTATTGTGTGTGAATGTGAGATCAGTAATAGGTATATATTATTTTTCTTCCATTTCAGCAGGGAAACTAACATCTATTAAATGGAATTGGGTTTGATTTTTTCTATATTTGATTCCGATTGAGAAGAAAACTAAAATGTGAATAGTTTGCTTGGTCTTGTTTCCAATGGATTTTTAATGAATTCATTCCTTAATATTATTTTTGTTTTTAATTTTTAAAAAATAGATTCAGGGGTTGCCTATGCAGGTTTGTTGCAGGGATATATTGCATAATGATGAGGTTTGGGCTTCTGTTTTACCCGTCACCTGAATAGTAAACATTGTTCCCAATAAATAATTTTTTCTATCATTACTCCCTTTCCATCCTCCCTGCTTTTGGAGACTGCAGTGTCTCTTATTTCCCTCTTTATGTCCATGTGTACCCATTGTTTAGTTCCCACTTTTAAGTGAGAACATACAGTATTTGATCACTTAGGATAATTGCCTGTAGCTCCATCCATGCTGCTGTGCAAGACGTTTCTTTTTTTGGTGATTGTGTGGTATTCCATGGCATATATACACCACATTTTCTCTATTCAATCATCCGTTAATGGACACTTTAGTTGATTCCATGACTTGGCTATTGTGAATAGTGCTGTGATAAACATACAAGTGCAGGTGTCTTTTTGATATAACAATTTCTTTACCTTTGTCATTCTCTAATATTCTTTATTGATTATTAGAATCCCTCCAATCACATTCCATTTCCATCAGAGAATAAAATTTACTCTTATTCTGTACTGTGCAAGGCTTATATTTGTCCAAAAGTTTGTAGGAAAAATATTATGGCTTGAAAGTATGTGAGATATAATTCCTTCTGAAGAGTCAGAAAACTGAATAGCATTTGAAGGCTGTTAATAGAAAGAATAGAAGTTACGGGTAGTTTCATTATATTTGCTAATTTAGCAAGTTTGTCTTTAGTTGCTTTATTCTTATAATCAAATTTTAATAGGATCTTTAAATTTAAAAAACATTACATCTGCTGTATAAGTGATGGGCATTCTCATACAATGCCGCATGGACTGTTGATACTTCGTCATCTTTTAACATTGTCTAGATGAAAACTTTATTTGAAATTTTCTTCTCTTGGTTACTTTTTAAAAAATACTAAAATAAACATTGGGTATTTTTCATTCTTTCCCCAAATGATTATGTTCATTTTATAGTATAGAGAGGAATGAAAATCCAGGAGATTTAAGGCAATCCACAGTATTATGTGGAAATGTTAATCATTTTAATGCTTTTTTTTGTTATTAAATAAAAACGTTCAGCATTCTTCACAATAATTTCAATAGTTATCTCTAAATCTTTTTATAGAATGAAGACCAGCAAGAAGTAATCCTTGTCAGAACAGATCAGTCTGGAAGAGTATGGCCTGTGAACACACCCGGAAAATCTCTGGAATCACAAGGAGGAAGAAGAAAGAGACAGATGGTATGTTTAACATATGTCTTTGTTTATTAATTCAGAATTCCTTCTTTCCCTTGGGGCTTTCTTCATATCAGATTACAAAATATTTTCTGAAAAGTAACTTTTGAATGCCAATATTGGAAGGTAGTAAATGATGTTGTTCTTACTTTTATTCTTAGTTATATCTTTTTGCCTTTTACAGAATGGAAAGTAATCCGACTGTGTTTTTTCAAATAGTTGTTAACATTGAATGTTTAAGGCAATTTTAATTTTAGTTTACATTTCTTTGATGTTGTTTTCAGCTGCTTTTGGCATACTTGCTATAGCTCTTAGGGAAAACTTTGGTCTCCCAGAGCTGTTACTAGTATTAGACAGCTAACTTGAGACCTGGTGATGGGGTGATGGGGTACACAATAATGGTTTAATTATGTAGGTGTCATAATCCTTTATAAAGCTAATTTTCTTTTCCATTTTCCAACTCTAGTAATTAGTTTTTAGCACTACCTTGAGGCTCTTGAGATGGCAAAAACAACATATTCAGCTTTCCCAAATTAGGTTTTTTATTTTAAATTTGGAAGATCAGACAAGTGATAATTGCATATACAAAAGAACTGTTCATTCAGAATATTTCTGTCAAATGTTTATTTTTTGCCTGTTCAGTGCCTGTGTTGCTAGAGAGTCTTAATTAATTCATTCAACAGATAGAAGTGGGATAGATATGTCTTCTAATGTAATGGGAGGAATTTGGTGGTTGGAGAGGTGGTACAGGAGGAGAATAGTAAAGGTTTGAATTATATGAAATGGTGGAACTGACTAGGGATCCATAAATGCATTGTCAGAAGGCATCGAGGGCCCTTTTTGAGTTGCATATTACTTAACAATTTAGGTATAGGAGTAAAGAAGGTAGACACTTTCACAAGTAAAGTTTGTTCTTTGAGTATGATGAAAAGACAAGAGGGCCAGAAATTAAGTGTCTGGAGCCAGGGGGTGATTGAAGTCAAGGGATATGAGGTTTAAGCTAGTAAAGACAAGAATAGTAATGTTGGGAAATATAGTTGCACCCCTGTTCCAAAGATCTCAAAGAAGTTAAAGATGAGGTTTTATTTGGATAAGGGAATGTGAGAGCAGCATTAGAAAGATTTGATTTGGGAGGAAATAAATAGTATTTTTCTGTTCTACACCAGGGTATGGAACCAACTGATAGGAACATCTGGGACTGAATTAGATGGAGACCAGAATATCAGCTTTGCTTTTGATAAAGCTGTTTACAGAACAAGGGTTTAATAATTAGAAGTTGGTGTCTTAGTTCGGGCTACTATAACATAGACTGGATGGCTTAAACAACAAAAATTTGTTTCTCACAGTTCTGGAGACTGAGAAGTCCAAGATGAGGGTGCTGGCAGCTTCATTGTCTGATTAGGGCATGCTTCTGGGTTTGTAGATGATAGTCTTCTTGTATAATCAAATGACAGAAAAGAGAGAGAGAGAGAACAAACGCTCATGTCTTTTAATAGAGGTACTGTATTAGTCAGGGTTCCCTAGAGGGACAGAACTAAGAGGATAGATGCATATATGAAGGGGAGTTTATTAAGGAGTGTTGACTCACGTAATCACAAGGTAAAGTCCTACATAGGCCATCTGCAAGCTGAGGAGCAAAGAAGATAGTCCAAGTCCCAAAACCTCAAAAGTAGGGAAGCCAACAGTGCAGCCTTCAGTCTGTGGCCAAAGGCCCAAGAATCCCTGGCAAACCATTGGTGTAAGTCCAAGAGTCCAAAAACTGAAGAACTTTGAGTCTGATGTTTGAGGGCAGGAAGCATCCAGCATGAGAGAAAGATGAAGGCCGGAAGACTCAGCGAGTCAAGTTCTTTCAGCGTCTTCTGGCCACCCTGGCAGCTGATTAGATGGTCACCCACGCTGAGGGTGGGTCTGCCTCTCCACTAACTGCCAGTCCACTAACTCAAATGTTAATCTCCTTTGGCAATACCCTCACAGACACACCCAGGAACAATACTTTGCATCCTTCAGTCCAATCAAGTTGACACTCAGTATTAACCATCACAGGTTCTGATCCCATTTCTGAGTACTTCATGCTCATAGCCCAGTTACTTCCCAAAGACCTTGCGTCTTAATACCTTCTTATTGAGATTTCAACATGTAAATTTTGGGGCAACATAATCATTAAATTCATAGCAGTGGATTTGCTAATACTTCACCTCTGTTTTTGATATACTTACTCCATCTCTGGATAACTTCAGTCTTCCCACCACAGTGGTAAGGAATTTTAACTATAAGGAGAAGAAGAGCAGAAAAGAGAGAAGAAGGGGTAAAGCAGTTTTGCTCTTTCATCAAAACTCATAAAGCAGTTAATATCATGCTTCCATCCCCAGGGAAGAGGAGAGTAAAGAGGCAGAAGTAGGGAGTGTAATTCTAATGGAAGTTTTTTCACAAGGAAGCTGGCAGACTAGGGATAAACTGGAAGGAAAGGTTGTGATTACATAGTGGAATTTTTACATTTAACATCAGATTTTTATGTAATCCATTAAATGCTTCAGAGACTCATGTTTTCATTAAATTAATAATGTTCATTTTGTCATAGATTTCAACCCATGAGGAAAAAGAAAGGGTCAGATACTTTCATGATGATGATAATCTAAGCCTAACTGATTTGGTCAAAAATGAAAAGATGGGAACAGCAGAAAATCAAAACAAGCTCTTTATGAGAATGGCATCTAAGGTAAGATATATTCCTAGGATACCTCTGAATTTTGAGAAGCTGGTTATTCAATGTAACAGGGATCTGCTTTTTGGAGAGATCCGATTCTCTCTAATCTTGGTTCATTTTATTAAATTAAATCCTTTGTAAGACTTATTAGAAACATGCATTTTGGAATTGATCTGGTTGAGAAATAGACATTTGAAATTTTGTTTTTAAATATAGACTATGGTTTATTTCTTTAATGCATTCTGTGGAGATTTTAATTATACATTTGATCTACCATTTAAGAGAAAATTTTAAGCGAGAGTTAATGATTGACAGTGCGCGGATAGTTAGGTTACCACTCCGTCTTGTCTTAACGTTCCTCCAGTTCTTCATAATTGTGCCATGAAGAGGTAGAAGAAAATATTTGCACTGGGCCAGGCGCGGTGGCTCACGCCTGTCATCCCAGCACTTTGGGAGGCCGAGGTGGGCAGATCACGAGGTCAGGAGATTGAGACCATCCTGGCCAACATGGTGAAACCCCATCTCTACTAAAAATACAAAAATTAGCTGGGCGTGGTGGCGGGTGCCTGTAATCCCAGCTACTTGGGAGGTCGAGGCAGGAGAATGGCTTGAACCCAGGAGGTGGAGGTTGCAGTGAGCCAAGATCACGCCACTGCCCTCCAGCCTGGTGATGGAGCAAGAGACTGTCTCAAAAAAGAAAAGAAAAAAAAAAAAAAAAGAAAGAAATTATTTGCACTAATATATTATAAATTGTGGAGAGGCATCTGGGAATAATCTTAAATTTATTTATATGAAAATATATATTATTTTGATACATCATTATGGGTAGGATGAATTTTTGTTTCAAATAGCATTCTTTGTTGCAGTCTCTTCCACTGAAGTCTCTTCCAAACACTACCATTAGCATTTTTTATAAAAGAGACATTGGTATTTAAACTGTTCTGTAACAGGTTTTGGCAAACTGTGACCCCCATGGGAAAAATTCAGCCTACTGCCTATATTTGCAAATTAAGTTTTATTGAAGTACTACTCTACACATGTGTTTACATATTATCTAAGGCTGCCTTCACTCTATAATGGCTGAATTAAGTAGTTCTGACAGAGAGTGGTAGTCCATAAAGCTGCAGATATTTCCTGTGTGACTTTTTAAACAAAAAAAAGGCCAACTTCCACCCTATAATAACAATGGTTACTTTTTGGTAGTGGGAGTTTGAACTGACTCACTGAGATACAGCCATGGGATGGGGAGACTTTTCACTATTTCTTTTCAGACTTACAATCTTTTATTTTTTTAACCTTTTAGATTCACACAATTATGTAAGTATGTTACCTGGTAAAAAATTAAACTTAAAACTAAAATAAAGTAACCAAGATATCTGTATGTGTATGTGTGTGTTGGGGAAGAGGGCAGTAAAGTAAAATTGAGTTTAAAAGGAAATGGCTTTTGTACCTATCACCAAGAGTTACATGAGATCTTACATTTAGCCCATTAAGATAATTTTACTTCTGTTTATTTTGGAAAAAAATGCCAGAAATTTCCTAGGGTCTGGAATTTTAATGCAGAAAAAAGGAAGACATATTTTTATTAGAGTTTCCTTTTCAAAAGTGGTACCTCTGTGTATGAAGTCTGAATTAAATAGTTTTAGTAATCTTATAAACCATTCAAGTTTATGAATCATAAACCATTCAAGTTAAAGAAAAATCCTTCTTAAAAATTGTAATAGCGCTGGGCGCAGTGGCTCACCCCTGTAATCCCAGCAATTTGGGAGGCCTAGGTGGGCGGATCATGAGGTCAGGAGTTCAAGACCAGCCTGGCCGACATAGTGAAACCCTGTCTCTGCTAAAAATACAAAATTAGCCGGGCATGGTGGCACAAACCTGTAGTCCCAGCTATTCGGGAGGCTGAGGCAGGAGAATCGCTTGAACTCAGGAGGTGGAGCTTGTGTTTACCTGAGATCGCACCACTGCACTCCAGCCTGGACGACAGAGCAAGACTCTGTCTCAAAAAAAAAAAAAAAAAATTGTATAGCCATTTATCAATTCAGCAGTTATTATTGAACACTTTATTAGTGTCAGATGCCATTTTAGTTGAGGGATACATAGAAGCAATTAAGTCAATATTTGTGCCCTCAGGTGCTTATATTTCTAGTGGATGAGAAAGTGAACAAACATGTAAACTATATAGCAATATGTTATAAAATTGAAAATAGTTTTGTAGAAAATGAGGCAAAGTAGAAGGAACTGGGATGATATTTTCAACAGAGTGTTGAGGGAAAGTCTTTCTGTATAGGTGATGTTTCATCAGACTGAAAAAAGTGAGCGAGAGGTCCTTGTGAATATCTGAGGGAAGATTATTTCAAGTAGAAGAAACAGCAAAGGATCCAAAGCAGAGACAAGCTTGAAGAACATCAAGAGACTGCAAAAAGACAAGTGTGACTGGTAGTAGAGGGAGGAAGAGAAAGAGAAGTAGAAATGAGATAGGAGACAGAAGTCAGATTACGTTAGGCAGGGAGTCCATATCCCTGGACCACAGATGGGTACTGATCTGTGGCCTGTTAGGAACTGGGCCGCACAGCAAGAGGTGTGCGAAGCGGGCCAGCCAGCATTATTGTCTAATTTCCACCTCCTGTCAGATCAGTGGCAAGATTCTCATAGGAGCATGAACCCTGTTGTGAATTACGCATATGAGGGATCTAGGTTACACACCCCCTTATGAGAATCTAATGCCTGTTGATCTGAGGTGTAACAGTTTCGTCCTGAAAGCAGCCCCACCCCCACCCCCACCCCTGCTGCCCTGTCTGGGGAAAAATTGTCTTCCACGAAACTGGTCCTTGGTGCCAAAAAGGTTGGGGACTGCTGAGGTAGGGTCTTAAAGGCCATGGATAACTTTCACATTTGCTTTAATGATGGGGAGCCATTTGAAGGTTTTTTGTTTTTTGTTTTGCAAGGCTGTGTCATGATTTGGTTTATATTTTTGACAGAATTTTTCTGGCTGCTCTTTTGAGAAGGCAGCGTAGAGAGGCATTAGTGGAAGCAGGAGATCACTTAGGAGGAGAGTGTTATATTAGTTCAGATAGAGCCATGGATGGATTACAGTGGTAAAACTGGTGAAAAGTGTCTGGATTTGGGGCATTCCTGGTGCCATATATTGAAATGGGAAAAATTGCAGGAGGGACACATTTTGAGGGCGTGGGAAATCAAGAATACTGTTACAGATGTGTGAAGTATGAAATGCCCAGTCACATGGTAGTGTGGGGTGACTGCCCCTGGAGTTCTGGGTAGATGCTGGCTCTCCCATGTAGATTTGGATGTGTTGGCTTTTTTTTTTTTTTTTTTTTTTTTTGAGACAGAGTCTCCCTCTGTCACCAGGCTGGAGTGCAGTGGCTGAATCCCGGCTCAGTGCAACCTCCGCCTTCCGGATTCAAGCGATTCTCCTGCCTCAGCCTCCCAAGTAGCTGGGACTACAGGCGCGCATCACCATGCCCAGCTAATTTTTGTATTTTTAGTAGAGATGGGGTTTCACCACATTGGACAGGCTGGCCTCCATCTCTTGACCTCGTGATCTGTCAGCCTCAGCCTCCCAAAGTGCTGGGATTACAGGCATGAGCCACTGCGCCTGGCCCTGTGTTAGCATTTAAATAGTATTTAAAGCAGTGGGATTGAAGAAATTATTAATGAGGAGAGTCTGAAGACTGTGTCCTGGAGAGGACAGAAAGGATTCAGCAAATAAAACTGAGAAGTGCAGCCAATGAGGCCGAAGGAAAACCAAGGGTGTGGTGTTTCAGAAGACACAGAGGAGGTTATGAATGACTCTGTCAGCTGCTTCTAAGAGGTGAGGAAAATCTTTGAAGATGGGAAATGGCCACTGGATTTGGCAGTGTAGAGGTTTCTGGTGACTTTAATTAAAGTATGGGTTTTTTTCTTGACCAATAAGGAAAAAAGCCTGATTATGTTGGGTTCAAGAGTGAATTTGAGAAGAATTGACCTTAGAAGGGAGCTGATTACCATCCATCAATTATATAAGGAGGAAAGGCAGAGTATTAGTATATAGATGTAGGTGGCTTCTTAAATTTGGTAGTAGAAAAATGAACAAGGGCCAGGTGTGGTGGCTCACACCTGTAATCCCAGCACTTTGGGAGGCCAAGGTGGGAGGATCACTTGAGGCCAGGAGTTCGAGACCTGTCTGGGCAACAAAGTGAGACCCCCCATCTCTACAAAAAATAAAAAATCAGCTGGGTGTGGTGGTACGTATCTGTAGTTTCAGCTATGTAGGAAGCTGAGTTGGGACGATCACTTGAGTTTAGGTGGATGTCCGAAACTGTGGATGGTACCAAACGATGTGTATGCTATGTTTTTTTCCTATTCATACATACCTATGATAAATTTTAACTTATAAAGTATAATTGATAGACATAGTAAGAGATTAACCACAATAATCATAAAATACAAGTATAACAATATGCCAGCATCGCTACTCTTGGAATTTAAGGCTGTTATTAAGTAAAATAAGGGTTACTTGAACACAAACTCTTTTATGCTTCAACAGTCAGTCATAACTGAGATAGCTACTGAATAACTAAATGGACAGACAGGTAGCATACACAGTATGGGTGTGCAGGACAAAGGGCTGATTCATGTCCTCTGGGGGATGGAGTAGAATAGCGTATTTCATCACACTACTCAGAATACCACATAATCTAAAACTTATGGAGTGTTTATTTCTGAAAATTTCCATTTAATATTTTCGAACCACAGTTGACTGCAGGTAACTGCAGCCTCAGGAAGTGAAACCACAGATAAAGGGGGGTTACTGTATTGTATAGGATTGCTTATTTAATATTAGCTGATTTGGCAATAATTGCATCTTCATTACCTTCCCTAAACATTTTGCATCTTTGATTTTTTTTTTTAATTGAAGTTTACTAAGCTAGAACATTATAGAAGCTAGAATATAAGAATTTACCAGTGACATCTGGCCCTTACATTTCTATTTCTGGTCTGTATTAGCTGAAATAGAAAGTTTTGACTTACAAAATAATGTCCCAATTTTATAAGATGACTTGTTTTGGATTAAATAGTTATATGAAACCATTCCTATTAAAATCTATTTATGAGAGGTCTTACTAGGATAGACAGTAGGCACTCAAATGTTTCTTCCTCACCTTTTGTTCATTTTTTACATTATTTATAAATATATGCTTGTTTTGTTTTTTATATGATTTAGGTATTACCCGTTAATTTCAGCAGGAATCAACCAGAACTGGTAGCATTAGTAAACCTACAAATTAGATAAACTATTGAATGTGCAGCTAATAGTACACATTCAATCGACACTTTAAAAAAATTTTTTGATTGACCAATTTGTATATTATCGAATTTGTAGCAGTGTTGTTAATATGTTGACAAATGTGTTATTTTTGTCCAAGCAATGTTTCTTTGTATTATTTAATGGAGGTGTTTTTTCTAAATATACAAAACAATTCCAGTTCCTACCTATGTGCAGTGGGGCCAATGGAAGTACAGGTTGCTATGGAAATGCTGATTTTGCATTGGGATTTTTAGTTCATCCTGCCTAATAATTACAGCAGAGTAGCAATTTGTTTTGTATGTTTAATAATTAAAATCAGCTCTGCTAAAAATTTGAAATGTTACTAAAAGCATATAAAAAAAGAAAGTATTTGAAGTGTTAGCCATTTCTAAGAATACTGTGCTTAATCCTTTCACCCTTATAAGTTTATGAACTAAAGTAGCTAAGTTATTGAATTTTTAATAGTAATATTGCTGGTATATAGTTTAGTTATGTCAGATGTTTTCATGAATGACCACAAAAGCTCATTATCCTTTGTTTCTTTTTATTATTAGTTTAAAGTCATTTGTCTAGTTTAAAGTCATTAGACAGAGGTTGGCACACTTTTTACATTTCTTTTTGTTATTAGTTTAAAGTCATTAGTCTAGTTTAAGGTCATTAAACAGAGGTTGGCAAACATTTCTTGTAAAGGGCCAGATAGTAAATATTTTTAGCTTTCTGTTGGAATTACCAGCACTGCTGTTGTAGCACAAGAGCAGCCATACACAGTATGTAAATTAATGGGTTTGAGTATATTCCAACAAAACTTCATTTACAAAAACACGTGGATGGGCCGGGCACGGTGGTGATCCCAGCACTTTGGGAGGCCAAGGTGGGCGGATCACGAGGTCAGGAGATCAAGACCATCCTTGCTCACATGGTGAAACCCCCGTCTCCACTAAAAATACAAAATAATTAGCCAGGTGTGGTGGCAGGCACCTGTAGTCCTAGCTGCTTGGGAGGCTGAGGCAGGAGAATGGTGTGAACCTGGGCTGCAGAGCTTGCAGTGAGCTGAGATTGTGCCACTGCGCTTCAGCCTGGGCAACAGAGCGAAACTCCATCTCAAAAAAAAAAACCAAAAAAACAAAAAAACAAAAAATATGTGGATGGCCTGATGTGGACTGGAAGTTGTTGTTTGTTAGTCCCTGGACTAGGATATAAAATCTTCAATGCAAATGTATTTGAATTTGGGTACAGGTTGAACATACCTCATCCAAAAATTAGAAATCTGAAATGCATTAAAATTCAAAATTTTGGGGGCACCAAAATAGTGACCCATTTGCTTTTTGATGGTTCAGAATATACAAACTTGGTTGCATGTACTATTTAAAACATTGTATAAAATTACCTTCAGGCTATATGTATTAGGTATATATGAATCATAAATGAATTTCAAATTTAGACTTAGGTCCCATCCCCAAGATGGAATGTGTATGTAAACATTTTAAAATCCAAAGCAATTCAACATCTGAAACACTTCTGGTTCCAAGCATTTTGGATAAGTGATATTCAACCTGTATTTCTCTTACTTAGTAATTCCCCTGAAAATGGATCTTAGGCCTTGGGAAAAGTAGCTAGTCAGGAATAGTTGATATAAATTTATGAAACAAGACTCTGCTTATTTATTTAGTCAACAAATGTTAATTGAACTCCTTCAGTGTATGAGGTGTTTGTTCTACTGGGGACATACTGGCACATGAAGAAGAAATGATCCTTGACTTTATGGAGCTTATTAGGCTAGTGGGGAAAAGGAAGCACTAAATAAATAGCTATGAAAAATAGTTCAGTAATTTTGGACGTACAAAGAACTGTGACAGACAAGTGAAAGTCTTTTGGAAGTAACACCTGGGTGACCTGATTTAAACTAGGGGCACAGGAAAGGTTTCCTGTTGAACAGAAGTCTGATACTACCTGTGCTCAGTATTCAGATCTGCCCTATTGCTTTTTGCTGTTGATGTGTATTTTACTTTTTTTTTTTTGAGGTGGAGTCTCGCTCTGTCACCAGGCTGGAGTGCAGTGGCGTGATCTCGGCTCACTGCAAGTTCCGCCTCCCGGGTTCACGCCATTCTCCTACCTTAGCCTCCCGAGTAGCTGGGACTACAGGCACCCGCCACCACGCCCGGCCAATTTTTTGTATTTTTAGTAGAGACGGGGTTTCACCATGTTAGCCAGGATGGTCTCGATCTCCTGACCTCGTGATCTGCCTGCCTCGACCTCCCAAAGTGCTGGGATTACAGACGTGAGCCACCGTGCCCGGCCCTTATTTTTTATTCGTACCTTATATTTGTTTATTTAATTTTTACTGCCCATTCTTTTCTTGCAGTTCCAAAATTCAGGTTATATTTATGTTCTTTCCAGGTGTGTTTTACCATTAAAACTTTAATAGCATATCTTTCTTATAACAAAACCAAGAAAGGTATCTCATGACAAATATGAACTTAATTGTGTTTTTTTATAGGGGAATTATGATTCTTGGTTTTTTATCCTTTCTATATTTTCCAGGTTTTTTGAGTATGTACTACATAATTAATGAAAAGAGGGGAATAAAAAATATCCTGAAAAAGATGTGTAGAGAAAAATTCTCTTTTAAACTGTGTTTTTCCTTTATTCTTACATCACAGTCATCAGCACAGAAGACTTCTGTGACCAAATGTGTGGGGTGTTTTTCTCCACACACCGAGCAGTGGACACCAGCAAGATGTCCTGTCATTCAATTCCAACACTGTCTACCTGGAGATAGTGTCTGATTCCACAGGTTGGGGGCTCAGGCCCCAAGTCTGTCCCCCAGATGCCCAGACTGGTACCAGTCACAAGCCTGGGCTTCCAGAACTTCTGACCACCCAGCTTCAAGTTGGGGTTTGCATGACCCCCCCCCCCACCCTTCGGGTTCGATTAATTTGCTGGAGCAGCTCACAGAATTCAGAGAAACACTTAAATTACATTTACTGGTTTATTATAAAGGTTATCACAAAGGATATAAGTGAAGAGACGTGTAGGGCGAGGTATGAGGGTGCAGAGCTTCCTTGTCATCCCTGGGAGTGCTACCCTCCAGGAACCTCCACATGTTCAGGTATCCAGAAACTCTCTAAACCCAGTCCTCTTGGGTTTTTGTGAAGGCTTCATGGCTTCAGTATTCCTTCCCCCACTGCATAGGGTGTGACCCTCTCTGGGGATGGTCTTAAGAGCCACAATAACAAAGGTAGGAGAAGATGAGAGTCCTGCCCCAAGGAGGGCAGGAGAGAGACTCTATTTCCTGAGGCCTGCCTCCGAGGCTTGAGATACCCAACATTATAATACAAGACTGCAACAATAGCTATGGGAGTTATGAATCAGGAACTGTGAATGAAAACCAACGCATTTCATAACACCACAGAAGTGTATGTTGGTCTAATTTTCTTACCATAGATATGCTAGTATGTTTACTATGTTATGTTACTTTATTATGTTCTAGAACTTAATAGGTATATAGTAACTTATTTTTGATAAAGAAATTTCTTCCTTTGAAATAATAGAACCAAAGAATTTTAGATTTGGACAGGGACCTTACTAATCTTGTTTCACTTTTCACTTTCACAACTGAGGGAACTGAGACTTTGAGAGAATGAAATGACTTATGCAAGGCTGAGTAACTTTCCTAGTCCCTACAGCTAATGAGTTGCAAAAGCCAGCACCAGAAGCTTCAACTTTACTTTTCAGTCCACATTAAACAGTACTGTCAT
This sequence comes from Macaca fascicularis, assembly GCF_037993035.2. Taxonomy (NCBI): domain Eukaryota; kingdom Metazoa; phylum Chordata; class Mammalia; order Primates; family Cercopithecidae; genus Macaca; species Macaca fascicularis. Next base: position 106,396,250 of record NC_088388.1, on the reverse strand, counting down.
TCAAATGACTCACATTAATGGATATTTGTTGACTGTTATCTACATTTAATTGTCTTTGTCCAATTTCCATGTATCGTTTATTGGTATTTGAGAATAATGAGCTGTGTATGCTTTGCTCTTTCTTAAAATACATTCTATTGACTCTAACATTCTTTAAATATAAACTCTTCCATTTAAAATTTAAGACGTCAGTGTTACCTTGGCAACGTAAACTCAGGCACATCTTCAAGAGATCTATATACATCTTTCCTCATTAATTTTGTTAGCACTGTGGGCAGTAATTTTATCCTTTTTGTACTAATAGAGCATTAATCATGGGCTGGAGGGGAGGAAAAATGAAAGGTACAAGAGAGGAATGATAAGGGAGAGAAAAAAGACTCTAATAATTAGGATTTTACCTTAAATTATAAAAAAAGATGATTTTATTGTCTAATAAAGTGTTTGTATTTTTACTGATTTATTTTCTCTGTGTTTGTAACACTTAAGGCTTAATATATTTTCCCCTGGAAGTAATCTTTAAGATACATATTACATGTTTCTCTAATAATATACAGTTGAAATCCCCTACTTTTTTATTCCCAGTAAACTAATAATATCAAATTTTGAGAGATTAAGTGATATACTATTCTTAAATGTATGATTAGAATAAGGTAAGGAATATTGAAATTACCATCTTATTGCAGCAACCCCTTGGTCATTTTAATTCTCATAGTAGTCATTTTCATTGTCACAGACTTTAATAGATACACAGTGAAATTATCTTTGGAGGAGACCAATTCAAGAGTGTGAAATCATGTATATGTTCCTGTGATATCCCCTAAAGGAAATTTGAAATTTTGATGTCATAAAATAATAAATGTGATATTTTGCCTTTTATAGAACTGAATAAGATAAATATTGACTTAGTTGATTCATTTTCCAAAAGATGTAAGCTTGAATCCAGTTCAAGCTGCTGAACAAAATAATATTTGTTTTTCTGAACCTCACCTGTGGGTGAGGGGAGTGGGAAGAAGGAGGGATCACGAGAAGAATTTATTTAATGTTTTTTAGTTCAGGTCCTAGTTGGGTTTTTTTATGATAAAATATACATAACATAAAATTTAACATTTTAACCATTTACAATATACAATTCAGTGGCATTAAGTATTAAGTATTAATAAATTGACAATATTTTGCAACCATCACCACTATCCATTTCCAGAACATTTTTTCATTATCTCAAACAGAAGCTCTATACCCATTAAACAGTAGTTCTCCTTCCCACTGTCTTGCTCACTTCCATCTACTCCAACCTCCTGGTCACCTCTGTCTCTGAATTTGCCTGTTCTAGGTAATTAATGATAAGTAGAATCATATAATACGTGTCCTTTTGTATCTGATTTATTTCACTTAACATAATGTTTTCAAGTTTTCCAAGTATTTAGCATGTTTCAGAATTTCATTGCTTTTTAAGGCTGAATAACTCTATTATATGTATATAACACATTTAAAGACTCCATTCATGGACACTTGGGTTGCTTCCATCTTTTGGCTATGTGAATAATGCTCTTATGAACATTGGTGTATAAATGTCTGCTTTCAATTTGTTTGGGTATATATTAATATCTAGACATGAAATTGCTAGACCATATGGTAACCGTATGTTTAACTTTTTGAGGAACCACCAAACTATTTCCCACAGTTTGAACAGTTTTACACTCCCACTAGCAATGCACGTAGGTTCCAACAGTTTATTGTTTTTGTACTAATACAAAAACATCACAATCATCAGCACAGAAGACTTCTGTGATCAAACGTGTGGGGTGTTTTTCTCCACACACCGAGCAGTGGACACCAGCAAGATGTCCTGTCATTCAATTCTAACACTGTCTACCTGGAGATAGTGCCCACACTTATTTTTATTTTGTTTTTGTAAAAGCTATCCTTGGTGAGAAGTGGTATCAGTTGTGATCAGGTCCCAGTTCTTGACCCTGGTGAGATTTTATGAGTTCTGTTGGACAATTCTCACAGATTTTAATTAAAGTTTAAATTGTTGATAGTTGAGCATGCTGGTTTAATAGCTTCACTATCCATAGAGTCCAAAATGATACGAAGTTTATATTTAATCAACGAATTCATCTATTTCCAATGGATTTAAGGTCTTGGAGCTTGAAGGATAGTTTCACAGTTATGATTAAAATTTTGACTTAATAAACATTGTCATAAAATTTGAAATGGTTTTGTAAGAATTAGACTGCAGTCTGTTTTTCATTGTTGGTAATCCTTGTGTAATAATGCAGCACTAATTAAATAGATTCATTGCAAACCATTTTTTTTCTACAGAATGACACTAAAAAAGCTTCTAGTTTTCGTAGAGTTTTTTTCAAGGATCTGAGTATCTGGTTCTTAATAAAATGACAATTAATTTGTAGTATTTCAGGTTTTTCTTTATGCAGACATCAAAATCGGAAAACAAATTAGCTTTCATGGTTAGAAGACATTAATATTTTTGTATGTTTAGAATTTAGGTTATGAATTCACTTCTGGTAACTTCTTCTATAACCAGGCTTGAATTTGGAAACTGAACAGATTATCAGTAATAAATCAGTTTAACTCCCTAACTCATGTGGATGGTTGGTATCATTAGTGGATACAAAATAACTTTTCATGTGCAATTATCAGAATCAGAATCCCTCTGGAACATGGCTTCACAGCCTTAGCACTATTGATATTTTGGGCTGGCTAAGTCTTTGTTGTGGAATGACTGTCTGTGAACCATAGAAGGTTTAGTAACATCCCTGGCCTCTGGCCGGTAAATACCAGTGGCAACCCCTCTCACCCTAAGTTGTGACAGCCAAAAATGTCTCCAGATATTTTGCCAGATGTGCCAAATAAGGGCCAGGAAGCAAAATTGCTTCATTTGAAAACACAATCTTGGGAGAATCTGGAGAAAATAGTAATAACTACAAATTTTTGAGGACTTGCTAGGTGCCAGACCCTTTACATACCATAATACTTATAATTGTCTCTCAGCAGTGGTATAATTACCCGCATTTAATAAAAACTGATGCTCAGAGTTATACAGTAACTTGCCCATGATCACGTATCTCTTTAACGAATCTGGCTTGTTTTCAGTATTTCCTACATCATTGTGTAGTACTACTATCTAACCTAGATTAGAAAGCTAGTAGTTATCAGATGAGGGAGAAAGATCCCTCCTTTGTTCTTCACATCCAATCTGTCACCAGTCTTGTCTTCCTATGCCCAATCTACTTCTCTTTGTATCCATGCTATCTTTGTTTCTTATCTGGTCTGTGAAGTAGCCTTCTAACTAGTTTTCTAGCATTCCTTCTTATCCTCTTCCACTTCTTTCTTAACTCTTATCTCCCTGAAACCAGAATAATTTTTTGTTCAAAATGTATGTCTCATCCTTTAGTCCCTAGGTTAAAACAGTTTGAACAGTATTTTGTTGCTGTTAGGCTAAAAAGCACATTTTAAAATGTGGCCTAACAAGACCTCGAATGGCCTGTTCATTATCTCTGTAGCCTCATCTTGAATCACACCCTTTTGTTTTGCTTCTGCTGGTCCATCCATGTTGACTTTCATTCAGTTTCTCAAATTAATTTGCTTTCTCCTGCCACAAACTGCATATACTGTTTCCACTATTTTTTTTTGCCACCTTTTATCTAGTTGATTAAACAGAAGATTCATACAAATCTCATCTTCATCATAATTTTTTCAGGGAAGCCTTTTCCTCTGACTCGTTTACTTCCTCTATTAACATCTCAAATTGCCATCACAGCTATAACTTGACAGTTCTTTGAGTAATGCTTTAGTTAGTGTCTTTCCCACTATTCTGTAAGTTTCATATGATTGGCTCACCAATATATCCTATCTAGTATAGTCATTAACACATAATAGCATTCAATAAATATTTGTTTTCTGGAATCTCATATTTGAGACTTGAAGTCAAGTGCATGGAATTCCAGAAACCCCCTTTTCACTATTATACAAAATTGCTTAGAAAATTTAGATATATTCTGTTGTTCCCATTGATGTCCGTGGTTTTGATTTTGCAACAATAATATTCACAAATAAGCACAAAAAAAGGATGATGAATAAAATGTTGTCTTGGACATGGAGGTGGGGGGACTGTCTTTCATCTCTTTTGTTGCCCTTTTTTGTTGACTTTCTCCACTTTTTTTGGGTAGAGATCACTTTTTAAGAATTTCAAAATGGTGGCAACAATGAGCTGTGAAGAAATTGTCATCTTCAGGTTTTACCATCTAGAACTGTGGTCACAGGGACAGTCAGATCCTGGGGCAGATTTCCTGCAACATGTGATTAATTTGTAGTGCACAGAATCAAGAATTGAATATAAACCTTTTTAAATTTCAAAAATAATGTTATTCTTTCAGTATATTTTAGTGTATAACTAGAACCTCAGATGCTTAACAAATGGCATGAGCATATTATTAGCTTGCCTGAATAAAATTAGCAAGGTTTTAATAGCACCTTTTAAAAAAATCAGTCTGTAATTCATGCCTTACTTTAAACATTGAATACATAAAATTAAACATAAGTCAATGTCATATGGGAGAATAGTCTTGAGTCCTGCTTCTAATTCCTATCATTGTCTCTTTTCTATCAAGGAATTCAGGTAGGAATTAGGATTTTTATACATCTTGGCATAATATGCATGACCCATTAACTCTAAAGTTAGAAACTAGAGGCCGGGCATGGGGGCTCACGCCTGTAATCCCAGCACTTTGGGAGGCTGAAGCGGGTGGATCATGAGCTCAGGAGATCAAGACCATCCTGGCTAACTTGGTGAAACCCTGTGTCTACTAAAAATACAAAAAAGTAATTGGGCATGGTGGCGTGCGCCTGTAGTCCCAGCTACTCGGGAGGCTGAGGCAGGAGAATGGTGTGAACCCGGGAGGCGGAGCTTGCAGTGAGCCAGGATTGCGACACTGCACCCCACCGTGGGCGACAGACCAAGACTCCCATCTCAAAAAAAAAAAAAAAAAGAAAAAAAAATGAGAAACTAGAAATCTTAAAATCATGAAATAGCAATTTTCTCAAAAAAGAAAAATTTTTGTTAAATAGTTTTATTAAAGGTATTGTACAGACTAAAATGAAAAAAATAAGTACTTGTGTCTCGCAGTAGTTTAATGTTAAATTATCTATATTACAAAACAAAGATGACGGGACTTATAATGCTCCCGATTCTTTTGGACATACAAATATTCTAATGAAAAACATTGCTACCTGTTTGTCAAAGCCAACATTAAAGTTTATTTTTATTTACTTAGATGGTAAGAGAGTGTAGAATTAAAAACTGTCCTAGATTTTGGTCGCTAACAGGTCAGATCTCATGCTATTTATGGCATCTGAAATATCCACTTCCATTTTCAGTGTTTAAGATCAGGTTTTCTCAATTCCGTGACTCAACCTCAGTGATTTCTTCTCTTTTCCCAGGCCATGCTGATGGTTGTTTTTTTTTCCCTTGAAGAAATAATCACTTATGAAAGAATGACTCATTCTTGTGCCATAAACTTCTCTCTCTAATATGTTGGTTTTAATTCTCAAATGTTTTGTGAGGAACAAGGAAGACAAGAAGCCAACTTAAGGGACTCAGATAATCTGGGAGTGGAAGAATTTGGTTCTGATGTCATGATAACTCACAAGATTTTGATATGATTTAATGGAATTCCATTGGTGTATCTTGTCTTACTCCCCTCCCCTCTTTTTTAAACAGGCATGGTTAGTTAGCATGATTTATTGAGCATATCTGTTTAGCTGCTGACTTTTTAGCATTGCAGTGGTACATGACTTAATAGAAGAACAACTTTTAGAAATACAGTCACCTGAGAGTTTAGAAATACAGTCAACTGAGAGTTCCTGTAGTAGGATGTATTTTACTTGCGATTTTTCCCAGAACTTAAACTTAATGGTTATTTAATTATTAGTAGGTTGAGTATCAAAGGACTGTTGACTTTGTTGGCTGCTTATTTGATAGTTATGTCAATAATTGAAACATGTGGATGTATTTCTAACCATATCCAAAAGCTAGTTTTCCAGTTGCATCACTGCACTCCAGCCTGGGCTACAGAGTGAGATCCTGTCTCTAAAAAAAAAGCTAACACTTGAAAGTTAGTTTTAATTATTTGTAAAAGAGCTAGGTAATATTATATTTCATGTAGTGTAAATACATAAGGTGAAGACTAACACCACAGTTTTAATTATGCTGTCTTAATACATCATTATTTGCTCTTCTGTGTCTTTATCAAGTCAGCAGTTGGCTCTAGTTCCACTCTGAAAAATAATTTCTTGTTGGAATCATTTCCTTTGGTTGGGTTTTAAATCTTAATTTTGAAAATGTATGTAATCAGTGTCCTTACTTTCTTCTAGTAATAAGTTATTGTGAATATTTTGACATAATGCAATATGCAAATGAGAATTAGTAGTAAAAGGGACAGTATTCAAAAAGTTGCTTCTAGCTAGGATGTGACTGTGGGCCAGAGAATAAGACAAGCATATGTGTCTCTTTTTGTGGTTTGTCATTATGGTTTTAAAAGTGTGACATTTTGTGTTTCTTCTCTTGATACTAGTCAAATGTTTATGGATTGTAGACTAGCTTTTCTATTTTTGTTCCAAATGTAACAATTATTTATTGATTACCTAGAGAGGGTGCCTCTGAAGCTCTACTTTTATATTATACATAATTCTAATGTACTTGGTTATCCAGTTTTAGAAAAGAAACATGATAAAAGCATCAAATTATAAGTGAAGAAACAGACTACCACAAGGAGCTTATGGCAGTAAGAACTGACAACAGACTTTATAGAGAGCACCAATAATGAAGAAAAAAAATGGGTAACTAAAAACCATGTAACTCTTGCTGATATAGTTAGCGTAGAAGTAACTGGCGTTACATTCTGGCCAAGCTAAATTCTGATTTGGAGGAGTTGCTGGAAAGGGAAGAAAGGTCAATGGTTCAATCTCGGGAGGTTATGTTTCCAGGAAAGTATCCATTTTCTCTAGGTTTTCCAGTTTGTGAGCATATAGTTCATCATCATAGTCACTGATGCTCTTTTGTATTTCTGTGATATCAGTTGTAATGTCTCCTTTTATATTTCTGATTTTGAATGCACCTGACATTCTGAAGCACCATTCCTAAATTAAAACACATTATTATCACAGTAATTATTGTGTATTATCAGGAAAAGATTAAAGTTTCATTAATTGTATTTTAAAAGGCAGGAAAGCTTATAACACTGTTTGGGAATATTTCCTTTCAAAATGACTACAAAAGAAATGTTTTTATACTTAAATGGTAAACTTTTAGCTATTTGGAAAATTTTGCTAATTAGAAAAACACATTCTGCCAGTTTACATTAACCAAGGTTGTATCCTGAATATCAGTCATAATTTGACACCTCACACATTATCAGTTGTCAGTTACTGTTTAATAAAATCATTATATCTTTATATCTTTCTTCTCTTCTGTATGTGATTTATTCATGAAGTTTAGTAGTTACTGTGATGGGAAGTAGATGTGTATGCCAGACAAATTTTCAAAATAGAAGAATCTTTAGCATGCTTAAATACTTAAATTCTGATTTAGAAGAGTTAAAAAGGGAAGAAAGGTCAGTGGTTCAATCTTGGAAGGTTTTATGTTTCTAGGAATTTATCCATTTCCTCTAGGTTTTCTAGTTTGTGAACATATAGTTGATCATCATAGTCTCTGATGCTCTTTTGTATTTCTGTGATATCAGTTGTAATGTCTGCTTTTACATTTCTGATTTTGTTTGTTTGGATCTTATCTCTTGGGTAATTTAGCTAGCAGTTTATCAATCTTGTTTATCTTTTCAGAGTCAACTTTTTATTTTATTGATCTTTAGTATTTTTGGGGGAGGTATCTCAATTTATTCTGCCCTGATCTCTCTTTTCTTCTGCTAATTTCAGGTTGGTTTCTTCTTGCTTTTCTAGTTTATTGAGGTATAGGTTATTATTCATTTGTTATTTTTCTACTTTGTTGACGTAGGCATTTAATGCTATAAAATTCTCTCTCAGCATTGCTTTTGCTGTATCTCACAGGTTTAGGTATGCTGTATTTGCATTTTCATTTGTTTAAAAAAATTCACTAAATTTTCAGGATACAAAATCAGTGGACAAAAATCAATAGTATTTCTATACATTGATAACAGTGTAGCTGAGAATGAAGTCAAGAAGGCAATCTCATTTACAATAGCTATAAAAAATAATACCTAGGAATATATTTAACCAAGGAGGTGAAAGATCTCTACAAGGAAAACTATAAAGCACCTGTGAAAGAAATTGTTGATGACACAAATAAATGGAAAAACATCCCATGCTCATGGATCAGAAGACTTAATATCACTAAAATTACCGTACTGGGCAGAGTAATCTACAGGTTGATTGTAATCTCTATCAACATACCAACAGAGTTTTTTACAGAATTAGAACAAACAGTCTTAAAATTCATATGGAACCAAAAAGGAGCCTTAATAGCCAAAGAAATCCTAAGCAAAAACAAACAAAAAAACCCAAAGCTGCAAAGCTGCAGGCATCTGATTACGTGACTTCAAATTATACTAAAAAGGCTATGGTAGCCAAAACAGCATGGTACAGACATAAAAAAATAGACATACAGATCAATGGAACAGAACAGGAAATACAGAAATAAAGCCACATATTTACAGTCAACTGATCTTTGACAAAGTTGACAAGAACATACACTGGGGAAAGGGTACCCTTTTCAGTAAATGGTGCTGGGAAAATTGGTTTGCCCTATGCAGAATAAGTATGAAACTAGACCCATATCTCTCAACATACACAAAAATCAACTTAAGATGGATTAAAGACTTAAATGTAAGACCTGAAACTATAAAATCCCTAGAAGAAAACCTAGGGAAAACTCTTCTGGACATTGATCTAGACAAAGAGTTCATTACTAAGACCTCAAAAGCCTGAGCAATAAAAACAAAGACAGATGGCAGTAAATTAAACTAAAAAGCTTCTGTGCAGCAAAAGATATAATAAACATAGTAAACAGACAATCTGTACAGTGTGAGAATTTGCAAAATATGCATTTTTCAAGGGTCTAATATGCAAGAATATACAAAGAACTCAATTCAGCAACAACAACAAATAATCCCATTAAAAAGTGGGCAAAGGATATGAATAGATATCTTTCAAAAGAGGATGTGCAAATGATCAACAGGTAAATGAAAAAATGTTAAACATCACTAATCATCTGAAAAATGGACGTTAAAACCACAATGATATATTTTCTTACCCCAGCCAGAATGGCTACTATTAAAAATAAAATAAAAAAAATAACAGATGCTTGTGAGGATGTGGAGATAAGGGAACTCTTCTGTCCTGTTGAGGGGAATGTAAATTGGTACAACCTCTATGGAAGATGGTATGGAGATTTCTCAAAGAACTAAAAGTAGAACTATCATTTGTTTCAGCAATCCCATTACTAGGCACCTACTCAAAGGGAAATAAATCATTATAAAAAAATACCCACACTAGGCCGGGCGCGGTGGCCCAAGCCTGTAATCCCAGCACTTTGGGAGGCCGAGACGGGCGGATCCCGAGGTCAGGAGATCGAGACCATTCTGGCTAACATGGTGAAACCCCGTCTCTACTAAAAAATACAAAAAAAAAAATACTAGCCGGGCATGGTGGCGGGCGCCTGTAGTCCCAGCTACTCGGGAGGCTGAGGCAGGAGAATGGCGTAAACCCGGGAGGCAGAGCTTGCAGTGAGCTGAGATCTGGCCACTGCACTCCAGCCTGGGCAACAGAGCGAGACTCTGTCTCAAAAAAAACAAAACAAAACAAAACAAAACCCACACTTGTATGTCTATTGCAGCAGCGTTCACAAGAGCAAAGAGAATGGAATCAACCTGTGTCTATCAGTGGACGATTGGATAAAGAAAGTGTGGTATATATACACAATGGAATACTATTCAGCCATAAGAGAGAATGAAATCATGTTTTTTGTGTTTTTTTTGTTGTTGTTTTGTTTTTGCTGCAACATAAATGAATCTGGAAGCCATTATCTTAAGTGAAACAAGTCAGGCACAGAAAGACAAATATCACATGTTCTCACTTGTAAGTGGGAGCTAAATAATGTATACACATGGACGTAGAGTATGGAATAATAGGAAATAGAGACTCAGAAGAATAAGGGGGTGGGAGGAGGACATGATGAGAAATTGCTTAATGGGTGCAATGTACATTATTTGAGTGATAGATACTTTAAATGCCCTGACTTCATCACTATACACAATCTCTGTATGCAACAGGAGAATACTAAGAGGCACCCTTGAGGATCTCCTACGTTCCAGACATATTTCCTCTTACCTCCGTTGTGTAGTCCAATCCAATTTGCCCTTGAAAGGATCAGTCGCTTCAGCCAATACGATGCCTTTTCATTCAATGGAGTGAGGAGTCAAAGTAGCCAAGTAGCAGTCTCAATTTCAAGTTCAGTGAGTCATTGTTGTGTCCCTTGGTGGAAGCATTTCTCCTTTTTTTTTTTTCTTTTTAAAATGTAGATGAGGTTCTGCCATGTTGCCCAGGCTGGTCTTGAACTCCTGGGTTCAAGGAATCTTCCCACCTCCTACGTTGGCCTCCCAAAGTGCTGGGATTACAGGCGTGAACCACTGTGCCTGGCCCTGTATTTCTCTGTTTGAAACTAAAACCTCTAGACCAGTAGAGTCTAAAGTCACAGGAATGGGAAGCAAAAATTTTGCTAGCTTATCCCAAAGGGTAATAGTCACTCCTATTTTTTCCCTAAGATTTCCCGACATGTGGATCCTAGTTGTGGATCATCATTGTTTGGATGCTACTTAGAGCATATACTGTATCCTGGAAGACATAACCCAGCCCTACAAGGGATGGTCACCTGGCTGGTTCTTGTAAATACACCTTCAAAAGGACAGTTCACTGTTTTGTCCAGCCAAGTACTTAAGAATGATGGGGGTTTTGGCAGAAGCATGACACGCCAGGAAGGCAAATCCATATCCAGAGTATCTATTCCAGTAAGAAGAAATCACTGCCTCTTCTAGGATGGAAGCGGTCTGTTGTATTCACCTTGCTGCCAGAGGGACAGTTATCATATCAGGGGCTCAGTGTTGGTCTCTGTTGGCAGACTGGGTATTGCTGATGTAGCCCAGTTGACTTTGGTGAGTTGAAGCTCATGTGGTAAGCTCATGTGTAACTTTTATCTGTGCATGGCTGTTTTGTTCACAAGCTTTGAGACAATGGTAGAAGTAGCTAATGGCATAAGTATTGTCATGTGGGATATAAGTATCCTTGCACTCTGTATCTGTTTGCATACCTCTTCCCCAGACCTCCTTGTCATCAGTTCTCTATTTGTGTTCTAAGTCCCTGAGCATCCAGCCAAACATGATGTTGGGGAGTCCTCAAGACCACCTTTACTCCTGACACCAACTGCAAGTTCAGAGGCCCCTAAGGCCACTCTTGGGTTCAATATTTTACTGGAAGGACTCACAGAATTGACTAAAAGTTGTTACTCTCATGGTTAAAGTTGATTACAGTGAAAGAATACAGATTAAAGTTAGCGAATCCTTTCAACTCTTCCTCCTTAGGCCCTAAGCAGCCACTAATCTATTTTGTCTATAGATTTTCCTGTTCTCAACGTTTCATATGAATGGAATCATAGAATAGTGTTTTTTTAAATGACTGACTTTTTTCACTTAGCATAATATTTTTATAGATCATCCGTGTTGTAACAAGTATCAGTACTTCATTCTTTTTATGGCCAAATAATACTGCATTGTGCGTACCACATTTTGTTTATCCATTCATCACTTGATGGACATTTAGAGTGTTTCCACCTTTTGGGTATTATGAATAATGCTGCTGTGAAGATTCATGTACAGTTTTTTGTGTGGGCATGTATTTTCGTTTTCCTTGGGTGTATATATCTAGCAGTGGAGTTTCTTTGTCATGTGGTAACTCAACCTTGTCCAATCCATGGCTTGTGGGCCACATGTGGCCCAGGACGACTTTGAATGCAGTCCAACATAAATTTGTAAACTTCCTTAAAATATTATGAGCTTTTTGCGATTTTTTTTTTTCTAGCTCATCAGGTATTGGTATTGTTAGTGTATTTTATGTGGGGCCCAAGATGGTTCTTCTTCCAGTGCGGCCCACAGAAACCGAAAGATTGGGCACCTCTGTCGTAAGCTGTATGTTTAATATTTTATTAATTAATCTATGTTGAATTTTTGACGAACTACCAGACTGTTTTCCAAAGCAGCTACACTATCTTACCTTCCCATCAGCAGTGTATGAGGGTTCTGATTTTACCACATCCTTCACAACACTTGTTATATTATCTGACTATTTGATTCTAGCCATCCTAATGAGTATGAAATGGCTAACTCACCGTCATTTAGTTTGCGTTTATGGTGTGCCAAATTGATTTTGTATAATATAATCAGCTTTTTAAAGGATTCTGTCTGAATGATGAAGAGGCATATTTTCATGCTCCTCTTTTCTTTCTTTATCTCCTTTCATCCAGCAGTTTTGTTCACTTTTTCCATCTTACGCTTAGTACATTCTCCACTATCTTTTACCAATCTGTTAAAAAATGTTGATTGTTACTGTCAAATAACAAGAATACAGTAGGCTGGAGGTCATAGAAGAGGTATATATGATTGATAAATTAAAAATATTTTGTATCAAAGCCCAAAGAAAAGATAATGAATAAAAATGCAAATCATTGGAGGCTGTAGGAGGAGGGAATTAATTGTTCCTGGATCAGTGGGGACCATATTTCAGTTGTATTGAAGAATCAGTCAGACTTAATTGGCAAGACTATCATTTTCAGTTCAAACACTATAAATAAATCAAGGTTTGGCAACATCCATGAAAACTAGATTTAAGGGTAGAAATACCATCTTCCATGTATAAAATATTTGTTTTGAATGTGTTCTCTGATCATTTATGAACTTTCCAAAAACACAATGGGCTATATCATATGAAGGCACAGTTATGTATGTATAAATGTGCTCCTGTTAATATATTTTGGGTAAGATAAATAACTACTAGATATCTGTGTTCCCACTGATAAGCACCTTAACTTGATTTGGTATGTTTATTCTAGATGAAATAAGTTTTCTTGTAGCTCTTTATTCTGCTTCATAGACTGTATTCACAATATACCCTTTCTGTGTTTCAAACATTGATTTCTTAAGGGAGAAAGCCTCACTTATATGCCAGACACTCTGCAGTTTTGTAGTCAGACCAACTGGTTTCAATTCCTGGTTCTGTCCTTTAATAGCGGTGTGATATTGATTAAGTTACTTAGTTTCTGTTAGCCTCAGTTTTTAGTTTTGTTTTTTTTTTGAGACGGAGTTTCGCTCTTGTTGCCCAGGCTAGCATGATCTCGGCCCACGGCAACCTCCGCCTCCCGGGTTCAAATGATTCTCCTGTCTCAGCCTCCCGAGTAGCTGGGATTACAGGCATGTGCCACCACGCCTGGCTAATTTTTGTATTTTTAGTAGAGACGGGGTTTCCCCAAGTTGGTCAGGTTGGTTTCGAACTCCCGACCTCGGGTAATCCACCCGCCTCCACTTCCCAAAATGCTAAGATTATAGGCGTGAGCCACTGTGCCTGGCCTAGCCTCAGTTTTTAATCTGTCAAGTGAAAATAAAAATTTCTGTGTTGCAGAAATATTTGTATTAGGATTAATATCTAGCATGTAGTAGGACACTATTTCATGAAAATGACTAGTGACCAGTTCTGATATTTTTTAGAATGTAATGAATTATGGTTTAGATGAAGATATAAAGTTAAAATAAATTTAAAATAATAATTTGTAAGGCAATGCAGTTTACATAAATAGACAAACCTGGAAAAGTCAAGAAGTATACAAGGATTAATATGGGGAATATTGTGGAAGAAAAAAATAAATTGCTAGTAGAAACAAGGAAGCCAGTGTGCTCTAAGAAATGCCTTGGTAGTAATCTTTTTATCTGATTCTATCAGTAATGGTGTTAAAGAAATTTTCTTCTATTTACATTGGGTTTTATTTTTTCTTCTTTTTCTAGTTTCTTAAGGTTGCAGTTGGCATCATTGATTTGAGACCTTTCTTGTCTTTTAATACAGATGTTTAATGCTATAATTTCCCTCTAAATTCTGCTTTTAGCAGCAGCAGCAAATTCTGATATGTGGTATTTTTGTTTTACTGCTGTTTAAAGTCATTTCTCATTTTCTTTTTTTTTTGTTGTTGTTGATTCATGGGTCATTTAGGAGTGCACAATACCAAGTATGTGGCAGTTTTCCAAAGTTATTTCTGTTACTGATTTTTATTCCATTGTGTTCAGAGAACATACTTTAAGTTACTAGAATCTTTTTAAATTTATTGAGACTTGTGTTATGACCCAGAATGTCATCTGTCTTGGTTGATGTTCCATGTACACAAGAGAAGAACGTATGTTTTGCTGCTGTTGTCTGAAATTTCTGTTAATGTCAATTAAGTCAAGTTGGTTGATAGTGTGTTCGAGTCTTCTACGTAGCTATTGCTTTTCTGTTTGTGCTACCAATTACAGAGAGTGAAGTATTTAAAATCGTGATTACAGTTGGAATTTATCTATTTGGCAGTTCTGTCAAGTTTGTTCTTACACATTTTGAAGCTCTGTTATTAGGTATATAAACTTTTGGATTGTTATGTCCTCTTAAAATTTTTCTTTCCAACTTACATAATCTACACAATGTATCCTCTTGATGTTATGACTCCTTAATCAGGTGACCCTTTATCATTCATAATACTGTATGCTATGAAATCTACTTTGTTTGACATGTATAGAACTGCTCCATCTTCAAATCATTTAAAATGCTAAGATCCAAGCATCTTGCTATTGCTTTATGTTTGATGATAACACATAATTTTGTTTTTTTGTTGTTGTGTTTGTTTGTTTGTTTTTTGAGATGGAGTTTCACTCTTGTTGCCTAGTCTAGAGTGCAATGGTGCGATCTTGGCTCACTGCAGCCTCCACCTCCCTGGTTCAAACGATTTTCCTGCCTCAGCCTCCTGAGTAGCTGGGATTATAGGCATGCACCACCACACCCACCTACTTTTGTATTTTTAGTAAAGACAGGATTTCACCTTGTTGGTCAGGCTGGTTTCGAACTCCTGGACTTCATGATCCACCCACCTCAGCCGCTCAAAGTGCTGGGATTACAGGTGTGAGCCACGGTGTCTGGCCTGTTCTGTTTTTAATACTTAGTGCTTTAATACTTCCATTACACTGAGTAATTTACATTATACTTAGTACTTTAGTACTTCTCTTACACTTAGTAGAACGCAGTGTAATGGGAAAAAAAAAGACAAGTTAATGAGTATGTTACAGTGTAGTCATCCTGAGATGGACAGCAGTACAAGTACACATTGGAGGGGCTTGCAAGATGGAGGAAGTTTATTTGATGGAAGTGACAGCTAACTCTTACAATAGTGTTGAAAAATTAGTAGAATTAAACCTCATGGGTTGACCCAGGAAGACACTTACTACAACTGATGAGACAGCCTGTCAGGAAATAAGGATGCCAAGGACAGAATAACTGTGCAATCATGTGCCAATGTAGCAGGTATACATAAATGTAAATGTGCTGTAATTCCTTATGGATGGCTGAGATAATGACATCTTTGCTTTCTGATAGTTCAATATACATGAACTTTGTTTCATGCACAAAAATATTAAAAATATTATATATAGTTACCTTACGGCTATGCATTTAAAGTACATAGGAAACATAAATGAACTTCATTTTAGACTTACGTCCCATCCCCATGATACCCTATTATATATATATGCAAATATTCCAAAATCAGAAAAAATTGGAAGTCTAAAACTCTTCTGGTCCCAAGCATTTTGGATAAGGGATACTCAGGCAGTATTGTTATAACCATTGTAAAATGAGGAAATAAGGCATAGAGCGAGCACAGAGAAATTAAATAATATGTTCAAGGTTATACATACAGGACATAGAACTTTACCATGGTCATTTTGACTGTGGAATCTAAGCTTTAAACCATCATGACTTTTTGTATGTATGATTTAGTTGGCTTTCAAGTTCAAGAGTTTGAACTTCATTCTGTACACAGTATAGAACTCTCTAAGTACCTAAGGAGGCACATAAAATAAGGAAATAAAATTTGCATATTTGTGTTTTTGTATTTTGAAAGCCTCAGTCTGTCCATAGTTCATGTTAGGGGAGGTATGGAGAAGGTACCTGGAGATGTGGTTAAAAAAAAAAAAAGTTTCACATTCTATATAGTGTATACGTGAATTTTTAAAGTTACAGTTTTAACATCTCTGTGATTCAGTTTCCTCATCTATTAGTTGAAAATGCTAATGGTCCCCACATGAACAAGTCATACAGAATTGTATATAGTAAGTATTCAGTAAACTTTAGCTGTGGTGATGATGATGATAGATTGACTCTAGAAGATCAAACAAGTATCAATCATGTTTTTTCTTTTCCTTTAAATGTAAGAGTTTTATCATAGAACTTACAGATACAGATTTAGGATACCACAGTACAGTAAAATCCTAATCACTACCTTATACTCCCTGTTACTGTTATTTTGGTTTTTCAGTTTATGGGAAAAACAGATGGAGACTATTACACCCTGGATGACATGTTTGTCTCCAAAGCAGCTGAGAGAGAACGTCTTGGTGAAGAGGAAGAGAACCAACGGAAAAAGGCTATTGCTGAACATCGGAGTCTTGCTGCACAAATGGAAAAATGTCTGTATTGTTTTGACAGCTCTCAATTTCCCAAGCATCTTATTGTTGCAATAGGTGTTAAGGTAAGAAGTATTTATTATCCTTTGCTTACATTCTCATAGAACTTTTTTGTTTCTTCATAGAATAACTTGAAGAAGTTTATTATTTTGTTTGTTTTACTTGTTTATTGGGTCTTTCCCCTAATAATTTTTAAGCTCCGTGAAGACAGAGGTAACTTTGGTCTCCATTGTATACCAAGCATCTAGCCCTGGTGGTAGTACATAATAGTAATTCATTCCAATAAACACTTACTGATTTAATTCTATTATAATTTAATTCTTATCTAATATTATAAAAAAAATAATTTTTGTATACCTAATATATGCCATACCCTAATTAGTCACTGGGGAAAAGTTGAGAATCAGATAGACTTTTGGACCTTATGCCTGGGGAAATAAGGCAGTAAATAAAGTAATAATTGCCCTGATTTGAAATAATTAATCGTCATAAAGCAAGTAAAGTGAAGAAATGGGAGAAAATGATGGGGGTATTTTTTTCACAAGGTAGTCTGGAAGGCTTCTCTGAGGAACTTTAGTAAAGATGCATAAAATGGGAAGGACAAGTAACATGAAGATAAGAATGGATAATGTTTCAGGAAGGACCGTCAGTGAAAAACCCTGAGGAGAAAATGAGCTTGGCATTGATGGAGCAGAAAGAAGGCAGGAGTGGAGTCAGTGAGAAAAGTAGAAGACAGTGAATGAATGAATGAATGCTAGTTTCAGGAACGAATAGTTTGGGAAACATACATATACCTATTTATGTTGTTTATTGTATACTTACACGTACATACATATACCCCTTGTCATTAATATCTTTAGGTTGTTGAGGTGGTTAATTAATCAGTGTCCATTCTGGCTTCTTTTGATTTATTTTCTTATCTTTTTCTTCTCTTTTCCTTTATACTTAACAAAAAGATAAATGTCAAAATCCCATTCAAAATTAAATAATTTTTAAAAATCCATCTTAACTAATTACTTATATTTATTTTTCTAAGTTCCTTTCCCAACTTTCACATAAACGACATGGTTATAACTTAAATAAGAGTTATGTTCATTCTTTAATATTTTTGCCTGATTCTAGTCATCTACTTTTAATTTGATTTAGAAAAAGAAACAAAAAAACTGCTAGGTAATTCATTCATTTACCAGGTATTTACTGAGTATCTAGTGTTTGTCAGCCTCTAGTACTAGGTACTAGAAATATAAATATGCCTACAACCTCCTCAAGTTGCTTACAGCTTTATGGGGAGCAGGCAGACATAACCAGATCAATTTTAATGCAGTGATATAAATGCAGGAGTGTCATGAGAACACGAAGGAGGAATATTTAAGTTACTGTGGGGTTATCAAGGAAGGCTTTCTGGAAGAAGTATGTCTTGTGCTACATTTTAATGGTGGAATAGGATACATTGCAGTATTTAGGAAGTACAGGACAACACAAGCAAAGACACTGAGGTGCACAACCACATGGTTCATTTAGGAACTGCAAGCTGTCTGAAGTGGGTATTACCCTTACTGGATCTCAGACCTCAGGAGTGTAAAGACTTTATACATCAGACCTGAGAATTATCTAGTCTTCCATTTATACCTTTAAGTGGGGGAAGAGGAGATATACTAGCATTCATACATAAACAAACTACACCAAAATTTAGTGGCTTGAGACAGCATTTAAATCACTCTGTTTTGTATGGTCTGTTGTCTTCCAGTAGGCTAGCATAGGCTTCTTCACATGGGAGCTAGGCTCGTTCCAACAGAATTAGCAGAAGTACACAAGGCCTCTTGAGGCATAGACTTGGAACTGACCACCATCATTTCTACCATGTTCTGTGATGTCCTTCATGAGTCATAAGGCCAGTTTGTAACTCCACCTCTTGATGGGAGGAGCTACAGAGTAACATCGTGAAGGGTTATATGAAGTAGTGAATAACTGGATGCATTTGTGCAATCTACTACAGAAGACTTTCAGAATTTTTGCTTACACTCTCTTAAAATGCTATAATAGAGATGTCTTTGTCTGAAATGTTCTGTTCATTTCATGACTACTGTTTTTAGACCACTAGCAAATTCACATTTTAACCCAAATATCTCCTACAATTCTAGGTGCATGTATCCAACCTACTTTTGCACTTGGATATCTAATAAACATCTCAAACTTAGGTGAAATTCTAATACCCGTCTCCACCTTTACCTTTAGCTAACACTAACCTTCCCATAGTCTTCCTCTTTTTAGTAAATGTCACTTTCATCCTCCAGTTGCTTGCATTAGACCTTGGAGTATTACTGAGTCCTTTACTTTCCCTCACTCCTTACTGTCCATTTCTAAATTCTGTTGGCTGTATTTCAAAATACATTCCTGTTCTGACCACATTTCATAATCTTTATTTCTACCACCCTGGCTAAAGTCGTCATCATTTATTACTGGACTCCTGTAATAGTTTCCTAATGGGTCTTTCTGCCTCTTTCCTTTGCCCTTTCTCTGTGCAGTAGCAAGTGGTCTTTTTGACTTTAAGTCAACATTAGTCAGATCTGGCTTTCAGACCAAAGCCAGAATCCTTATTGGCGCCTATGAGGCCTGCAGGCCCAATTCTTTGTGTCACCTCACTGGCTGTCAGCCTT
Organism: Macaca fascicularis; assembly: GCF_037993035.2. Taxonomy (NCBI): domain Eukaryota; kingdom Metazoa; phylum Chordata; class Mammalia; order Primates; family Cercopithecidae; genus Macaca; species Macaca fascicularis. The sequence continues at coordinate 106,376,800 of NC_088388.1, read as the reverse complement.
CCTCTCATCCTCTCAGCTTAGCCACACTGGCTGTCTGACAATCTGGAGAACACACTTGGTATGCATCCTCCTCATATGCTTTTCCCTTTGACTGGGGGTTTCTTCCTGTGTCTACTCTTCCTTCCTTCACATATCTTCTCAAATGTTACCCTAGTAGGTAACTTTAAAAGGGGGCTTCCTAACTTCTCCCTAGACACGATCTGTACCTTTTTCTGCTTTATTTTTTTAGTACCCCTTATCACCATCTGACATATTATACATTTTACTTTACATTTACATTGTTTGTCTTTCTTCTTTCATGTCTTAGTTTGGGCTACTATAAAAAAAATTCCATAGACTGGATGGCTTATCAGCAACAGAAATTTATTGAAGCCAGTTTTGGAGGCTGGGAAGTCCAAGATCAAGGTGCTAGCAGGTTCAGTGTCTGGTGAGGTCCCACATCCTGGTTCACAGACAGCCATCTTATTGCTGTGTCATTACGTGGTGGAAGTGGCAAGCACGTTCCCTGGGGCCTCTTTATAAGGGAATTAATCCCATTCATGAGGACTCTGTCCTCATGACCTAATCACCTTCCAAAGTCCCCTACCTCCAAATATTATCACCTTGGGTGTTAAGGTTTAACGTATACATTTTGGAGGCACACAGACATTCAATCTGTAGCACCCCATAAGCTCCTTATGGGTAGGGATTTGTGTCCCTGCTCATTGTTGATTCCCTAGCATGTAGAACACTGCCTGGCATGTAATTGGCCCTCAGTAATTATTGATCAGTCCATCGTAGCTCTGCTGTCTCTGTCAGATAAAAAAAGTATTGCTTTTTGTGTGTTCTAATTTATTTAGGTGTTATTTTATTTTCTCTTTTATGTTTCTATTATTGTTTTGAAAAACTGATTTTGATACCAATTTAGGTGATTTTTATGTTTATAATGCATTTAAAAATGAATTTTATTACAGCTCATTTGACCTATCATTGACACTTGGACCTGGCTCTTTATCTCAGTGATTATGTAGAAAATTCAGTCATTTCTTTAAATATTTTATTTTCTAAATCTTGTAAGTTGTCTACAGACATATCCATGGCCCTTAATCTTTATTTCTTTTTCTTTTTTTTCATGAACATGTTTGTGAGGTTACTGTAATTTTAGGTAGATATCCATGTGCACTCGTACTTTGTTCTCAGCAAAGTTTTAAACATTTGAGTTATTCTATTAAATAAACAATGTCTGCTTTGCAAAATATTTCTAGCTAAAACCCAGCAAAATATAACAGAAATAAGAATAAGATCAAGCCCTTTGTAATGCTTTTGTTCTCTGTATACATACCGATTAACCTTTTTTTTTTTTTTTTAAAAAAAGACAGTTTGTATATAATGGAAAAATAGCACTAGTTTTTAAGTAATAGATGTTTGTAAATAAATAGCAGTAAGGTCATTCCAAGGTCATATTCTCTTCCTTTGAGCTCAGTTTATTCTCTTTTCTCAGCTAATCAGAGAAGGAAGGCCTGATAAACAGGCATCCGATAGACCATTACTAGGCCATGTGTCTTTTTGTTTTTGTGAAAATTGTTTTGTTTCAAGGATTTTCAGGTATCTAGCCCCTTCAGATTAAGGATATTGTGTCATTCATTCTGCTCTTCTTTGCCTAATCTTAATCCTTGTCTGATGTATAAGATCTGTGCTCTAAATTTTCAGTTTATTAAAAACCATCCTGATGCCTTTAAAAATATTAAATATCTTTAAAAATATTAACATTTACAAAAGCAATTCTTAAGTATTCTTCATTAAATATTCATCTTTTTTTTTCTACCAAGGGTTCATCTGTTACAACTGAGAATAAATAGCAGTAACATTTCACCTTTTGTACTTCTCCCCCATAGGTTTATTTATGTTTACCCAACGTACGGTCTCTTACTGAGGGACACTGCCTGATAGTCCCTTTGCAGCACCATAGAGCAGCTACTTTATTGGATGAAGACATCTGGGAGGAGATCCAGGTCAGCATGATAAATGTTCATTATCATTTTAAAACTCATGAGCAATTTTTGTAAATTATTGTGATACATTCCAATAGGTTTTATACCTTCATTTAATGATTTTAGTTTCTAAACTTAAACACGTGTGTTTTCATAGTTGTATCCATCTGTGGATCATGGTGTTTCCATCATTTTATTTCCTTGCGTGCTCCAGATTTTGAGACCTTTTATCTTCGAAATAAACTGGGACAAAGTGATAATTATTTTTACTTAAAAAATCAGCCTAAGATTTCAGCACCTCTTTTGTAGCATGAAAGAATCATTCTTACCACAGTAAGCCAATAAATTGCAGCTAAAAGGAAAGACATTTTCAGATAACGAAAATAAATTTGAGGAGTCAGAGGTTTATATTTAGCAGTTGCCGTATTTTCCTGTGATAGAATTGGCCTTCTCTGCTGCTGTGTTTTTGTGGTGATTTTGTTACTAGCCTTAATTTCTGCTCTTTTTCCTTCATAATCTGGCCCAGCTTTTGGATTCACGGATTTGTTTTTGTGGCTGATGCTTTAAGAGAGTGAAAGGCACACCATGGGTGAAATTGTTGCTGAATTATTTCAAGACCTGATAATAACCAGGAAAGAAAGGAAGAAAACACTTTATTTTTTTAATGCCAGACAACTGAATAGGGGCTACAGGGAGCCTTAATTAGAAAATGTGAAAATTGTAAGTTAGCGCTGCACAAGAGACGACTGGTCTTTGCAGCATGCTGATAAGTATGTCAAAAGAAGAGATGTTTTGATGGCATTTGATGAAATTTAGTCTTGTATACCTTGTAATTTTAAAGTTTATGCTGTGAAAGTTAAAAGGGTAGATTGTTTTATTGCATCTGCAACCAGGCAAAAGTAAGAATATAAGTATTTTTGATGTGAAAGTTTGGGTTTTCCTAGCAGTGGATGCCAGTGCCAGTAGGTAATTTAAGGTGGAAAGTATGGGCATTCAGTTCTTAGAATTATTTTAGAACATTTCCAGGATGCCTTTTAAAAATGCATACATATAAAACTGATTTAACTTAGAGCAAAGTGCAGTACCAAAAATATTTTAAGAAATTAGGAATACAGTGTGTATGTTTTATATTTCTATAAGAAATCAAGCTGCTTGATGAAAACAATTTAAGTGGATGAAGATTTTTATTCAATTTAACAGATATTGAGTACATGAATATCATATTTTAGGTGCTGTAAGAAATGAAGAGATCAAGTAGTTCATTAATTCTGCCAAAATATATGGTGTGTTTCTAGTATAGTTTACATTATAGTTTAGGAGATTTTGGAAGCCAAATATATTATGGAAAACTGGGAAAGAGGAAAAGCCAAATTGTTTTATGCAGATAATGGTGTCATAACTCCTTTTGTGTGAGAAAGGAAAATAATTGTTAGAAGTTATAAATTATTGTAGGCTAGTGAACTAATGAAATATTTGAATCCTAGCTTGAAGAAGTACAGTTTGCTGTTGTTGTTGTTGTTATTTTACTTTCAAAATATGTACAACTCAAATTGATTCTACTTTAGTGAATATCTTTGATTATTTACCTCTTTTATTGGATATATTAAAAAAAAATTTGACTTAGCACAAAATGTTGTTGCCAAATGTTGTAATGCAGGAGCCACTTCTTTCAAGTGGTTTTAAAAATCACTAGTATCTAGTAATATTTAAATGTCGTTTTAGACTTCCTATTTAATATAAAATGCAGAGATGTTTCAGCGTAGCATACTTGGCTAATCACACATTTTAAATAAGATCCAAATTGCTGGTTTTGTTAAATATATAGTGAAACTTGGTTCCCTCTAAATTTATTGTTACAATTTTTACAAATTTTCTTGAACATATGCTGTAATCAAACACTGTAAGCCCATTTAAAAATATCCCAAATTGGTAGGTGGGGATAAAGGAGGATCACTGATGCTTACATACAGTGAACTTCAATGTGGAGTGATATGTGGGGCCATTTCATTAGGAAACAGCCAATGTTAGTACCTTTAGATCTTTTTCTTGGGGCTATAGCCAGACCTTCAGAAAAGACTCTCAATCTCCTGTCATCTAAGCCTGCTTGCCAGTGTTCTGGGAGCTGAATTGGGGAAGAAGACTGGAGGTGGCAGTGTTGAACATGTATGGACATTAAGTAACCTTTCTGATAACACCCTTGTTTTCAGACTGTAAACTCTCAGCTGTGTCTGGTTTTCTAGCTCAGCTACTTTGTTTTACTTTTTCCAGAGGATAATCCTGTAGCATTCTGATGATGAGGAGGGGATCTGGCATGTTGATTGCTTTTTTAATAGGCTTTCCTCTAAGTCATCTGTTTTTAGCCATACCTTCACCTCCACTTCCATAAGTACTTGGTGCTGCCAACTCCTGAGCCTGTTGAAGGTTCTGCAGTGTCGCATGGGTTTCTTCTTTGCTGTCCCTGCTAACCTTCTTTCTCCTCCCCAAGGTATGAGCCAACTTTCTAGCATTTAAGTCAGTTCTTATGGAGTGATCTGATTTGTCGTTGCGTTTTCTCTCATTTCCTTTGTTCAAGTAGCTTATGCCTTTTAAACAATTGTTTAAATTCATTTTTGAGGTGTTACTCTGTGGAGAGAGTAATAAATGAGTTCTGTTCTATCGCATAACATTTACCTTGGGATAACTTGATAACTTTATATTTAAACATGTTATACTTTAAATTGTTGCATTAATATTCCAAAATCAGTCCTACATAACATTAATAGTTTTAAGGAGTACTTTAATTTTAATGTCAAAAGTATGTATTCATACGTACTTGATTTTTTTTATACTGTGGTGATACAAAAGGACCTGCAACATTCTGCAGTATAGTTTCCTTAAACTGATTATAAGAAATTGTAGTCTGGATGCATTGACTAAATGAGGAATGGGCAATTAGATGAATAATGGTAGGTTAGAAATGTGGAAAGTAGTGGTTACCCAAAGAATGAAGTGTTTTTTGCTAGGAATATGGGAGTTTCATGTCATCTCCATAACATGGAAACTCTATGTCTCTCTTAAATATAAAACAGTTGATTTATCTTATGATATGGAACTACAAAAAATTCCCCATTGTTTAGTTGTTACATAACTTTTTAAAAAATGAATATTTTTGTATAGCGTATTTCTTATTGAGTATGGAGAACATCATGCTTTTGGTAGAGTTGATCAAACTCAAATTATTCCATTAAACTCGTATTTGTAAATTAAAATGTTCTATATATATGTATGTGTATAGAGAGAGAGAGAGAGAGGAGAAGTACTTAAATGTGTGTGTATCCTCCTTGGAGCTATTAGTATGAGGTTTATATATTTTATAATACAGAACCATTCTTGCAACACTAATTTAGTATTTTTTCAGTTTTTGTTTATAATTCATGACATTTTGAGTCTGCCTTCTTCGCTGTTCTCCAGATAAATCTAGAACAGTCATCCAATAATTAAGCCAGAAAGGGAGTATGAACAAACATGAAGTAAGGATGTTTGTGAGGTAATTTTTGGATTATTTAAACATGTATTATTATTGCTGTTGCTTTCTATGTACATCTTTTCTTTGAAAAAGTTTGGGTTACAAATATATAGTTCCACTCTGTTAACAATTTTCCTTTTTCTAGTATATAAGGTTATCTTCTCACTCTAGGACTAGATATTGAAATAAGTAACAATAAAGTTTTTTTAATAAATAAAAGTTTGTAAGCATAGTAACAAGTAACAAAATAGAGACAATCTGAAAAGCTGTCGTAATACCAAATTTGTATTTTTTCCTATTTGATTCTGTTTTTTAGTTTTTTTGTGTGCAAGTAACACTAGGCATGTGAAGGTATCGATGAGTGGAAACCATGTGGGGAGGAGACACAAGGCATGCCTCCTCTTCCCAGTCAGGATAGTATCAGTGGAAGCCTAATGGGAACCTAGAACTCACATCTCCTACCCAGCAGTAATGAGTCGCCTCTGCCATTTTTGAGTGTCAACAGAGGCCAAGTTTGGGAACCTGAACTTCCATCCCCATATGGCAGTAATGAGGTAGTATCTCTCTTTCTTCTGATGGAGCAGTATTAGGAAAAGCCGTATAAAATGGAAAATATAAACAAGATCCAGTCTCTTAATTCTCAAAATGTTCAGATTTCAATTGAAAATTACTTATAGAGACAGTCTCAACTAGGATGGAAAAGGTAATCAGTAGACACCAACACCAAGATAACAGAGACATCCTAATTATCTGACAAAGATTTTAAAGCAGCCCTCATAAAAATGCTTCAACAAGCAATTAGGAAAATACAACAAACGCTATAAGGAAAATACGATTTGAATGACAGCATATTTCTCACTAGAAACCATGGAGGCCAGAAGGAAGTAACACATTTCTCAAGTGCTGAAAGAAAATAACTGTCAAGCAAGAATTCTGTTTCTAGTGAAAATATCCTTCAGGAATATGGGAGAAAATCAAGACATTGTTAGGTGATGGAAAGAGAAATTGTCATCAGCAGAGCTATCCTAAAAGAATAGCTAAAGGAAGTTCTTTAATCTGAGAGGAAATGATAAAAGAAAAAATGCTGGAAAATCAGGAAGGAGGAAAGAAGTTTTGACTAAAGAAGAGGAGAAGCTAATATGATAGAAGCAGAGACTGAAATGTTGCAGCCACTAGCCAAGAAATGCTGGCAGCCCCCAGAAACTTTTTTTGAGATGGAGTCTTACTCTCACCCAAGCTGGAGGGCAGTAGCGTGATCTTGGCTCACTGCAACCTCTGCCTTCTGGGTTCAAGTGATTCTTGTGCCTCAGCTTCCTGAGTAGCTGGCACTACAGGCATGCATCACCACACCTGGCTAATTTTTGTATTTTTTGTAGAGACGGGGTTTCACCATGTTGTCCAGGCTGGTCTTGAACTCCTGACCTCAGGTGATAAGCCTGCCTTGGCCTCCCAAACTGCTGGGATTACAAGCGTGAACCACAGCACCTGGTGTCTCATGTGTTTCCAAATGTATGTAGAGAAAGTATTTAAGACAATTCTAATTGAGGGAGAGTAAAGGGACATAAAGGGAAGTAAGGTGTCTATATTTTATTTGCATTGGTAAAGTGGCCCCAGTAGACTGCAATTAAATATATATGTATGTATATGTAATGCCTTAAAGCAACTCTTAGAACCACTTTAAAAACTGCACAAATTGACAGACTGTGAAACACTACTGATAAATCAAAATGGAATTCTAAAAATGTTCAAGTAACCATCAGAAGGCAGGAGAAAGGAACCAGAAAAACAATAGAAAGAACAAACAGAAAACAAAAAAATAAAAGTAGAATATCTCTACTATATCAATAAACAGTATGTCAGTTAAAAGATAGTTTGGTAGAGGGGATTTCATAGCTCAACTATATGCTGTCTGCAAGAACTCATTTCAAATGTAATAATACCACAAGTAGAATAATATAAAAGGATGGAAATATATATATTATGCAGCCATTCATGAAAACAAAGCATTTATGCCAGATAGAGTAGACTTTAGAGCAGAGGAAATTACCAAAGAAGAGAGAGACATTACATAATGGTGAAAGGGTCAATCCACCAAGAAGACATAGCAGTCCTAAATGTGCATACGCCAACACTGAGGCACAAAATGTGTAAAACAAAACTGAATGAACTGAAAGAAAAAAATGGACAAATTCATAATTATTGTTAGAGACTTCAGCACCTCCCCCCATTTTAACAATTGATGCAAAAACCAGACTGAAAATCATCAAGGATATAAAAGAACTTAAAAATGCCATTGCATGAGTTTCCTGTTGTTGCTGTAACAAATTACCACAGAGTTAGTGCCTTAAAACTATAGAAGTGTATTTTCTTATGGTTCTGGAGGTCAGTTTCCAAATGAGTCTTACGGGGCTAAAATCAAGGTATCGACTAGACTGGTTCCTTCTGGAGACTCTGGAAGAGAATCTATTCCTTACCTCTTCTAGTTTCTAGGGGATGGCAGCATTTCTTGGCTTGTGGCTGCATCATTTCAGTCTCTGCTTCTGTCATCATATTGCCTTCTCCTCTTCTTTAGTCACAACTTGCTCTGCCTCCCTCTTATAAAGAAACTTTTAATTACATTTAAGATATACCCAGGCAATCCAGGATAATCTTCCTGTCTCAAGATTCTTAATTATATCTGAAAAATCTCTTATGCCTTATATGGTAATGTTGTTAGGTTCTTGGAAATAGGACCTGGATATCTTTGGGGGCCATTAGTCAGCCTACTATAACCATCAGTCAGCAGGATTTAATCAATATTTGTATAACACTCCACTCAACAATATTAGAAAACATTTTTTTCAGAGCATAGACTCTTATCTTGCCACAAAACTAACCTCAACAAATTTAAAACAATTGAAATCATACAGAGTGCATTCTCTAACCACAGTGGAATCAAACTAGAAATTAATAACAGAATGATAATAGAAAATTTTCCAAATACTTGGAAATTAAATAATACATTTCAATAGAGCTTAAAAAGAAGTTTCAGGAGAAATTTAAAAAAATAATAATCGAATTGAATTACAGTGAAATTACAACATGTTAAGATTTATGAGGCACAGCTATGTGAGTGCCAAGAGAGAAATTGATAGCACTAAGTACTTATAGAAAAGAGGAAAAACCTTCACCTCAAGAACCTGGAAAAAGGAGAGCAAAGTATATCCAAAGCAAGCAAAAGGACAGAAATAATAAAGATAAGAGCAGAAATCAATGAAATTGAAAATAGAAAAATCATAGAGAAAATCAATGAAATGAAAGTTGGGGTTTTAAAAAAGATAATAAACTTCCAGCAAGACCAACAAAGAAAAAAAATTGAGAAAAAACAATTTACCAATATCAGAAATAAAACAGTATTAGTATAGATTTTCATCAAAAAGATAATAAGGGAATAATATGAACAACTCTGGATGTAATGGATCATTTCCTTGAAATGCAAATGGTTACAACACACTCAATATGAAATGGACAATTTGAACAATGTTTTAACTAATAAGAGAGTGGACTTCATAATGTAAAACTTCTAAAAAATTAAATCTCCAAACCCAGATGGTTTCATTGGAGAATTTTATGAAACTTTTAAAGAATTGACACCAATTTTATATAATTTCTTGAGGAAAGAACACTTTCCAATTCATTCGTATTGGGAGTTTGTATTATCCTGATACCATGAGTTAGAGTTATCCTCATAGCACAAGACAGTTAAATAAAATAACTACAGCTCAATATCCTTTGTGAATAGAGGTGTAAAAATTATTAACAAAATATTAGCAAATAGAGTTTGGCAATATATAAAAACAATAACACACTATGTCCAAGTGGGGCTTATACCACGTATGCAAGACTGGTTCAATATTAGGTAATAAATCATTATAATCCACCATGTTCATATCAATCAGTGAAGAAATTCCTACTCATTTATGATAAAAACTCTCAGAATCAAAGATTAAAGACTGCCTGAAGGAAGCTTATCTAAAGCTTATTCTCTCCATAAGGCACATCACATCACAGTGTTGTGTTAAGGAACACCAAATGGTACTTCATTAATGTGCTTAGGGTCCAGTTTGAATAGAGAAATCAACAACAAAAAGCACAAATATGTGGAAATATGGCACTAAATAGACCCTGAAGAGCACATGTGTTTACGTTGAGAATTGAAACAGGGCAGACCATTGCTTTGTTCAACTTTGGTTGGGAATGTGTATGTCAGGTGACTCAACTGTTTCACCACTCTGCAGTTGCCTGTGAAAGATCTCAAAAATGACATGAGAATTGATTTGGAAGGCAAATTTGTAAATATGGAATCCACAAGTACTGAGGATGGACTAAGGTACAAATTAACAAAACATGTCCATGTTTTGTATGCTACAAACTACAAAACACTGATAAGAGAAATTTCAAAAATAAAGTAAATGTAGATATACCATGTTTATGGATTAGGAGAGTCAACATAGTAAAGATGACAGTCTTTCTCAAATTAATATACTAGTTTAACACAATTTTTATCAAAATCCCAGCAAGATTTTTTATAGGTATAGATAGAATTATTGTAAACTTTATATGGAAAGGCAAAGGAATCAAAATAGTGAAAACGATTTTGAACAAGAAGAATAAAGTTGCAAGAATCAGCCTTACCTGATTACTGGAGATATATAATAAGCAAGATTATTACATACCTACAGTAATCAAGATTATGTGATACTGGTGGAGGGATAGACATATAGATTAATTAAACCAAATAGAGAACCCGGAAATAGACACAACCAAATATTCTTAACTGAATTTGACAAAGGTGCAAAAGCAATTCAGTGGAAAAGGGATAGCCTTTTCAGTAAATGGTGCTGGAGCAATTGGACATGCATAGCAAAAACTGAGTATCAGCTTAAACCTCATACCTTATATAAATATTAACTCAAAACGGAACACAACCCTCCGTTGTATAGTGGAGCACAGCACTCCAGTGTAAAGTGCAAAACTATAAAACTTTTGGGGAAAAAGCAAGATAAAATTGTCAAGATCTTGGGTACACAGAGTTCTTTGACTTGACACCAAAAGTATAATCCATGGAAACAAAAATTGATAAATTGAGCTTTGTCAAATTAAAAACTTTTGTTCTGCAAAATACTCTGATATGAAGATGAAAAGACAAATTATAGACTAGGAGAAAATATTTGCAAACCACATACCTGATAATGGATTTGTATATAGAATATGTAAAGAATATTTTTATATCTAGAATGTCAAAACAGTGAAAACAAACAGTCCAGTTAGAAAGTTGGCCAAGCACGGTGCCTCACACCTGTAGTCCCAGCACTTTGGGAATTCGAGGCGGGTGGATCACCTCAGGTCAGCAGTTGGAGACCAGCCTGGCCAACATGGCGAAACCTCGACTCTACTAAAAGTACAAAAATTAGCCGGGTGTGGTGGTGCATGCCTGTAATCCCAGCTATTCGGGGGGCCAAGGTGAGAGAATCACCTGAACCTGGGAGGCAAAGTCTGCAGTGAGTTGAGATCGCACCACTGCACTCCAACCTGGGTGACAGAGCGAGACTCCGTCTCAGAAAAAAAAAAAAAAGGATAAATGACATGAAGAAACATTTTGCCGAAGAGGATATATATTAATAGATGGCAAATAAGCATATAAAAATGCTGTTAGGAAAATACAAATTAAAATCACAGTGATAAATTAGACCTATCAAAATGTCAAATAAAACACATTGACAACCCCAGATGCTGGCCAGGATATGGAGAAACAGAATTGCTCTTCTGTTGTTGGTAGAAATGTAAAATAGTCTGACCACTTTGGAAAACAGTTTGGCAGTTTTTTGAAATATGAAATATGCAACTATCATAGGACTGAACTCTTGCACTTCTTAGCATTTATTCCAGAGAAATGGAGTTATATTTCCCCAAAAACCTGTGCACAAATATTCATAGCAGCTTTATTTGTAATAACTAAAAACTGGAAATATCCCAGATATTCTGTAAAGGTGAATGGTTAAACATACTGGGTACATCCATTTCAGGAATACACTCAGCAATGAAAAAGAATGAATTGTTGATACATGAAACAACCTGGGTAGATCTCCAGAGAATATGCTGATTGAAAAAAGCCTGATGGCTACTATTAAAAAGTCAAAAAACAACAGATGCTGGTGAGGTTGTAGAGAAAAAGGAATGCTTATACACTATTTGTGGGAGTGTAAATTTGTTCAACCATTGTGGAAAACAGTGTGACAGTTCCTCAAAGAGGCAGAAATACCATTTGACCCAGCAATTCCATTACTGGGTGTATACCCAGAGGAATATAATTCATTCTGTTATAAAGATACATGCACACGTATGTTCATTGCAGCACTATTCACAATAGCAAACACATGGAATCAACCTAAATGCCCATAAATGATAGATTGGATAAAAAAAAAGGTGGTACATATACACCATGGAATAGTATGCAGCCATAAAAAGGAATGAGATCATGTCCTTTGCAGGGACATGGATGGAGTTGGAAGCCATTATCCTCAGCAAGCTTATGCCAGAACGGAAAACCACACACCACATGTTCTCACTTATAAACGAGAGCTAAATGATGAGAACACCTGGACACATGGTGGTGAGGAACAACACACACTGGAGCCTGTCGGTGGGTGGGAGGTGGGAGGAGGGAGAGCATTAGGAAGAATAGCTGATGGTTACTAGGCTTAATACCTAGGTAATGGGATGATCTGTGCAGCAGACCACCATGGCACACGTTTACCTATGTAACAAACATGCACATCCTGCACATGTGACATTGAACTTAAAATTTAACAGTTGAAGAAAAAAAAAGCCTACCTCAAAAGATTACATGGTTCTATTTATGTAACATTCTTGAAATGTCAGAATTAAAGAAACCAGGAACACATTAAGGGTGAAGGCAGAAGAAGGGGGAATGGGGACTGGGTAGGGTGTGGAATGACTGTGACTGTAAAAGGGTAACAGGAGCTGGCCATGGTGGCACACATCTTTAGTCCCAGCTACTCAGGTGGCTAATGGGGGGGCGACTGCTTGAGCCTGATTATGAGGTTGTAGTATGCTATGATTGCACCTGTGAATAGCACTGGTACTTCAGCCTGGGCAACACAGCATAACCACATCTGTAAAAATAAAAGAAGAAGAGGAAATAAAAGGGTAACAGGCAAGATCTTTATGGACGGTGTTGGAATTGCTCTCAATGTTGACTGTATCAGTGTCAATATCCTGGTTGTGATATTATAGTATAGTTTTATAAGATGTTACCTTTGGGGAAACTGAGTAAAGGGTACATGGAATCTCTCTGTATTATTTCTTTTAACTACATGTGATCTGTAATTACCTCAAAACAAAATGTTTAAACAAAATATTAAAAAGTTATAAATCAAGCTGACGAATCTAAATAAAATACATTTTGTCTTCCTACTTGAATATACTTTCATAACATCTTACAAGGCCAACTTTAGCTTAGAATTCTTAGCCACCTTGATCTTGAACTCCTGATCTCAGGTGACCTACCCACCTCGGCCTCCCAAAGTGCTGGGATTACCCACCGCGCCCATCCAGAATTCTTAGACACCTTGAGGGGTTCACAGTAAGACATGGTGATGTGGACAGAACTGAGCTCTGGCATCCAGCCTTCAGCCTGCTCCCCTTTCTTTCAATCCCTAGCTCCATCCTGTATTATAAGGGATGTCATGTGAATGCATGCAGACATCCTGGACCACTCAGCTCCGTTCAGCCACCCTCTACAAACAGCTGCCCCTTAGGCCTAGGAGTGTGAAATACACACACACACAACACACACAAAGACAACTGATTATATGTGTATGTATAGTTGTATATAGTTGTATAATAATGGTTAGTTCCTTGGGAAGAGAGAACCCTATTTTCAACTTTAGTGTATTTGGCTTTCATATACTTTATAGGACTTCATTATATGTGAAAATAGAGGACTACCTGAATATGCAAGGTTGTTAGTGATGGGTCAGCAGAAATAGGGAACCAACAAATGCAGATGCTATGAGCATAGGAAAACAATTGGGAGTGAATTCTCATGTATTTCTGAGTTTAAGGATGCCCATCTGCTCAGAGTACCTCTTTTGGCTTATGGATGTTTTCCTATGATTGTTCTGGCAGTTCTTCATATTTTACCACCTAAATTTGATTTTTATCTCTTCTTTCTCTCATTTTACTGAAACTATTTCTAATATATACATAGTGGGTTTCAGTTTTTTAAAAGAATCTTGCTTAAACATATGAAATTATATAGTAGATTTAGAAAGTAAAGCACCTATAACATTGCAGAGTTCAGATATTACTATTTATTTATTTTTCATTTTAAAGGGATTTGTACTTTTTTATTAAAGTTTTCATATTTCAAATCTCTTGAAAATGCGTTATTTTGAATCACCTTTGAGTGTTTTCTTTACGTAGTTCTTTTGTTTCAGATGTTCAGAAAATCATTGGTAAAGATGTTTGAAGATAAAGGATTAGACTGCATCTTTTTGGAAACTAATATGGGCATGAAGAAACAGTACCACATGGTTTATGAATGCATTCCTCTCCCCAAGGAAGTGGGCGACATGGCTCCCATCTATTTTAAGGTATTTATAAGTAGTCTTTGCATATATGCTTATTTTTTGCTACAGTGCTATTTTACAAATATTGTTGTCTTGATTAATGTATTTTTCTCCTATATACTTACATCAAAATTTATATAAAGAAAAAGGCCAGGCACAGTGCCTCACTTGGGAAGCCGAGGTGGGCAGATCACCTGAGGTCAGGAGTTCAAGACCAGCCTGGCCAACATGGTAAAACCCCATCTCCACTAAAAATACAAAAAATTAACTGGGCATGGTGGTGGGCACCTGTAATCCCAGCTACTCGGGAGGCTGAGGCAGGAGAATCACTTCAACCTGGGAGGCGGAGGCTGCAGTAAGCTGTGATCGCACCACTGCACTCCAACCTGGGCGACAGAGCAAGACCCTGTCTCAAAAAAAAAAAAAGAAAGAAAGAAATGGAAGCACAAAATACTCTGCTGTATAAATTTCTCTCAGAAGAAAGTTTTGATTTTGACCTTTTTAAAAGCATGCTTATTTAGGCATATGAATATACTATCAAATGGTAACATAATAATTTCCCATTTCTCAGATGAAATCATTATTTTACTTTGAGGTACTTTCAAGTCAAAATTATAGTCACAACTCTAGAAAACTGATTACTGAAATACACTAGAACCAAAGATAACAACAACAAATAGTACACATTACAATGCTGAGGCAAGTTATTGCTGTAAGTTTTAGCATTTAATATTTCATGCTATTTGTAAAAAGGAAAATTTCTAACCATGATATGCAATTTTGGACATACGATAATGGCTAGAGTTCATAACCAACGAAGTGTCATTTACGGTATTCAGAGAGCTATTATAAAATAGCATGTGTTTGATCCTGACCTGAATACATTGTAATTTATAGACTAATATAGATGTGTAAATGTACAACCATATATGAAATAGCAACATGTCCAAAGATAAAGGAAAGTAGTGTTTTGTGAGCTGGTATAAGAAGATTGCATATAAAATGTTTAGACAGCATGGAATGATAAAATTTATTAATATGAACTGTAAGTTCCAAGAAAAAGAATTATAAAATCTGTTAAGATTTATGAATTGGTAAAGTTCTACTTTCTTTCTAGAAATCTTTAAAGACAACCTGATTATTTGATGTGAAAAATTATGCTATTAAAGTATAAGAGAATAAGCCAGATAATCCCAAAGACCCATGCCAGTCCTGTGTTGACCAAACTTAGTTGAAAAGAGATTATTATACTTCTTTTTTCAGAGTGCTTAATTTTGTACTTCCTCAGTAGAGTCCTAGATGATTGTGACTAGAGTCATTTGAGGAATGTGACCTAACATAGAGCAGCCACTTTTGCTCATATGGGATGACAGAAATGTCATCTCTTAGAATGGTGTATCACTTTACCACACTAAACCTTTTTTTTTTTTTTTTGAGACAGAGTCTCGCTGTGTCTCCAGGATGGAGTGCAGTGGCCTGATCTTTGCTCACTGCAACTTCTGCCTCCCGGGTTCAAGCGAGTCTCCTGCCTCAGTCTCCTGAGTAGCTGGGACTACAGGCATCCGCCACTACGCCCAACTAATTTTTGTATTTTTAGTAGAGATGGGGTTTCACCGTGTTGGCCAGGATGATCTCGATCTCTTGATCTCGTGATCTGCCCGCCTCAGCCTCCCAAAGTGCTGGGATTACAGGCATGAGCTCTACCACACCTGGCCTACACTAAATCTTTTATGTGATCATTGAAGATGCTTTTATATTGAATGTGCTATATATTACAGTGTCAAGCCAAGCAACTGGTACCTTTTAAATAGGGAATAACACTGTATCTGTTCTATTTAAATTGAACTTATGATTATTTTATCTTTAAAATTTGCTTTGTTAATAACAGTACTGTAAAAAGATGAGGTTATTTTATATTTATCACTCTGGCTTTTCTTTTAAATATTTATTTACCATAAATAGCAGTTACATTGCTTAGCATAGGAAGTCTTATTCCATGTATATGTATTTTCTCCCTGCGTTTAAAAAAGTTCTTATTTTTTAAATTACAAATGGACAAATTGTAGTTATATAAATTCTGACATCAAAAACTTAAAATGTGTGAGGGGTAAATAAAAGCGTTGAGTTGCATGCAATCAAAGTTAAGTTGCTATCTGTTTGAAATAGACTTATGCTTCCTGCACTTTTAAAAAATTGGCTTTATTTTCTAGAGCACATTTTTTTCCTGTATTTTTACTTCTTCATTATATGAGCAGAAATAGTTCAAGTCCTTGGTTGCCAGAAAGCATGTAAATTACTCTGTTGCCTTTTGGAAGAAGAGCAGTAAAACTAAATTAATTTATTTAGTAATCTTTATGAATGCGGTGCTATAGATTGAAATTTATGGTCACAAATTATGTTTCATATTAAATTGATTGGTCTTATTAAGGATTGTCATGTAAAGTTGAGCTCGTTAGTACAACAGTTAATGAGTAAAAGAGTATTATCTTTGGCTAATGGTAGGATTTTAAAAATTTAAGAAGTTCGTATTTTAAATATCTAAAATTAAAGCCTTAATCAGTTCAGAATAATGGCCTACTATGTATAATATACCCCATAATTAATTTGTTATATTACTTGTTATAAACTGTCTCTTTTTATTTACTTACATGTTCTTTTTTCACTTAACAAATGGATATTTCTTAGAAAGCCATAATGGAATCTGATGAAGAGTGGTCCATGAACAAGAAGTTGATAGATCTCTCTTCCAAAGATATCAGAAAGTCTGTAAGTATCATTTTTTTCCTGGTAAAAGAAATTACCCTAGTGCTCAGGATGTTTATTAATTTCCATGTCTTGGTTGAGAAAGGGACCATTTGGTTGAGTGACTGAAGGCAAAATTACTAATTCCACAAATGAAGAAGTTACTTTTATCCTACCTGGTCTAGGAAATGCTTATTTGTTTGTAGAGGGTTTTTATTTGTTCACATGAATGTTTCTTCCTGAAACATTCCTTTGGCCTTCTGCCACTGTAGTCCCTGTAATTGGCTATGGCAGCTATTAGAATCTGCCATTGAGAACTCCTGTGATGAGCTTCCTAGCCCCTAGGGACAAGTGGTGAGAAGGGCCTTCTTGGAATATAGTGTTCTGCAATTATACTGAGAGAAAAATTTTCCTAGAGGTTCCATTTTAAATTTGGAACTCATTTTCTTTTTCTTATACAAAGGTTCACTATTATGTTCCTATAAAACTATAAAATAGTAGCTGAGTTAGATTGTGGGTTCTTTTGGAGACTTGCCTAATCATACCTCATAGTTTAATCTTTATTTGTAGATCAACTTTTATGTACAAGTTACACATAAGTTGAGCATGTCTGGTAATGATTTTTTCTCTTTTCTAGAAATACAAATTAAATGGAATAGAGATTTAATAGAAGTGTAGTTCCTTTTTGTTTTTCTGTTCAAAAAGTAGTTTATTCTACAAATATTTATTGTGTGCCTAATATTTATCAGGCACTGTTCAAGATGCTTTTGGTACATAGTGGAACAAAACAGAAAGATTCCAGACTTGATGGAGCTTATAGTCTAGTCCTGGGGTTGGCAACTCAAGCCCTGCACTCTAAACCCAGTCTTCTGCCTGTTTGTGTAAATGCACTTTTATTGGAACACAACCATACTCATTTGCTTATGTATTGCTTATGGCTGCTTTCATGGTACCAGGGCAGATTTGAGTAGTCCCTGCAAAGAACGTATGACCTGCAAAGCCTAAAATATTTTATTATGTGGTCCTTTTCAGAAAAAGTTTGCCAGTCCCTATTCTAATAGGTGTCTCTGGAATACTTCTCCCCCATTTCTTCTTTTGGAAAGCCAGACTCCTGTTACATGTCACATAACTAATAGGATTCCTTATTACACTTATTATATTCCAGTCAAAAGATTCCATTTTATTACATTATTCAAGATACATGGTTTTATTTTAGAGGTAAAACATTGTCTATAATCATTTTCTCTTCTCTGCTGGTGAATTGGGCCAGACAACATATTAAAAAACAACGTAGAACAAAACAGAAACTCTAAATGTACTGTTTACTTCCCTCCTTTATGTGCCTATAGAAAAAGGCATTTAATGTACATACATCTTTTGTGCTAGGTTTTTCACTTCTCATGTTACAATTTCTCTTGCTGTTAAGTATTCTTTCACAACACAATTTTAATGACGGTTGAAAATATTTCAAAGGAGAAAAAATTTGATGTATTAGTCCTCATTTTCTATATTGTATATACATTTTCTTACTGGTGAACTATCTAGTAACTTATTACTTGTTTCTTTTTTAAAAGCTCAGTGAGTGCCTGTATTAAGTAGCCAGGAGGTCTTAATATTTTAACTTAACATTATGAAACATAGGAAACACAGATCCTGTAAAAATGGCAGTTGTATATTCAACTTTAAAGCATTTCAAAGATAGCAGCAATTGCCTTTATTAAGGCATCACTTAGTATTATATCTGAGACTAGCTGAGGTTCACTGTCAATGAAGGATGAACCAGATAACCTCTTGAGATCCCTTTTACCTTTTTTTTTTAGATGGAGTCTCACTCTGTCGCCCAGTGACGATCACTCCACCTCCCGGGTTCAAGCGATTCTCTTGCCTCTGCCTCCCGAGTAGCTGGGAGTACAGGTGTGCGCCACCACGCCTGGCTAATTTCTGTATTTTTCGTAGAGATGGGGTTTCACCATGTTGGTCAGGCTGAATTCGAACTCCTGACCTCGTGATCTGCCCGCCTCCCCCTCCCAAAGTGCCGGGAGTACAGGTGTGAGCCACTGTGCCCAGCCCCCTTTAGCTTTAAGATTTTATAATTATATGGATGGAAGTGAGAATGAGAAGAGTATATAAGAATTATTCCAAAGGAGGTCACTTTGTAGTTAATAAACTTCCCATTATCTTTTCAAAAATTAATGAAAATATTTTTGAACACGAAGTGAACAATACTGAATTATTTTAACATTATTATTACTTCTGAAAGAAACTTATTGTACTTTTTTTGAAAACTTTACGTCCTTAATAATTTCATGAAATATTTTGCCTGCATCCTTGAGGGTGGGGTGATTTTTTTTCACTGTGTAAATTCTTGGCTTATAATAGAGATTCATGTATATGTAATCCATTCTGATTTCTACAAATTTATGTTTTTCTTTGCTATATGAAGGTAAGCGTCTCTTTATCTGCCCATTTTGTTCATTTTCTCTGGCCCATTTGCTTTCTTTTCAGTGTAATGTGAAGTTCATGGAAATAAACAGAAAAAACAGATCTGAGTGTTCAATGCAGAGGAATTGCATGATAATAAGTAACTGTCAAGAAAAGCAGTCATTTTTCACAAGGCTGTTTTAGTGAGATTGCATGAGAATTCTTTCTGAACTTTAAAAAATGGTATTTTAAGTTTAATTTTGTGATAACTATAGCAATAGAAAAAACATCCAACATTTAGAAATTGATGTTGTAAACTAAGGAAAGCACTTCTCACAAAAATGTGGGTTTACCAGAGGCCTTCAAACTCAAGGATACTTATAAGAAGTCAGGAGTAACATCTGGAATAAAAGTGAAAAATCCAAATACTTCTATTTTTCTACCATAAATAAAAAGTTTTGCTTTAATTCTGTCAGTGCCTTTAAAGAGTGGTGCCAGAGTTCCAAATGCATTTCCTCTGACTGGCCAGTGCAGAAAAAGTGCTAAATGTACATACGCTTTGATACTAGAGCCTTTGCAATGCCTGCTAACAACTCTTCTAGCAAGCAGCAGGTTGTACCTTTTGCAGCCTGCAGGAAGAGAATAGAGAACCTTGTGGCAGCAGTTGCCTTTTGTGTGAAAGTAGTAGTGTGTTCATTGTGCCATCTTGGCATATATGCCATAGGTTGTTGAGCTTTGGCATGTATATTGGTTTCCTATTGCTGCTGTAAGAAATTACCACAAACATATTGGCCTAAAACACCACAGATTTATCTTAAAAATCTGGTGATTGCAAGTGCAAAGTGGGTTTCTTGGGGCTAAAATCAAGGTGTCAGCAGGCCTGCATTCCTTCTGGAGGCTCTGGAAAGAATCCTTTCATTTGCCTTTTCTAGCTCTTAGAAGCCACATGCATTCCATGGCTTATGGCCCCTTCCTTCCTCTTCAAAGCCAAGAGTGTAGTATCTTCCATCTTTCTCTGACTTTGACCTTCCTATCTCTCTCTTTTTAGTGTCCTTATGATTACATTGGGCCTATTTGGAAAACCCAGGAAAATCCCCTCATTTCAAGATCCTTAATGATATCTGCAAAGTCCCTTTTGTCACCTAAGGCAGTATATTCTTGGCAAATTGGGGACTAGGGCATTTCTTCATGTTTTTCATGAGACTCAGAGATGTTAATTAACTTGTCTGGGATAACACACTTACAAGAATCAGAGTTGCAATTGGAGCCTTGTCTGTCTCATTTATTTTGCTGTTTCCTAATAGTCAAGATCATAACATCATTATTATATTTAAATATGTGGAAATATAGAAAAATTAAAGCCACAAATGGTAACCCATTTCTCTGTATTTAATGTTATATACTATTTCGTGAACAGATTTTTACTTGTGCTTTTTAAATAACATGAACAACTTTATAAGCCCTAATTTTAGTTGCCTTAGATTTCAAGGTGACCACTCTCCACTATACCATACTGTGCCCTCCCACGTTGTACCTTTTAAAGGACACAATACGCAATTTGTATAGTTAAGTAGGACCGTGTGATTCAGTGCTCAAATAAGTAAGTGCAGACTATATGAGGGGATTAGAGAGGAGAAATGTTGCTATAAATTGACCTACTTGGATAATTTCTAGTGGCAAAGTTTGGGCTTTGAAGCAAAACTTGCAAGGACACGGAATTTACTTACTTGATAGAGAAAACAAGAATTTATGGCTTTTCCTAGTCATGAGATAGTTTAAAATGTGTGTGTGTGTGTGTGTGTGTGTGTGTGTGTGTGTGTGTGTCTCTATAGAGAGAGAAAGAGAGGGAGGGAAGGAAGGAGTAAGGAAGGGAGAGAAAAAGACAGTAGGGATTTAATCCTGGAGGTATTTTGAAATAAGACTGGTAAACTAAGTGTTGCTGTATCCACTTCACTAGCTCATAAAAAATTATGATTGTTTTTATATAATTTATCTTTGATAAATATGTAAAGATTCAGGGAGAGCTATAAGTATGTGGCCAGGTCCCTCTTGCTGTTCTGCATTGTGAGTAGAATACAAGAAGGCATATACTTCTTCTCTATTTGTGTAGTCTAAGGGAAGTTATTCTGCATTTGCATTTTTTAAAAGTATAGTTTTCCCCCTTGGTTTTCCCCAAGGACAGCAAAATAGTTGGATTTGATTATAATTCATAGATAATGATGAACTATCTGGCTGAAAGGCTACCAAAATGAGATATTTTACTCAGAAAGTTAGGTCATTGTTTAAATATCTCTAGAATTGGAAATTCGTTTTATACATTTGTCTTGAGGAATGCTTAAGATTACTGTCCTTCCAAAGAAGGGAGGGATTAAATATAACTTTCTGGTTTCATACTACATTCCATTTGTGATTTGTCTGTTTATTTAGGTACCCAGAGGGTTACCTTACTTCTCTGTGGATTTTGGCCTTCATGGAGGGTTTGCCCATGTCATTGAAGATCAGCACAAATTCCCTCATTACTTTGGAAAGGTATGCTCACAAATTTGATAAAATCCCAGAGTTAGCAATTTGGTAACATTTTTCTTTTGAAGGGAAATAAAAACTTTGGGCACAGTATACAAAGAAATTGGTGAGTACTGCTCCACCCAGTTTTTAGAGAGAGAATACCTAGCGACTATTAATAAAAATATCCCGGAATGTATATAACAGAGCCAGGAATGTTACTTTGGAACCAAACATTTCTTGACAGTGTCAACAATTACTATAATGGTTGTTTTTGGAGGCAGCCAGGCTTGTGTTGAGAATGATGATAATTGCTAAAACTTATTAAGGGCTTACACTGTGCCAGCTACTGAGCTAAGCATTCATTTAATGCTCACAATAATCCTATTGTGTGGATATTATTATAAATTTCACTTTACAAATGAAGAAACTGAGCTACAGAGAGATTAGGTAACTTGCCCAGGGTAATGCGCTCGTAAGTGACAGAACTAGGGGTGCATATAGTCAAGGTTGAACTAGAGAACAAATTTTCTCGTTTTCGTTTATAATTAAGCAAGGTGTAGTCCAAGAAGAACACATGACTCATTTTACGCTGATAGTTTCTGGGCAGATATTAGCATACAGATCTTTTGATCCACTGCCACAGTTGCCTTCTTATATTCTGTGGTGTATAGTCTTTAAATTAAAGTATACAAAGTATCTCAGAATTTTATTACTTACTGTCAAGAAGTGGAATAAAGTTAATGCAGTAACTGAAACAGTTAAAAGTAATCTGGGCAATGATAGTTTTAGAAGTGAGCCTTTCATCTAGTGTAGATCAGGCCTTTCCACTCGTATTTATCCCTATGTAGTCAGGCCCTCTAAAAAAGAGGGGCCTTAATGAGCTCTGCTTGGGATTCCCTGTTTTCCACCCTGCTCCCCACTTTCATCTCCTGCAGAGGACCATCTTCTGCAATGAGTAGAAATATCTCAAGAGGAATCTCAACTCCAGAGGTTTGATTCAACACTTTTTTTTTTTTTTTTTTTTTTTTGAGACGGAGTGTCGCTCTGTAGCCCAGGCTGGAGTGCAGTGGCCGGATCTCAGCTCACTGCAAGCTCCGCCTCCCGGGTTCCCGCCATTCTCCTGCCTCAGCCTCCCGAGTAGCTGGGACTACAGGCGCCCGCCACCTCGCCCGGCTAGTTTTTTTTTTGGTATTTTTCAGTAGAGACGGGGTTTCACCGTGTCAGCCAGGATGGTCTCGATCTCCTGACCTCGTGATCTGCCCGTCTCGGCCTCCCAAAGTGCTGGGATTACAGGCTTGAGCCACCGCGCCCGGCCTGATTCAACACTTTTTAATGCTCTTGATCTTAATGGTTTAACCAGCATAACAAAGTTACATGCATCTTTGAACTGTTGCAACATGTTACAGAAAGTTGTTTGAGAGGTGTTCAGAATTTTTTCTTAACTAGAAGGAAATGTTTTCCCACTGTTCTGAAAAATCCTGTTGTTACTCAGTAGAGCTTTATAACTAGAAACTCTATGGCTGGATTTATTAAAAACAAAAACGAAACAAACAAAAAAACTTGGTCCAAGAAAAAAGAAAGTTAAAATATCCAGTTTTTAAAAGTTGTATATATTAAACTGGGAGATTGCCCTCTCTTCACATATTATTCATGCATTCTGGTTTATATGATACAGTTTTGGAGTTAAAAGTAAATTTTCTCTGTCAGCATTGTGTCACTGAGCCATTTTCCTCAAAATTTGCTTTTTAAGAAATAGCCTGTGGGCTCGAGACCTCCCTGCAGTCTGCTGCTGAAGCAGTTGTTCAGAGAGCTAGAAGAGATTAGGGGGGCAGTCTTTCCATTAACAGCTGCTTTGATAACAGAACAAGAGTCAAGCTTATATGGTACAGATAAGACAAACCTTGGTATTTTATAGACAATTTTAGGTAAACTTTTATAAGCTAGGCTTTCTTAAACTACATTGTTTATTTGGACCAATGCTGAGAAGCTCTCGAACTAAATCTAAATTTGCCCCATTTCTCTTTTCTACTATCTCTGTTGACCCCTTTATTTCCCTTCCCTGATGATAGGAGATTCCCTTTTCCATGAAGCATCTCTTGGTCTATCCAACAACTAGATTTTTGTTTTGTTTTGTTTTTGAGTCTCCAAATGGTCTGCTTTGGCACTTACCTTCTACTTTATGAGACAGTCTGTTGCATAGCTGGATTATTACGGCTCCCACCACAGCTCCAGATTCTATTCTGTCTGAAGACAACTGTGTATTATCTCTGTAGCCCCTACAACATAAATGCCATTTGCTTCTGCATAGTAGGTCCCCAAGTAAGATGAAGAACCTGCATCTGAAAGATTATGTGCTTTGTGCAGGATCTCACCACACAGTCCAGTGGAGCTAGACTGACTACGCAGAATTTGATCCTTAGTCTGTTTTTTGTTGTTGTTGTTTTGTTTTTTTTGTTTTTTTTTTTTCTTTGTTAACCATACTGCCCTCCCTCTAAGCATGTAAGCATTAGGAGTCTCCCCCATGTCTTTCTTACATGGATACTCACATGACTAAATTTGATTTATTTCTATAGCTAACAGCACAGGAAGAGGATCATGAAGGAAATCAAAAATAATACGCAGATAACCAAAAAGCCATTTATTACAGGACTTGAGAACGTGATTTTTTAAATGAAAGTAATATATAATTTTTAATTCTATCAATAGGTTTACTTAGACTAGTATTACAATAGGATTTTGTTTCCTGAAAAAAAGATTTCCTGCTAATAGTGGAAGAAACTAATTTATAAATATACTTGGTAGCAGAGAGAGAACATTAGCCTGGGTTTCACCTGCAGTTGAGCAATAAAGTTAATAATTGCTACAAGTTGATTAACATTTTTGCAGAATTGTTTACCGGAGCCTCTAATAGAGATCAAATTAATTAAATTTCACTTTTTCTGCCTCCCCTTTTTTACCATTTAGTAGATGTGCTAATAAGCAGCAAAATGGACAAATTGCTTGATAGGAGGTGCGGCTATCTTGGACTCTTAGAATCACACGGTTTGCATAGTTAGAATTAATTGAAAACATTTTTTTAACTTCAACTAGTATTTATGCTTGAACATTGTCATGGAGAACTACTTGTTATATTTTATAGCAGAATAAACAGAAGTAGTTTATGTTTTCATTATTTATACATGCTTGTGTTTGTGCTTTTCTCTTTCTTTAAAAGGAAATCATAGGTGGGATGCTGGATATAGAACCAAGACTTTGGAGGAAAGGCATCCGAGAAAGCTTTGAGGATCAGAGGAAAAAAGCACTGCAGTTTGCTCAGTGGTGGAAGCCATATGACTTCACCAAAAGTAAAAGCTGTTGAGGTGTACCTTCCATTTTAAAATTTCTCTTCAGATCCCGTTCAGTTTTATTTCCACTGCATCTAATGAAGCAACTGACCCTCAGGTCGCAGGCAGAGAGTCACAGCAGCAGACTGCTCTGGGTCTGTGACAGCTGCACATCAGGAGATTGTGTTATTTTTTTCCTCACCTGCTTCTATGGACTTCATTTTAGTCATCATGGAGTAAAAACATCTATTCGATGATCTGCTCACATTCCTGCTCTCTACCTACTTCTTGATATTCCAAATTGTTCAGTTAATTTAGAGAAGGCCTTTTCTAAAGGGATATCTAGAAAGCATAGGAAATCCTTGGTTCAGAGGGAAGTGGGTCTGCTTCATGGTCGTTAAGTCTATTATCTGGCTTCTTTTGCATTTTTAAAAATAAGACTTGATTTAATTTTAATTTCATAGGATTTTATAGAAAAGCTCTTAATTTTCTACTAGCAGTATATAGTATCACTTCTATTCTTTTTGTTAAAGGAAAAGGAAATGTCCCCAAAGTATTAAAGAATTAAATGATACTGAAAATATGTATGATTCAAATTTGTTTTTATTTCTGGATTTTTAAATAGTATCTTTGAATTTTGATGGTTCTAAAAGTAACTTCCAAATAACACATTTTAGGGTTGTTTGGGGTTTGCATGAAAGTTAAAATTTGTAGCTAAATCATTGGTTTTGAGTTGTACTGATTGTCTTAAAATCTTAAGTAATGAGAGTTTTTATCTTTTTGTTTTGTTTTTATTTATTGAGACAGAGTCTGGCTTTGTCACCCATGCTGGAGTGCAGTGGCCCAATCATAGCTCACTGTAGCCTTGAACTCCTAGTCTCAAGCTATCCTCCTGTTTCAGCTTCCCAAAGTGCTGGGATTGCAGGTGTGAATGCCTGGATGAGAGTATGGGGCATTCTGTTGTCCCTTACTTGATCCAAGGAACGTAATTTTTACTTGTTCTCAACTCACACCATAGTCATTTTTTGTAAGTATAGGATTTTTATGTTTTGAGTGCTCCTACTTTTTTTTTTTAATGGAAATTATTGTTGTAGTAACTTTTTTTTCAGCTATTGACTTTTTGGAAGCTGAACCTTTTTGTATGAAATGTTGGATACCTAGATTCAGTGTGAGGTATACTCCAGTGTAACTTACAGCTCTACACATTGTTTTTTCTCTTTTTTAAATTATATTTTAAGTTCTGGGGTACATGTGCAGAACGTGCAGTTTTGTTAAATAGGTGTACACATGCCATGGTCGTTTGCTGCACCCATCAACCCGTCATCTACATGAGGTATTTCGCCTAATGCTATCCCTCCCTTAGCCCCCCCACCCCCTGACGGGCCCCGGTGTGTGATGTTCCCCTCCCTGTGTCCATGTGTTCTCCTTGTTCAGCTCCACCTTATTAGTGAGAACATGTGTTGTTTGATATTCTGTTCTTGTGATAGTTTGCTGAGAATGATGGTTTCCAGCTTCATCCATGTCTCTACGTTTTATGTTAGTATCTCATTACTTCCTTAATATGTTAAAAAACAAAATGTTTGTGTTCTGTCTGTAGTTTTTTTTTTAATTTCATAAATAAGTTGAAGTTTAATGTTTTCAGTTTTTGAATATTTGCAACGTACACTTAGGCATATGTATCAAGTAGATGTTTGACAGTATTTTATTGATTGCTATTTTAGAACTCTTGACTTTGCTCCCAAATCTTGAATCAGTAACACTAATTTATTCAATCAACAAATTAACAAACATTTGTTTGTAGAGCACTGTGTTATGTGCTGGTAATGCAAAAATGAAAAGTACTTCCTATACCTTAAATTATTTTATAATGTAGTGGAAAAAGAGATATGTACGTAAATAATTACAGCACAATGTGATAAGTTCTCAAGTGAGATATGTGCCAAGTATATTTGAGTACAGTGCTAAAGGACTATTTCACATCTCCCCTCTCTTCATTCTGAGATTATGACCATGCTTCCTATTTTACTGCGAAAATAGAAGCAAATAGAAGGAAATTTGTAGCACGTCTTATCAGTATACCTGCATGCATACCTGTGAACTCTACTTTTTCTCTTCCTAATTCCAGATAAATTTTTTTTTTGTTCTTATCTAGGACCAATACACTCATTTATGTGCTGGATTTTATCCCTTCTCAACAACTAAATTGCCTCTTTTCTCTGTATTATTATTTTTTTCTCTTCTTTGCAGGATTATTCTTATTAGCATGCAAAAATATTTTTATAATATATCAACAGCAAATCTTGGCATTGCATCTCCCCTCTGGTCCTTTCTGCAGTTGACAGGAAACTCATTTTTTAAAAGTCTGTTTTATCTTCCTCCATTCTAATTCTGTTCTCAGTGCAGTGAGGATGAAGTCAAACTTCATCCTCATTATTCTACTAAACTCTTCAGGTCAAGGTCATTGGTGACTTTCCACACTAGCAAATCCAGAATTAATGTTCAGTGTTCGTCTTTATCTATCAGCATATCTGTGACATACTTGATCATTTCCCCTTTATGAAACACTTTCTTTACTTTGATTCTAGAACACTTTCTTATTTATTCTTCTTTCTTACTAGTTGTATTCTCTCAGTCTCCTTTGCTGGTTCCTCTTCATCTCCTCAGCCTCTAAATGTTGAAATGCCTACTTTCTTTTTTTTTTTTTTTTTGAGACGGAGTCTCACGCTGTTGCCCAGGCTGGAGTGCAGTGGCGCGATCTCGGCTCACTGCAAGCTCCGCCTCCTGGGTTCACGCCCTTCTCCTGCCTCAGCCTCCTGAGTAGCTGGGACTACAGGCGCCCGCCACCGCGCCCGGCTAATTTTTTGTATTTTTAGTAGAGACGGGGTTTCACTGTGGTCTCGATCTCCTGACCTTGTGATCCGCCCGCCTCGGCCTCCCAAAGTGCTGGGATTACAGGCTTGAGCCACCGCGCCCGGCCAGAAATGCCTACTTTCAAACCTTATTTTTTATCCATTGCACTCACTTTCTAGGTGATCTAGAAATACCATTTTTAAGTTGGCTTACAACAAGTACTTCAGTGTCTTTAATATGCCAGTCACTGTTCTGCATGTAAGGGATACATTAGTGAATAAAAATTCCCTGCCTTAGTGGCTTATGGTAATAGCCATTTTATTATATCTAGTGTTTTATAGGTGAGGCATTTGATAAGGGCTCAGCTGGATGATATGCCTCTGCTTCATGGTGTCTGGGGCCTCAGCTAGAGTGGTTTAAACATCTGGAGATGACTGAAGCTATATGTCTAGGGCCTCTGTTCTCCATATGATATATGCTGGTGTAGAATATTCAACATGGCTCCTTCACTCACATGTCTGGTGCCTGGGCTAGAATGA
This sequence comes from Macaca fascicularis, assembly GCF_037993035.2. NCBI lineage: Eukaryota > Metazoa > Chordata > Mammalia > Primates > Cercopithecidae > Macaca > Macaca fascicularis. The sequence continues at coordinate 106,348,312 of NC_088388.1, read as the reverse complement.
CTGGAGCAGCTAGGGACTAGCTAGCATGACTTTCTCCATATATAGCAATTTCATGGCAGTTGGACTTGCTATATGGCTTTGGCTTCTGCCAGAACAACCATTCCAAAGGACAGTTCCAAGACATAAGAGGTAGAAGGTGCCATCTTGGGGCCTGGGCCCAGATAGTGTCACAGTGTCATTTTTTTCTGTGTGTCAGAGTTGTCACAGAGCCCATGTATTTTCAAGAAGTGGGGTCATAATTCTGCCTCTTGAGAGAAGGAGTGTAAACACCAGTTTACCCTCTGGCCACAAATTTGTATTTCTCCCACATGAAAATATATTCAGATCCTCTCAAGAAAATTTCATCCCAGTCAGTCATTAGGCTTAGGCTTGAGGTTTAGGTCTCTTCTGAAGCAGACCCAGATGGAGATGAAACTACTCAGGTATGCTTCCACTCAGTCTGAAGATTTGTGAACTTAAGAGACATAAGATCTGCACCCCCTCCACACAAACACTCACCAAACACAATAGTAAGAGAAACATGCATTAAGTGCAATAGGCACACTGATGGAAAAGTAAGAAAATAGGAGGACTATAGCAGTCACTGTTCACTAGAAATTTTAAAATTAAGCATATATTGCCAGTTTCTTGATTAGGTCTTCTGTCCTGCTTCATGAGAAAATTCTGTGGCTCTTTGCTCTGTCCTCTGTGCTCTTGTTTTAACCCCGAGTCAGCCTTTCTTTTTCATAAGAGGTAGCTCAAGTATTACGCTTCCAGACAAGATAGTGGCCCCATTACCTTGCTGCCTAAAACAACCAACCAACAAACTGCATATGAAACAATGATTTCAAGACATGGGACATCATACAACAAGGTACAGTGATCCCTGTGAGATGGGAAACAAATGAGATGAGTCCTACAGTTGTCCTCTCTTAATGCTTTGAGAGAGTTTCCAAGCTGTAGTCCAAGGTTGGGAAACAGCTTGTTGACTATCCAAGTTGAGGAAATGGAGCTGTGAGCCCAGATAGACCAAGTCAGAAAAACAGATTACTAGAGGAAGGAAGGATTGCCTTACAGAGAGAAAACACTAGAAGTATGCAGAGGGTCACCTTTGAGCATCTGTGCACTGATTAGTGCATGCCTTGAGGAAACTACTCAAGACTAGGCCAAGACTGACCTATGCTAAAAGAGTTAGAGGTGACATTTTCCACAAGCTAGAGTGGAAAATGTCATGATTGGGAATTGGATAGAGTACACATAGTGGTAGTAGTAGTATAGAATAATTGTCATAGTAATACAGAATAATTTTCCAGAGACTGAGTATTAATCTAGTAGTCTTAACAAACAAATCTTAAATATAACAGACAAAAGGATCAAACTCTTTCCAAGCCACTTAACTGAATTCCAGAACAAAGCTAAAAAACATATATAGGAATAAAGATATATCCAGTCGTCTGCACTATGTGCCCATTAGTCACTCAGTAGTCATCTTCATTATCAGATCGATTGTGTTATTTCAGTGCTTGTGTTCAAGTAACCCTTATTTTAATAATGGCCACAAAGCACAAGAGCTGGCAATTTAGATATGCCAAAGAGAAGTTATAAAATGTCCCCTTTAAATGAAAAGGTGAAAGTTCTTGGCTTAGTAATGAAAGAAAATAAATTATATGCTGAGATTGCTAAGATCTATAAGAACAAATCGTCTGTGAAATTGTGAAGAAGGAAAAAGAAATTTGTGCTAGTTTTGCTGTCACACCTCAAACTGCAAAAGTTACAGTCACAGTGCATAAGTGCTTGGTTAAGACTGGAAAAGCATTAAATTTGTGGGTGGAAGACATGAACAGAAATGTGTTCCAATTAATGGCAGTTGGGTTCAGTACTGTCTGTGGTTTCGGAGATCCACTAGGGGTCTTGGAACATATCCCCCAGACATAAGAGGGCACTACTGTATTGCTTAGAAGCAAGTCACAGGTCCTCCTCACACTTAAGGGGATGGAGTCATACAAAGATGTGAAAACCGAGATTAGAATATAATGGAGGCCACTTTAAGAATCTATTCACTGGCATTTTAAGAAAGCCCTGGGAGTGATGTCACCAATATGTCAGAGTAGTAGATCTACAAGCCTTAATCTCCCCATAAAAAAAAAAAAAATAGCCATTCACAAACCAGAATAGCCCTGAGAGTGCTCAAGGATCTATTTAAGAATCTGCAGCAACATACTGAAGGAAAAAAAGAAGAAGAGTAATATTCACAGAAAGGATTGCTGTTGAAATTGGCATACTTGAGGCACCAGGAGATGATTAGGAATGAAGAAATGCAGAGGATATTGGTATAAGCTGTACAGGTAAATTGCTGTGGCTCCCAGCAGCCTGCTCGGCAGAGGACAGTGGCATCTTTTGCAACAGAGGTAACCAACAGCCATTCGTGTCCAGGAACCCATAGAGGGAGATGTGGCTGCACACTCCCATAACCCCTAAGAATCAGGTGCTCTTGTGCTGTTCTGGGACTGGAGCTACCACATTTCCCATCCCTGTGCATGCCCCCAACCTCTGAGCTGTGGCTGTTGCACAGGTGCCCACATTGCTGACCCTTACTCTGAGGGTTTACTGTGTGTACCCATGTCTCATACACCAGAACCATAGCAAGCGAGATCATGTGTGGGCCCCAGAGCCAAGGTCTCTCTGTGCATGCCTGTGCTCTGGGCACAAACTTAGCTGCCGTAGAGAGCTAGCTGGCACCCCTAACCCTGGAGCCACTGTAGCTCTATTCATGCCCATAGTCCTGTCCCAGGTTCCATGGCTTACCCATTACTTCATAAGCACCAACATGGAAGTGGGGGTGCCTTCATCCCAGCACTAGTGCCATTAATGCCTTGGATCCCAGAGCCATAGTCTCTCTGCATGCTCATACTTCAAGACTTGGCTCCATGGCTGCTTTACATGCCACTCATCAGACACCTGTACCACTGCCACTGTGAGCAGGCACACAAGCCAGACCGTGTGCCAAAAGAGATCCCATTGTCCAAAGATTCATTGGTGGGAGAATAAGAGATTGGGAGAAACTAGCAGCCATTGCCACTGACAATCCCAATAGCCCTCACCACTGCTGTGGACATTCACGGTATTAGCTGCTGAGGATCCCTGCAATCTTTGTCACACTGACCTCAGCTAACAGAACTCCATGGAGACTATACTGCTGTGTCCTGTCTGGAACCAGAACCACTGCACCTCACCCAGCCAGAGGCCTAGCACCCTCTCATAGGGGAAAGGCTTTCCCCACTGAAACCAGTGCATAAAATCTGAAAGAGATGACTACCCCCATCAAGTGCACAGACATCAACATAAGGCAACAAGAAACATGAAAAATCAAGGAGACATATCGCCACTAAAAGAACAATAATTTCCTAAAAGCTGCAAATAGAGACTATAAACTGCCTAACAGATAATTTAAATTGTTTTAAGGAATCTCAGTGAACTTCAAGAAAATAGAATCAATTATATGAAATCAGGAAAACAATAAATCAACAAAATGATAAATTTAACAGGTTGAAATCATTAAAAGAACCAAACAAATTTTGGAGCTAAAGAATACAATGAATGAAATGAAAAATGCAATAAAGAAAATAGCAAAACTGATCAAGTGGGAGAAAAAAAATGTGTGAACTCGATAGACTATTTCAAAATATATGGTCAAAGGAGGGAAAAAAAAGAATGAAAAGGAATGAAGAAAGCCTACAGGATTTATGAGACATCATCAAAAGAGCTAACAAATGTATTATAGAAATAAGGATGAGGGTTTTTCAAAACCTGATTTGAAAAAAATAATAGCTGAAAGCTTCCCAAATCTGGGGAAAGATATAAATATATACTATTATGAGAAGGTCAAAGGTCTCCAGTAAGATTCAATCTAAATAAGATTATATGAAGACATATAATCAAACTTAAAGACAGGATTCTGGAAACAGCAAGAGCAAAGAAGCATGTTATAATAAAGACAGGATTCTGGAAACAGCAAGAGCAAAGAAGCATGTTATATTAAGGACAGTATCAATAAGACTAACAGCAGATTTCCCAGGATAGACCTTACAGACCAGGGAAGAGTGGGATGATATATTCAACGTGCTGAAGAAAAACAACTGCCAAACAGGAATATTTCACCTGGCAAAGCTGTCTTTCAGAAATGAAAGAGAAAGATTTTCTCAGACAAAGCTGTACAGGGAGTTTATTACCGCTAGACCTGCCTGAAACTAATATATGCTAAAGGGAGTTATTCAAGCTGAAATAACTAATTAGTTACACTAATTAGTACACTAGTTACACTAATTAGTACATGAAAACATATGAAAGTATAAAACTCACTGGTAAAAGCATTACATAGATAAATTCAGAATACTCAGATATTGTAATGGTGGTGTGTAAATCACGTCTCTTTAGTAAGAAGATTAAAAGACAAAACTTTTTTTTTTTTTTTTTTTTTTTGGGAGACGAAGTCTCGCTATCTCCCAGGCTGGATGGAGTGCAGTGCAGTGGCACGATCTCGGCTCACTGCAAGCTCCGCCTCCCGGGTTCACGCCATTCTCCTGCCTCAGCCTCCCGAGTAGCTGGGACTACAGGCACCCATCACCACGCCCAGCTAATTTTTTGTATTTTTAGTAGAGATGGGGTTTCACCGTGTTAGCCAGGATGGTCTCGATCTAACCTCGTGATCTGCCCGTCTCAGCCTTCCAAAGTGCTGGGATTACAGGTGTGAGCCACTGAGCCCGGCTGACAAAACTTTTATTATAATAGCCCCAATACTTTCTAAGTAATATACAATATAAAGAGATTTAAATTGTGACATCAAAAACATAAAACTACATAAAATTGTGTTTCTATATGATCAAGTTTAGTTATTAGCTTGAAATATAGCCTGTCATTGCTGGAATTTTATGTAAGTCCCATGGTAACCACAAAGCAAAAACCTATAGTAGATACACAAATGATTAAAAAAAAAAAAGAAAAAAAAAAAGGGAATCAAAGCATATCACTCAAAAAAAAAACTACAGGAATCAAAGCATATCACTCAAAAAAAAATCTAATCACAAAGGAGAACAGCAAGAGATGAGAAGGGAATGAAGGATTTATCAAAACAACTGGTAAACAACAAAATGGCAGTAGTAAATTCTTACCTATTAGTAATCACCTTGAATATCATTGGATTAAATTCTCCAAACTAAAGACATCACTATTCTTTTGAAGGACTGAATGGATTTTTTAAGGACCTGATTTTATGCTGAATACAAGACACTCATTTCACCTTTAAAGACACATAGATTGGGCCGGGTTTGGTGGCTCATGCCTTTAATCCCAGCACTTTGGAAGGCCGAGGCGGGTGGATCACGAGGTCAAGAGACTGAGACCATCCTGGCCAACATGGTGAAACCTCGTCTCTACTAAAAATACAAAAATTAGCTGGGTGTGTTGGCACACGCCTGTTGTCCCAGCTACTCAGGAGGCTGAGGCAGGGGAGCTGGAGGTTGCAGTGAGCCGAGATTGCACCAGTGCACTCCAGCCTGGTGACAGAATGAGACTCCATCTCAAACAAAAAAAAAGACACAGTTCGAAGGTAAAGGAATGGAAAATGTATTCCATGCAAATGGAAACCAAAAGAACTGGGATAGCTATACTTAGGTAAAACAGATTTTAAGTAAAGTATACAAGGAAACAAAGGTCATTGTATAATGATAAAGGGATCAATTCAAGAGGATATAGCAATTATATATACACTCAACATCAGAGCACCTAAATATATAAAGCAAAGATATAAAGATCTGAAGACATAAACTGCAATACAATAACGGTAGGGGACTTCAATACCCACTTTCAACAATGTACATGATCATGCAGACAGAAAATCAATATGGAAATGTTGGAATTTAGCCACACTTTAGACAAATGGATCTAATAGATATATATACAGAACATTTCATCCAACAACAACAGAATACACATTCTTTTCAAGCACGCACAGAACTTTCTCCAGAATAGATCATACATTAAGCCACAAAACAAAACTTAACAAATGTAAGCAGATTAAAGTCATATCCAGTATCTTTTTCAACCACAGTGGTATGAAATTAGGAGTTAATAATAGGATAAATGTCAGAAAATTCACAATATGTAGAATTAAACCAAATGCTCCTTACAACCAGTGAGTCAAGAAGAAAGTAAAAGGGAAATTAAAAATTGTCTTGAGACAAATGAAAATGGAAACACCACATGCCAAAACTTATGGGTAGCAACCAAAGCAGTCCCAAGAGGAAATTAATAGCAATAAACACCTATATTGAAAAAGAAGAAAGAATGTGAACAATCTAACTTTACATCTTAGGGAACTAGAAAAAGAAGAATAAATTAAGGCCAAAGTTAGTAGGAGGAAGGAAACAATATAGATCAGAGCAGAAATAAATGAAACACAAACGAAAAACAACAGAAAAGAACAACAAAAGTAACGGTTTTTAAGATAAAATTAACAGACCTTGATCTAGACTAAGAAATGAGGAAAAGCTAAAATAAAATTAGAAAATAAAGTAGAGATGTTACAAATGATACTACAGATATACCAAGGATCATAAGAGATTGCCATGAACAATTATATGCTAACAAACTGGATAACCTAGAAGAAATGGATGAATTCCTAAAACCATAGAATCTATATGAGCCACATACTTTCTTAACATCTCTGCCATCTTCCCTATCCTCTTTGGTATGCCCTCTCTTCAGACTGCCTCCTTATCTCTCTTCTGGATCACTATAACAGCCTAACAATTGTATCTCCTTCAGTTTTGCTCTTTCTTCCATATGACTAAAGAAATGAAAAATTTGATCAGACCATTAACGAGTAATGAGAATGTATTGGTAATAAAAGGTCCACTTATTTTGTCTTACAGTGAGAGTGGCTTGTTATTATCTCCCATTATTGATGCATTTCTATCTTTGTCTTCCTGCATCCCCTGCAGCTTTTGCTTCATAACGATGTTTGCAGTGTTATTTGGTACCATGCATATTCATGTTAGGTCTTTATTGTGAATAACAGATTTTAGAATTAAAAAGGAAATTTGGGCTGGGCACAGTGACTCATGCCTGTAATCCCAATACTTTGGGAGGCCAAGGTGGGCAGATCACCTGAAGTCAGGAGTTTGAGACCAGCCTGGCTAGCATGGTGAAACCCCGTCTCTACCAAAAAAAAAAAAAAAAAAAAAAAAATTAGCTGAGTGTGGTGGTGGGCGCCATAATCCCAGCTACTCAGGAGGCTAAGGCAGGAGAATCGCTTGAACCTGGGAGACTGAGGTTGCAGTAAGCTGAGATCACCCCATTGCACTCCAGCCTGGACAACAAGAACGAAACTCTGTCTCAAAAAAAAAAAAAAAAAAGGAGATTTGGGGTCATATTTATATTTTTTTGGCTTGGATTCTACTTTGCCTAATATCACGATCACCTCCCCTATTTTCTTACTGTTTTCATTTCCCCTATATTTCGTTGTCCATCCGTTATTTTTAGTCTTCTTACATCACTCTGTTTCTTGTATACAGTATACTGCTGGTTCTAGCTTTGTAAGCCAAGTTGAAATAAGCTAAATAGGTGAGTCAAGCCCACTCATCATTCATATGACTGAATGTTTGGTTTGAAGCCTGATGTAAAATTTTATTATTATATTTGCTTTGTTTATTTTCTGTGCAATGTATACTATTTGTAGTTTTATGAAAATTTTTTGCTGATACTTAAGAATTTTTATTCTAGTGGTTACCTTTGTATTTATACTTTATTCTCCATTTTCTTATTAATATTTACTATCTAGTTTGTCAGGTTTTAATGCCCTTAATTAACGCTTATTGTCTATACAGCAATCAATTATTTTAATGTAACTTCTGCTCCCATTTTTTCGTTGCTTTATTTCTACCTGATTGCAACATATAATGTTTGTGTATTGGTTTTGCACTCTCGTTCCTACTGTTGGTTTAGTCTGAAAGCTACTATTAAATATAGTAAATATCATAATTTTATTTTGCTGAAGTTTTTCAGTCATCTCTTGTTGAGTGAAGCTCATTCATTAGTAGATCTTCATGAATGGTTCATGGGTACATAATTATCTAAATTATATGTTTGAAGCTGTTTTTCTATTATAGTGTTGTGTACTGAAGGGCAACTTGACTGAATATAAAATCTTGGTTCACACTTTCAGTTTTTTGAAAATTTGTTGTCTTCCTTTGCATAGATTTTTTGAGAAATCTGATATCAGTTTAATTATTTTGCCCTTGTAAATTATTTGGTCACATATCCCTGAATCCTCAAGGATTAAAATATTTTTTTCAAGTTTAAATAGTTTTACTGAGATATGTCTTGGAGTTAACATTCAAAGTTTACTTTTCCAGTTAACTGGAAATCCATTTCAAAATGTAGATTCAGATCCTTTTTATTTCTGATAATTTTTCATGGATTATAATTTTAAATATTAGTTCTGTTCCATTGATTTTTATTTCTTCTTCAGGGACTCCAGTTATACGTGAGTTATTTATCTTTTGTTCAACTTTCACTCTCTTTCTGACCCTTTTTTCTTTTTTTCTGTATCATATTTATTTATTTTGCATCTATCCAGTGCCTAAGTTTTCATTAGTCTCTTTTCCTTTGGGCACCTTGTAATTTAGTCTTCATTTATAATTCCCCCCTTCCATTTCTTTCTTGAATTCAATAATCTTTCAATTTAGTCCTTTTTTTTTTTTTTTATCTATTTCTGTTTTTCAGATTTTGAATTTCCAATTCACGGTGCTTTTTCATATCCCCAAATGCTTATTTGAGGATTTTATTCAGTTTGATATGTTGTGTTACAATTTTCTTCTGCTTTAATGGTTGCTATTGGTAGAGAATTTTCATCAGCCAATGCATGTTAATTATTGTTTGCTGATTTCTCATACTACCATGATATAGATTTATTCCATTTCCTTCCATTCGTTTATTTGAATTTGAGGGGTTGTAAGATTGCTAGTTCACAAGCACTCTCTCCGTCAGCATAGAAAAGTACAGTTTCTTTAGTGGGTGTTTTTTTTTAACTTCGTAATAGAGGGAGGGATTATGTGTGTTCCAGTTCTTTTTGTTTTGTTTTTGTCTTACAGGACCCTGAATTTCTCCTGTTGCTTCTTTTCCCCTTCACCATCCAGTTGCCAAAAGGCAACTTGCCTATTCTTTTTGCCTTTCTCCACTGCCTGAAGCTATCCTGTAATAAGTGTTGTGATACTGAGATACTTTATATTTTTGCACCTAGGATAGAATTTATATCTCTGCTTATGATTTTAGACTAATTTTAGGCCTGCCACTAGATCCGTTTTTCTTTATTGTGTATGTTCTTCTTTGGACTGCCCTTGCTTGCTACAAAGGCTTATGGTAGAAATGTGAAAGATCACTCACTTGGATTTGGTGCTTTTAATTTTTTTACTTATAATTATTTGACATTTGGCTATATTATTTTTCTTGTTAGGCTTAGGGTGTATTTTGTGTAGATTTATTTGTTCTTCTTGTTGTTCTGTATTGTTTATGATGGATGTAGGTAGCTGCCATTTCATTTTACTACCGCGAAGTCCTCTCCTATTCACTCTTAAATCTACCTCATTAAAACCTCCAGTAACTATTTATTGTTGGAAGTCATAATGAAACTGTTGATCAAATTGCCCAATCCAAATCAAATTAACCAAAAAGACTTTCTTCAGTCTTCATCTTAATTACCTTCCCTGCAGAACAGAACATTGTTGCCCATTATGTGAAACTCTGTTTACTTCTTTGGTGGTCCTATCTGTTTTCTTATGCCTCTCTAATTGTTGCTTATGGTATACTTGCTGTTTGTTTGTTTGTTTTGTACACTCATTAAATGAGTTCTCTATCTAAATATCCCATAAGGCACTCAGAATCAACATATCCAAAAGGAAACATATTATACTCATCTCCAAATCTTTTCTTTCTCCAGCAATTCAAGTTTTGGTGAATGAAGCCATAAACAATCCAGTAATCAAACCAGAAACTTGAGAGTCATCTTTTTTACACCTCCCATTTTGCATCTCTCACATTGAATAAGCAATCATGCCCTGAGCCATATACTTTCTTAACATCTCTGCTATCCTCTCTATCCTCTTTGGTATGGCCTCTCTTCGGACTGCCTCCTTAGCTCTCTTCTGGATCACTGTAACAGCCTAACAATTGTAACACCTTCAGTTTTGCTGTTTCTTCCATATAACTGTCAGAATTATTTCTCAGGAAGATCATGTCAATCACTCCTTCTCAGTGGTTCTTCATCGCCTATAGGAAGAAATCCAAACTCCATAGCATGAGAGAAATGTTTTTTGTAATGACTTTATCCTGCCTTTCTATTGTTTCTTTCATATCATGCCCATCTCAGCCCCCCATTCAATGAAAATCATACTAAACTACTTTAATTCCACTAACATGTTGTGCTACTTAAGCCTTTTTACCTTTGTTCATGCTGTTTTTACTCAGCCCACTCCATTCCACAACATACACTTGGGGGATACCTACTAATTTTGAAGACACTGTTCAGCCCTGATGTTAACCTTCTTTATGGAATCATTATTGACACGATGGGTAGAATTGGTCAGATTCTTCCTTGTTCCTCAATTGTACTAGGTACAGCATTCTAATGTAGCACCTATTACACATTTTAAAATTTGTTTACATGTTTCCCCTCATGTAAATTTGTAGGACTGGCACCTGAAATATACTAGGCTTACCTTACTGACATTTTGAAAAATAAGATAGCTTTCCAAGGCTTGCTTTTGCCTCCTGATTCAGAGCTTTACCATTGACATCATCGGGAAGAACTTCAAATAGTATTATTGATCAGAGTCTTCTGGAAGTTTCTGCAAGTTACACATCAACTTACTTTTCCCTGACAAAATAATTCTGCATCTAGAAACACAAACAAGTAGTCAAAGAAGTTATATTGTAACTAAGAGATGAATTACCAAAGGAAAATTGAAATCAAGAAACATTTGATGAAATTCAGGCAATGTCTTCAGGTGCCAGAGGACACAGAAATGTCCTGAGAACCATTCACATGATCTTAAAGAAACTTCTGCTGGTATTCTTGTACCTTTGAAGCAAGTGTGATTGAGATGGCTACCTTAATTTTTTTTAAGTAAAAATTGTTCATTCTCTTATGCACTTTAGCATACTGGTATTCTTATCAAAATATGAAACAGCATCAAGTTTAATATTAATTATAAAACACACAGTATATTTATATTTCTGCTCTTTATTTTCTAAAGTTAACTCAGTTAAGAGCTCTCTATATAGGTATTTGGACATGGGCTTTAACCACTTTTTAGAACAAATATTGTGAAGAATGTTTTATTACATGACATTTTATGATGTGAGTTTAACACCTTTGTATTAGTGAACATCCTAGATTGTACACTTCAATATAGATTTTTAAAATGTATAGTTATACTTGTGCAAGATACTAGAAAATGAAAATGACTGTTCACACATGAATACTTTATTATTCAGTAATTTTACATGAGAATATTACTGTTTGAAAGAAAATCATGCATGTCTAAAACTGATTGTGTTCCGGTTTTATAATTTTGTATACTAATTTTAAGATACTATTGTGTGTATTTCCCTCACTTATTTTAATTTCCATTTTCTACTGCATTTCTACCAATATAAAAAACATAAAGAATTCAGTTGGTTCCTTTCTAGAGGGAAAATTTGTTGTGAGTATAGTACTGGGAATCACATGCTGCTTCCCTTTGTGGCTTTGAATAAAACCCTTATTTTCTTGTCCATTTTGTCTCAAATAAAGAATTTTAAATGGCATTGTCTAAACTCAGGAGTATTATGTGAATTGATTAGTGTGAGAAGTTTCTTTCATGATAAGTATAGAGTTTAAGTATATAAAATCAACTCTTGGTCATATACATAAAACACAACTGAGAAGTAAAACTTCCAATCAACTCTTGGTTATATACAAAAAAAACTGAGGAGTAAAATTTGCCATACATATAAGTAATTAAAAATGGATTATAGCTTGAAAGGCATTAGATCTCACATTATTTACATTCTCACTCCTTTTAGCTCCTTTGCTTTTTTGTTCTTTTGTTTGCAAAGATTAAAAATAATGTTCCTGGCATTTTAATGGAACATTACCAAATGTACATTCATGTGTATTGATCAAAGACCAACTTTAATTAGTTAAAAATCTAATTTTTTCTAGACTAATTAAAAGGATAAAATTCTCTTATTTGAATAATAAGAGAATTAAAGAGCTTATTAAACAAAAACAGCTGCTGACAAAGTGTAGCAAAGACTGACTAGACTGGCCAGAATTTCCTCTTCTTCCAGGACAGATGGTTCATAAATGATGTTTTAAGCCTTCCTTGTAATGGCCGAGTGACTGGGTTCTAGCTAGTGGAATGTGAGTGGAAGCCTTTCACCTTAGAAAAGACACACAATTCTGCATTTCCCCTTCCATGCCGTGGTGTAAACATGTATGGTGACTTTGGAAGCCACATTTTGACGATGGTGGAGCCTCAAGATGAAAAGAGCCTAGATTCCTGAATCACCAGGTGGAGGAATGTTGCCAGTCCATCAGTAACATATTTTGGACTTTATCAGAGCAATAAGTAAAATACTCTACTTTTAGAGCCATTATACATTTAATTTTTAAATTTTCATTGCAGTTGATGTTGCCTGAGCCTATATAGAAATTGGTACCTTGAAAAGTGGAGGTTTCTGAACAAAAAACCTTTAAGGTATGTAGCATTGGGTAGAAACCTTTAAGATATGTGGTTGGGAAGAAAAATTAAATTAAAATTAGTTCCATTATAATAAAGATGTATTTTAGTTTTTACAGGTAAGCTTAAGTTTCATATTGTCACACTTCATAACACAGAGGAGGAGCAATCTGTGCTTTCAAGTGCAGACATTTGTTTTTAATAGCCAGGTCCTTGATTAACCTGTGGATAGCCCTTGTAATGTAAAGGTAAACAGAGCTCAGCTTCTGAATTTGCTTGTATTCTCTGCTTTGAACATGAATTATCTTTATTTGTAAGATATGTAGAGATCATATATGATACCGGTTCATTCATTTATATAGTATAGCTTTGATAATTCATATTTGGCCTTTGAATTGCCTATTGTTACAACTACTTACTGTTCCTTAAAAGAATTTAATAAAATAAATGCTGTCATTAAAATGACAGCTGTGAAAACAGTTTTTTGCATGTTATCATAGTGTTAAGTTTAAAAAGAGAACACTGAGTTTTGTGTAAAAAATTATATAGGCTAGGTGTGGTGGCTTATGCCTATAATCCTAGCACTTTGGGAGGCTGAGGCAGAAGGATTGCTTGAGGCCAGGAATTAGAGACCAGCCTGGAATATAATGAGACCTGTCTCTACAAAAAATAAAAATATAAATTAGCTGAACGTGGTGGCACACACCAGCAGTACTAGCTACTCCGGACACTAAGGCGAGAGGATTGCTTGAGCCCAGGAGTTTGAGGCTGCAGTGAGCTATGATTGGGCCACTGCACCCCAGCCTGGGCACCAGAGCAAGACCCTGTCTCCAAAAAGTAAATATATAAAACTAAAAATAAATTTAAACAATGAATTATATAAAGATCAGTGTGGATGGAAAGAGAGAGAACTTTTTTCAAGTGGGATTATCGGTGACTTTAAAAAAATCATCATCATATATATATGTGTGTGTGTATATATATGTGTATATATATGAAGGAGAAGTGAAAAGTTAGAATAACATTACCTCAGTATTAGCTAGAACACTAGGTCACTAGGCTGCTGCTCCATATTATGTAGTATTTTGCTGGAACTTGTTTCAGTTTAGAGAGACAATAAAAGAGGAATTATACCCATTTCTTCACACACAAAATAGTCCCAGCACTATATTTTTATAAGACTATTGTTTTCTGTCATTGAATTTGTTTGGCAAACTTACCAAAAATCAATTGACCGTATGTATAAGGTTGGGTTTCTGGACTCTCAATTATATTTCATTGGTGTATGTCTGTCCTTATATTAGTATCACACAGTCTTGATTATTTGCTTTTGTGGATTCCTTAGGGGGTTACATACACACAATCATGTCATTTGTGAAGAGAGACTGTTTTACTTTTTCCATATGGATTCGTTTTATTTAATTTTCTTGCCTAATTCCTTTTCTAGAACCCACAGTACAATGTTGACTAGAAGCTGAAAAATTGGACATTGTTTTTCTTGATTGTAAGAGAGAAGCATTGTGTCTCACCATTAAGTATGATGTTAGCTATGGTTTTCATAAATACCTTTTATCAGGTTGAGGAACATTCCTTCTCTATTAATTTCCCAGGGATGCTATAACAAAATGCTATAAATTTGGTGGCATAAAACATTATTGTCTCATTTCTGGGGGCCAGAAGTCTGAAATCAAGGAATTAGCAGGGCCACACTCCATCTGGAGGGTCTAGGGAAGAATTCTTCCTTTCCTCTTCCACCTTCTGGTGGCTGTTAGAATTCCTGTGCTTCCTTGGCTTGTGAGAACAAAATCTAATGTCTGCCTCCATCTTCACATACCCTTATTCTCTCTGTGTCTGCTCCTTTTCTGTCTCTCATCAGGACACTTGCCATTGGATTTAAGGCATACCTGAATATTCCCGATTGATCTTATTTCAAGAGTCTTTACTTAATTACATCTACAAAGACCTTTCTTCCAAATAAGGTGCCATCCACAGTTCTGAGGATTAGGGCACAGACATCTTTTGGGGGTATTGGGGGGACTATTCAACCACTACAGTCTGTCCACTAGCTCCCCACAATTCCCATATATCTCACATGCCTTCTTTCATCTTCTTTCATTCCTGATCTTGATAATATGAGTCTTCTCTCTTTTTTCTTGGTTAGCCTAATTAAAAGTTTTATCAACTTTTATATCTTTTTTCAAAGAAGCAATTTTTGATTTTTTTTTTTTTTTTTTTTTTTTGAGACGGAGTCTTGCTCTCTCGCCCAGGCTGGAGTGCAGGTGCACGATCTCGGCTCAGTGCAAGCTCTGCTTCCCAGGTTCACGCCATTCTCCTGCCTCAGCCTCCCGAGTAGCTGGGACTACAGGCGCCTGCACCACGCCCCGCTAAGTTTTTTGTGTTTTTAGTGGTGACGGGGTTTCACTGTGTTAGCCAGGAAGATCTCAATCTCCTGACTTCGTGATCCGCCTGCCTTGGCCTCCCAAAGTGCTGGGATTACAGGCGTGAGCCACCACGTCCAGCCAATTTTGTTTTTCTTTGTTGTTTTTCCATTATCTATATTATTTATCTCCACTTTCATTTCTATTATTTCTTCCCCTGCTTGCTTTAGGTTTCGTTTGCTCCTCTTCCATTGTCTTAAGGTGGAAGTTTAGGTTATTGATTTGCAGTCTTTCTTCTTTTTTAATATAGGTATTTATAGCTATAATTTCCCTCTAAGCACTGCTGTATCTGTATCTCATAAGTTTTGGTATATTAGTCTTCGGTTCATGCATCTCAAAATATTTTTTTAATTTCCCTTGTGATTTTACCCTTTAGTAATTTACGAGTATGATTAACTTCCACATATTTATGAACTTTCCAAATTTATTTCCATTTTTGATCTAAAATTCTATTCCTTTGTGGTTGGAAAACAAAATTTATTTAATTCCAATACCTGTATATTTATTAAGGCTTGTTTTGTGGTCTAGCATATACTTTATCCTAGAGTGTGTTCCATGAGCACTTGAGAAAAACGTGTATTCTGCTACTGTAGGGTAGAGTGTTCTATAGATTTCTGTTAGATTCAGGCGATTTGTAGTGTTGTTCACATCTTCTGTTTACTTTTTGATATTCTGCCTAGTGTTGTTTTTTTAATTGCAAGTAGGGTAATGGGGTCATTATTGAAAGTGGGGTATTGGAGTCTCCAATTATTGTCCAATTGTCTATTTCCTTTTTCATTTTTATTAGTTTTTATTTGACGTGTTTTATGGCTCAGTTGTTAAGTTCATGTATCTTTGTAAATGTTTTATCTTCCTGATGGATTATTCCTTTTATCATTATAAAACATTTCTTATTCTCTAATAACATTTTTGTTGTAAAGTCTACTTTGTCTGATATTACTATAGCCACTTTAGCTTTCTCATAGTTGCTTTTTGCATGATGTATCTTTTGTCACTCTTTTACTTTCAATCTAATTGTATCTGAATCTAAAGTGTATCTCCTGCAGACAGAACATAGCTACAATTTATTTTTTAAATCGAGCCTGGTAATCTATGCTTTTTGATTGGATTAATTCATTCATATTTAATACTATTATTATAGTTGGATTTATGTCTACCATTTCACATCTGTTTTCTATATTATGCATTTTTATTCTTTCTTTTCAGCTGTCTTTTATAGAAAAATGAATAATTTTTAGTGTGATTTTTTAATTTATCTCATCTTTTTCACTGTATTATAAACATTTATTCTACTAGTGGTTGCTGTAGGACTTCCCAAACACATACTAATGTATCACAGTCTACTTCAGAATTATACTTACGTTTAGTGAGATATAGAAATGTTATTCTATATAGCCGTATTTTTGCTTTCTGTTTTTGTGCTATTGTTGTTACACATATTACATCATATGTTACAAATACAACAGAATATCATTATAATTACATTATATAATATTACATCTTTTTAAAAAGCTAAGAAAAGAGAGACCAAGTGTATACATTTACAGTGTGTTATATCGATGTTCTTATTTACAATTTCACATTCTCTTAATTTATTTTGCTTTTGAGTTTTAAAATGAATTTTCTAAAGATCAGAATAAAATGAAAAATGAACCTAACTGCTGTATTCAGAAACCATTCAGAGCTATTTATTTATTTATTTGTCTTTTTTTTCTTTTTATTGCTTTTCACGTTGAACGTCAGGCCTCAAGCCTGAGAGAAGTGGCTCTGAGACCCTAAGTGCCCTGAGAAGTGCCCCCATCCCCACTGAGCTAAGCAGACTGTTTTAAGTTTTTTTAAAACCCAGTAATTTGTGTATCTTGGTGTGATATATACTAAGGATAAAAGTAACCACAACAAGACCTTAAACTGTTTCCTGTAATTACTGATAGCTGTGGAGTTTTTTTGTTTTTGTTTTCTGAGACTGGTGAATGTTCTTCCTGAATAAATTAAGTGAGGAATTATTCAGGGCCAGGACTAGAGTGAGGGAAGAAGTCATTTGCCTCAGACACAAAATATAAGGGACTCAAAACAAATACAGTAATGAGCTGTGATTGCATCACTGCACTCCCACTTGGGCAGCAGAGCTAGACCCTGTCTCAAATATATATATATATGTGTGTTTCTGTGTGTGTATATATATACACATATATTTGAGACGGGGTTATACAACTGAGTTAGAGAATACTGAAGCATTGCTCCTCGGAGAAATGCAGAATTAGATTCCTGCAAGCCTCTGGTTATATTTTTTGTCAACCAGTCATTACATAACCTGTTGTATGTGTGTTTCTGTATAAAGATACTTTATTTAATATATAATGCATTTCTCCTAGGAGCAATGTTTCAGTATTCTCTAATTCAGTTGAATAAACCTGTCTCAAATACACACACACACACACACACACACACACACACACACACACACACACACATAGAGCAATATTTTTTAAAAAATAAAAATGCAAAAAAATAAAAATTTTAGATAAAGGCAGGAACAGTGCCAGTACCATGCTGTGTCATATTGGAGCCTGAGGCAAAAGGAAAAGTCAATAATGCAGATCCTGTTGTGGTTTCAAATTGGTTTTTTGTTTGTCATTGATCCTGGCTTGGAATTATGTTAGTGTCATTGAGAACCAAGATTTTCAGCACGGGAGAAAGGAGATACAGATGTAAGACTCAGAAGATTTAGTAAAAACTCCATTGTCCTGAATTTAAAATATAAATTCTGATGCTTTTTATCTTAAAAATATATAACGATAGCTATATCACTGTAACTATCACTATATATGTACATATATTTACATACATATACAGTTGATTCTCTTTATGATTTGTATTTGTGAATCCTCTTACTTGCTAAAATTTATTTGTAATTCAAAAAAATCAATATTCATGACACTTTTGTGGTCATCCACGGATGTATTCAGAGTGGCAAAATATTTGAGTCACCAGACATATAGCTTCCCAGTTTGAGGTCGATAAAGCAACACTTTCCTTTTTTGTTCCAGCTCTCATGTTGATTGATTGAGACAGGGTTTCACTCCATCACCCAAGTTGGAGTACAGTGGTATGATCACTGCTCACTGCAGCTTCCACCTCCTGGGCTCAAGTGATCCTCCAACCTTAGCCTCTCAAGTAGCTGGAACTACAGGCACATGCCACCATGCCCAGATAATTTTTGTATTTTTAGTAGATACAAGTTTTCGCCATCTTGTCCAGGCTGGTCTTGAACTCCTGGCCTCAAGTGATCCGCCCGCCTCAACCTCCCAAAGTGCCGGGACTACAGGTGTGAGCTACTGCACTAAGCGAGCTGTCATACTTTAAGCAAGTGTCCTTTCTGCACTCTGTGCTTGACTCAAGCGTGAGTCATGGTGTTACCTGTAAGTTCAATGTTAATGAATCAACAATGTATATTAAATAAAGTATCTTTATACAGAAGCACACATACAACAGGTTATATAATGATTGGTTGACAAAAAATGTAACCAGAGGCTTGCAGGTATCTAATTCTGCATTTCTCCTAGGTGCAATGTTTCAGTATTCTCTAATTCAGTTGTACTCTGTAACTTTATAGAACATATCTACTGTGAATAATTAGAATCAACAGTATATAGGAAATACAGAAACTGTATATATGTAGTTACTGGTAAAAATACCATCTGTGAGGAGTTTTGCAATAACAAAACCAAACCCTGAATCTGATCAAGCAATACTCTACTACTAATTTACAGGAAATAACAAGTAAATATGTACATGTATATACATATAATTCCTAGTCTGTCCACTGAAAAGATATAGGAGAAATGGTTACTTAGGAGTAATGAACGCTCTTAGTTGCCATATTGTGACTAACGTCGGGAATTAGAACTGGCTTTTTGGATAAATACCCAGTGCAAGGCATAGGACAGGAGATGTACAAGTTGAGCCCAAAAGAGTTTGTCCTATCAGAAAGGAGGGGTGCTATTAAAGACTTAGAGTTGTTTCAAAAAAACACAGACTCTGACCTGATTAAGTTCCCACTAAACAAATCTGGGACAATTTGAGCATCAGTAATAATAACAACTATGGAATTAAGTACTTCAGATATAATCATGCACTGCATAACGACTGGTTGGTGGTTTCATAAAATTATAATGGAGCTGAACATTTTTATTGCCTAGCATTTACCATACTATAAATTTATTTGTTATTTTAGAGTGTATTCCTTCTGCTTATATATTGAAAAGTTAACTGTAAACAGTCTCAGGCAGGTCCTTCAGGAAGTATTCTAGAAGAAGGCATTGTTACTGTAGAATATGACAGCTCTAAGGCCTTCTAGTGAGACAAGATGTTGAGGTGGAAGACAGTGATATCGATGGTCCCAATCCTTTGTAGGCCTAGATTAATGTGTGTGCGTCTTTGTTTTTTTGACAAAAAAGTGTAAAAACTTAAAAATTAAAAATTAAAAATAGAAAAAGCTTATAAGGATGTAAAGGAAGAAAATATTTTTGTACAGCTGTACAATGCATTTATATTTTAAGCTGTTATTATAAAAGAGTCAAAAATTTAAAAAGATTAAAAAGTTTATAAAGTAAAAAAGTTACAGTCAGTTTTGGTTAATTTATTATTGAAGATTTTTTTTTTTTTTTGAGATGGAGTCTTGCTCTGTTGCCCAGGCTGGAGTGCAGTGGTGTGATCTCGGCTCATTGCAATCTTTACCTCCTGGGTTCAAGTGATTTTTCTGCCTCAGCCTCTCCAGCAGCTGGGAATACAGCCACCATGCCTGGCTAATTTTTGTATTCTTAGTAGAGACAGGTTTTCACCATGTTGGCCAGGCTGGTCTCAAACTCCTAACCTTGTGATCCACCCGTCTTGGCCTCCCAAAGTGCTGGGATTACAGGCGTGAGCCACCATGCCCAGCCAGAAATATTCTTAAATAAACTTAATATAGCCTAAGTATATAATGTGCTAGTTAAAATCTATGTAGTGTACAGTAATATCCTAGGTCTTTACATTCTCTCACCATTCACTCATTGACTCACCCAGAACGACTTCCAGTCCTGCAAGCTCCTTTCATGGTAAGTGCCCTATACGGGTGTACCATTTTTAACCTTTTATATCATATTTTTACTGTACCTTCTCTGTGTTAGATACACAAATACTTGCCATTGTGTTACAGTTGAGTAATGTATTCAGTGTGGTAACAAGCTGTCCAGATTTGTAGCAAGGAGAAATAGGCCATACCTTATAATCTAGATGTATAGAAGGCTATATAGCATCTACATTTGTGTGAATACACTCTATGAAGTTCTCATGATGATGAAATTGTCTAGTGACACATTTCTTAGAATATTATTAAGTGACACATAACTGTATGTTTAAAGTCAATCCATGAGTTCATACAGGTATAAAAATATCCAGCAATAACTTTATCATCACCTTTGGAGGATGCTAAATAATGGAATCGTTATTTTGAAAACTGGTAAATAAATAAAAGTAAGTGTTTCTCATGTGAATTATATCTCAAAGTAGTCAAATAGTTGATGAAGCTTAAGTTTTTATTTACAGAAGAATTTCAGCTAAGAAATAAACAAAGAATGATAGAATATCAACGTTTTGTAACTCCTAATGAACTGATAGATTTCAGCAAATATCATCATTGATTGAAACCATAAAAAATAGGATCAAGCAAAGGGTAAACAGTTCCTGATTAAAATAAACATCACCTATGAGGTAGTCTTGCAAAAACAAAAGGAAACCCTGAAACTGATCAATCAATAGTCCTAACTACTAATTTAAAGGAAGTAACAAGAGATGGAGGAACTTGCCAATGAGCCCCAAGGAGATGTGACCAAAAATCTGTAATGAGTAGATTCTACAGAGCAAATGACCTAGTTTATTCAACTCAGGAGCAAAAAAACAAAACAAACAAACAAACAAAAAAAAAAACCTATATAGGGAATATACAAATAATAACTTGACATATATAACTAATCACAACATATGAACCTTATCTGGGTCCTGATTCAAGAAAATTTTTACAAAATTAAGACAGTGGAAGAAATGCAAACACAGATGCTATATTTAAAGATATTAAATTATGATTGTTCTTTTTAAAGCCATGATAATGGTTTTGTGGCTATGTTTTAAAAAATAGCCCTTCCCTTTCAGAGATATATACTAAACTTGACAGATAAAATAATTTGATGTCTAGAATTCGTTGCAAAATAATCTGAGGTTAAGAAAGTAGATGGTGTTCCATGAAACAAGATTGGCCGTATATTGATCATTATTGAAGCTGGTGTCACAAAAATGCAATGTGAAGGTACTATCGTCTCTAATTTTCTTTTTTTTCTTTTTTTTTAAATTATACTTTAAGTTTTAGGGTACATGTGCACAACGTGCAGGTTTGATACCTACGTATACATGTGCCATGTTGGTTTGCTGCACCCATCAACTCGTCATTTACATTAGGTATTTCTCCTAATGCTATCCCTCCTCCAGCCCCACCCCCCACCCCCCACCCCCCAACAGGACCCAGTGGGAGATGTTCCCTGCCCTGTGTCTGATGTTCCCCACCCTGTGTCCGAGTGATCTCATTGTTCAATTCCCACCTGTGAGTGAGAACATGTGGTGTTTGTTTTTCTGTCCTTGTGAGAGTTTGCTCAGGATGATAGCTTCCAGCTTCATCCATGTCCCTGCAAAGGACATGAACTCATCCTTTTTTATGGCTGCATAGTATTCCATGGTGTGTATGCGCCACATTTTCATAATCCAGTCTATCACTGATGGACATTTGGGTTGGTTCCAAATCTTTGCTGTTGTGAATAGTGCCACAGTAAACATACGTGTGCATGTGGCATGATTTATAATCCTTTGGGTATATACCCAGTAATGGGATGGCTGGGTCAAATGGTATTTCTAGTTCTAGATACTTGAGGGATCGCCACACTGTCTTCCACAATGGTTGAACTAATTTACACTCCCACCAACAGTAAAAACTTTCCTATTTTTCCACATCCTCTGCAGCATCTGTTGTTTCCTAACTTTTTAATGATTGCCATTCTAACTGGCGTGAGATGGTATCTCATTGTGGTTTTGATTTGCATATCTGTGATGACCAGTGATGATGAGCATTTCTTCATGTGTCTCTTGGCTGCATAGTTGTCTTCTTTTGAGAAGTGTCCATTCGTATAATTTGCCCACTTTTTGATGGGTTTGTTTGTTTTTCTCTTGTAAATTTGTTTGAGTTCTTTGTAGATTCTGGATATTAGCCCTTTGTCAGATGGGTAGATTGCAAAAATTTTCTCTCATTCTGTAGGTTGCCTGTTCACTCTGTTGGTAGTTTCTTTTGCCTTGCAGAAGCTCTTTAGTTTAATTAGATCCCATTTTTCTATTTTGACTTTTGTTGCCATTGCTTTTGGTGTTTCAGTCATGAAGTCCTTGCCCATGCCTATGTCTTGAATGGTATTGCCTAGGTTTTCTTCTAGGGTTTTTATGGTTTTAGGTCTAACATCTAAGTCTTTAATTCATCTTGAATTAATTTTTGTGTAAGGTGTAAGGAAGGGATCCAGTTTCAGCTTTTGACATATGGCTAGCCAGTTTTCCCAGCACCATTTATTAAATAGGGAATCCCTTCCCCATATCTTGTTTTGTCGGGTTTGTAAAAGATCAGATGGTTGTAGATGTGTGGTGTTATTTCTGAGGCCTCTGTACTGTTCCATTGGTCTATATCTCTGTTTTGGTACCAGTACCATGCTGTTTTGGTTACTGTAGCCTTGTATAGAGTTTGAAGTCAGGTAGCATGATGCCTCCAGTTTTGTTCTTTTGACTTACAATTGTCTTGGCAATACGGGCTCTTTTTTGGTTCCATATGAACTTTAAAGTAGTTTTTTCCAATTCTGTGAAGAAAGTCATTGGTAGCTTGATGGCAATGGCATTGCATCTATAAATTACCTTGGGCAGTATGGCCATTTTCACGATGTGGATTCTTCCTATCCGTGAGTATGGAATGTTCCTCCATTTGTCTGGGTCCTTTTTTATTTCATTGAGCAGTGGTTCGTAGTTCTCCTTGAAGAGGTCCTTCATATCCCTTGTAAGTTGGATTCCTAGGTATTTTATTCTCTTTGAAGCAATTGTGAATGGGAGTTCACTCATGATTTGGCTTTGTGTTTGTCTGTTATTGGTGTATAAGAATGCTTGTGATTTTTGCACATTGATTTTGTATCCTGAGACTTTGCTGAAGTTGCTTATCAGCTTAAAGAGATTTTGGGCTGAGACAATGGGGTTTTCTAAATGTACAATCATGTCATATGCAAACAGGGACAATTTGACTTCCTCTTTTCCTAATTGAATATCATTTATTTCTTTCTCTTGCCTGATTGCCCTAGCCAGAACTTCCAATACTATGTTGAATGGGAGTGGTGAGAGAGGGCATCCTTGTCTTGTGCCAGTTTTCAAAGGGAATGCTTCCAGTTTTTGCCCATTCAGTACGATATTGGCTGTCGGTTTGTCATAAATAGCTCTTATTATTTTGAGATACGTTCCATCAATACCTCGTTTATTGAGAGTTTTTAGCATGAAGGGCTGTAGAATTTTGTCAAAGGTCTTTTCTGCATCTATTGAAATAATCATGTGGTTTTTGTTATTGGTTCTGTTTATGTGATGGATTACATTTATTGATTTGCATATGTTGAACCAGCCTTGCATCCCAGGGATTAAGCTGACCTGATTGTGGTGGATAAAGTTTTTGATGTGCTGCTGGATTTGGTTTGCCAGGATCTTATTGAGGATTTTCACATCAATGCAAAATGTCAATGTCAGGGATATTGGCCTAAAATTCTCTTTTTTTTATTGTGTCTCTGCCAGGGTTTGGTACCAGGATGATACTGGCCTCATAAAATGAGTTAGGGAGGATTCCCTCTTTTTCTATTGATTGGAATAGTTTCGGAAGAAATGGTACCGGAATTCGGCTGTGAATCTCTCTGGTCCTGGACTCTTTTTGGTTGGCAGGCTATTAATTATTGCCTTAATTTCAGAACTTGTTACTGGTCTATTCGGAGATTGAACTTCTTCCTGGTTTAGTCTTGGAAGGGTGTATGTGTCCAGGAATTTATCAATTTCTTCTAGATTTTCTAGTTTATTTGAGTAGAGGTGTTTATAGTATTCTCTGATGGTAGTTTGTATTTCTGTGGGATCGGTGGCGATACCCCCTTTATCATTTTTTATTACGTCTATTTGATTCTTCTCTCTTTTCTTCTTCATTAGTCTTGCTAGCAGTCTATCAATTTTGTTGATCTTTTCAAAAAACCAGCTCCTGGATTCATTGATTTTTTGAAGGGTTTTTGTGTCTCTATCTCTTTCGGTTCTGCTCTGATCTTAGTTATTTCTTGCCTTCTGCTGACTTTTGAATTTGTTTGCTGTTGCTTCTCTAGTTCTTTTAATTGTGGTGTTAGTGTGTCGATTTTTTATCTTTCCTGCTTTCTCTTGTGGGCATTTATTTCCCTCTACACACTGCTTTAAATGTGTCCCAGAGATTCTAGTACATTGTGTCTTTGTTCCCACTGGTTTCAAAGAACATCTTTATTTCTGCCTTCATTTCGTTATGTACCCAGTAGACATTCAGGACCACAGTGTTCAGTTTCCACGTAGTTGTGCGATTCTGAATGAGTTTCTTAATCCTGAGTTCTAATTTGATTGCACTGTGGTCTGAGAGACAGTTTGTTGTGATTTCTGTTCTTTTATATTTGCTGAGGAGTGCTTTACTTCCAAATAGGTGGTCAGTTTTAGAATAAGTG
Organism: Macaca fascicularis; assembly: GCF_037993035.2. Classification (NCBI taxonomy): domain Eukaryota; kingdom Metazoa; phylum Chordata; class Mammalia; order Primates; family Cercopithecidae; genus Macaca; species Macaca fascicularis. The sequence goes on along the minus strand of NC_088388.1, from coordinate 106,323,301 downwards.
TGATGTGGTGCTGAGAAGAATGTATATTCTGTTGATTTGGGGTGGAGAGTTCTGTAGATGTCTATTAGATCTGCTTGGTGCAGAGCTGAGTTCAAGTCTTGAATATCCCTGTTAACCTGTCTCGTTGATCTGTCTAATATTGACAGTGGGGTGTTAAAGTCTCCCATTATTATTGTGTGGGAGTCTAAGTCTCTTTGTAGGTCTCTAAGGACTTGCTTTATGAATCTGGGTGCTCCTGTATTGGGTGCATATATATTTAGAATAGTTAGCTCTTGTTGAATTGATCCCTTTACCATTATGTAATGGCCTTCTTTGTCTCTTTTGATCTTTCTTGGTTTAAAGTCTATTTTATCAGAGATTAGGATTGCAACCCCTGCTTTTTTTTTGCTTTCCATTTGCTTGGTAGATCTTCCTCCATCCCTTTATTTTGAGCCTATGTGTGTCTCTGCACATGAGATGGGTCTCCTGAATACAGCACAGTGATGGGTCTTGACTCTTTATCCAATTTGCCAGTCTGTGTCTTTTAATTGGGGCATTTAGCCCATTTACATTTAAGGTTAATATTGTCATATGTGAATTTGATGCTGCCATTTTGATGTTAGCTGGTTATTTTGCCCGTTAATTGATGCAATTTCTCCATAGCATCGATGGTCTTTACAATTTGGCATGTTTTTGCAGTGGCTGGTACCAGTTGTTTCTTTATGTGTTTGGTGCTTCCTTCAGGAGCTCTCGTAAGACAGGCCTGGTGGTGACAAAATCTCTCAGCATTTGCTTGTCTGTAAGGGATTTTATTTCTCCTCCACTTATGAAGCTTAGTTTGGCTGGATATGAAATTCTAGGTTGAAAATTCTTTCCTTTAAGAATGTTGAATATTGGCCCCCACTCTCTTCTGGCTTGTAGGGTTTCTGCCGAGAGATCTGCTGTTAGTCTGATGGACTTTCCTTTCTGGGTAACCTGACCTTCCTTTCCAGCTGCCCTTAACATTTTTTTCTTCATTTCAGCCTTGGTAAATCTGCTGATTATGTGTTTTGCGGTTGCTCTTTTCAGGGAGTATCTTTGCGGTGTTCTCTGTATTTCCTGAATTTGAAGGTTGGCCTGCCTTGCTGGGTTCAGGAAGTTCTCCTGGATAATATCCTGAAAAGTGTTTTCCAACTTGGTTCCAATCTCCCCATCACTTTCAGGTATACCAGCCAAACGTAGATTTGGTCTTTTCACATAGTCCCATATTTCTTGGAGGCTTTGTTCATTTCTTTTTACTCTTTTTTCTCTAACCTTGCCTTCTCACTTTATTTCATTAATTTGATCTTCAATCACTGATACCCTTTCTTCCACTTGATGGAATTGGCTACTGAAGCTTGTGCATGCGGCACGAAGTTCTCGTGCCATGGTTTTCAGCTCCATCAGGTCATTTAAGTTCTTCTCTATACAGATTATTCTAGTTAGCCATTCGTCTAACTTTTTTTCAAAGTTTTTAGCCTCCTTGCGATGGGTTCGAACATGTTCCCTTTAGCTCGGAGAAGTTTGTTATTACCGACCTTCCGAAGCCTACTTCTGTCAACTCATCAAAGTCATTCTCTGTCCAGCTTTGTTCCATTGCTGGCGAGGAGCTGCAATCCTTTGGAGGAGAAGAGGTGCTCAGATTTTTAGAATTTTCAGTTTTTCTGCTGGTTTCTCCCCGTCTTTGTGATTTTATCTACCTTTGGTCTTTGATGTTGGTGACCTACAGATGGGGTTTTGTGTAGATGTCCTTTTTGTTGATGTTGATGCTATTCCTTTCTGTTTGTTAGTTTTCCTTCCAATGGTCAGGTCCCTCAGCTGAAGGTCTGTTGGAGTTTGCTGGAGACCCTGTTTACCTGGGTATCACCAGCAGATGCTGCAGAGCAGCAAATATTGCAAAACAGCAAACATTGCTGCTTGATCCTTCCTCTGGAAGCTTTGTCCCAGAGGGGCACCCATCTATATGAGGTGTCTGTTGGCCCCTACTGGGAGATGTCTCCCAGTTAGGCTACAAGGGGGGCAGGGACCCACTTGAGGATGCAGTCTGTCTGTTCTCAGAACTCAAATGCCATGTTGCGAGAACCACTTCTCTCTTCAGAGCTGTCAGACAGGGATGTTTAAGTCTGCAGAAGTTGTATGCTGCCTTTTGTTCAGCTAAGCCCTGTCCACAGAGGTGGAGTGTAGAGGCAGTAGGCCTTGCTGAGCTGCACTGGGTTCCACCTAGTTGAGCTTCCCGGCTGCTCTCTTTACCTACTCAAGCCTCAGCAAAGTCAGACGCCCCTCCCCCAGCCAGGCTGCCACCTCACAGTTTGATCTCACACTGCTGCGCTAGCAGTGAGCATGGCTCCGAGGGCGTGAGACCCACCAAGTCAGGCATGGGAGAGAATCTCTTTGTCTGCCTGTTGCTAAGACCTTGGGAAAAGTGCAGTATTTGGGTGGGAGTGTCCCGTTTTTCCAGGTACAATCTGTCACAGCTTCCCTTGGGTAGGAAAGGGAATTCCCTGACCCCTTGTGCTTCCTGGGTGAGGCGATGCCCCACCCTGCTTCAGCTAGCTCTCCTTGGGCTGCACCCACTGTCCAGCCAGTCCCACTGAGATGAACCAGGTACCTTGGTTGGAAATGCAGAAATCACCCATCTTCTGCATTGATCCCACTAGGAGCTGCAGACCAGAGCTGTTCCTATTTGGCCATCTTGTTATATCTTTTATGTATATGTTTTTTAATTGCTTACCTACAAAAAATATTCTTTGGAGAAATTATTCAAGTTCCCAAATGCAATTACCCTTGCTCTGTGTAGAAATAGGCTTTTTAAATTTTTTTTTGCATGTTATTGAATATTCATGTATATGCTGTAATGAATTGCAATTGAATTTAAAACATTATGTCTAGATAGGCTTTCCTAGACCCCCTCCATGTATAAAAGTGATGGAAGGACAGTGGTTTTAACTCATATACATGCACACACAATTTCACATATATTCATTTATCCATAAATATGCATATACACATACATTAAAAGTATAAAACTACAAAGGCAAAGAAACCTGGACTAAATATTCACCTGAAATACGTCACACAAGTTTTTATCTTTAACATGTAAAGAATTCATTAATCTGAAAGAAAAACACACTGGTAAATAATAGGCAGATACAGCCAGGAGTGGTGGCTCACACCTGTAATCCCAGCAATTTGGGAGGCTGAGGCAGGCGGATCACAAGGTCAGGAGATCGAGACCATCCTGGCTAACATGGTAAAACCCCGTCTCTACTAAAAAATAAAAAAAAATTAGCCGAGTGTGGTGGTGGGCGCCTGTAGTCCCAGCTACTCGGGAGGCTGTGGGCAGGAGAATGGCGTGAACCTGGGAGGCGAAGCTCGCAGTGAGCCAAGATTGTGCCACTGCACTCGCACCTGGGCGACAGAGAGAGACTCCGTCTCAGGGAAAAAAAAAAAAAAAAAAGAATAGGCAGATACTTAACAGAAGAAGTAAAAATGACTAATACACATAAAATTAGTTCTGTGTAATTGATCACCAAAAATTTTTATGAAATACACATCAAACAATGACATCCCATTTTTGTCTTAAGATTTTAAAATTACAGTCTTGCTGGTGAAAATGCATGATACACAAGCTTCTGGTGGGAGTGTAACTTGGTACAACCTTTTGTAAAGCACTTTTGACATAAAGTATCAAAAGTCTCAAAATTATTTATAACCTCTCGTTCTCTATTTCGACTTCTTAGCATCTAGCCAAGTAAAATCTTAATAAGATATAGTAAAAAAAATTGTTTATAAAAATATTCATTAATGTTTAGTATTGAAAACACCAAAAAATTTTGTAACAATAAATTGATTAAATTAATTGGGGTGCATTCATAATTTGAAATGTTATACAGCTATTAAAAACTCAAATTTTGAAGGTCTTAGGTACTTGAAAAAATTCTCATTAAAAATTTGAACAAACAAAGGCCATACCTGACAAACCCACAGCTAACATACTGAATGGGGAAAAGTTGAAAGCCTTTTCTCTAAGAACTGGAATAAGACAGGATGCCTACTTTCACCACTCCTCTTCAACAAAATAATGAAACTCCTAGCCAGAGAAATCAGGCAAGAGAAAGAAGTAAAAGACATCCAAATTGGAAAAAAGAAAGTCATATTGTCACTTTTTGCAGATGATGTAATCTTATATTTAGAAAAACCAAAAGACTCCACTAAAACATCTTAGAACTGAAAAACAAATTAAGTAAAGTTGCAGTATACAAAATTAACATACAAAAATCAATCAGTAGTATTTCTGAACATCAATAATGACATAGCTGAAAAAGAAATCAAGAAGGCAATCACATTTACAATAGCTAAAAAAATAAAAATAAAAATACCTAGAAATAAATTTATCCAAGGAGGCAAAAGACCTCTACAAGAAATACTACAAAACAGTGATGAAAGAAATTGAAAAGGACACAAACAAATGTAAAGACAGCCTATGCTCATGCATCAGAAGAATTATTGTTGTTAAAATGACCATACTGCCCAAAGTGATCTACAGTGTGATCCCTATCAAAATACCAGTGTCATTTTTCACAAAAATAAAAAAATGTCTGGCCAGGCACAGTGGCTCACACCTGTAATCCCAGCACTTTGGGAGGCCAAGGCAAGTGGATCGCCTGAGGTCAGGAGTTTGAGACCAGCCTGGCTAACATGGTGAAACCCCGTCTCTACTAAAAATACAAAAATTAGCCGGGTGCCATGGCAGGTGCCTGTAATCCCAGCTACTGGGGAGGCTGAGGTAGAAGAATCACTGGAACCTGGGAGGCAAAGGTTGCAGTGAGCCAAGATCTCACCACTGCACTCCAACCTGGTGGGCAGAGTGAGGCTCCATCTCAAAACAAAAACAAAAAATAAAACTTTTTTTTTTAATGTAAAATTCCTAAAATTTGTATGGAACTAAAAAAGAGCCAGAATAGCCAAAGAAATCCTGAGCAAAAAGAACAGAGCTAGAGGGATCATACTACCTGGCTTTAAAATGTATTGCAAGGCTACATAGTAACCAAAACAGCATGGTATTGGTATTAAAAAAACAGACAAATAGACCAATGAAACACAATAGAGAACTCAGGAATAAATCCACACATTTACAGCCAACTGACCTTTGGCAAAGCCATCAAGTACATACCTTGGGAAAAGGACACCCTCTATAATAAAATGGTGCTGGGAAAACTGGATAACCATATGTAGAAGAACAAAACAGGACCCTATCTCCCTCTTTATATAAAAATCAATTCAAGATGGATTAAAAACTTAAGACCCAAAACTATAAACCTACTAGAAAATAACATAAGAAAAACTCTTCAGGACATAGGTCTAGGCAAAGATTTTATGGCTAAGATCTCAAAATTACAGGCAAGGAAGCCAAAAATAGACAAGTAGGACTACATTAAATTAAAAAGCTGCACAGCAAAAGAAACAATCACCAGAATGAAAAGACAGCCTGTTGAATAAGAGAGAATATTTGCATACTCATTTCACAGGAGACTAATATCCAGAATATACAAGAAACTCAAACAACTCAACAGGAAAAAGAAAAGAAAACCCAAACAATCCCATTAAAAATGGGGTAAGGACATGAATGGACATTTCTCAAAAGTAGACATGCAGATGGCCTACAGTTGTATGAAAAAATGCTCACCATCACCAATCATCAGGGAAATGCAAATCGAAACCATAATGAGATATCATCTTACCCCAGTTAGAATGGCTATTACTAAAAAGACAAAAATAACAAATATTGGTGAGGATGTGGAGAAATGGAAACTCTTATACACTGTTAGTGGGAATGTAAATTAGCACAGCCTCTATGGAAAGCAGTATGAAGATTTCTCAAAAAAAACTAAAGATAGAACTACCATGCATCCAGCAATTCCAGTGCTCGGTATTATCCAAAGCAAAATAAACTGCATATCAAAGGGATACATGGAGTCTCATGTTTATCGCAGCACTATTCACTATAGCAAAGATATGGAATCAGCCCAAATGTCTATCAGTGAAGGAGTGGATAAAGAAAATGTCATATATATGCACAATGGAATACTATTCTACCATATAAAAGAATAAAATTGTATTATAGCAACATGGATGGAACGGGAGGTTAAGTGAAATCAGCAGGCACAGAAAGAAATATATTGCATATTATATGTGGGAGCTAAAAAGTTGATCACATGGAGGTAGACGGTGGAATGACAGATGCCAGAGACTGACAAGAGTATATGGGTAGGAGGGGGAGTGAAAGGAGTTTGGTTAATGGGTACAAACATATAGTTAGATAGAAGAAATAAGTTCTAATGTTCAATAGCAGAGTAGGGTTATCTATAGTTAACAACAATGTATTGTGTGTTTCAAAACAACCAAAACAGAGGACTTACAATGTATCCAACACATAAAAGTGACAAACACTTTGGTGATGGATACCCTAAGTAGCCTGACTTGATCATCACACATTCTGTGCATGTACCAAAATTTCACAAGTACCCCATAAATATGTACAAATGTAATGTATCAAAAATTTTTTTAATTGAAAAAATACAGAATACAGTTATGTACAGGGTACAATATAATACTAATTTTGGTCTCTTTATGTATATAATCATAAAGACCAGAAGGGAAGGCACCACAACTTCAACAGCGTTTATGTGATGAATTATAGATTATATTATACCTTTCTGTAGTTTATAAATTATTCAGTGCTTCTCATGTTTTACTGTATAATCACTAAGAAAGAATAGACATTTTTCACAAAGCAAACTCAGAGGCACCTAAGATATACTGAAAAGTATACAGACTCCCCAATTTATGATGGTTTGACTTATAATTTTTCAACTTTCTGATGGTATAAAAGTAATATGCATTCAGTAGGACATCAGTAAATTACATGAGATGTTTAACACTTCATTATGAAATAGGCTTTGTGAGCTGGGCGCAGTGGGTTACACCTGTAATCCCAGAACTTAGGGAGGCCAACGCAGGCGGATCACCTGCGGTGAGGAGTTTGAGACTAGCGTGGCCAACATGGTGAAACCCCATCTCTACTAAAAATACAGAAATTAGCTGGGCATGGTGGCACGTACCTGTAATCCCAGCTATTGGGGAGGCTGAGGCATGAGAATTGCTTGAATCCAGGAGATGGAGGTTGCAGTGAGCTGAGATCGTGCCATTGCACTCCAGCCTGGATGACAAGAGTGAAACTCCATCTCAAAACAACAAAAACAACAAACAAAAGTAAAATAGGCTTTGTGTTGGATGATTTTGCCCAATTGTTGGCTAATGTAAGTGTTCTGAGTGCATTTAATGTAGGCTAGGCTAAGCTATGATATTTGGTAGATTCGATGTATTAAGTGGATTTTCCACTTATTGACATACTAAAATTACAATGGGCTTATTGAGATGTAACCCCATCATACACCAAGGATCATCTGTATTTGAGGAATCAGCAAGCAATGACTTAAGCCAGTCAGCTCAGTGGTCCAGAGTAAGTTTCTCTTCTGGGCCTGATATTCTTATCTAGAAAAGAGCCATGGTAATTATACAGTTGTAATGTAAATTAAATTAAGGAAATGAGCCTTGCATACACTACGCATTCAATTATAGGACATTTCCCTATAACAACAAAATTTAAATTCTGGTTGTATTTTTTTGTCTTTTCCCCCTCATATAATATAGATAATAGTTTGCAAATACTTTTGTACTCCTGAATATAATCTTGCATCTTCAAACATAAGGGAAACATTTATTGGAATATTATAAAACCTTGATTTTGTAGTATTCTTTGTGTTCTCTTGGTTTTAATGGCTTGCCTATAAAAAATTACTAATTCATGCAGAAATTATTGTTTCTTACATGGAAAGAAGCATTGGAGAATGAAATGATAAGATATATTTGCTGTTGTAAAGGATATTTCACTCATACAACCAACAAATACACAAATGTATTAGGTTCCATAGAAAGAATAATACAATTTTAGAGTCCAGAAATTGCTTACATCTTACACAAAGATTATTCATCTGAATTTAAAATGACAATCACCAAATTTATGCAAAGGTTTTCTGTGAATTCTGGAGCTAAGAAAGAGAGTTAATGGTTTGGACTTTGCAATTGGGCTTCCTTCTATTTGCCATAGTTTATTAATTGAATAAGAATAAAGTCAACTTGGCAAATATTTATTTAGTACCCATTATAAGCAACAAACTGTGTTGGGAAGAGTGGAAATGTGAAGAAAATGGACTTTTAATCTTCAAGGAGATTAAAGTTTTATGAAGTTAAACTATGAAAAACTTATGTTAAAATATTTACTTACTATTTTAAAACAGCTAAATAACTTGCATACCATGTCAAAAGGATCTCAGAGGAATGAGAGGTAGTAGTTCAAACTTGGAAAATTGGAACTTCAAATGAGTCAATGAATAGAATTAGACCAGACAGAGAGCTACTGGGTATGATGTACTGGTTGTGTGAAATAGTGTGAGAAAAAGTGCAAAGGGAGACTATATACAAGGCATGTTTAGGGAACAACAAGTAAAGTATCTACAAAAGTCATTTGAAGGATTTTCAGGAGATAAGAATATCTTGAAATATTTGGGACAAATTTTTAAAAGTCTCAGAAGTCTAAGTAATTATGGCTTATTCCTGTGAATATTGTGGCATTAGTGCAGACTTTTTTTTTTTTTAAAGGTATCATCTACTTGAAGTAGTGTGTTAGGAAATTAATCTGGAAAGAAGTATATAAAATTCAAGAAGGTCATTTAGAAGGTCTTGTAGTCACATTGTTATAACGAAATAAAGGCTGGAGTAAGTGTTGCAATTTTGATCAAACATTCCACAGACTTACCAGTGTAAAGATGAATAAGCAATTGCTGGATGCAGTGGCTCATACCTGTAATCCCAGCACTCTGGGGCTGAGGCGGGTGGATTGTCTAAGCTCAGGAGTTGGAGAACAGCCTGGACAACGTGGCCAAACCCTGTCTCTACTAAAAATACAAAAAAATTAGCCAGGCGTGGTGGCACCAGCCTGTAATCCCTGCTACTGGGGCGGCTGAGGCACAAGAATCACTTAAAGCCGGGAGACAGAGGTTGCAGTGAGCTGAGATCGGACCACTGCACTCCAGTCTAGGCGACAGAGGGAGACTCTGTCTCCAAAAAGAAAAGAAAAAAAAAAAGGGGGGGCCGGCTGCAGTGGCTCATGCCTGTAATTCCAGCACTTTGGGAGGCCGAGGCGGGCAGATCATGAGGTCAAGAGATCGAGACCATCCTGGCTAACACGGTGAAACCCTATCTTTACTGAAAATACAAAAAATGAGCCAGGCATGGTGGTGGGTACCTGTAGTCCCAGCCACTCGGGAGGTTGAGGCAGGAGAATGGCGTGAGCCCGGGAGGCAGAGTTTGCAGTGAACTGAGATCGCACCACTGCACTCCAGCCTGGGGGACAGAGCGAGACTCCGTCTCCAAAAAAAAAAAAAAATGAAGGAACAAAAGATGAAGGAAGCCTGGGCAGCATAGTGAGACCTCATGTCTACAAAAAAAAAAAATTATCTGGGTTTGATGATGCACCCTGTAATCCTGGCTACTCAGGAGGCCAAGGTGGGAGGATTACTTAAGCCCAGGAAGTCAAGGCTGCAGTGAGCTGTGATTGCGCCACAGTACTCCAGCCTTGTCATAGAGTGAGACCCTGCCTAAAAAAGAAAAAGAAAAGAATAGAGTTACAGCACTTTTTCAGAGATGCTTATCTGTGCATTTTCTCTGATAAATGCAACATTTTCTCTCTCCAGGTAGGGAGAAATTAGAGCAGGCTTTTTCGTATGGTTTTCTTTTCTTTTTCTTTTCTTTTTTCTTTTTTTTTTGAGACGGAGACTCTGTCTCCAGGCTGCAGTGCAGTGGCCGGATCTCCACTCACTGCAATAATCTACGCCTCCCGGGTTCAAGCCATTCTCTTGCCTCAGCCTCCCGAGTAGCTGGGACTACAGGCGCCGGCCACTACACTTGGCTAATTTTTTGTATTTTTAGTAGAGATGGGTTTCACCATGTTAGTCAGGTTGGTCTCAATCTCCTGACCTTGTGATCTGCCCGCCTTGGCCTCCCAAAGTGCTGGGATTACAGGCATGAGCCACTGCGCCTGGCCCATATGGTTTTCTTAAAGAGCAGCAGTTAAATGAAATGAAATCTCTTACACTACTGTCTTTTATCATTTGTATTTTGTATTATTAAAATGGGCCAGTTTATAATGCTTGAGAAAGAATCCATGAACTATTGACCTAAACTAAACTGTAGACTCAGCTTTTGGACAGAAAAGGTTGATCTCTTCCCTGAGTTAAACATTCTTAGAAGTTCTTGGTCTTTTAAATATCTTTATAAAAATTGATAAAACAGGAATCTTTCAGCAGTAACTTTCAAATATAATCTCTGCTAGTAAAAAGGATGTTTTTTCCATGATTTATTGGTATCTCTCAACTCCAGAATCATCATCTAGGATTTATCTCTATGAAATATGCAGTAACAGAATTTATTGCATAGTTAATGTTTTCCATCAATCTTGCCTTTCAAATTGGAAGTCTCCATTAAGACATATTTTAATGATAAACAGTAAGACATGCCAACCTTTCTATCAGTTATTTTATATGTACTGAATATTGAGGTGTTGTTCATTTACACAATGATCATATTTCATTATAATTACTATCATTTAGTTCAACTCGATGTCAGACTGCCCTCTGGATGCCATATACAAATCAACCACTGAATAGAGTTGGATGTATTTTAGGCTTTTAAATGAAAGCTTTGTGGCAACCCACTTCAATTTATTTTGATTTTTCCACTAATCTATGAAGTCCTGTTTGGAAACATCATGGTATAACGTAAAAAGCATTGAGTATGGAGTGGTGTAGTAATATATTCATAATTATGTGGCTTTATGTACATTATTTAAATGCCCTGGTGTACATATTATGAGGCAGGCACAGTGCAAGACTCTGGGAATGGTACACAAAGAAGAGAGAACTTTGCTTGAAGATGCGCAGTTTAATGATAGTGGAGAGTGGAGGTATAGCAAGTAAGATCTTGGAAAGCTATTGAAATTAAATTAGATAACATGTATCCAGTGCACAGACCAACAAAGACAAGATTGTAACTATTGGTTCTCTCTTTACAAATGTTACCTATTTGGCGTCTTTATAGCAAACCCGATTTTATATAGTGATAATTTGGTAGAATTATTTACAATGTTCTGTCTTTACAAATGTTACTTATTTGGCTTCTTTATAGCAGACCCGATTTTATATAGTGATAATTTGGTAGAATTCTAAATTGCGTTGGTAAGTGGAGTTTTGCTGGACACAAAATCTTATTTAGGTCATGATGGTTTGAGTCTGAGCTATTCTGTCTATGCATTCTCCTTAATATGCAGTTTGAGTTTCACTGAAGAGAAGCAATTTTTCAAATATCTAATAGAATTTCCTGCTTATTTGAATTTAACAAATTAATCATCTGCTTTTCTTTTGAATGTAACTCAAGGGAATATGGAACAGGCATCCTTGAGATGTATTAAATTATTAGCTGGCATAATTTTTGAGAATGCCTGTATAACTATACAAGGTGTTCATAATACTCAAAGGATCTTAATTTTCTTGTAAGTAGGAAATAAACTGCTCATGTTTTTAGTCCTTAATATTTTAAACTCTTTATGGTCTAAATTTCATCTCAAATACTCTAAATGAAAACCAAATTGACCACTGGCAAATCAAGATGAAGGAAATTGAATGCCCATGATATCTTATGGTATTCTATTAGGAGATGAAGACTATTTTCTCTCAAGGGGTTTACTATAATTTAGTATTGAGGTATTCTTTGACTTCAAAGACCTGCCCCCAGTAAGACATAAGATATGAATAGCAAACCTCACTGTTTATTTATCTGGCACTTGAACTCAAAATGCGCCTGGGTCCCAAAGGAACTAGACATATATTAATACAAAATATAACCATGATTATATTAATAAACATTCATATTTATTCATATAAACATGCTATATTTAAAAATGCAATTTATGATGGAGAATCAAGTGTATTTACTCAGTGAAAGAAAAGCATGGAATATATATTTGTGCATATGTAAGTTTTATCTACCATATTTACTTATGCATCTCCCCTTTTAGAACCAATATTCTGCCTTTTAAATTATGATAATTGAACACAGTCATGCAATCCTCCCACCTCTGTCTTCTGAGTAGCTGGGACTACAGGCACAGGCCAATCATGCCCGGCTAATATTTAAAAAAAATTTTTTTTTAGATATGAGGTCTTGCTGTGTTGCCCAGGCTGGTCTCAAACGCCTGGGCTCAAGCGATGCCCCTGCCTGGGCCTCTCAAGGTGCTGGGATGAGCCACTGCACCTGTCCCTAGCAACATATTAAGGGTTGATCTTCTGAAATCTTTATAACATCAGGTAAAAAGCAGATAAGAGTGGGATTACCTGCACTTTTTGTGCTGAGCATTTAGTTCCCCTCTCTAGAAGAGTATCACTAGGATTTACAGTTTTTGTAAAACAAAACCAGTGTATTTCTACACAAACCAGTAACTCATCAAGGGAAATATCTGATAGGTATTTCCTTAACAAAATGATCAAACTTAGCATTTCCAACAGGATGAGATAAAATACCCTTTTTTACCTTTGAATGTGATACATGAGAAGCTCACAACATCACCTGTATAATATTCTGGAATTAAAAAAACGGAATCTACTCATCAGAAAACAATCCAAATTGTAAAACATACTGTAAAACAAGTAGCCTTTACTCATCAAAAATGTCATTGACATAAAAGACACAAGGGGCTGGTGAACTGATTAGATTAGGGAAAACTAAAGAAATATGACAGCTCAATTCAATGAGTGACTTTGGATTAATTCTTGGATAAGAAAAAGAAAACAAAAAAGCTATGAAAAGTACATTATTGAAACAATTGGGAAAATTTGAACATGGGCTTTATCTTAGATACTAAGTTTTTAAGAAAAAATCAGTGTTAAATTTCTTGAGTGTGATCATTGCATGGTAGTAGGTAGGTATGTAAGAGAATACTTCTTTCCTTTGGAGACACATGCTGAAGTATTTAGGGATGAAGTGTCAAAGTCTGCAAGTAACTCTCAAATGATTGAGAGAGAGAAAAAATAATATATATATATATATAAAGATAAAACAAATGAGAGGAAATATGCTAAAACTGGCAAATCTAGGGGAACAGCAAACAGAAGTTTAATGTATTATTCTTCTGACACTTCTGAATGTGTAAAATTTTTCAAAATAAAAAGTATGCAAAATGTATATACAAACCAGAGAAAATTAGATTGAGTACACAACATAAAGTTGTGTGAATTTGCTTGTTATTAATCATATCGTGCTTAATTCTCATTTTAGTAAGAGATATATGTATATATTTGAAACAGTTTCACTCTGCATCCAGGGTGGAGTGTAATGGCATGATCACGGCTCACTGCAGCCTTGATCTCTTGGCTCAAGCAATCCTCCCAGCTGAACCTCCCAAGTAGCTGGTTCTACAGGTGCACACCACCATTCCCAGCTTTTTTTTTTTTTTTTTTTTTTTTTTTTGGTAGAGATGGGGGTCTTGCTATGTTGCCCAGGCTGACCTAGAACTTGAGCTCAAGCAGTCTTCCTGCCTTGGCCTCCCAAAGTGCTAGGATCACAGCCATGAGCCACTGTGCCTGGATAAGAGACATTTTTAAATGTCATATTTTTAAACTGGATGAAAGCCATTGATAATATAACCTGCTTGCAGATATAATTCAAAGAGTCAATATAATGCCCTCACTGTAACATAAAAGAGAACAAAAGATTATATTCTTCGATAGGCTAATTCTGGGGCACAACTACACTATTAGAATGCCCCCACAAATTTCCCGAGTTTCCCCTAGAGGGTGTTACTGTCCCTGTAGTGAACAACTGGATTAACTGCTAGTGTAGCAGGGGTGTTACCCTGAGACATCACTGAGATTACAACATGACCATGCACGTTTACTGAAGGGGTAAGGAGCCCACGGAATATCAATCTGTATGCATTAATTGCCTGAGGGTTTTGAGGGTTTGGCTATATACTGAGGGATAATTAGGGGGTGAAGGAGTTACAGATGAAGTATAGAAAGGGCTACAGGGTGTGTTGGTTCCCATAGACTTTGTTTAAACTCATTGGAGGAATGAAGTCCTGGGTAAAAGCTGACAAATCTGGTTTTTTTTTTCCCTAGGGTTTCAGAAGGGGATGTAGACACCAATATGTTGTTTACTGATATGCTGACAACACAGCTGAATGCAATTTATTTTGTCTACATTGGTTTCTTAAAATTATACAATGGAGGAAATCTTTTCCCATGCCCTGGATGAAACGTGGCAGCTTATACTTTTCTGATTACTATTACTGTTACCTAATAGTGGGTAACTCTAAGTTGCCCTGATTCAGTAAGTGATTAATAAAATGTTCAGTCCAATATATTAGGAAATGCTTCATTCTGAGGTCAATAATTCTGTTCCCTTCCGATTCTTCAGTTAGAGCCTACAGTGGATGGTCCCCTACCCTCTCTGGAAGAGGATGTGGTTGACTTTTTTCTTTTTCATTTCCCTCCCGCTTTCCACTAGCTACCCATATTTCTGACTGCTCCAGAGGGAGTTATAACTTGGGGTGGAAACGCAGAAAAGAAGGGAAAGAGTGTCATTGAATAGGTCTTCAGATGACTTTAGTCTCTCTGGGTCCAGCAGATGTGGAAAGTGGATCATCCTGTGACTGTTTTCATGGTACTCTGGAGGTTCCCTGCTGGTCCCACTGGAAGTTCTCTGCAGGCCAGAGGTGAAAGAGGTAGAGGTGAGCTTTTGCCCTTTCCCTTTGGGGAATGGGTGGTTCTCACAGCACTCAGTGTCTTTCTCCAAACAAATATTTTTACAAATCCTCTCTGACTTTCCACTGCCTTGATTATTTTATGTCTTTGATGTGTCCTTGGAGTTGTCTAACTTCCTTTCAAAATATGCAACTCGTACTTTACTTTAGAGTTTTATCTATTTTATGATGGAGCCTCAGTGGAAACTCCCAATTTAACATTTCATTGTCCTTAAATTCCTGGGTAACAGTGCAGCGGTGCGAAGAAGCTAGAAGTGGTGAAGTCAAATTTAAATTTGATTTTAGATTTTATGACTAGCTTTGTGATCGTGGACAAGTCACTTAACCTATTTTTAAAATAAAAGTAACATATATTAATAGGGTTGATGTGGGATACAATAGGGTACCCTGTAAATCATTAAAGCTAGAATATAGTAAGTGCTCAGTAACTTGTAGTTATTACTGTTATCTTTCCCTTTTCTGTGAAGAACAATCTGCCACCTTCAGAGCTGGCAGATTTAGGAGATGAGAAGAAATTTTCTTGGAATGGATGTCAGTATTCTTATGGAAGGCCCCCAAACCATAGCAATGGTGAAACACCTTCTGTGGCTTCATAGGTAGCGGACGTGAACCCAGGAGCTGGCGTAGTAGAGGTGACAGGATCAACTATGAGAATCTGAGATATAACCCGGTGAGACTTTGTGGGAGCAAAGTCCTGCATGACCCTGCTGTGGAAAGTTCCAGTGAAATCTGTGTTATTACTGACAGTGAGCCCATCATCCCCACAGCCAGTGGTTCAAAGGGAAGAGAAGAGCATATCAGATTTCATAAGACATAGAATTATGTTTTCTCTTCTTACAAGAGAAACACTGAAATGATTAGAATGCTTTCAGTTGTAAGCAGAAGATATCTAAGAGTGAAATAAAGATTTTTAATTATCTAACATAGCAAGACGTATAGGCAACTGTTTGTGTTGGTACGCTGACTGCATGATGGTAAGGCCAGCCTCTCTGCAATTCTTTTAGCCTTCCATCTTGGTCACAAAATGTTTTCTGCCTTTCCAGGCATCAGGTCTTCATCAAAAGCAGGAAGAAGTGGGAAGAGTTGGTGTCAGTCACGTATATGCTTTTGTCAAGAAAGTTCAAGTGTTCTACAACCACCCCCTACGCTACTGAGACCTCTGTGTGTTTGCATCTTACTTATCAGGATGGTGTCGCAAGGCCACAACCACTAGCTGTGAGGGAGGTTGGGAAAGCCTCTCTGGTGGAGTTGGGTGAGTGTGAAGGAGTTTGGAACAGGGGTTGTGCATCATCTGCATTTGGGTGTGAACATCATTCTGGATACTTCAGAAAACCAAAACCCCGGCAAATCCAGGCAAGCTCCAGAAGTGCTCCCACAACTTAGAGTAATATGGATAAGAATGGTGAAAAGAAAATCAATATAGAATTACAGTTTAGAAATTCCAGAAGAAAAGACTGAGGCAGATGGAGGAGAAGCGACAATCAATTAAATAGTGACACAGGCTCCCTGAACTGAGGATAGATAATCAGATCAAAGGAGCTCACCGCATTTGAGGTAAAATTAATGAGTATTAGCTCGTCGTTGATACTGTTGAATTTCAAATTTTAAGAAGAAAAAATGTCTAATATCATCCATCCTGAGGAAACTATGTTATCAATATAAGAAGAAAAATCATGTAGGCATCAGATTTCTCCACAATATTAACAGTTAGAAAATGGAAACAACAGCTGCAGATTTTTGAGGGAAAAATATTGATTTAATAATTTCTAAACTCAAAGAAGACTTCACAAATAATTTTCACACATGCACAGGTTTTAACTACTTCATTTATATACTTTTATGAAAAATTACTCCCCAAATTTTTTAGGTTAAAAAGGAAATGCACCAAAAATAAACAATGAAATATATAATAGAAAAGAAGTGGCTGGGTGCACTGGCTCACGCATGTAATCCCAGGACTTTGGGAGACTGAAGAAGGTGGATCACCTGAGGTTAGGAGTTCGAGACCACTCTGGCCAACATGGTGAAACCCCGTCTCTGCTAAAAATACAAAAATTAGCTCGGGGTGGTGGTGTGCACATGTAATCCCAGCTACTCGGGAGGCTGAGGCAGGAGAATTGCTTGAATGCGGGAGGCAGAGGTTGTAGTGAGCAGAGATTGGGCCATTGCACTCCAGCCTGGGTGGCAGAGCAAGACTCCACCTCAAAAAAAATAAATAAATAAATAAAAATAAAAAGTTTATGTCTAGGTAACTGTTTTGGCTTTGAAATTTTATGACTTAAATATTCTCTAGAAAATATATAAAGTAATATAGATTAATATCTGAGATATTTAAAAGAAAAATTGTGAAATGTGGAGTGGGAGGATGGAAAAAGGGAGGAAATAAATCAGCTAAATTTTTGATCTTTCACCAGTAAAAAGACAAATAATGGAATAAAATTATTAATGTGGTATTAATAGACTCTTTCCTCTCCCCCAGCCCACATGAGAAAATGTTATCTTGTTTGCCAGACTTTCCCCTGCCTTATGTTACTGCCAAATTAGTTCCTGTATTTTGGTGACATATAATTGGAAGATGCACAGAAAAGGATGTGTCCAGAGATGCTGAAGGAGGAGGTTATAGATTGGGAGAAATGAGGGAGATAGGAAAAGTCAGAAGTTTCCCAGAATAGAGTGGATCGATTTGACAGTTTTTTCCCCCTTTGGGGTTTGACTTGGTGAGTAAGAAGCACAAGAGGTTGTGGGAGAGAACTGAATAGGAGAGGAAGGGAGATTCGGGATGTGTTCATGGGGGTTATGCATCAGAACCTTTTTACATCCTTTGAAATGTGAAAGTAGAAGATGCAACTCCTTTCTTAAGACTCTGTTGAGTCTTAAAGCAGAGTTAACATTCTGATGAACTTTGCTTTATGATGCTGTGCAGAGAAGGAATCACAAAGATTACAGCTTCACTAGGGTTACACCTGGAGGATTTGTCTAAAATTGTGGACTGAAAGCACAGCTTTCAGCTGATATTTAGAATAAAACCATTGCTTTGTCACTGGAGTCAAGAGCACATTATTACCAGACTTCACAATAACAGTGGCAAGGAGAGAAGCTCCAATAGCAGCTGGGATAACACCAGACATGCCCTGGTGGATGTGCTGAAATCTGAGTTGTAAATGATGTCTCATGGGGAGTGGATGTGTCAGCTGCAGAACTAAACTTACATAGTGCTATGCAACTTCACTAAATTTAGAAAGTCTAAAGGAATCCTTTACGACACAGTGCAATGAAAATTATGTTTTACTGCAGTTGCATAGATCCCCAGTTTCTCAAGTGGTTAGACCTCTGCAAATCCTCAGAGGAAACCAAAGCCAGATCTGGATAACTCAGAGCTTGGCTGACCAATCCTCATGCTGGAACTGGGTCCCACGGGGACATGGCGATGGCCAGATAGACTGAATTTTAGAATCACCTATAGGCTGTTTTCCAGAAATGGAAAGTAATGTGTCAGAGACTGAAGAAAATCACTTTACATTATGGTTAGAGAAAGTTCACAGTTGAACAGGATTTCGCATCAGAGGGATGTTTCCAGCCTAAAGTTTCTTAGGATCTGAAGAACTGAGCTTTATGTACAGGGTGAAACAGAGAGTGTGAACATTGAGTGGTGTTTGCTATACTCAGTGTGGTACAGAGACGGGCCACATGAGTCATCATTTCAATAGGGTGGCAGACATTATTTTATTTGGGATGATGGTAAGGAAGTGTATGTTCAATGATTTTTAAAATACTAAGTATAAGATAAAAATGCTAGTAGAGTCATTCTCACTAACTCTGTTAGAAAATTCCTGGAGTAAATTTTGGTTTGGTCATTTCTCTGTAAAGATTAATACCCACTGGGATCACCACCAGAAGAAACGAAAGAATGAAAACAGCAGCTACTAATGCCAGGAGGACAGAGCCCAAATAAGAAGAAACTCCATGTAGAGTGATAGCTGCAGGATGCTCTTTTTACCTTCCATCTATGGGATTTGGTCAGCCTTACAAGTAAGTGGGTACCAAGTGGTAACTACATGAAAGAGGGTAGAGAACAAATAGAAAATTGGGGTGACCAATAATGCTTAAAATGTTACATGGTGTCAGTTATAATTTGCATTAATGCTGCCTCCTATTTAATATATATTGATAGAAACTGCAGTAGGAGATTCTAAAAATGGGATAAAATGGAACCACAATATGAAATTCTAAAAATAGAATTTTAAAATGAAATTTTAAAAATTCTGAAAAATGGCTCTGAGGGTGCAATCACCAGTTTCATGTAGTGTTAAGCACACAAGCTTTGACAAGCTATAAGACCTGGGAAAATGTATCTCTCTGAGCCTTAGTTTCCTCATGTGTGAACTGGAGATAACAATACTTAATACTTACGTTATATGGTGCTCAACAAAGGTGGTGTGTGTATAATACATATCATAGAACAAAGTGCTTAGGAAATTATATTCTAATAAAATGGTATTATTATTGTAAGCATTGTATTTTTGGTATATAGTACAGCTGACATTGATTGTATACTAAAGGAGAGTTTAAAAGCTACAAAATCTATTATATTTTCTCCCAAAGAAAAGACTGGGGGATAGTAATACTCTTGGAGAGATGAAGAAAGAGTGGGCAGATGGAAGGTGCAGGTATGGATTGGTGATGATCCTGCCCAGCCAGAGATTTAAACATGTAAACTTGGAGAAGATGGGCCTGGAACTGCAATTTGGAGGAGGAGTGCTCTTTGGTGGAGAGGGGTTGTAAATGTCAGTGTGTGCCTAACAGTAGGAAACTGAGGAGAGAGGATCATATTTGGTCTAGAAGTGTTCAAGCGAGAGAGAAGAGTGAGTGGCAGACTTGAAAACCCTCCCTGTGGAACTCAGCTAGTCTCCCTGCCTGTGCACTGTGGCGTTCTCATTGTTCAGGTCTCATCGTCTCTGGCTCTGACTTTCCGTTGCTTGGGGTCCCTTACACTTTGGCAGACCCTCAGGTGGACTCTCACATGAATCCCACATGTATTCCAGACATTGTTTTCTCATAAGTCCAGTCTCTACTTTTAGTCTCTCGGGTATTGGCCACAGTTTCTGGTCTGCCTAGAATGTCTCAGCATGGCTATGCATGTCCTCATTATACACATTACTTTAGGATGTGTAAGTGTATAGACATTTCACATGCATGGATATGCACATATACATTATTTTGGTGAAGGATATAAGGAGTTTGCAGTGTGTACCCAGTTCTCTATTTTGAAACTGTGAGTCCTTTAATTTAGATGCCTTTTCTATTATACTATGGAAAATGATGAAGTAAAACAAGTGGGATGGAGGAGAGGATAGGGCAGAAAATAAGTAGGTGCATCACAGTAAGTGAACTGAAGAGTTCCCACTTCTATCAGTGGTCTCACAAAGAGGTGGTTTTATTCTTAATAAAGCAGTATTTTATCATTATAAAGAATCATAGAATATCAAGTTATTTAAGAAAATCTTCCTCACCTGCCATAGAATTCTGAGTACAAGTTCTTATTTTCATTCAGATAATTCTACTTTTTCACAAGCTGGGGGGTGGAACCCCACAAATCAGTTTCCCTAAGTGGTTGAAGTTAAGAGATAAAGTTTTTCTAAGAAGACAACTGGAAATCTGTTATGAAACTTCAGCAGAATGAGCTATGTCAGTGCGGGGTCCAATTTAATTATTACCTCATTTGTCTCATGCTAAGTCTTTGCTTCCACTTTTCTTCATACTTAGAATGACAATCAATGTCTTAACTTTACAGTTTTAAATGAACTCCCTCTAGACACACATCAGACTAACACAGAAAATCATGTACATTATGTAAAAGAAATGGTCCAAAGTGAACACCCAGTGAAAATGTGAATTAAGACTAACCTAATCTTAGCCTTCCACAATAAGATGACTCTACATCTCTAGAAAGATTTTTATTCTTCTTTTTCTCCTCACCTCTTAGGTGATTTCTCGCCCAGATAAAATAAATCCTATAAATTTATAGCCCTTATTGCTATCAAAGTTTATTAACATGACGATATGACAAAGGAAAATTCCAACACAACAGATTTAAATATCTGTACTCTGGGCACATAAATACTATGGTGGCCAGCAGAAGCACAAAAGCTGCAATGCTGTTTTGGTTTAGGAGGCTCAGTTTGAGACTAACCCTTGAGAAAAATGGGGCACTGTTATCATAATTATTGTTGTTGTTGTTGTTGTTTGAGATGGAGTCTCGCTCTTGTTGCTCAGGCAGGAGTGTGGTGATGCGATCTTGGCTCTCTGCAACGTCTGCCTCCCAGGTTCAAGTGATTCTCGTTACTCAGCCTCCCAAGTAGCTGGGATTACAGGCGCCCGTGACCACGCCCAGCTGCTATTTGTATTTTTAGTAGAGACGGGTTTGGCCATATTGGCCAGGCTGGTCTGGAACTCCTTACCTCAGGTGATCCACCCGCCTCAGCCTCCCAAAGTGCTGGGATTACAGGCGTGAGCCACCGCGCCTGGCCCATAATTGCTAACATTCAGGAAGCCCTTCCTTTGTGCCATGTTCCATGCTAAACATTTTTACACAGTATCTTGTAGAGAGCCGGCAAAGGGATCGCGACCAACTCAGCATCCCACTGGCAGCTATATGATTAAACAGCAAACTGTTTATCATGAATGCAGGATGTGAGCAAACTGCACCTGTGGCCAAAAGGTTTGCTGAGGGCCATCACTCCCTGGCACTGGGAGTTATCTAATGGGAAATGGATAACTCCTTGAAGTTATCTAATGGGAAATGGAGCACCTATTGTTCGAAGGATGCAGTCTCGCAAGCCTGCTGTGAACCAAACGACCAGCTGACAGTTACCTGACAATCACCCCCGCTTTCTCTTATCTGTTTTACCTAATAAATTTGGAAGACTGAAAAAGCTCAGGGCCTTTGTCCATTAGATGCAAGGTGCCCCCGACCTCTTCTTCCAAATATACTCTTTTGTCTTTGTCTTTTATTCCCGCGTTCATCTTCCTTTGTTCAGTCTACTAGGGATCGTGGTTGGTTACACTATCTCACTTAATTTTCACCATTACTTAACTAGGTAGATACTCATCATGCCCCTGTTATTAATAACACCCCTATTCTACACGTAAAGGAGCTGAGGCTTTGAGAGGATGAGCAATTCAAGTCACACAAAGGCTAGCATGTTATCCAATTCCAGGGGGTACAATCATACCATCGACTAGGAGATAGCACCCCTTGGTGCTTACAGAAAAGTAAGTCCTGTTAGCAGCCTTCAATGTGGAATCTGGAGGGAACTTGTATTATCTCAAGATCTTCTCATTTGAAAATGAAAATGGTCACACCCACCCTTTTCTTATCGCGCAAGTCACTAGTAAGTATTTTCATTTTCCAGCAGTCTTCAAAGCTGTAATCCAGAAGGACAATAATCTAGATGTAATTACTATAATGAGCTCCTTTAATCAATTCCCTTTGAGTTCGTGACAAACCTGATTTATGCTTAATTCTGTATTATTATTAAGTGACAACGTCTAAAGAATCTCCCATGTTTGTGTTTCTAACAATGAAAAATGCAAGGGTTTTAAATTTACACACTTCATTTCAGCATATTTGGTTGGAGACTCTTGAACCTTAAGTTGACTGAAAGCATACAGTGAATGTGTTCTTATAATTTATTCCATTCCATTTCCTGGTTAGCCATCTAAATTTTTGGCCTTTTGACTTTCACATTAAACAAAATAGTCTACACAATGCCATAACAGCATTCATCACCTTTCAAAGCTAAGAATAGACAATAAATAGTCTGGCATTTTAATTAGACCCTTGCCTTCGTGTGCATTTCAGCTCCATTCTAGCAAAGCTGAATAACAGATGAGCGTTTGATGCGACTTCAGATATCCCATCTCTCCAATTGCATCACAATAGACAAAACAGAAATGCAGGATAAGAGCAGTTTTGTTCATTTTTTTTCTTAAATCATATCTTGCTATTTTTTCCTTATAGCTATTTCAATTCAATAAATGTTTCCTATTCTTCGAGCAGTGCAATGATGCTTGTCAGTGGAGTACCTGTTCTCTTAATACATAGTTATTTTCTAAAATATTGCTATTAGAAAATGAGATAATGAGTCCAATTTTCCTAGTCTCTCTCTCGTCTCTCGCACACCTGACAGATAGGTGCTCATGGTGCTGTATCTGGGCTGCCCTCCTAGGAACCTGGGACCAGCTGACATGGAGCTGAATAGGGGAATTCACAGCCAGCTGCCTTGGGCCAACCTACATCAAACCTGGGCAGATTATCCCATTGGATTATTGGTTCAAGAAGGCTGGACAGAGAGATGAGAATCTAGGAGGAGATAATAGGTTGAATGAACCCGGGAGATTACGTGAATGCTTGAGAATTTGAAGCAAACGGCAGGGGTCAGATCTAGAAATTACTGAAGCCTTGTTGTGATGCACGTTACATTTCAATTACAGGCAAGACTTGATTCCTACCCTCAGAAAAGGTCAGATGACGAGATAACTGCAGTCTGGGGTGACATGTTAGAATAAAGGTGTGCACAAGCTATTGTGAAGGAAATTAAATTACTAAGGAAGATCCGAGCAGGAGGAAAGTCAGGGGCTATTTAATAAGAAAGGATACATGGGAGCTGAGTCTTGATGGACGAATAATCTTTTCAATAAGCAGGAAAGAATGTAAAACATTCCAGAAAGGAGCAATCCAATGCAAAATCACCAAGTTTTCATGTAGCAAATGGAGATGACAAGGATTTGGGGATGGCTATAATCAAGGTGACAATGAAGGAGATCCAAGAACTGATACTGGCAAGGTGGGAAGGACCCAGTACATAAAGGGACATCTGTTTTATATACGTAAGTTAGGATTTTTATCAGTGTGTAGTGGGAATCATTAAAGATCTAAAGGTAGGGAAGAGAGATAAATTGTTGCTTAGAAAGACCACATTGGCACCCACGTGGAGGATGCCACAGAAGGACCTGACATTAGAGAAGGGAGGTTAGTTTATAGGCATTTGCAATGCTGTCAAGAGATGAAAAAGTTCTGGATCAAGATAGTGGCCATAGTAGATAAGAAACACATTTGAGAAATATTTTGGAAATAGAATTTTGAAAACAGGTCAAGGACGAGTCCCAGATTTTGGATGGGTGAAGGGAACACAGGAAGAGAAGTAGTTTGAAGTGTGGTCAGGAGGGATGAACCAAATGAACTGGTTTGAGAGTTTTTGAATTTTCAGAGCTCTAAGGAGTTCTGGAAGACATTTCCAAGAGCAGAATGGACCTCAGGAGAGGGGTGGTCCTTGTAGATGAATATGAGCATCAATTCATGGAAAGTAGTTGAAACCATAGCCTGGATGAGATAACCAAAGAGATGGTGATGGTGAAAAAAATAAAGGCCAAGGACAAAGCCATGGAGAACACTATTATTAAAGGGGAGAATGGAGAGGGTGCTGTTATGAAAGTCAATAGCTGTGGAAGTTTTGAAACAGTGACATTTAACATTGTTGAAAGAATCTGAGATTAAGTGAAAGGTTGAAAAGCATTTGAGAATTTGTTAGATTTGACAGCAGTGGTCTCATCATTTAATGGAGGGTCAGTTTTGGGTCGGGGAGTAAATGAAAGGTAAAGAAGTCAAGATGGTGACTATTCAATTTTTCTAGAGGCTTGACTATGAAGAGAAAAAATGATTTATAATAGCTGAATGAGTTTAGGTGGGTCATGTATTACCTTCATTTAACAGATGATAAAACTGAAGCTCTGAGAGGTTGTGATTTTCCCAAGGTCGACCACTGGTCAGTAACAGAACAAAAACTAAGTCTCTGGTCTTCAGATTCCCAATTCAGTTCTCTTCTACTTGTCCACTGAATATTTGACAGATCCCCTAGTGCAGGGTACAGGATCACAGTCAGACAGTATGCCTGTGACTATGGTATATTTCACCCAATGGTTAAAGTATTATAGTGGGGATAGGGGAAGGGAAGAATTGTTTTTCCTCTTGGTCTGCACTTATGAAATGCACACAGGAAAAGTTCATTTTAAGCCTCATTTGGCATGTTTTCTTGGCTGGGTGTGAATATTCCCAGCAGCCAAGTCCTGTTTTCTTCCTTTGCTTTATCCCTGACAGCCTTGTGCTCCCACTGTGATTTCAATTCATGACCCAAACAAGAATGATAAAAAGTAAATTGCATTCCCATGTATATCGCTATTACAGGCCAATTACGTAGCTGCCTGAAATACTTTGTCACTTGGACAATATGCATTGACGGAACCTTACTTCCTTGATTTAAAAAAACATGCATTTTATTTGCTGTTTTCTTTAGAGATTAAAGCAACTGTTCTTACAGTGATGCACAGGCTGTTGGAGTCAGAACAGCCATCTGCACTAATGAGGATTACATAAATGTCCCTTGCTCTCGTGTAAAGATAAACCTCACATCTAGGCATGAGGAAACTAGGTCTTATTCCTCACTCAGATACTATGGACTTAGGTCAACAATGCTGGCCTTCTTCACCAAAGACATAGAATCTTTGAATTAGATGCAGTGTTTTGCAGTGCTTGGAGACAAAGTTCACTGGAAAGGTGGTATTGATCTTAGAAAAGATTAAGCTAGGCTGGACATGATGGCTCATGCCTGTAATGCTAGCACTTTGGGAGGCCGAGGTGGGTGGATCACCGGAGGTCAGGAGTTCGAGACCAGCCTGACCAACATGGTGAAACCCCATTTCTACTAAAAATACAAAATTAGATTAATGTGGTGGTGTGTGCCTGTAATCCCAGCTACTTGAAAGGCTGAGGCAGGAGAATCACTTGAACTGGGGAAGCGGAGGTTGCAGTGAGCCGAGATCACGTCACTGCACTCCAGCCTGGGCAACAAGAGAGAAAGTCTGCTCAAAAATAAAAAAAAAAGAAAGAAAGAAAAGATTAAGCTAAACAGTACATTCACATATCTTATGAATTAGCCTGGCTCCCAAATGGACTTTTTGTTATAAATACTCAAACACAAATCTTTATTTTATTTCTCAGGCAATCCATTTGCCTTGTCCTGAAAGAAGTAGCCAATTAAAAATGGACATTTTAGGCCAGGCACGGTGGCTCACTCCTGTAATCCCAGCACTTTGGGAGGCCGCGGCGGGTGGATCATCTGAGGTCAGGTGTTCGAGACCAGCCTGTCCCAAATAGTGAAACCCCATCTCTACTAAAAGTACAAAAAAAACCAGCTGAGTGTGGTGATGGGCACCTGTAATCTCTGCTACTCGGGAGGTTGAGGCAGGAGAATCACTTGAACCTAGAAGGTGGAGGTTGCAGTGAGCTGAGATCGAGCCATTGCACTCCAGCCTGGGCAACAGGAGTGAAACTCCATCTCAAAAAAAAAAGGACTTTTTTTGGAACAGATGCTAAGCTTCTTAAGGGTAAGAACCTGTCATAGTTTTTTGGTAATTATTAATAAATTATTATACACAATTATTAAAACAATTATCAAATTCATATGCACACATATTTATATGTAACAATTGTAATCCCATAGATTAACAAATGAGTTAATACTTATTATTTGTTTTGCATATTGTCATACCCAGTAAATAATTTCTGATTGACTTCATTCCATTCGAGATTCATTAGTAAAATAACTGCAATTTGTAAGTTGAACTAATTCCCACTCAATCAAAGAAGCAGTACTGACAAGCATCAGAGAAATCTGCCTTAAGGAATCTTTGGCTGAAGAGTTCTGTTGAATATGATATGACTAGAAAAAGCAACACAAAGATGAGCGTTTTACTTCAATATTTTTTATGTTTTTTTTTTTTTTTTTGGCCTGTCAGTTGGATTTACTATCTGGTTATAGCTAATCACAGTGGGAGACATAGGTGCAAATAAAACAGATATTTATGAGCTTTATTTATTTTATATGAAGTTATTAAATTCTTTTATAAAATAAGAACTTAGCAGTGCTAAGATTTTTTTCTTTTATTCTACATCCTGAAGTTCAGTCTCAGCCTGTATCATCCAGTCATTTCCTAGCATCCCTGTATATTAGAAGGAAATAAGTCTAATATTTAAAAACTCTTAAGTGGTGTTCAGGAGAGTTTAGAATTTTTAATGTGAACATACATTTTCTTGAGCCAGAAGCCCTTCATCAGTTCTCAGCTTTGTGAAAAATATTCCCATCTTCAGTGTCACCAGCCAACCTCCTGGCCTGATCCCGGCTCTGGCTGAACCGTGAGGACTTGTGTTCAGATGGCTAAGGAAGCAAGATTCCAAGTCAGAGTGGAGGCAGTGTGGCTGCCCATGAGGTGAAAGCACCCCGGAGTTCTTCCTAACTCACAGCTGTCTTAAAGCTGTACTCAAAATCTGCATAAGCTGCAAGTCCAGGCGAGGAATACTAATTGGCCAAATATGTTTGGAGATTTTACTGGGCAACATGGCTTGAATCCTGATTTCCGTTGATTGCCAGGAAGTGTACAAAAGCTATATGTTTGGAGCAATGGCAAATTTTGCCATCTGTAAAACCAAAGGATATTTCTATTTTAATGAATAAATTTGAAGACAATATTTGAATCCTCATTTCATTAATAGAGTACAAACCTAGCCCTGTACCTGACATAAAATGCATGCTTAATAAATGCTTGTAAATGGAATAAAGGGAGCTGTACCTTGCTCACTGCATTTCCTACTTTCTCTACTGTATTTTTAACTTGGAAAGAAATGAATGCACCTGCACGTCATCTTCATAGCCTGTGCTGCTCTTTATCCAAATTTATTTTTTGGAGGCTCAAACTAGTCAAAAAGCATCAAAGGAGAAAAGTCCCCAGTCTCTATAATCCACTCAAAAACAATTTCAAGTTAGTTACATACAGCGAAGACAGGAATCCGTAACACTGAGCCTTCATGTATAGCCTCTTTATCTTCCACATTCTCTAAGGAAAATTCTCTCGGGCAAATTATATGAAAATTCTGAAGGACTTGTGGACACCTGGTAGCTAAGATCAAATGAAACAGAAAGTGAAATGATTCTTCACTCTTGGAATGAACTGTCAAGTCTCCTTTCCAAATAGAATAGGCTGTTAAATGGGACATATGCTGTTTCCTTCAAATTCCAGCTAAAGCCTCAAAGCTAAGGATGATAGAGGCGATGTACCCACACTTTCTAAAAAGAGATGCCAGACTCATCCACGCAGGGCCTGCAAAAAGATAGTGGAAAGGTACCCATCATTCACCTCCAGTCTGTGTAGGAGGCGACTAGAATGTCAAAAGACATTTTGGTACTTGATAAAGGTTGAATAAATGTATTAGAAGAAAAAGAATGATATAAGGTAACAGAGGGTGAGAATAATATCAATACAAAATAAGAGTATACAGTTATAGAAAGAGAGGTTTCCAGTGGAAAAAAAAAAATTATACACCATGAGAGAATCCTGTTGAATTACATGAAATTTTATAAAATTTTTAATTTTGTGATTTTTGTAAATCCTTATAAATGGATCTTATCTATTCCCTAATGTTCCCAACACAAGTATGTAATGTACCTGACATGGAAACTCAGATGTGTGTATGTGAACATGTATGTATGGAAGTTCCATGTTTACTGGGCTTCATTTCCTACACATTATGGCCTCACCAACTACTTCTTCCTCCACCACCACATTTCTCAGTCAAGAAAAGGAAGAGTATTAGAATGTAATATTCTTAACATTTGCAGAGTTTCTGGAATTGTTGAGAAAACTACTTATAGCCCATGGAAACTATTGTAGTGGGATGTCATGTGAGAATATTTCTATTGTCCCAGGATTTCAAAGTTAGGAAAAGAAGGGTCCACATACAGCAATATTCTAGGTCCAGAGAACTGCCAAAATTGGCAGCAGCCATTTATCCACATAGCTAACTGAAAATATTCTAGTTCAGAGAGTTGGCCTAACATGGCCTCTTCGCTCCTCCATCCGGCTTTGCTCTTCTCCCACTCCTCATACTTAATATAAGGATGGATCTAGGACAGGGGAGGCTGCCTTTGGTAGGTGAGATGCAGTGCATCTGACCGACTGACTGTATTTTCTCCCCTCAAGACCTTCCTGTGTAGAGGACAATAGAGAGCGCCGTCTTTTCATGCAGGGAGAGGAGTAAATACCCGGGAGAAAGAACCTTTGGAAAGATGAGAGAGAGGGCTGGAAGAAAGAGAGACTGGTGTGTTAGTCTCCAGTTGAGTCCTTGCCTAAACAGTGGGGCTGTTAATCTGTCTGTGTTACCGCAGCAGGAATAAAGGGAACCCAGAAGGTTATGGCCAGGGTGAGGGGACTGTCAGGCAAAGGAGTCTGGAATTTCTTCTCTACCTCGAGGTGCAGAGGATGAATCCGACATGGGATGGTGGGTCCCAAAACGTCACATCTCATAAATGGCTGCCGGGGTCTAGGGGGTGCTGCTGGGGAGCAGACCCCCCATTAGCAGGGCAGGTTGGAATGGCCACCAGCCCACAGGAATCCCACAGAAAACGCCCTTAAAAAGTGGCCCTGAACACCCAGCAAGGGAGCTGAGGCCTCCCTCAGTTGGGGAAGGAGACGTCTGTTTTCTCTCTTCCTCTTTCCCACCTGACTGGGAGTAGAAGGGGTTATATGAGAGCCAGGCATGTCCCATCCTCCACCACAAGCTGCTAGAACCACAGTCATGAGGTGAGCCTGAGATCGGGCTGGAGAGGGAATGGAGCAGGGGAAGTGCTTTGACTCATATATGATATTGAACTTTAAAACCAACAGAACTGATTCTTAGACATTTTTGAGACATCTGAACTAAGACATTTTTGAAAACTAACAGTGACTAAAATGTTATGAAGCCTAGTCAAGAGGAAGGATGGGTTTGGCCTAGTATTATTGGGTAGTAGCTATTGGGGGAAAAAAGTTTTTGTTTTGCTTTGTTTTGTTTTGTTTTGTTTCCCTAATCTCAACAGTTGAGACTCTTCGACACACTGATTGTAACATTTGACATTTGTTTCCTTTGAAAACTACTCTGATTCTTGGAGAAAACCAGTTTTTTGGGGTTTTTTTTTCCCCCCTAACTGGTTTTAAAAACAATTGCTAATGGGTGACAAGATCTGCTTTTCCGGAGACAGTCTTTAAAAGGTGCTCATTAGCAGTTGATATTTAATGTGAGTGCTTCCTAATGTAACTTCATTTAGAGTTATTTTTATTTAATGAACCCTGGAAAACTGTAATGAAGCTACACACCCCTGTTGTTTTCATGCAGTTCCTGGAGCAAAGAAATCATCCAGACCCCTGAGCACAGCAAAGGCTTGAGAAAGGCATGAGTGAAGTTGGGTTGCAGCAGGTGGAGACTGTCTGTCCTCTTCAACATCAGTACAGGAAAGAAATAGCAGTTTCAGAAATGATGAGTTTATGTGAACTAAAGTTAAGCAGATGTAAGCTGGAGTGGGAGGATGAGTCCCACAGTCACAGAGGAGTGATTTGATCTCTTTTCTTCTCCCTCTCCTGCCTCCCCTCCTAGCCTGTCCAGATCCCATTTATTTTCTTTATTAAGGCTATCTCTTCTTATTTATTCAAACTGTCATCCCTCAACTAAAATCCATATTTTTTCTCTTGCTTAAATGAATTGTGAGTGTAACACGTAGCCTATCCAAGGAGAAATTAAACAGGTGCCCGTTGAGAAACATTCTTTAAGTGTCCACAGTGAACCTCACAGGTCGCTCAAAATAGGTCTTATGTTGAAAAGTGTCATTTGGCAGCCTCACCTTAGTTCTGCAACATTAAGTCAATGAGATCATGTTGAGAGTCTCTTTTAGTTCTGTGTGTTTGTAAGGAGCTGGTCATCTTGTCTTAGGCGATGAATGTAAGAAGGTCTTACTGAATTTAATTGGCTGAAGAGAATGACTTAGCCCTGAAAAGGTAAGACAGACAGTGAGGGCACTGCAGTTAGGGTCACTTCAACCTTGACACAGTGGCTAGCATTACGGTGCCTGGTTTTTCCCCAGGATGTGACTGTGAGGATAAGCTATGAACCCAAGCAAGAACCTCACCATAGATAATGCAGAGTCCAAACTTGGCATCACTGTGGGAAGAAGCCCATGGAACTGTGCAGGCTCTTCTTTGAGCTCAACGGAGAAGGATATGAGCAGAAAGTAGCTTTATTCTTGCACACTATTGCCTTTAGGCAAGCTCTGTTGACACTTTCTTCCCTACTTCTGCGTGAAGTCCTGGGTAGATCACATGGTTTTAGCAAATCATTTCAGATACCAATGAATACTGCCATTTTTCTGGTAATAAAAGTGTAGGCCAGTCTCATATATAAACTTTAGTCTCTCATCCAGTCCAAAGTTTCTCCCCTTCCCCAAGCGAATCCCATCCAGGCTGGGAGGGCTGCAGTGGAAAACACATCATGGTGATGCTTTAACTACGTCCTTCCCCATCCTCAATTCCCTAAGTCTCCTCTGGCTTTATCAGAGTTAGCAAACAAATAAAACACACCAAAAAAAACCTGACTTGTAACCTGGAGGGTGTCAGATGTCCCAAAGCTAATCTTTTTCTCATGAAGCAATTCCGTGGGATCGTCAAAGAATCCCATTACTGGAGGTCTCTTTCCCACTGTTTCCTGGTGCAGGTGCATCCCCATCAGAAGGGGCTGTGACTTTTTGAAGTCTGTCCTGCATAGACTCCTTTTTGGGGGTCACCTAGTCCTCCTGATGGCCCTTTTGGCTGGGATTTTCTTTTTCTTTTCTTTCTTTTCTTTTCTTTTTTTTTTTTTTTTTTTGAGACGGAGTCTCGCTCTGTCACCAGGCTGGAGTACAGTGGCGCAATCTTGGCTCACTGCAACCTCTGCCTCCTGGGTGCAAGTGATTCTCCTGCCTCAGCCTCCTGAATAGCTGAGACTACAGGTGCGCACCACTACGTCCAGCTAATTTTTGTATTGTTAGTAGAGATGGAGTTTCACCACGTTAGCCAGGCTGGTCTCAAACTCCTGACCTCAGGTGATCCGCCCACCTCAGCCTCCCAAAGTGCTGGGATTACAGGCTTGAGCTTGGGACTGGGTGCAGTGGCTCACGCCTGTTCCCTTTACAAACTTAAAAAAAAAAAAAAAAATCTGTGCCAAGCATTGGGAATATAGCAGTCAGAAAAATAGTCACAGAAACTTACAGCAATGTGGGAAGACATCATTAGAAATAATCACACAAATAAATATTCAGCAGCTATAGATCCTAGTCCATAAGCTCAGCACTTAAAAATTTTTATTTAAGTCAGCTTAGATTTGTATTAGAATTGTCACTAAAAAATTCTGTCTCAGCAATTCTTGCCTGCTCTCCTCATGCTTCCCTCTGTCTCTCGCCAAAAGATACACACACTTTTGTGACATCAAATACATTAGGAAAGTGCATCCCAGTAATGGCCACATGGTCACACTGGATCATGCTGATGGACCGCTGTGGCAGAGGGTCCTTGTGGGCTGATGCTCTGCACTCGGGACTGGGAATCTTTGTGGGGATGGGGCACAGGCGCCTGTGGTCCAGCTGTGCCCTTGGAGGTTTCCCTGCCTCCCTGGGTGCTGCAAGGAGTGGAGTATGTGCTGGCCAACCCCACCACTCGCTGAAGAATGACTCCTCTCCTGGCTGCTTCTTCCCTCTTGCTCTACATCTTCCCCTATAATCTCCTCAGTGGGATCTTTTAGGCAGAAACAAACATAAATTAACATCTCAATACATTACTCTGCCTCAAGTAGTAAGTAGACCTCACACTAAGTACCAGGAAGGGAAAGGACATGGAGTTGGCCATATGAGTATAATAAGGGAACCTATTAAATAATTTAGCTGTGGGGTGGGGACAGGACATCAGAAAATGCTTCTCTGAGGACATTACATTAAAGCTGAGACCTGAGCAATCGGGGGAACAGTGTCCCAGGCAGATGGACCATATTAGTTTCCTTGACTGCCGTAACAAGTTGTCATAAAATTGTTACCTTAAAATGACAGAAACTTATTCTCTCCTGGTTCTGGCAGCCAGAAGTCTGGAATCAAGGTGTTGGCAGGGCTGCACTTTCTCTAGAGTCACCAGGGTAGAATCTTCCTTTTTCTCTTCTAACTGATGGTGGCTCCACGCATTCCTCAGCCTGTGGTTGCAGGACTCCAATCTCTACGTCTATCTTCACGTCGCCATCGCCTCTTCTTGCTTTTCTTGTCTCTCACAAAGATGCCTGTCACTGGATTTAGGACCCACCTAGGTAATCCCGAATGATCTCATCTCAAGATCCTTAATTACATCTGCAAAAACCTTTTTTCAAATCAGGTCACATTCACAGGTTCTGGGGACTTGGCATGGATGTATCTTGTTTTGGGCCATCATTCAATCCACTATAGGGACTAAGAATGCAAAGTCCCTGAGACCGTCTTTCCCGGACTGTCAGAGTAGACCACCCCTAGATCACTCCTTCACCCTGCCATATAGCATTTGGATTATTTTATTTTGTGTTTGAGATGTTTTGCCTCTCCAGAGCATACATTGATTAGAGGCAAGAACTTTCTATCTACTATATTTGCATCCTACCTCCACCTCCAGTGTCCAGCACAATATGGGCACTCGAGACACTTGAACTCACTTGTAGATTTAGAGCCATGTTCGTTCCCACTATTTGGGGGACAAAGCAAGGACATGACAAGTTTTGAAACGAAAATGAATGGTAGCATCCTAAATGAATGAGATTGCTCATCTGTGGAAATCTATTCAGGAAGAAATGATCCGGATGAGTGTTCCTGATAAGATGAGGGAGCTTCTCAGCTCCCAGCCAGGGACCCGCGATGCTCCCTGCAAGAAGGAAGGCATCAATTTAGAGTGTAGCTAATGAAAGACAGGCTGTCATCTTGGAAATAGTGACATGTCTGTCTCAAAGGTATATTGTAATGACAGAAGTCTTTGGTGACTTTAAGGAACATTGAAAAAGCAAGTGTTTGGTAAGAATTCGTGATTGCCAATCTGTCACTGTCAGAGGCACAGAGACACTGTGTCTGGAGGATGTGAGCTTTCTAGTCACGTTTAAAGTAGCGCTGCCTAGTGAAGTAGGGATAAGACCAGCAGCATCTCCCAGATTCCTGTTTGAATTGCATGCTTGCCATGAATCTTCTGGTGACAAGTCAGTTTCCCAGGCAATTTGACAGCTGGGGGTGAGGTGACAGGAATGGTGTGGGGGAACTGTACCCTGCACAGTGGACAAGAGTCTGTCAGTCACCATTAAGGTCTGCTTTCTGTCCAAATGAAATTGGCTCTCATGGGTGCCTTGTGATTTTAGGGAGCAGGAAACAGTTCCCAGAATGTGGGAGCAGGAAACAGTTCCCAGAACGTGGCTGATCCTAAGGAGAGCAAATAAAATTATCTGAATTTGCCACACCTGGATCTAGATCCTGCTCTTCTGGTTGTCTGCCTGTGAGGGGACCCAGCCTCAGGCATCCCACTTCTCTCCTATCCCTGAAGTTTGCTCTTTAGGCGAGAGACTGGGGAGCAAGGGAAGGGAGGAAACAGCAGCCGATGAATAGGCCCAGCCTTGAAAACTGACTTAGTTGCTGAGGAAAAGATGAGTCTAATGGGGTGAAAAGACGGAGAAGTGTATCAGGGAAGGTGGACATAATGTTTTCAATGAAATCATGCTTGGAGCTAAGGCGTCTGCTACTGCTTGAATGATAGTACATTCTTCTTTTAAAGGCATGGAGATCACCTTCAAATAAATCAGACGAGAGACAATAATGCAACACAGATGCCAGACTCACAAATAAGCCTCTACAGCAGCACAATCCCAGGGATCTCTTACATTTTCTTTAAGAAGCTGAGATGCCTTGGTTCCATTGGGCCCTAGTAACAATAAAGAAAATGCTGTTGAATTTATGGTTACGTTTCATTTACTTAAAAAGCCTGGAGAGGAATGTTTTTTTTTTTTAAAAAAAAATAAATAAATAAAAGAAAACACACTTGGTTCTAACAGAGCTACGCTGCTTTTAAGCAGATGCACATTCAATTGCAGACTTTGTTTTCTCTCCCAATTAGTGTCCAAATGAGTAACTCACAATTTCCATTTGCATGGTTCATTTTGTTTCCCAATGAAGTAAATGATTATTTCTTGGTTCAAAGAAAGTCTTTTCAAGGACGCCAAACACTGATAGCATTCTAATCCTTGTAAATTGAAAACTTTTGCTTACAGTAATAAAATCAACATTTTGGACTGAGATTCCAGAGTGTTTGCCTTTTTATCCCCATCAGCCCTGGTGTGTACATAGGTCACTCAAGGGCCTAATCTACCTCAGGCGTGCTCAGAAAAACCGATGGGGCAACCATGAGATTCCCCTCTCCGGGTACATATGACCGGAGGACGGTCAACCCACAGTCTGTGAAGTGGTTTGGTGTGATGAGCTTTGTTCAAAGAAGGAGTTGGGTTGGGGAGATTCCCACTCTCTGGAACTTGCATGGAAAACGGGGGGATAATCAGGCAGTCTGTAGTGGAGTATGAAGCTGATGAGTAATATAATAGAAAGAGGTCGATCTGAGGGTCATGATGGGCCATGAGTATGTAAGCCACCATTGGAGGTAAGTGTGAAATAAAAATAAAATTCCAAGCCCCCAGCTGACTGATGGACCCTCTCCTGGCCAAGGAGAACCCAGAGTAACTTTGAAAACTGAGTCCTTGGCCAGGACAACATGGGAGGTCAGACGTGCCTCTTATGCCCCCTCCCTTACTAACGGCCATTGGGCTTTCTTCCCTAAGGGCTAAACAGCAACCAGCCCTTCCTACAGACTCCACCACTAGTATCAATCAACTGCCTGTCTGCTCCCCTTCCCTTTTGTGGTTTTCATGTAACAACCAACCAGCATTTCTTCCTAGTAAGAGACCACCGACCATGGTGTGGTTCTGGCCAGTCTACAGAGAATGCGCAGTAAAGGTTTTTGTGTCCTCTGCTTTCGATGTCTGGGGCTGAACACTCCACCCTCGAATCATGCTGATGCCTCATTATTTGTACATGAGACCCATGAAGGGGCGTGAAGCTCAATTGCACATGCACATGTTTCCCCTTTCATAAATATTCATGACTCCTCCTGTGGCTTATTGAATATGAATACTCGACCACCCTCCTCAGCATAAATTCCTGTTCCCTTTGCCCCTCCCTCAGAGTATCTGTGTCTGACTTCTGGCCAGAGTCTATGCTTCCCAGTCTGTCAGAATGGCTGCACTGCAGGCTGCAGTCCTTCATGAGGAATAAAGCTCTCCTTTCTAAACTTACGAACCTCTCCATTCTATCTACAGTTGACATGGTTGGCCATGAAGGTGGGATCCATGGAGAACCCCAGTTTCCCCCAGCGTGATCCAAAGTCAGCAGACCCACGTCTGCTGCTCCGTTGTCTCCCTGACTGCTCTGGGAGGAAGCTGACTCATTTTCCTCAGATCCAAGATCTCCTGCTTTTAGGTTGAAGATTTTGGAGACATTATTTCTCTCTACTCCTTCCCTTTCTTTCTTTCCAGTCCCGACTCAATCTGTCCCGCTTCCCACCAGCCAGACCCCAAAGGGAACACCTTTGTTGACTCCAGTTTTGGGAGGGGGCCTTTGCAGCCTTCTTGGTTCCTGCCATCTGAACCCTTGAGGAGATAGATCTCCCCTGTCAGCCCCAGGTTTAGGGGGCGCTTCCCAGTCCAGTTGGTCACAGCTGGTCTGGAAGTCTAAGGACACTCAAAGGGACTCGTAGTAGTTACAGTGAGTGCAGTTATAGAGAACTTTAGGTCTAAGGGATAGAGAACTTTAGTTCTGAAGGAACAGTCTCTTAGCCACCATAAAAGATCCCATTGGCTAACGTGCTTAAGAACCATGGGAAGATCATTATTATTATTATTTCCAAGATAGAGTCGCCCAGGCTGGAGTGCAGTGGCGTGATCTCTGCTCACTGCAACCTCTGCCCCCTGGGTTCAAGCGATTCTCCAGCCTCAGCCTCCCAAGTAGTTGGGATTACAGGCCACGCCCGGTTAATTTTTGTATTTTTAGTAGCGATGGGATTTCACCATGTTGACCAGGCTGGTTTCGAATTCCTGACCTCATGAACCACCCACCTTGGCTCTCCTTGGCCTCCCAAAGTGTTGGGATTACAAGCGGGAGCCACCGCACCTAGCCAGTTTTTTTAAGGGACAAATAATAGTGTCATGGTTAACCTTACTCTTGAGTAAACTAAAGATAAAAAATCTGACCTAAAGCAAAGTTAAAATCCTTTGTAAGCTCAGACTGATTACTTAAGCTGCCCCAGGGGATTAACAATAAAAGCCACTCTGCCTTGTGGTCTAATAGTTAAATTTCTGTGATTTCACTGCCATGGCCTGCATTTGATTCCCAGTCAGGGAATCCTTTTGGTTTGATATTTGTGTGACTTTTGCCATTTATTGATCCTTTTCCCTTTTGAGGACAGCTTTTGATTTTCTGTCTTCCCTCTGTGGGGCATGTGGAGCTTTTGAGTCTTTGTATGTAGATGGTCAG
The DNA here is from genome assembly GCF_037993035.2 of Macaca fascicularis. Taxonomy (NCBI): domain Eukaryota; kingdom Metazoa; phylum Chordata; class Mammalia; order Primates; family Cercopithecidae; genus Macaca; species Macaca fascicularis. The sequence goes on along the minus strand of NC_088388.1, from coordinate 106,285,852 downwards.
CTGTGAAGCTGAGACCCTAGAGAATATGGCCGGGCAGAAATGTGGGTGGTACTCCTTTTGCTGCAGGTGAAACTTTCCTTTCTTTAAGCTGTCTTTTGGGATGGATCAGAATCTTGTGGGACTGCTTTGAAACCTCTTTGGAGATGCCCCATGTGTCCTTGGTTAAGCCTTTTTGATTTCACTTGGGAGATTACCTTTGGTAAAGAAATTCAAAAGCTAGCAGTACTGGCTAAAATCTGGTAATAAGAGATTAGAGAGGATTTTTTTTCTTTTAAAGAGCTCTATGGTTAGAAGTCAGCTTAATTAAAAGCTGATACTCAAGATATAAGTATAATTTTCTAAAAGGGCTTTATGCTTTTTCTCTTTTTGGATTCTTTTTTGAAAGAATTTTTTTTTCTTCTCTTTGATTGAATTCTGTTTGTTTCTTCATTTACTTCTGTCTGTCCCTTGTTTCTCTTGCCACCTTCAGTTCCATTAGGACCTAAAATAAATTCTAACAGCCTGGGATCCCTTAAGGAAAACCAAAAATGCACCAGACTCCTTTTTGGGAGGAAACTCTGTTTTTTCTTATGGAGCCCCAAGATTTGTAAGCAGACAGATTATTCCCAGGTTTAAGACTCTGCTCTCCAGGGCGGATGTGGTGGCTCACACCTGTAATCCCAGCACTTTGGGAGGCTGAGGTGGGCGGATCACAAGGTCAGGAGTTCGAGACCAGCCTGGCCAATATCGTGAAACCCCATCTCTAGTAAACAGACAAAAATTATCCGGGCATGGTGGCGGGCACCTGTAGGCCCAGCTACTTGGGAGACTGAGGCAGGAGAATTGCTTGGACCTGGGAGGTAGAGGTTGCAGTGAGCCAAGATCATGCCACTGCACTCCAGCCTGGGTGACAGAGCGAGACTCTGTTTAAAAAAAAAAAAAAAAAAAAAAAGGCTTTGCTGTCTTTTGTATTGCATTACCTAATGTCTGGCTTTTGGGAATACCAGAGATTGCTTTGTACTATCAGAAAACTTGACCCTGGTGTGTGTGATGACTGCCAGTTACAGGTGAGAGCTACAGTGTTAGAGGTGGCTGATGGCGGTATTGTTATCTACAAACAAACCTTGCCTTTGTTCAGATCTAAGTCTGTGCCTTTGAGATGTACATTTTCTACCTTGTTTCACCTGAGTCATATCTTTGGAGATGCAAAGTTAGAGCTGCCTAGCTAACAATTGTTTAGGGCATGAAACAGGTACACAAGAGATTGATAGTCTAAAGTGGGGGAGAAACTTTGAAAACTGGCAAATGAAGAATCTTATAAATCTTTAAGATCTGCCTCAGTCTGTGTCTGTCATATACCAAAGTATATGAAAGAGCTGATACAAAGAGCTGATTCTGATATGAATATCTGAAAAATAGAGGCTAGTTTAAATACCTTTTAGTTCACAAGACTTTGGTAATCTTTGGTAAATAAAACTAGGTTCAAAATTATCTTCATGGCCAGGCACAGTGACTCACACCTGTAATCCCAGCACTTTGGGAGGCCGAGGTGAGCAGATTGCTTGAGTCCAGGACATGGCAAAACCCTGTCTTTACTAAAATTACAAAAAACTTAGCCAAGTGTGGTGGCACATGCTTTGGAAGGCTGAGGTAGGAAAATCACCTGAGTCGGGGAAGTCAAGGCTTCAGTGATCCATGATCATGTCACTACACTCCAGCCTAGGTGACAGGAGTTAAACCCTTTCTCAAAACAAACAACACACAACAACCAAAATTCTCTTCAGTAATTTTTAAGCTTACAGTTATGTTAAATTAAGTAATCCTGGGTTTTTTCACTGGAAACCAGGGCTATGAAGAGTTAGAATAGTAGTTAACATATATAATTAAAACTACTAGTGTAGCAGGACTAGCCCCAGACAAGAAGCCCTCAGACACCACCGAGTTGTGGAAGGAAAGGGCTTTATTCAGCTGGGAGCATTGGCAGACTCACGTCTCCAAAAACCGAGCTCCCCAAGTGAGCAATTCCTGTCCCTTTTAAGGGCTCACAACTCTAAGGGAGTCCACGTGAGAGAGTCGTGATGGATTGAGCAAGCAGCGGGTGACTGGGGGCTGCATGCACTGGTAATCAGAACAGAACAGGACAGGGATTTTCCCAGTGCTTTCCCATACAATGTCTGAAATCTTTAGATAACACAAGCAGTTAGGTCAGGGGTTGATTTTTGTTTGTTTGTTTGTTTGTTTGAGACAGAGTTTCACTCTTGTTGCCCAGGATGGAGTGCAATGGCGCAATCTCGGCTCACCACAACCTCCACCTCCTGGGTTCAAGCAATTCTCCTGCCTCAGCCTTCCGAGTAGCTGGGATTACAAGCATGCACCACCACACCTGGCTAATTTTGTATTTTTAGTAGAGACAGGGTTTCTCCACATTGGTCAGGTTGGTCACAAACTTCGAACCTCAGTTGATCCACCTGCCTTGGCCTCCCAAAGTGCTGGGATTACAGGTGTGAGCCACCACCCCTGGCCAGGGGTTGATTTTTAACTACTAGGCCCAGGGCATGGTGTTGGGCTATCTGCCTGTGGATTCCATTTTTGCCTTTTAGTTTTTACTTCTTCTTTCTTTGGAGGCAGAAATTGAGCATAAGACAATATGAGGGGTGATCTCCTCCTTTACTAGATATAACAGAAGCAATTCTACATACAGAGTATATAAAGAAGGTAAGATGTGTTTTTTGGTGAAGTTTATAAAAAAACATGAGGATGTGATTTTTGCTAAAGGAAAAAGTATTTTTGTTTGGTTAGAGGCTATCTAAAATTTGCTTCAAAATGAAGGACAAAATGATATAGATCAAACTAAATGGAGAAAAAAATAAAAGGATGGGGAATGAGGAACCTTTGATTCGTGCGTGGCCACTTGGTCACCTATAGTATGAAGCAGCAGCTGTGCTGCATTCAGTTACTAAAGGTGAAAGTTACCAGTGAAATTTAGAGATGGATCCAGCTCTGGGGGAGTTGGTTCACTGGGTGCATAAGGGAATGCAAACTAATAAGGAAAAAGCAAAATATTCAATCCTTTGGTTATTGTTATCCATCATAGTGATATAGGACTTAAGAAGAAATTACTTAGGCAGATAATGAGTGCTGGAGTCCTCGGTAAGGTTTTCCCTTTTAATGACAAGCAGCCCCCAAATCATTTTCTAACAAGAGCAGCCTGTAAAGTCAGGCTGCAGATACAGATGCTGGCAGTTGTGCCAATCATGTTCAAAATGGTGGCTCCATCTTCCCTTCTCTCTTTGTCAGCCACACGTGCAGTAAGGAGCAGACAAGATGGTGCCTGGACAAGTGGAAAGCTCATTTGCATAATAAGATTATGAAAGTACCTCTGAGACTTGTGGTTACCAAGAAGACAGTCAATGTAGGGGGAAGGGCAAAGCTAAGTGACTCCTGAAATCAGAAGGTATAATGTAAAGGAATTGCTCCGTTTTGTAGATCGGTATTATCAGCTTCCTGAGGAACCTTTGCTAAAATGGGATTGTAAGAGTAAACAAGTTACGGACAATATCAGTATCTTTGGTTTTAAATGCTGCAGAATAGAAGAGCATGTTTGGGTTGACGTACACTCACTATTGTACAACTGCAGATGGATATATGTGATCCTGACATACAGGAGATTATTCTCGAGGGAACAGCCAGCCTGGGGTACTGGATAAAAGCTACTGTAAGGTCTGTTTACCCCAAGAAAGGGACTGCCCAACTCCTTATAAATGCCTGGTGGAGTGCCCCAGATAAAGCAGCTGATATGCTTTGTGTGTAAGCCATATGGAGCTGGATTTGTGGTGTCGGGGACAGTCATGTGCTCAATATGCCCATTACCCAGGTCATGGTAAATGCTGTGGTTAAGAGGGCCCCTTCTGCGTGGGCACTCCATGTGATGATGTTGTTAGGTTAAAGGAGCCTTATCAAATCTGCTGTTCCAGCTTTCCCTTACATTACAGATACTAATGAAACATTAGAGTAATTAATAAGAAAATGGGAAAAGCAAATGGGAGAGTCAAAGGACTCATCTCAGGAAGGTGGAAAATTTTAAAGGGTAATTAAGAAATAAAATGAATACAGAAAACATTGATGGGGTGAAACTAAGAGGAAAAAAGAAAAGGGAGAGTCCCATGACCCAGCAGGGTGAAAATCTTTTGATGGTTATTAAGAGACGAAATAAATAAAATGGAAATTGATGGGGTTAAAACAAAGATCTTAACACAACACTATGGAAGGTTGGGTGGACCAAAGGGTGACGCTGCTGGTCTCCCAACATTAAAGGGCTCCAAATCATTTTTCTGTATTTACCCCAGGATGGAGATATTTCTTAAGAAAAGTCAGAAGGCAAAGAGTGCAACGAAAATTGCCAGGGGCAATGTTAAGGATTGAAAAAAGGGCTGATTTTTTCACCAGAAAATCTTTTTTCACCAGAGAAAGTAAAATGGTCTGGGGATGGGAAAAAAAGAAGCTCCTGAGACCAGAACATAAAAACGTAAGGTTGATACGATTATGAAAGTTGGAATGTTTAAATAGGCTTTGTGTAAAGTACTTGTGACTCCTTTTTACCTCAAAGTTTTGTGAAAATGAATATTATATCTGGCTGGGGGATGTTTCCCCTACCTACTACTATAAAACAGAAGGCATGTAAATCCGCCCATCAAGCAATATTAATTGGACTTTCTAAATGAGAACCCATAACATTGCCCAAGCCTACAGAGTGTAGAGTAGAAGCTGGAGTGCTGGTAGTGCCTGGGCTACATACAACTTTGCAAAGGACCCAGTTCTCTACTTGAGAGCCCTTTGTGGAGCATTTACTGTGGCTTGTGGCAAAAGCTTGTAAGCACCTGTCAACAATGACTGCTGAAACTTTGGACTAGAGAATTTCCACCTGAGGGGCATTTACTGACTAGTTATGAGATGTTAACTGAAGCCACCTGTATATAAAGAATATAAAATGATCTTGACACCTGAAATACCCACGCTGTCTGGGATAATGTCAGAGAAACACCCTAATGGGGATAGCAAGTGCCCAGAACTGCCCCAAGTTCCATGATACAATTGGAATGACTTGTCATGCTACCTGAGGAATGCAAGGAGGAGATACTCATATACAGGGAGCCTTTTTCCCCTAGAGTTGACTCTGGACCTGTGCAAGGAGTTGCTGGATTCTGCAGTGCGTGATAAACAGCTCTCACCTGACTGACAAAGAGCTGCTTGACTTGGGGATGGCAGTTTCAAGGTGAACAGACAACATCCCGATTGGAAGGCTGCGACTCTAATTGTAAAAAGTATACTTTTGTCAGCAGAATTTACCTTTCTCTCTACCTGAGTTCTCCAAAATTTGGAAACTTTTCATGAGTATTCTCATTTTATGGCAATATGATTATTTCCATAAGATCTATAAGAATCTGTTTTCTTTTGAAACAGGACACAGTTGGAGACACTGGTTATTTTACCAAGGCCTGAAGTGTCTGTTTCTAGCATCTGACCAGAGACTGTGCTTCCCAGCCTGTCAGAATGGCCATGCTGCAGTCTGCAGCCCTTTACGAGAAATAAAGCTCTCCTTTCCAAATGTATGAACCTCCTCATTCTTAGTAAAAAATACCATATGGAAAAAAATCTATATAGGGATAGAAACAAGAAAGCCAACTGGAAGTGGGGAAAACATGTGAAGAGAGTTATGTTAGGGGTGGGACATTAGCATGAAGATTCACGAAGATCACAGGAGCCTACATGGCCTTTGATTTTATATTTTCTTCCGTTTCCAGGCTCTGTGAGGTCCTGTGGCTCCACTATGGAACCTCTTTTTCCCGAGGTCTAATCACGTTTCTTGGTCACCTGGCTAGATTCCCATTTCCCTAGTTTCATGTTAAAGAACTTTGCATTTAAGATCACCATTTTGGCTCTAATGTTTTGCTGTCGTTGTTTACTTTGAATTACAAATGGAATTTATTGTCTCTAGTACCCAGTGAATCCATAGATGGGGCAGACTTCAGGGGGTTTCCAATGACAGCAGGCCTGCTAATCCGGGAGCTCCACCTCTCTGCCAATCCCTCACCTGGGCCTGCCTCTGTAAGTTGCCTTCATCCTCAGGCAGGCTTTCTTTCTGATGGCAAAATGGCTACCAGCAAGTTCCTGGAGCTGCACGCTTTTTTTTGGGCAATAGAGGGGGTTCTCTTTCCTCTAACTGCTGAAATAAATTTTTGGGCTTCCCTCTGATTTGACCAATTTGGGTCACATGCCAACTAGAATCATGAACCAATAACAGACTGGGGATGGGCCAGTCTCCCCTTTATTTCAGGGGAAACGGAACAACTGCTAAGGAGGAACCTGCGACATCACTTCACTCTCATTCATCACAGACTTTGACATGGTTAAAACCACCAATGGCTTCCCAGGGCAAAGAGAATAAAATAAAATGTTCTTAATCTTGGCATAGGAAATTCTGCATGATCTGGCCCATGCCTTTTTCCAGATAGGTCTTGAATCCCTCTCCCTCCTTCTTCTGCTTCATCTACACTGAATTTTTAATTCCTCAACAGGTCTGAATTATTTTCCACCTCAAGGGCATCAAACATGCTGCTGGAAGAGGTTCTACTTGGAACTTTCTTAACCCACTTTTCACCTAACTATAATTGAAATAAACTTATAACTTAAAATGAAGACAAGGGTCTTCAAACAAATGTACATAGAGCTATGAGAGAAGATAGGGCAAGGGGTTGGGGGAGACCTCATTTAGACTGGAGAGGAGGCAGGGAGGAAAGTTCAGGAAAGACCTTCCTAAGTTGATAAATGAAGGCTAAACAGCTGTTATTTATTTAATACCTGTTTTTCCCACTGGACTGAGAGCTCTGTGAGGGCAAGGACCATTCCTTGTTTTGTTTACTTCATTATCCATAATGCACAGAACTGTGCTGGCCTGCTGAAGGTGCTCAATATGTATTTGAGGATTGACTAAATGAATGTTCTGAACACCCCATGAGGTCATGTATTGTCTCCACATACCAAAGAGAAAACCAAGACTGAAAATGGGGAAGTTACTGACCAATGCCATCAGGACTTGCCCTCTAGGAGGTGGCCGAGCCAGAATTAGAACTCACCTGCAATTCTAAGAGTTTATCTACTTCCTATGGGGCCTCCTAAAGAGAAGTTATAGGTAGATTTGTGCTTTGGGTCCAAGAGGCTAAGAAGTGCACCTCTAACTCCATCTAAACTGGACATTCTCCCAAACATGTCCTGAACTTTCCACCCCGCCCCTTTGTTCCTTCTTTTTGTTCCACTTGGAAAGCTTTCCCTGTCTTTGTATACCTATCCAAGTCTTACTCACTGTTCAGAGGTCACCTCAAATTTATCTTTTAAACTCTATGTTTGTTATGATGCCACTGTCTATCTTGTGTTAGAGTGATTTATGTCCATTAATTCCATCCTTGAAAGATGGGATCATATCTTAACTGCATTTGTAAACACTAAGCTCTTAGCACAATGCCTTGTTTATAGTTGGTGCTCTTTATTTTTATTTTCAGAGATGGGAATTCTTACTATGTTGCTTAGGCTGGTCTTGAACTCCTGGCCTTGAGCAATCCTCCTGCCTCAGCTTCCCAAGTAGCTGGGATTACACCTCTGTAACCATGGACCCTGACTACTGGTGCTCATTAAAATTGTAAATTTTGATTCTGAAGTCTTACATTGTGCTATCTTCCACAAGTGTGTTTCTCACACAATATTCAGTATGTTTGACAGTGCCTCTTTTACTCACTGATGAATGTGGACCAGGAAAAATCCTCTTGGTTTCCAGGCTTGTCTCTGCTGCTGACCAGGCAAGTCATTTATTCTGTGTTTTTTTTTTTAAACTTGGAAAATGTAAGATATTATATATACATACAAATTAATTTTTGCATATAAATAGATAAATATAAATTTATTTGTATATGTACTATATAAAAGTAAGCTATTATGAAGTCTGACAATTGCCTCTTGAGAGTCTTGCAGGTGTTAGCTGATCAAATATGTTAACCAACTTCATGCTGTGATTGGCTTCTTCACATTGCTTTTGTTACTCCAGCTCTTCATGTTTAAATGGATGCATAGTGAATGGGGGTTTGTCAAATAAATATGCACAAGAGAAAGAAACAGAGGAATACATACTCTGTTCCAACACTGCCTATAATAACCTTGTACCAAGCTCTTTCATGATCTAGCTCTTCTACTGTTGGTCACTAGGGTAGAAACTAAGAATCTAGACTAGATTGGGCTTGACTTCTCAATCTTGGCTTGTGACTGAAAGCCCAGTACACACATAGCACATCATCAATGTCATCAGGAATGCCCTGAGCACTGTGTGAATTCCTGGTGACATAATCCTCAGGATGCAGGCTTGGAAGTCTGCCATGCTGGGCTGTATTCTCTGTGGCTTGCTTTGCTCTATGAAACTCTGTGCTTTGAGGATGGCAAGACTGCATCCAGAAAGAGCCTTCCCTTTTCCTTTCAGAAAGCAGTCTCCTTGAATCGACCCTATGTGATTCCTGGCTGGAAAATGTCTTGACTCTGCTCATACCATCACACTAGAAACAAATATAAAGAACCATAACCCTTGAATGGCAGTGTGCATGACACATATACCTCAAGCCCCAAGGGGGACAATCTGACCAGTTCTTTCTTTTTGTTAGAGAGAAAGAAAGCTTTGCAGTTTACTGTCATATATTTTTAAACCTTTATTATATTTGCCATTCAGAGAAGAAAGAAATCTCTAGTGAAACTTCCACAATATTCAGTTCAAGTGACTCATATTCCTGCTTAATTATTATAAAGCTTTTTGGTAGAATTCTTTCTGGCCCTAATTGAAGTTTATAGAACCTTTGCCTTCAAATGCAATAAATCTGTCATCACCAGGGAAGCAGTTTGCACCTGAGGCTACTGCCTGACATTGTAATATGGGGCTGACATTCTGATGAAGAGGCTGTGAGTGGGAGTCAGACTAATGTCAACTCTAGCAAACACAAAGGCCACTGTTAAACCAAGGAGGGGCCTGGCCTGTGTTACACAGGGGCCCTAGGCCTGTGAGGAGAAGAAAGTTGAGGCCTGCCTCACTGAACTTCACAGCCCCTCATCCAGACACACCAATGAGCTGTTATAAGTTCACCTAGCCAATCTGCAATCTTCCTCATTCCTCCCCAAAACTTTATTGCAAGAGGGGTTGGAAACATCAATAAACATTTAATTAAGGAGAATTTGGGAAATTGTACCTTTTAAAGCTAATAAACGGTCACTTTAAATCTTATTTCAAAAAGAACACATGCTTATTGTAAGACATTTAGTCAATATAAACAAAAATGAAAAATTAAGTCAAATTATTGTTAGAATAGCCTTTAGGTCTTTTTTCTATGCACACATAAACATGTGATTTCCACAAAGTAATACTATCCATAAAGTTCAAAACCTATTGCTTTGCATGGTATATCATGAACACATTTCCATGCCATTAAATATTATTTTGATCTCTAAAAAATTTTAATGAATGTAAGCATATTCCATTTTTGGGAATGTACGACAATGTATCTTGGCAATTTTAAATGATTAAACATTTAGGTTGTTTTAAATTTCCATATAAGTAATGGAGACAATTATTAAGAAGACTTATTGCAATTTGATAAGTAAATAATAGCATATTTTTATTAGAATTTATTTAAAACCAGTGAGGTTGTATAGGTTGTTGTGTGTTTTTTAGTCACTTGAAGTACTTCTTTTGTGACTTCCATCCTTACCACATTTATATTAATGTGTTAATTTTTTTCTAATTTATTTCTAAGAAATTTACATTCTAATAGTGTCTATTTTATTTCATTTTATTTTTACTTTTTAAAACATAGCCAGTTTTATATATATATACACACACAGATACATATACATTGCATGCTTGCATGTTATATGTCTTACAAATATTGGAATTTTATTTATGGGAGGCTTTCAAAAAACTGTATTAAAATATTTAAAAATTCGTTAAAACTTTCAAACTTTTCAATTTTTTTTGTGTGAAATGCTTAAAAAGCCTTTAGATTTAGGTTATTTAAATACTTACTAGTACTTTTTTTTTAATGTTGTCGAAATTTTTGGGGGTTTGTTTTTTACATTTAATGCCATCTGGAGTTTATTTTGGTATGACGTGAGGTAGGGATCTTACTGCCTTGCTTCGTAGATATTCCCACACTATTAATTGAGTAATTCAGAATTCTCCAAATTATTTGAAATTCCATCTTGAATTTGTAATAATTTCAATTATTTAAAATTCCATGCACTACATTTTTAGATACCTGTTCCTATTTTCTGAACTGTTGGAATTGGTTGGTTGGTGCTGAGAGAGAGAAACAATGAGCTTAGGTCAGTTAATTACCAACTTGAGGCAGAGTATGCAAGTCAGAGGCCCCCTTACAGCTTTAGAGATCCTAATCTCCTGTGCCCAGGTCCCACTCTACAGTGGACCAGGCTCAAGACAAAATTGTAAAATTGGCAGAACTTCATAGAGGGCTGAAATGTGTAGCCTCACAAAATTGTCCACACCAAAGTCAGGGATGTAGTAGGAAGGAGATCTTGGGACTAGGGTTGGGGTCTTCTAGACAGATAAACCTGAAAACCAGAAACTGGTTCCTCTGAATCTTCTGGACCTGTAGGAAGGATCTCCTGCCCTTCATGGAATGATGGAATCTTCCCCTTGCTCCTCATGTACCAGGTCTCAACTAAGGCTGATGCTGTGGCAGAAACTACTCATCTTCTTGATGGTCTGCCCCTGACTCCCATCGTAGCCACTAGATCAAGCCTGGGGACTCATTTGAACAAGGGATGACTGGGGAAAGGATGATCCTGCTAGTTTTGAAGATGGATTACTTACTGAAGGGGCTGCAGAGTCTGGGAATTCATACCAGTGAGAACTGAAAGAGCATGTCGGAGAGGGGGCGTGAGATAAAACTGGATAAGGGAGAGTTTGTTGAAATGGGTCACTCTTCTGTTATCAGCATGAGTGCCCTCACATTGAGAGACAGTTCTCTATGCTACTGGGGTGGCTCTTGAAAGCTTGGAAGAAGCAATGGCGTATACACAAAGAGCAATTTATTTTCATTGTAGGAAACTTAGAAAATGAAGAAAAGTATTTTTTAATCCTCTTTAATTTTTTAAACATTTTTATTTATTTTTGTTTTTTGAGAAACAGGGTTTTACTCAATTGCCCAGGTTGAAGCACTGTGGCATGATCATGGCTCACTGCAGCCTTGAACTCCTGGGCTCAAGAGATCCTCTGGCCTCAGCCTCTTGAGTAACTTTGCTAGGACTACAGGCATAAGCCACCACAGCTAGCTAATTTTTTAATTTTTTGTAGAGATGTGGTCTCACTATGTTGCCCAGGCTGGTCCCAAACTCCTGGCCTCAATCAATCCTCCTGCCTCAGCCTCCAGAAGTGCTGGGAAAAAAATCCTTTTGATCCTTTGTCTTTTGCTTCAAAGATAAACACAGTTAATATTTTAATGTATTCCTTTCTGTAACTTTTCTATGTGCTCTTGTAAACACTCACACATAAAAACACACTAAAAATAAACCTACTGCATATAAGGTTTTATTTTTATCTTGCCTTTTTAAGAAATTAATGTTATATTGTTAGCATATTCTCCAAATAGTAATACTCATATAGAATATCACTTTTAATTTCAGAAAAAATATTCTATTGCATGACATAAGGTTTACCATGGTTGATTCTCCTACACCCCACTTAATGAGTTGCAAGTAGGTTGCTTGAAAATTGAGTCCAGGCATCAATGATTGGCTCAAGAGTGGGAAGCTCGACACAGTTTGGGCCAATAAGATACTAGAAGAGGCTTGTAGGTGGATTATACGGTAGAAACGTCCTCACTCATAAAAGAGAGCTGCTATAAACTAGGTCTTTTCCTGATGAATAGGAAGAGGCAACGTTGCTCTGGCGGTTGCCTTAAGACCTTGAAAGAAGCCAACATAAAAACAAAAATTAACACCTGAACAAAGGCCAAACCAAGAGAAAGACCAGAGATCAAGTTAGAGTCCCAATTATACAGGGTTTAAAGCCCATCCTATTTTTGGTCTTTTGATTAGGTGAGTCAATACGATTTCTTCTTGTTTGAGCTAGTTTGAATTATTTGCAGCTTGAAGAATTATAGGGACTACGTATAGAATCCAGGGTTGGCCTTCAGCTTTGCTGATTCAATTCTGATCTTTGAACATAGCAAACTGATGATCTGATAGTGTAGCTTAATAGTAAAAGCACAGATTTTGAAGTCAGAAATACCTAGATTTGACTCCTTATCTGCTACTAACGAGTGACCTTCGGCAAGTTATTTATCCCCTCTAAGCCTCAGTTTAATCATCTGTATTATAAGAGTAATAATAGTTATTTCACAGAATCTTATTGAACCTAATTATTGTCATCAAAGGAAGGTAGAGATAGGATCAGCTTCATACCCAGATGTAAAAATACCCAGCAGAGGACTGTATAGTCTTCCAGATTCAATATTTTAAACTACAGCCTTCTATTGGTCTGTACAAGTAATAATTATTTCTTGTTAAAAATGTCTGAAAAGTATTGAAAACAATAAAAATTACTTATGATCCCACTATGTTAAACAACTAACACAGGGGTTAGGCTTTTGGCTTAAGGACTGTGTACAAAGAAGAAAACCAGAGTTCTTTGTCTAGCCCTGTCATGGATTACTTTTACAACTTTGGCCAAGTCATTCAATCTCTCCATCCTAAAAGAGTGCTGACTTCTGCATATGGAAAGAGTAAAACTTCCCATCTAATCGCGAAGGGCAGGGCTCTAGCAATACTACATCTCTGGAGGCCTGAAGAGAGTTTTTCAAGAGTGCTTTATGTAGGCCAGTCTTGGGGAAAATGGAATACCTTTCATACAATTAGAAATTATTCATAGGTGTCCAAGGGAAACATTATAGGCAGGGGCTTATTGCTAATTTTCGGGGAGTAGGATGCAGTAATAATGTTGGAGTTTTATTATATTTTTGGCTTATTTGTATGCCAGCAAAACCCAAGAGATATCTCCTGTTTAATCCCATTGGAAAAATCTGATCGAGGAGGACACACATTCTGACGCTGCATTGTCTGCTTCTGAATTGGGAATCCTTGGTAGCTTCAAAAAGCAATTCAATTTGAAGTTGTTCCAGGCTATTAAAGCATAGAAACCAATGAGTGCAGAGACATACAGAAGAACCACTCTGGAGATGAATTATTGATTACTATGAAAGAGGTGGAGAAGAGACCTGATATCTGCCAGAGGGATCATGATTCCAACAAATGAATGGAGATCTTTCCCAGAGCCAAAACCTCCATAATCCCTCAGATATATTGAATTGAGTACAGAACCAGCTGCAGAGCCTGAGTAGCTATAAACCAAAATATTTTCCAAATCAAGTATTCTCTTGCCTACATGTATGAGCTTCTCTTGCATCAGTCTTCCCTTCTCTTAAAAATCTCACCATACAAAATTTCCTTTAACAACTGAAATGCACCACACACACACACACACGCTCACATGCTCACACACAGTTAACTTCTGTTCTTCCCACATATTATTATTACTCTGCTCTGAAATGTTTTTCTTTCCCATCTTGGTCTCACTATATCCTATCAGCTCAATGTGACAATCACAGGGAGGCTCTCTCAGATACTTCAGACAAGACTGGATCCTGTTTTACACTCTCAGAGCACTCTGAACTTCCTGCTTGGTAGCATAATTGTACATATGACTTGCTTTAACAGAAAACTTTCTTTAAAAATTTACATATTGTAGAGAGGGGCTGATTTGCAATTATATCGTATTATGAATAAAGATTATGAACCAAGTTCATTCAGTTTAACCAGAGATGCCCAAGAACATGGAGCCCTGGGTGCCCTGATGAAAGGGCCACTGAAACAACAGGAGAGAAAGTGCCCAGTTAGGATTCCCTTGTCCCAAAGAGCACAAGAACTACTTCACAGTGCTGTCTGGGGATGGCTCTCCAGTCTTTCACTTTGCAGGCTTTTGAACAGTCCACAAAAGAAGCACCATGGCCAAGATGATAATGGTCAGTTTTACTAAATAGTACAATTTAGAGTATGAACTTTCAATTTATTTCAGCCTACTTTTAAAGCAACAAATGAAAGAAAATAAACAATCAGATGGAGGCAATTCATGATAATGCACATTCTTTTTTCTTTCTTTCTTTTTTTTTTTTTTGAGATGGAGTTTCGCTCTTGTCACCCAGGCTGGAGTGCAATGGCATGATCTCGGCTCACTGCAACCTTTGCCTCTGGGTTCAAGCAGTTCTCCTGCCTCAGCCTCCTGAGTAGCTGGGATTACAGGCATGTGCCACCACGCCCAGCAGATCTTTGTATTTTTAGTAGAGACGGGGTTTCACCATGTTGGCAAGGCTGGTCTTGAACTCCTGACCTCAGGTGATCCACCCACCTTGGCCTCCCAAAGTGCTGGGATTACAGGCAGTAGCCACTGCACCCAGCCAACGTTAATGCACCTTCTGCATTGTTACCTAGAAAGAAAGATACATGAACTTCACCCAGCAAAACATTTTTCACATTTCTAACTGGGCATAAACAAGCATCATTTGGCTATGACCTGGAGGAGCTGAGCTCTCCAGCTATGGGCAAGGACAGGGCTGGGCTCTCCCCAACCCAAGAAGGTGTGCTGCTGTGGCCACTGGTATGGTTTGGATTTGTGTTCCCACCCAAATCTCATGTCGGACTGTAATCCCCAATGTTGGAGGAGGGGCCTGGTGGGAGGCGATTGGATCATGGAGGCAGATTCCCCCCTTGCTGTTCTTCTGATAGTGAGTTCTCACAAGATCTGGTTGCTTAAAAGTGTGTAGCTCCTCCCTCTGCTCTGTCTTCCTCCTTCTCCAGACATACAAGACATACCTGCTTCCCCTTTGCCTTCCGCCACGATTGTAAATTTCCTGAGGCTTCCCCAGTTATGCTTCCTGTACGGCCTGTGGAACTGTGAGTAAATTAAACCTCTTTTCTTTATAAATTACCCAGTCTCAGGTAGTTATGTATGGCAACGTGAGAAAGGACTAATACAGCCGCATTATTCAAATTCCTCAGGAAGCTTTGACAGAATTGTTTCTATAAGCCAGGACAACCATTCCCTTGCACACCATGCAGAAGAGCCATTAGGAACAGTGACCTTTCTGATTGTCTAGGGACTGAGCCAGAGGGTGACACCACAGGGAGAGGGATAAGTGAGAAAGGGCATTTGCTGGTTGGCTAGAGTTTCTCCTGAGCGTGAAGAGACCCCTGCTGGGACTCCCAGAAATATTTGGAAGGAGCAGAAGGGTCTGGTGGTAGTGGTTTAACACAGCTTTTTGCAGGATGTTTAATAAGGAGATGCCACAAATCCACAGGGCCTACGCTGCTATTCTCATAAGCACTGGCAGGAAAATGAGAAAGAAGAGGAATAGGAGAGAGGGACTGCTTTGTCCAGATACTTTGATTTCTTTATCCTTCTGGAGAAAGGTTTGTCTTCAACTACACTAAATTTTGATATGAAAGTAGATGTAGGTTTCCTACCAGGTACAAGGCATACCAGACCTTGCTATAATAGGGGATTCCAGTGGGAGTTCTCTTCCTGCCACCTGCCCACATTAGCCAGGACCCTTTGTTCTGGCTGTGGTCAAGTGCCCATGCCTTTGCCCAAGAAGTAAAGTACTGTGTCTGGAAGCTCCTACCAGAATCACATGGTTGGAGAGGGGAAGAAACAGTTTCAGAAGAGATAGTGGGTGCTTTTCTGAGTAAACAAAAAAATTAATATCTACTGCACTGTCTTATGTATTAAAACATTTTCCCCCAAAAGCTTATGTAAAATAAAATTATTTATTAAAAATATCACCTATAATTATATAATGGTAGTGTAATGGTTTTTTGTTTCTGATTGTATTTTCCCATTTCCTTCTCACCTGATTACATTTGTAGGCATTGAAAAAATTATCACCAATACAGGCTAGATACTACTGTATTTTTTGCTTTTACGTTGATTTCTTCCTGTGTTGCCTTCAGTCACTATCATCCAAAATTGATTTTAATGGTTAGGACTGACGGAATATTTAAATTAGTGAATAGTCAGAGGCTAGCTTTGTAAATTCCAAGAGTAATAAGACATGGTTCTTGCCTCCAAGGAACTTACCATCCTATGAGAGAGAGAGAGAGATTTGGGATAAACCTCATTTTCCTTGGCTTCATGCTTCCATATGGAGGCAGTCCCACTAGAGCAACACTCATGATCTCTGGCCCCATCCCTTCCTCTCACACCTTCTGGGTGAGGAGGGCTGCCTTCTCTTTGAGAAAGAACAGAGCATAAGTGGCTCAGTGACCCCCTTTATTCTTTTATTTGGGATATATTTACCTGAAGAAAGTATACATTCTTTCTGACTCCTCCATGTGAATGTTCAGGGTCAGGGTTGGCGGAGATTTGTGGAAGTTCAGAACCAGCAGGGATGGTGCATGGTATGTCTAACTCATAGCCATTTTGGCTCCAGATCTTTGCTACATTCTCCAGTGTTAACTTTATCAGTAATAAAGGTGATGTTTTTATCTTGATCTACCAAGCTCCTTTATTTTTTCAATTTATTTCTAACTTGGATAGCAGACTGAGGGTTGTTCCTGATTGACTATCTTAAAATGTCAGAAATGTATATAGGTTATTTTAGTATAATATTGTGCCCCTACTAAGAGAGAGAGATGCAGGTGTTATAGAAGTACGGGGTGGGAAGGGGCACTTAGCAGAAACTGGAGGTCCAGGAGAAACTTCTAGAAGGAAAAGACATGAACTGAATCATGGTGGATGGAAAGAATTAGGAGAAAGAAGACAGAAAGGTATTCTGGGCAAAAATAAATAAATAAAAATAAAAATTAAAATTAAACATTTATAAAGTCACAGAGATTTGAAGAATCATAGAATGTGAAGGGAATTGGTTTGATGACTAGAACTTAAAAAGTGTGGTAGAAAGATAAGGCTTAAGAGGTAGGTGGGTAGCAGGTGTTGAAGAGCCTATGCACTGTGCCAAAGAACTTGTATTTCATCCTGTGGGCAAAGGGGAGTTGCTGAAGGGTTTAAAGCAAGGGAGGTCAGATGTGCACTTTAGATAGGTGACATTGTAGAGAGTGGATATAAGGGGCCAAAATTAGGAGTAGGGTGATCTGCTAGAAGATTGTTTTTGTAGTTTAAGAAAGAATTGAGCATCCAAACCAGTGTACATCTTAGAAGTTCAGATTTAGGAAGACATAGAATATATTAAATTAGCAGAACTTGGCAATTGACAAAATGTGTGTTGGGGTGGGTGAGTCTACAATCACTGTCAGTTTTTGGGTTGGTGACTTAGATAAATGGTATGTATTAGTTCATTTTCATGCTGCTGATAAAGACATATCCGAGACTGAGTAATTTACAAAAGAAAGAGGTTTAATGGACTTACAGTTCCACATGGCTGGGGAGCCCTCACAATCATGGTAGAAGGCAAGGAGGAGCAAGTCACACCTTACATGGATGGTGGTAGGCAAAGAGAGAGCTTGTGCAGGGAAACTCCCCTGATGAAACCATCAGATCTCATGAGACTTATTGACAATCACGAGAATAGCATGGGAAAAATCTGCCCCCATGATTCAGTTACCTCCCACCAAGTCCCTCCTATAACACATGGGAATTCAAGGTGAGATTTTGGTGGGGACACAGGCAACCATATCATGGTAGAAGTGCCATTAAGAGTAACTGGAAATCTAGAAAAAGGAACAGTTTGGGATTGGAATAGGTAGGGAAGTTAATAATTTCTGTAATATTCAATTTAGCTTATGTTTATTTTGAGATGTTTCTGGGACTTCCAATGGCCATGTCTAGCAGGCAGGTGAATGAATGAATCTGAAATTCATAGGCTGGTGTTATGGTTAATTCTGAGTGTCAACTTGATTGGATTGAAGGATACAAAGTATTCAACCTGGGCGTGTCTGTGAGGGTGTTGCCAAAGGAGATTAACATTTGACTCAGTGGGCTGGGAAAGGCAGACCCACCCTTAATCTGGTGGGCACAGTCTAATCAACTGCCAGTGAGGCTAGGATATAAGCAATCAGAAAGTGTGAAAAGAGAGATTGGTCTAGCCTCGCAGCCTACATCTTTCTCCTGTGCTGGATGCTTCCTGTCCTTGAACATTGAACTCCAAGTTCTTCAGTTTTGGAACTCAGACAGGCTCTCCTTGCTCCTTAACCTGCAGACGGCATGTTGTGGGACATTGAGACTGTGTGAGTTAATACTTAATAAACTCCTCTTTTATATATATATATGTATATATATGGAATATATATATATATATTCCATTAGTTCTATCCTTCTAGAGAACCTTAATACAGATTTTTGTACCAGGAGTGGTTCTAGAGGAACAGAATATTAAACATGAAGTTATTTTGTTGGTTTGGGAGTTTCTGGAGTTGCCTGCTTAATATGATTAGACCCCAAAATGCTAAGGACTCTACTTCTAATAGTATGGAGAACCCTGATAGTCCTTGGCATGAACTGTTTAGAGAGTTACACAAAATAAATGCATTTGACACTCCTGATTAATTACTCATGAGAGTCCAGGAGTTTAGTGACTCTATACATAATACCTTTTACCATATGCGGAGAACCAAGGAATATAATGGCGCTGGTTGGTTGCTCCTAAATTCAGTGGGCAAAGTGATGAAAGAAAATGATGAACTCAGGGATTCTATCTTGAGGCTTCAGAAGCAGATACTGAGCCTCAAATCTGCTAAGATTGCCCCAAGTGAGAGGTATCTCCTGTAGAGAAAGAGCTGAAATTCTGGAAAAACAGACATAAGCTCTTATCATGCCAGTGGCTGACCTGCAACAAAAGGTGCATGCACAGTCTCGCCAGGTGTCTACTGTTAAAGTGAGGGCATTGATTGGAAATGAATGGGACCCTGCAACTTAGAATAGGAATGTGTGGGAGTACCCTGATGAAACTGGGGATGCTGAGTTTGTAAACTCTGATGAACCTTTTTTGCCAGAAGAAACAGCTTCCCCATCCCCAGTAATGGCAACATCCCCTCCCTGACCCATGATGCCATCAACCTTTCCACATTTGTCTGAGGAGATAAACCCTGCACTGCCTGAGGCAACAGTGATGGACTTCGCTGGGGCAGTTGCCTGGCAAGATAATATTGATTCTCCTCAGGAGCTGCCACCAACACCCCTGTTTGCTCCAAGGCCTATAAATAGACTAAAGTCCTGGCGGGCCCCTAGAGGTGAGGTTGAGGGTGTGACCCATGAGGAGGTGCGCTACACACAAAAAGAACTGCTTGAGTTTTCTGATTTATATAAACAGAAATCTGGAGGACTGGCATGGGAATGGATATTAAGGGTGTGGGATAATGGCGGAAGGAAAATAGAGTTGGATCAGGCTGAATTTATTGATTTGGCTCACTAAGTAGGGACTGTGCATTTAATGTTGCAGCTTGGGGAGTTAAATAAAGTTCTAATAGTTTATTTTCTTGGTTAACTGAAATGTGGATTGAAAGATGGTCCACTGTGAGGGACCTGGAAATGCCTGATGGCCCTTGGGTTAACATAGAGGAAGGGATCCAAAGGCATAGGGGGATTGGGATGGTGTAGTGGATTAGCCACTTTAGACCTACTTGTCCCAGCTGGGAGAGTCCAGAAGATATACCCTTGACCAATGCCTTGAGAAATACATCTGTGAGGGCAGCACCTGCGTCTTTGAAGAGCCCTGTAATTGCTCTTCTCTGTATGTCATATCTAACAGTGGGAACCACAGTGACTCAACTGCAAAATTTAAATAAAATAGGAATAGTTGGATCCCAAGGTGGCAGGGGCCAAGTGGTGGCACTCAACCATCAAAGGCAAGGTGGGCATAGCTACCATAATGAACAGCAGAGGCAGAGTGGCAATCAGAATAGTCTGACTCATCTAGAGCTCTGGCATTGGCTAATTAATCATGGTGTTCCTATAAGTGAAATTGATAGGAAGCCTACCGAATTCCTAATTAATTTATATAAGCAGAAAACTTAAAGGTCGAATGGACAAAAGACTAACTTGAATTATAAAAACAGAATCACGGCCCCGCAATCAATTTTCAGAATTAAGCCAGTTTACAGACCCAGAACACTTTGAATGAAAAGGAGGCCGGGTCCCCTTGAGGAAGGACCCCATTATATTACCAGCAGTTTGTGCAGTGAATCTTTCTCCCATCCTTCTCCAAGGAGACCTCTGGCCGTTTATCAGAGTAACTGTGCATTGGGGCAAGGGAAATGATCAGACATTTCGGGGACTACTGGACACTGGCTCTGAGCTGACGTTGATTCCAGGGCACCCAAAACGTCACTGTGGTCCCCCAGTTAAAGTAGGGGCTTATGGAGGTCAGGTTATTAATGGAGTTTTAGCTCAGATCTGACTTACAGTGGATCCAGTGGGTCCCTGGACTCATCCTGTGGTCATTTCCCCCGTGCCAGAATGCATAATTGACATAGACATACTTAGCAGCTGGAAGAACCCCCACATTGGCTCCCTGACTGGTAGGGTGAGGGCTTTTATGGTAGGAAAGGCCAAGTGGAAGCCATTAGACCTGCCTCTACCTAGAAAAATAGTAAATCAAAAACAATATTGCATCCCTGGAAGGATTGCGGAGATTAGCGCCACCATCAAGAACTTGAAAGATGCAGGTGTGTTGATTCCCACCACATCCCCATTCAACTCTCCCATTTGCCCTGTGCAGAAGAAGGTGGATCTTGGAGAATGACAGTGGATTATCATAAGCTTAACCAAGTGCTGACTCCAATTGCAGCTGCTATACCAGCTGTGGTTTGATTGCTTGAGCAAATTAACACACCTCCTAGTACCCGGTGTGCAGCCATTGACTTGGCAAATGCTTTTTCTCCATTCCTGTCCATAAGGCCCACCAGGAGCAATTTGCCTCAGCTGGCAAGGCTGTCAATATACCTTTACCACCCTCCCTCGGGGCTATATTAACTCTCTGGCTTTGTGTCATAATCTTATTTGAAGAGTTCTTGATCGCTTTTCGCTTCCACAGAATATCACATTGGTCCATTGCATTGATGATGTTATCCTAATTGGAGCCAGCAAACAAGAAGTAGCAAAAACACTGGACTTATTGGTAAGACATTTGCATGCCAGAGGATGGGAAATAAAATCTGACTAAAATTTGGAGACCTTCTACCTCAGTAAAATTTCTAGGGGTCCTATGGTGTAGGACCTGTTGAATTACTCCTTCTAAGGTGAAGGATAAGTTGCTGCACTTGCCCCCTCCTACAACCAAGAAAGAGGCACAACACCTAGTGGGCCTATTTGGATTTTGGGGGTAACACATTCCTCATTTGAGTATATTATTCCTGCCCATTTATCGAGTGACCTGAAAGGTTGCCAGTTTCGAATGTGGTCCGGAGCAGGGGAAGGCTCTGCAACAGGTCCAGGATGCTGTGCAAGCTGCTCTGCTACCTGAGCCATATGACCCAGCAGAAAGGGAAAGAGGACTTGGAAGAAGCATGATCGGCAAATTGGTGACAAATTTGGGGAAGAGGTACGTGGACGGACCTTTGTGAATGGTCAAAAACTGTGAAGATATTTGTATCCCATGTGAGTGTTCACCAACGGGTGACCTCAGCAGAGGAGGATCAGTCCACAATGGAGTAAGGAAGAGTATGCATGGAATACAAGAGATTCATTAGGGCATGTGTCAGTATTAGCATGGCCTGTGATTAAGGTCAGTGGAAAACTACAACAGCCCAATCCAGGCAGGACTACAGATGACCCAGACCCTTCAGGAATGAAGGTTTGGGCCACTCCAACAGGAAAGAAAACACGACCTGCTGAGATGCTTGCTGAAGGCAAACGGAATACAAAATGGGTAGTAGAAGAAAGTAGTCATCAATACCAGCCACGACCACGTGACCAGTTGCAGAAATGAGGACTGTAATTGTCATGAGTATTTCCTCCTTCTTTTGTTAGAAACATGTTTGTGCATGTATACACTTGTGCTAAGGAAATAGCTTCATTTTATTTCCTTTCTCCTTTATCATGTGACATAAGATTTATTGACTTTGCATCAGCATTTAAGTATTGTTAACTTTATGTAATAGTATTGGGGTTGAGGATTGGTGCATTTCTGTTTGTATGAAGGATGGTTAGTATTATGTTAGGCGTAATTATGACCTTATTATTATCTTGATTTGCAGATTAGGTATGATCTCAGGAGATGTGTAAGAGTTCAAGTTGACAGGGGGTGCAGTCATGATGGCTAATACTGAGTGTCAACTTGATTGGATTGAGGGATACAAAGTATTGATCTTGGGTGTGTCTGTGAGAGTGTTTCCAAAGGAGATTAACATTTGAATCAGTGGTCTGGGAAAGGCAGACCCACCCTTAATCTGGTGGGCACAGTCTAATCAGCTGCCAGTGCGGCTAGAATATAAACAGGTAGAAAATGTGAAAAGAGAGACTGGCCTAGCCTCCCAGCCTACATCTTTCTCCTGTGCTGGATGCTTCCTGCCCTCGAACATCAAACTCCAAGTTCTTTAGTTTTGGAACTCGGACAGCCTCTCCTTGCTCCTTAGCCTGCAGACGGCCTATGGTGGGACCTTGTGATCATATGAGTTAATACTTAATAAATTCCACTTTAATATATGTGTGTGTGTGTATGTATATATATATATCTCATATTATATATATATATCTCATATTATATATATATATGCACATATATATATATATCTCCCTCTAGAGAACCCTAATATAGCTGGTTATAGTTGGAGATACAGATTTGGGAGTTATCAGCTTAAAAGTGGTAATGCAAGAGTATGAGAAGTTTAAGGAGAGAGAAGAGCAGTGGGCCAAAGAAAGACCCTCAGCTTTGTTGGGGAAGTGGAGTGAAGGAACAGCAAACACTGTCCTTCACACAGATCCCTCCACTGTCTCCGGGGTCAAACTCCAGTGAAGTTCAGCTTGTACACAAGATCAAAGGTGAAGGAAATTTTTTATTCAGGTTAATAATGTACTTCTAAAAGCTACTGTTTATTTTCCTGTAGTCAACTATATAAGAGTATAGTCCCAAG